>NC_138505.1:40578621-41213295 GCF_964252035.2 Podarcis erhardii
CTTAGCTGTTCAGATATATCTTCATCCGGGAAAGAAATGCCCATGACGTGATCCATGTCTCACTCAGCATTGAGAAAAGGAAAGTAGATTGAAACACATACAGAAATGTTTTTGGTTTTGTTTTGTTTTAAAAATAGAACTGTCTACCACTCCAAGCACTCTAATTTGTTGGCTCAGTAGCTAAAGGGGTGTCCTCAGAATTACCATATTGGCCTGAATATAAGTTGCACCTTTAAAATTCAAGGGGGGAAAAGAAAAAAAGACAATACCCGGATATAAGTCGCTCCCTTAAAATTCCGCAGGCACTCACACGCTTTCTGTTTTACCGTATGTCTGTTTCAGCAGCGATATCGTAAAAGCTAATTTTTGTAAGGTCGCGAATTTATGTCGCACTTTTGACTGTCAGAATTTGGGAAAAAGTGAGGCTTTTATTCAGGCCAATACGGTACCTTCTGGACTCCAGTTCCCATCATTCCCAACCATCGGCCATCCTGGTTGGTGCTGGTGAGGGTTGGGATGTCCAGCAACATTGGAGGTTCACAATTCCTGTTGTAACAAGTCAAGGTTCCCTATTGCCTCTGTGGCATGGGGCACTCCTGGGAAACTCAGCTTGAAGGGGGAAGGCCCTCCTTGGGGGCGTGGAGGACAGGTGTAGAGGGACTGATTCATTTAGATTTTTAACTACTCTGGTAGAGCATCGCCTCAAGGAAGCTGCTCTTTTCCAGCTTCAGCTCCTTCGTCTGCAATGCTCTTGAGGTAATCATACTCTCCTGCCTTGAGCTCTGGTCAAAGTAGTTTCACCAGTCTTTGGATCTTGGCCTTTAGGCCGTCAAAAATGAAGAATCACAAAGCTGACCCATTTTGTGGCATTTTGTTTATACTTCCAGTACCTGCGCTTGCGTGGAGTATTTTGGGAAGACTTTGGAATCCTTGATTAAGAATGTGAAAATAATGTGCATCCATGGGAAAATGAAACACAAACGGAATAGGATCTTCACGGAGTTCCGGAAACTTCCAAGGTGAGATGCATTTTCATAAGGACTGGTTTAGCCAACTGCTAGAAATATGTGTGTGTGCATCTCTCTCTCTCTCTCTCTCTCTCACGCACCCCCCCAACACACACACACACATATATATATATATATATGATTTAGGTGTAAGACTGTTGGAAAAACTGCTAAGACTTCAGGACTGTTTGCTTCAGGGTCATTTCCTCTATTTCTAATGTTCAGTCTGCAACTGTCGATTCTTCTGTAGCCAAAATAGTACCATCCATGTATAACAGGGAGATATCAGCAGACTTGGCAGAACTCAAAGGTTTGTAGAAGTCCCAAGCATCTTTAGAAAACAAACCCTAAAAGTGGCGGCCGGGCAGGCAGGCAGGGCTCAAAAACACCCCAGTGAGGACTGAGCATGCTCTGTGGCTACAGAATGTTGATAGATTTTTTTTAGGTGGGAAGGGGAAATAGAGTGGCTGGATTCCTGATCAGCGCTGCTCCACGCTGCACCTTTTTGTTGCAGGACCAACGTTCTGCATATGGGAGCCAATTAAGTTGGGAGAATCACTAGGTTATTTCAGTTTTATTTCCGTCCCCTCCTAAAACTTTGCATTTCCCCATGATTTCTTAGTGGCATTCTGGTTTGCACCGATGTGATGGCCCGAGGCATAGACATTCCAGAGGTGAACTGGGTTTTGCAGTGTGACCCTCCAAGCAATGCAAGGTACTGAGTGTTCCTCCCCTTTTTCCCCTTCTCTTTAAGAATGCCTCCCATCTTTAATGGCCACTCTGGTTCATGGCTGCAAAAAAGTGGGAAGTAAAGGGTCTGCTGAGCTCAGCAGTGATAGCATACAAATGTGGGGGCCTGTGCTTTCCTCCAAGGAGGTGTGCCTTTTCCTCGTGTTGAACCACTTTCTCCCTCTGTTCCAGTGCCTTCGTTCATCGCTGTGGCCGCACTGCACGCATCGGGCACCTGGGCAACGCACTTGTTTTCCTGCTTCCCATGGAAGAAGCCTACGTCAGTTTTCTAGCCATTAACCAAAAGGTGCGTGGGCTTCTCTGTTTTCAAAAATGGAAAGGGAGAATGCTTCTAGGTTCCACTGAGAATGCAGTTCCTGAATAATCTGTGATGGGGAAGGAATATTGACTGTTCTACAAAGTCCTCTACATCTTTTAGGGACCAGGAGACCTAAAAGATTGTCTCACTCCTTGTAATAATAATAATAATAATAATAATAATAATAATAATAATAATAATAATAATAATAATAATAATAATTTATTATTTATACCCCGCCCATCTGGCTGGGCCTCCCCAGCCACTCTGGGCGGCTTCCATAGAAAGCAAAAATACAATAAAATATCACACGTTAAAAACTTCCCTGAACAGGGCTGCCTTAAGATGTCTTCTGAATGTCAGGTAGTTGTTTATCGCTTTGACATCTGCTGGAAGGGCGTTCCACAGGGCGGGCGCCACTACCGAGAAGGCCCTCTGCCTGGTTCCCTGTAGCTTTACTTCTCGCAATGAGGGAACCGCCAGAAGGCCCTCGGCGCTGGACCTCAGCGTCCGGGCAGAATGATGGGGGTGGAGACGCTCCTTCAGGTATACTGGACCGAGGCCGTTTAGGCACTGTCCTCTGCAGGTGAGGGCCTCCTGCAATTCTGTCTTACTAGATCTGTTCTGTACAGTGTAGGGATGAAGCCTTTAGTGTGGTGGCACCTGCTTTTCAGAATGTGTCAGAAACAGGTGCCTTCTACTTCCCCTTGGTGCCTATTAGACTTCCTTTTCCAATGGATCTTTTATGTGGAGATTTGTATCCTAGTCTGCCTCTCTATTGGATGTGAAATTGTTGTCTTACTGCTTTGGGATGCTCTATGGGAGACAATAAATGAAATTAATAAATAAGTAATTATTGACAGGTGTGACTTTTCCTGCTTATGCAGTACTCCTAGTGGGGGGAAATGCACCTTCAGAAATTCTCCCTTCTGCACAAATCTTTGGCAAGCTTTTTTGGGGCAAAGATGATGTGCAGAAAAAGTCTTCTGACTTGCAAAATTCTTCACATGGTATGTCGTATTTAAAAGTAGCTGAATTAAGGGGTGCACTCCCAGTGTCTTGTTTCAGATAATTTGAAACTGGACTCCTCTTGACAGTGTCCCATGCAGGAAATGAAACTGCAGAGCAACGTGGCAGATGTCCTGCCGAAGCTGAAGTCTCTCAGTCTGGCTGACAGAGCTTTCTATGAGAAGGGGATGAAGGCCTTTGTATCTTACGTGCAGGCTTATGCCAAACACGAGTGCAACCTAATCTTCAGGATGAAAGGTAATTTGCACTAGGGGTGTGTGTGTGTGGTGTGTGCTTTCTACTGGCTGTTTTGATTCAGGAATGCTCTATGGCAGCCGTCACCAACCTGGTACCTTCCACAACTTCCCATCATCAGCCCAGGCATCAGGGAGTTCTAGTCGAAAACATCTGGAAGGGCCCCTGCTGGCATATGCTGCTTTTTACTGAGTCAGATCATTGGCCCATTTAGTGCAGTATAGACAATGCTTCCTGGCAGTGGCTTTCTTAAAGTTTCAGACAGGGGACATTCCTAGCCTTTACCTAGAGATTTATAATTTATTTATTAAATTTGTCTTGCTCCTCACCCTAGATTGAACCCAGAACCTTCTGTATTGAAAGCAAATGCTCTACCCCTAAGCTGCGCTGCCCCTTCTTGACCTCTGTCTCTGGCTAGTGACGTAGCTTCTCACAAGCTTTGTCTTCTCCTTTCCTTCTCCGCCAAGGCCATGAGGAAGAAGTCTAAAGCCTAAGCTTTTGGCTTTGATTAACCACAGCTTGTCATTTCATGCAAACCGAGCAAACTGGTTGATTTTAATTATGGTTTGTAGAAACAAGCCAACTTCAAATCATGTGTTGTGAAGTCAGCTTGTTTATCAGCAGCGTAGCTAGTCGCTTGGGTGTCTGGGGGGGGGCAGAGTGTGCTGTGCAGAGCCTTGCCCCCCCTTCAGCTGTAGGGTGACTGAGAGGCGGCGGCCAGAAGCAAGCCCCACGCTGCTGTTTTGGGCAGCACAGAGCCTGCAGGCATCGGAGCCACCTTGTCACTCCCAGGAGAGATTCCTGGCTCAGGCAGACTGCAGGCCCCACAGTAAGTTAAGATGAAACCCCAAGGTATGGTTCTGATGTTAACACTAATCCTACGTTTATCAGAAATGGAAGTTTCTCATCTCCTCACAGCCATATCTGAGGAGAGGAAGGGGGCATAACATGAGCCCAGGGCTTGCTAATGGTCCTCCCAAAGTATTTTGGGATACTCAAAATCCTCAAAAGTATTTTGATCTGCAATGTGTACTTAAGCAGTTTCTCATCACACAATTATTAAAATGTGTATTTTTCCCTATCAGGAACCGGCAACTCTGTATATTATACTTTTTTTGTAGAGTATTTTATTTTAAAGGAGGACAGTAAACCATGGTTTATCCCATGGGCGCCAATAGCCAACCTGTCTATGGCACCTCCCATGAATTATCCCTTCAAAAATTCACAATCCACAAGACTCTTTTCCTGCTAATTTTCTTGTTTGCAGTGGCTGAGCATCTCCCAAATCGAGCACTCTCCCTCCCATTCTCCACAGAGGGTGGGTGCAGGGAGATACTCTGTGAGCAAGAATGGAGGTGGCTGATGCAGGTGCTTTCTCCATTGGGGCACGAGTGGGGCATGCTTGAACCATTTTTGTCAGTCTGCCTCTCTCTCTCCCCTTTTAGATGCAACAGCCATTTCATGTAATGCCACATACCCATCACCAGCCATTTTGTGACTGGCGCCCATGGTACTTTCTCTAAATTCCAAATGTGCTCACTGGCCCCCAAAAGCTTGGTGGTCCTGGTTTTATTGTGACATCCCAGCTGGCCTGTGTAGTCTCTGCTTTGTCACATGGTTTCTGTATGTGGCTTGATCCATCCATATACTTTTCTCCCTCTCTTCTCCCCCGCCCCCCTCAACAGACTTGGACTTTAGTAGCCTGGCCCGCGGTTTTGGTTTGCTGAAGATGCCACGGATGCCGGAGCTGAAAGGCAAGTGCTTTTCGGACTTCACGCCTGTTGATATTGACACAGACACGATTGCCTTCAAGGACAAGAACAGAGAAAAACAGAGGCAAAAGCTGTTGGAGCAGCGAAGGAAGGAGTGGCAGGAGCACGGTGGGCAGAGAAAATTCACCCGCAACAAAGCCTGGTCCAAGCAGAAATCAAAGAAAGAGAAGAAGAAGAAAATGACAGCCAAAAGGAAAAGAGAGGAGGTGAGGGGAGTGTTCTACCATGTTTATTTTATTCTTTTGATTGCATCTAGGGCTAGTAGACCTATTGAGAATAAAGAGTCATTAATCTCAGTGGGTCTACTCTGGGTAGAGTTTAATTGACTTAACTACAGTTCAACACCTCCACATCTACCTAGCATGTTGAATCTTTTCTTGTGGATTTTAATTGCAAGCTGCTTTTTTGAGAGCCAGTCTTGACTGAAAAGGGTGGATAAAGAAATACTAGGAGCAGCAGAGGGCTTGATGCAGTTGTTTGGGGGAAGCTGGAACTATGTGTCTGTCATAAGAACATCAGGAGAGCCTGCTGGATCAGCCCAGTGGCCACCTAGTCCAGCATCCTCTTCTCACAGAGGCCACCTAGATGCTTCTTTTGAGAAACCTTCAAGCAGGACCTGAGCACAAGAGCTCTTCCCTCCTGCAGCTTCCAGCAATTGGTATTCAGAAGCATTGCTGCCTCTCAACTGTGGAGGCAGAGCCAAGCCACCATGGCTAGGATCCCTCTTCTCCTATTTTAAAATCATCTAAGGGTTCCATATTTGACTGTGTGCTGCATGAAGCACTTTCATTTATCCCTCCAAAATCTTCCAACATTCAGCTTCACTGGGTGTCCACGAGTTCCAATGTTAGGAGAGAGGGGAATTCCACTACCTGCTTTCTCAATGCCCTGCATAGTTTTATAAACTTCTGTCATCTCGCCTCTTACTTGCCTTTTCTCCAAACTAAAAAGTCCCAAACGCTGCAACCTTTCCTAATAGGGGAGTCGGTCATTTGGTGGCCCTTTTCTGAACTTTCCCCAGCTCCACAATACCCTTTTTGAGGTCAAGCAACCAGGACAGCCCTCCAAATGCAGTTGCACCATAGATTTGCATAATGTCATTATGATGCCGGCAGTTGCTGCCCAAGTATTTCTGTGCCCTGCTAAGCTCTGGTCTTCTCCCCCTTTTCCTTGCAGGGTTCTGATGTGGAGGACGAGGATATGGAGGAGCTCCTGCAGGACACGCGGCTCTTGAAAAGGCTCAAGAAGGGCAAAATCAGTGAGGAGGAGTTTGAGAAGAAGCTGCTGCACGGCGTGAAGGAGGCCCAGGCAGGAGGCTCAGACTGAAGGGTGAAATGTCGAGCTGAACTCTCCTTTTTGATACAAATAAAACTTTATATACACATACCAAGTGCCATTTCACTCTTGCTATTGTTGCTGTTGGGGCCTTATGTTACAGCAGCCTTGTTCAACTTGGAGCCGTACAGATGATTTGGGCTTCAGCTCTCATGAGCCCCAGCCAGCACAGCTTTCAATCAGGACAACTTGAAGCCACCGCCTGCTGAGCCAGACTGTTGATGACCTGCTACAGGAGATTCTTTTAACAGGAAGTGCCAAGGATTGAGTTTGGCAAAGTGTGGGTTTTGCCAGGAAGCTACGAGTAAGGACCACTTTGCTGATAAGATTTTAAGCATCATGTTGCAAAGGTTCCCAGATTTTTCCTCCCACCCATGTCTTGCAGTAAGTTGCATTCTACAAAGCCAGTGGCACATTCTTGCTGGGCAGCCTTGTCCCAGTTGCTGTGTTTATTTATTTTTATTTATCTATTGAATTTATATACCACCCTATATCTGGAGGTTTCAGGGCAGTGTTGCAACCCAACCTATTGTGTTGGACTCTGATGAGGCTAACAAGGGGGAGATCGTGTATCCAACTCTGAGCTCCTTGTAGGAGGAAGGGAGCAGGATTCTGCCTCCCACGCCTACCTGGCCTGAGGGATTGACTGTAAGTAGTCACTCCCTAGCTGTCTGCTTTAAACATTTTGTGTCATTCCTTCTAAAAAGTCTGGCTTCTCTTATTTAAGAGAATTGAGGTTCGAATCATCAGCCACTAATTGTTCTCCATCATCTTAAGCCTGCCTTCTTAAAAGATATATTTTTAAAAATATATTTAATTTTAGTATTATTTTTTTTAAAAATTGTATTTTATGAAAGCTTTGTCATAATACAGTAAGATAAAAGAAACTAATCTAAATAAAAACAGAGAAAGAAAAAGAAAATACAAATTCCTCTCTTAAAGGCAGCTCTTAGTGTTTTGTCTCACACAGAAAGTGGTGGACCCACCCAGCTTTCCTTTCTTCTCCCAGCCTCTCCCCCTGGGTGGTCTTCCCTACCTCCCACTCAGGGTCCTTCCATCCACCCACCACCTTCATGTGTGTGTAATCCTCAATAATGGTCCAGAACAGAAGACCTACGGTGAAGAGTGGGTAATAAACTGAATTACAAATAAAATCTAACATATCTGAACCTTCTGTGAATTTGTTCCTGACAGTTTAACTTTCCAAGCTGCATTGTGGGCTCTGCATGCAACCCATTTAAGAGACTTGGTTTGGTTCTTCAAATTGGCCCATCCAATGATTCATCACCAGCAATCTTCTTGCTTACAGGGTTTGCCTTTTTAACAGGCTGATAGAGAAACATAATCACCCTTAGGCACGCCAGATGTGGACAATTTTACAAGTAGAGTTTAATCAGTTCATCGCTAACAGCAGAGGGTGTCAGGACCCCAAGGTCTGTAAAGAGCAGAGTGATCAAAGATGGGGAGGTATAATCGATCCAGGGATGCTCCTCTGTAAGTGCCTTACGCTGATTCAGCGTGTCCGCTTTGTACTGGGGAAGAAATAAGAAAAAGTGGTGAGTTATCACTTTCTGTGAAAGGACACTTTTTTCATCTAAGTTTGGCAGCATGACTTAGAACACAGCATCGCAGAGCTGAGAGGCACCTAAAGGTAATCTGGTCTAATCACCTGCCCATTCAGAAAAGTTGGCTTCTACATCGTCCCTAATAGGCAGGCACCCAGCGCCTGCTTTAAAAGCTCTAATGAACAAGAGTGCCGCACCTTGCAGGGAAGGGAGGCAGCTTGGGGGCAGAGCCTTGGCTTCGCATGCAGAAGGTCCCAGGTTCATTTCCTGGCTGAGAGTGTTGCCTGCCTGCAACGCTGGATCACAGTTTTGCAGACCATACTAAGACAGAAGGATTAGTATTTGATTTGATTCCCACCCTCTCTTTTTTCCTTTTCCTTTCTCCTCCTGTGATGAGGCTGTATTTTAATGTTTCAATATTTTAATGTTGTATTAATATTGTTTTTAAGTTGTATTCATTCAACTTGTTTTTATTATTGCTTGTTAGCCGCCCTGAGCCCGGCCTTGGCTGGGGAGGGCGGGGTATAAATAAAAATTATTATTATTATTATTATTATTATTATTATTATTATTAGACTGATTCAGACTGAGGCAGCCTGTGGTCCATCAAGAAGGTCCTCCTGACATTTTGCTTAAATCCTTTTCCTTGCCATTTGAGCCTGTTGGTTTGGGTCCTGTTACAGTATTCTGTACATGTGTAACATTCAACACACATATGCCCAGGCTGCATAGTCTGAACACAGGCTGACAATGGGAAGCTACCTTACACCAAGTCAGGCCCATCTAGCTCACTGCTGTCGACACCACAAGTGGAAGAGGATGAAGCAGCCCTTCCGCTGCGCTTGGATCCAGCTCTGTCCTTTGCTGAATTGTGACCCTAGGAACTTGGTAACTAAGATCTAATGCCTGAGCTTGATTTCCAAACCCTTTTCCTTTTATGTCATTCTTTTAGATTGTAAGCATGAGGGCAGGGACTGTCGTATTGGTAAGCATTTGTAGGCTACTCTGGGAGTCTATTTTGGCTGAAGAATGTGGGGGAAAGTGCTTGAAATAAATAGCTGAAAGAACTCTCCTCAGCTCGAGCTACAGTATGGGTTTTAATAAAAGGTGGGGTTTTGCTTAGTTGACAACTTATATATTGCCCTTTCCACAAGTTACAGGGCAGTTTACAACAAAGCAAACAGATAAAGAAATATAAAACAGATAAATCTATTAGAAACATGTACCATCAATCACTGAATTAAAATTATTAACAGTGGCCGAAATCAGTGGCTCCTCAAAAAAACTGCCAAAAATAGGCAAGTCTTGCACAGCTTCACCCAATTCAGATGCCATGGAGAGACAAGAACTGGGTGTCACCCACCCACCATTTATTTCTCCACTGAATGCACATCCTGCCCTTCCTCCTGAATTAGTCCAGGGTGGCCCACCCACCCACAATTCAAAAACAAAGCAGCTAAAATTAGAAAAACTATTACAATTAAAAACATCTAAAAGCAGTGACCATTAAAAACAACACTTCATCTGACACTACAGGGTTGCCAGGAACAGGATTCTTCAGTCCCTAAATGCCTGAGTAAACATTAATGTTTTCAAATTCATTCTGGAAGTTGATAATGAAGGCGACAAATGCACCTCAGTGCCCCAAATCCCTGGGTGGCTGCCCCTTATACTGATTTACTTCCAAGATCAGACATTAAATTCCTCAGAGGTTTCCACCCCATTGCAGGCTACAGAGTTTTGAATGCAGATAACCAGGAAGCAAAGTTAGTTTTCCTTTACCTTAAATTTATCTGGGACATCCTGTTGGTTCAGAGGGAAGAGTCTCACAAACTTGAAGCTCTCTGCCACCACGTAGAAGGGCTTGTTCTGAGCTTTGGCGCACACAGCCATTTGATTTGTGCCAATCTGAAAAGGCCATGGGGGGAGAGAGAGAAATGTTCTCAGGTTATGATGAGGAACCAAACACCCCTTGCTTTATGATACAAAAGAAACCCCAAGGGTAAGATTCTGTCAAAACCAAGCACAGTGAAGTCTTGTTGAGAGATTTACAGTTCAGTCCTATATAAATGTCTACTCAGAAGAAAACCCCATTGAGTTTAATCAGGTTCCCACATAAGTAAGCTACAATTTTATACCTACTAAGCTACTGTGAAATAAAGGGATTTCATCCTGAGTTGACATGCCTAGGTTTGCGCTATAAAGTACATGTTTTCCCCCTCACTGAAAATCAGTGGAACTTCAAAACGCTTAACTGTATCCTGTATTATACCTGCAAGAAAAATAACCAACTCCCTTGATTCAGGTCTCAAAACCTGTGAGAAAAAGGGTATGTTCACATATAAGCAAGGCTTATGCTATGCATGTATGATAGGATTCCACAGAAGGCAGAACATTCATATGTACATGGGTGTGTGGGTCCACATTCTAGCTTTCTATTCTATTTTATTTTAAAAAACCATTTTCTGGCCCTTATGGTTGTAAAGAACGCAGTTTCCACTCAGAAGGGACATACATGGTTTCTGCTCAGATGACAGAGGAGCAGCTAAACAAGTTTTCCACTGGTCAACACTTCTGCTCTATGTAGTTTTATGTCGCTCCCCTTGACTAGCAAAATTAGAATGTATTATGTACAATTATGCCCCATATAAGTAAATAGGCAATGCTGCTTATTTATTTTGAACAATATATACAGGCTGCAGAATTCTAACATTTGTTTGGGACAGCTGGGAAGAAAGAGAGGGGATGGAATCAAACAAGTTTTTACAAAGGAAAGCTGACTAGGATTTTTAAAGTCTTTTTGGTGTGTGTGTTGGAGGGAAAAAACTAAGGAATGACAAGCACTTTCTTCTGCTGTTCCCGAGCTTCTTCCTTAAATAATCTGGCTAACCAATGGAAGAAAGCAGGACGTTGGAGAAGACGGGACTTTTGTTCGGATCTAGCAGGATAGCTCTGGAAAAACAACTATTTCCCAAAATGTATTTAGAGAGCCACGAAAAACCTGGGCAGACGCGCACTTTACCTTGTTAATAATTCCTCCATTTTCTACCACTCCTTCAGCACCAACTATCACCAGGTCCACTTTCTCCATGATGTAGCTGTTCAGAAGGAACAAAAACAACTCAATTCCTGTTCCATCCAAGGAGTTATTTGGGGTGGGGCCACTGTGATGCACAGAGCCACTCCTGTTACGCTTTCAGCTATACCTTACGGGGTCCTCGCTGCGAGATCACATTCACCCGGTGCTATACCAGCTGCACTGGCTCCCGATGGAGTACAGGGTCAGGTTTAAGGTGCTGGTTTTAACCTTTAAAGCCCTATACGGCCTAGGACCCTCATACCTACGGGACCGCCTCTCCTGGTATGTCCCACATAGGAACTTACGGTCTTCAAATAAAAACTTCTTGAAGGTCCCAGGCCACAGAGAGGTTAGGCTGGCCTCAACTAGAGCCAGATCTTTTTCGGCTGTGGCTCCGATCTGGTGGAACGCTCTTGTCACTAGAGACTAGGCCCCTGTGGGACTTGACATCTTTCTGCAGGGCCTGCAAGACAGAGATGTTCCACCAGGCCTTTGGCCAGGGCACAGTCTGACCCCCTCCTTCGGCAATCTTCGCAGAGCTCTGGCCCAGTGGCTGCCATTAGTTTGATTTGAGTTAATTTTATAATGAATGATTTTGGTATGTTGTACTATTTTATTGTTGTTAGCTGCCCTGAGCCCGGCTTCGGCTGGGGAGGGCGGGATATAAATAAAATTTATTATTATTATTATAATAATATTATTATTATTATTACCCTCCCCTTGCCACTTGTTTTACACTTGGGAGAGAAACACAAGACTAGCCGTGGAACAGCCAAAGGGAAAGGAGGGGGACACAGGAACACAGGAAGCTGCCATATACCGAGTCCCATCAGTGGTCCATCTAGCACAGTACTGTCTACACAGACTGGCAGCAGCTCTCCAGGGTTTCAGGCAGGCTCTCTCCAACCCCCACCTGGAATCTCTGGGGACTGAACCTTGGATCTTCTGCACCCAAGGCAAACGCTCTCGCACTGCGCTATGGCCAACAACCTTGGCTTACTAGTGCAAGAACCAGCCCTTTAAACACCAGGATGCAGCAGGTTGTCTTCCCCTGCAGCCCTCACAGCAGGTCACTATGTCCAACTGCCCTTCAAAAGCCCAGCTGCAGCACCAACCACACAGACATACCCAACGGCAGCATCCAGGATGATGGTCACAGGAATGCCAAGTCTACTGAGTGCCTTTGCCATCTTCTGCCTGTGTAATTGTTAATAGGTTTTTAAAATTAATAGTTTTTTTGTTCAAAACAGTGTTCTAAAAATAACAGAATAAATATATATATATATTTAAAAAATCAAATTAGCTCCTGGTATAGAATTGTTTTTTCTTCTCATCATCAGCAACTCCTACCCCTCCTTTTGCACTGAGGATGTTGTTTCAAGAAATCGGGTCTAAACAAATTTAACAGAGAGCAGGTCCTAATGAACTCAGAGGGGTTTATTTCTAAGTGACATGCTTCACATTGTGCCACTGGAGATTAAGAAAACTACGGAGCTCCACAAATTTATTCCCCCAATGGTGACATCTCCTTCCACAAGTCTTTTGAGATTTGCAGAGAAACCTTTCCACAAAGTGAAACAGACTCCTCCCTCAAGCCCTCTGGCTGCTTTCCCACTGGTTCTTCCCTTCACTGTAGCCTGGCACGAAGCAAGGTTGCTCTTCTCCACCCCACCCCCCTCAAATCCTCTGGTTCATGCAGAACAGTAAGGGGAAGAGAGGCAGTGCTGTGTAGTGGTTAGAGCAGGCTTTCCCAAGGTGGTTCTCCTAGATGTTGTAGGACTCCAACTTCCATCAGCCTCCAATTGCTAGGAATGATCAGAGTTTAGTCCAACACCTGGAGGGCACCACGTTGGGGAAGACTACGGTAGAGTGTTGGACTGTAAACACAGAGTCCCGGGTTCAAATCTCCACTCACCATGTGGCTCATTGTGAGGTCTTTGACCCAATCACCATCTCTCAGCCTACCTTACCTCACATGGTGGCTGTGGACAGAAAATTCTGGGGAGTGGAGGAAATAAAATCTTGTATACTATTCTGATTTCCTGGGAAGAAAGAGGAATTTAAAACATGGGACATGTGGCAAAAGCCCAACCTAAAAAAAGTTGGCAAATCCATTCACCAAAACCTATTGATTCTTGGGCTGCTCTTAAATCAAAGTGATTTACCAGCTGCTGAATTTGCAGACTGATCTGCTGTGTGCTTACTTCCAAGTTCAGTGTCCAGAAGACTGCCCCCTAAATTTGCAGGGGGGGGTAAACCTTTCCAGATAAAGGCAGACAGCAAATGGCTTCCTCTGTTTGCACAGAGCCTCGTGCCCCTAACATAAAGAAAAGAGAAGTCCCATCTACTTGCCCTGCTTGATCAGGCTGCGATTCAGTGATGTAGACACTGAAACGTTTCTTTGCTTCCACGGCGGCTTCTAACACTCGCAGGACCACTTTGGAGTAAGCGTGAGTTAAGATTCTCTGCGGAGGCAAGGCACAGGATTCTTCAGTTTATTGCATGCCACGGAAATCCACTCGAGATTCTGTCCAGGCTATATTAACATCCATGAGGTTGGATGGGATCCTGAGGGTCATCTAGTCCAACTCCCTGCAACGCAGGAATCTCAACTAAAGAATCCAGGACAGACGGCCATCAGCCATGGATGCAAAACTTGGAAATGGGCTCTGTGACAAAACAGCTTATGCTAGGGCAGTGGACCCTCTTCTGGCCTTGGGGGCCTGGCAAATGCCCAGCCTCTGGCGCCAACCCTGTGAATAGCCACTGTCACAGAATCATATTATCGTAGTGTTGGAAGGGACCCCATCTAGACCAACCCCCTGCATTGCAGGAACTTTCTGACATTAAGAGCTGTTTGACGGTGGAACAGACAACCTCAGGAGGTGGTGGACTCTCTCCTTCGTTGGAGGTTTTAAAGCAGAGGCTGGATGGTTAGTTAGTTAGTCTGGGTAGTTACACAGTGGTGCCTCGCAAGACGAAAATAATCCGTTCCGCGAGTCTCTTCGTCTAGCGGTTTTTTCATCTTGCGAAGCAAGCCCATTAGCGGCTTAGCGCTATTAGCGGCTTTTAGCGGCTTAGCGGATAAGCGGCTTAGAAAAAGGGGGGGGGGAGTCGGAAAAACTCTCAAGACATTTTCGTCTTGCAAAGCAAGACCATAGGGAAATCCATCTTGCGAAGCACCTCCAAAACGGAAAACCCTTTTGTCTAGCGGGTTTTTCGTCTTGCGAGGCATTCGTCTTGCGGGGCACCACTGTATAGCAAAGTTGCATCCTGCATTGCGGATTCTTCTCCCTGAGCGGAGGGCATGGCTGGAGGACCTCCAAGGTCTTTTCCATTCTATGATTCCATGCCTGGCTTAGCTCAGAAATTCATAGGATACAATGTTTTCTGCCCAGCATCAGTTTCTGCACACACATGGAGCATCTGTGGGATACGCACAAGACATTTCACTCTATTTCTTTGCCCTAATATGACCCAAGCTCACTTACCCCACCATCTTTGACAAAAGTGTGGCAGAGTTCAGCAATTTTGCTCCTTGAATTAGAGGTTCGAGCAAGGAAAAGCTTCCCTCGCTGAATCATGATATCTTTGCATTTGGAATAGTCCTGGGAAAAGCAGCACAAGAAACAGAATTAGAGTATCTTCCAGTCATAATCCAGTGGAGTCCTTTGATTAATTTTTGACAGATAAACAACAATAAAAAATAATCCATATTAGCACTTTACTGTTATATGTATGATAGCACAACAATATAGTTTCTTATTCTGTATAATTTCAAAGTGAAATGTTTAACATGTCTAGATATGCATTATGTAATTTGTACTGTTTCTATAGTTATACCAGTTGGAAAAAGAAAGAAAAAATATCTAGTGAAATAAACTAGAGTATGCCCTGGGTATCATGCTTATCACAACTTTGTTTACAAGCAACTGCTTGGTAGCCACAGGTGATAAGGAATTGCATGCATGCAAGATACTGAGCCAGTTAGCAGAAGAAGGAAGGAGCCCATCATCCCTCTACAACCAGCACAGAAATTTATTATTAACCTGATTTATTTATTCTCCTCCTGTCAGCCCTCTGCTGTTTTTTTGTTTGGTGCAGGCTAGTAACTTCTATAGGCTTATTTACAAGACTGGCTTACCAGAGAGAGAGAGAGAGACAGAAAAAGTGATAAAGACATCCTCTGAGTCTTCTGAGGTGCACAGAGTGATATACAAACTTTCCAAATGCTACAGAGTCCTCTTTCACTGTTACCAGCACATGATTTGTTCCAGTGCTGGTCCCTGATATTTAAAACTGGTTCCAGATTATAGTAAGGAAGTAACTATGTATTTATTTAATTTCTATACTGCCTTTCATCCAAGGATCACAGGGCAGTTTACAATGTAAAAACAATGTAACAATGTAAAAAAACAAGGTAAAAATACGTAACACAGGAACAAACAAAAACAATACCTGCCACAGTTTAAAAGGCCAAACATTGCTCAATTAGCCAAAGGCCTGGGAAAGAGGAAAGTTTTCACCTGGCTCCTAAAGATACAGTGGTGCCTCGCAAGACGAAATTAATCTGTTCCCTTGCGAAGCAAGCCCATTGACGGCTTAGCGGGTTAGCGCTATTAGCGGTTTAGCGGCTTTTAGCGATCAGCTGTTAAGCGGCTTATCAGCGGATCAGCTGGTAAGCCGCTTAGCGGCTTAGGAAAAGGGGGGAAAAGGAAAAAAACCCGCAGGAACTTGCAAGACATTTTCGTCTTGCAAAGCAAGCCCATAGGGAAATTCGTTTTGCGAAGCGCCTCCAAAACGGAAAACCCTTTCGTCTAGCGGGTTTTCCGTCTTGCGAGGTGTTTGTCTTGCGGGGCACCACCGTATGTAACCAAGGTGCCAAGTGAGCCTCTCTAGGGAGTGCATTCCACAAATGTGGAGTCACCGCAGAAAAGGCCTGTTCCTGTGTTGCTGCCGCCTGGGCCTCTCGTGGAGGTGGCACAGAAATAAGGGCCTCAGATGATGATTGCAGGTTCATATGGGGAGAGGCAGTCCCTGAGTACTCAAGGCAAACGTGTTTCATTGCAGCTCTTGTGGTGCTGCTCTGTATTGCCTTCATCTAAAAACCAACAACGGTGTAAAGAAGACTACTACCAAACACTTGCCACCCTTTATGAAAATCTAAGTGAAACTTACTGGATTCTCCAAAGACGTGAGGCTGATGAATCTTAAGAAGAGCTCTCCCCCAGAAGAGACAGCAACTGAAGAGTCAACACCAGAGAGAATTTCTATTGCATGTTTGAGGTTTGCTCTCAACCCTTGAATTGTCTCACCTTGACAGAAAGAGGGAGAGAGTAAGCTACTAAAGGCCCAATGACAGCATTGTCCAGGGGTGAGCAGACATAGCTTACAGGATCTACTTATTTATTAAGTTTATATCCTGCCCTTCCTCCCAGGGCAGCAAATAACAAGTGATAAAGAATGAAAGACATATTTAAAGCATATTAAAAACAATTCCAATACAGATGCACACTGGGACAAGAACTCCAATTAAAAAGCTTGTTGAAAGAGGATGTTTTCAGTAGGTACTGAACAGAGACAGCACCTGTCTAATATTAAAGGGAGGGAATTTCAAAGGGAAGGAACCCCAATACTAAAAGGCCTGATTCCTACATTGTGCTGAACAAGCCTCTGGATAAGATGGCGTCTGCAAGAGGCTCTCACCAGCAGAGCACAATAGCTGAATATAAGGGGTATTCAGGTATCCTGGTCACAAGCTGTATAATGCTGTATACACCAAAACCAGCACCTTGAACTCAGCAAGGTAACAGCAAAATTTACTATAAATCAAAAGTTCCCGGAAAACCAGGTGCAAACTGGTAGCTCCACAGCTCAGCCCACCCAATCTGATTGCCTTACGTGCCTTTGTCCCTCTTCAAGAACTCCAACAAGACATTGATGGCTGCCACAGCAGAGGCAACATCTGGCTCCTGTGTAATCTTGGTTTTAAAAGCTTCAACCAGCTCTGAAAAGAAGATATGGGGCAGGATGGAAAAAGGGGAGAGTCATTGAGGTTCTGCTTTCACACTTCACAAACTACGGTAGCTGTGCTTTCAGTTATTACAAATTCATTGCAATGGTAGTTTAAATTGTCAGCTTTGGAATCTCCACAAACAGTCGCAGTTGCTTTTATTAAGAGATCCAATAATTATGATAATTGACACAACATTTTACAAGAAGGTAGCTATGCAGCAGAGCCCCTGAATCTTATGAAAAAGGTTCCAGATTCAATCCCCAGAATCTCCAGTCAAAAAGGATCAGAGAGCAAGACCAGCATTCTGATCTGGTTCAAAGACAGTATGGGCAGTGGCGTAGCGTGGGAGGTGCAGGGGGGGCCGGCCGCACTGGGCGCAACATCTGGGGGGGGGCGCTCGCCGCCTCCGGAGTCGCCGAAGAGCCTCGGGCGCAGGCTGTAGCAGAGCCCCATGTCTTGTGGAACCGACGAGCTGTGTGCGCGTCTGGGCTGAAGGCGTCCGGCAGGCAGCGGCTCTCAGTGCTCGTCACGGTCCCCGCGTGTCAGGGCCGCGGAGGGCGCGCCAGGCAGCCCCTCCTCACAGCCCCCCCCCCCGCCGCTGCTGCTGCTGCTGCTGCTGCTGCAGCTGCTGGGCCATGTTGCATTTTCCTTGCCTCTCTGCCCTCCTCCTCCTTCGGGCAAGTGGCGTCATTTGGGCGGCAGCACCAGCGGCAACTCGCCTCAGATCACCTGACACGGACCTGCCGCCGCCGTCGTGGCTACCTTACCGTAAATACCCCAGCCCAGGCAGCAGCAAGAAGAAGCTGGCAGCGGTGGCAGGTTAGGGGTTAGGGGCGCAAATTACTTGCCTTGCCCCGGGTTAGGGGGCGCAAATTACTTGCCTTGCCCCGGGTGCTGACAACCCACGCTACGCCGCTGAGTATGGGGCTTCCCTCTAGCTTGATCCGGAAGCTGCATTTGGTGCAGAATCATAACATTTATGAGGTGGGAGCCTTGTGACACCATAAAGGTTAACACACTTATCATGGCTTTTGGGAACTCTTGTGGTTTATATACTCTTCAACATATGCTGTCCCGAGATGCAGGTGGGTGTTTGTGGAACTGATAACAGCGGAGTCAGAAGGAAAAGAAATGCATAAAAGCACGAACAAGGTAATTACAGTACCAACAGTGGCCAGTCTCACACGCGGTTGTTGTTGCTAACACCAACATGCGTTTATATCTGACAGTAAACCATTTCATATTATTCTGTTTCCATCTAACACACACACATATATATAAAATACAAATTTATTTGGCCACTGATGGGAATCTCCTCCTTTTGTTGCTGTTTGGATGACAGAGTTGGGGACATACTCTAGAAAACCGAAACAACAACGATAACAATAATAATATTAATATTATTAATAATAATAATAATTTACCAGCCGCAGCGCGCAACACTCACTGCCTTACCTGCTTCGTTCATGGTAGGAGAAAATGTCGCCCAGACCTTCCCCGCTGCTCTCCCGATCCGCGCTGCCCCTTGGGCGGAACCTTCGGCGCCGCGCCGCTTGGCCTCGCCGGAAACCTTTCCATGCTGCAGTTACTTCCGGGGAAGCGGGAGGGAAAGTGGGGAAAAGTGACGTCGAGATGGCGCGCCAGAAGCTCGCGTGACCTCATTCTCGAGCGACGGAAGTCCGCCTGCCTGTCCCTGCTGCGGGGCGATATGAGCGGAGGTGAGTCTCCGCGGCGCCTGGCGGCGCCTCCCCGCTGCTGCCCCGGGATTTCAGGCAAAAACGGGGCGGGGAAGGCTCGGCGGGGCGATTCTGGCTCCTTCCGTGGGCTCCTCTTGAGTTAGCCCGGAGGGAGGGAGGGAGTCTCACGCGCGTGGCTGTCGGGTTCCTCCTCCTGTGTGTGTTTTAAGTTCTGGTTCTGTGGTGTGGCTGCATCTGAGCATGTGCTGAGTGTTTTTCCTGGTCCTTAAATATGTGCAGAACTCCTCCCCCTCTTTTTTAAAAAAGAAAACTGAATTTAAAATGGGATCTAAGCACTCACCTCTTAGCACAATTTCCACCCTTCCTTGGGATTCAGGTGTAAACGTAGGCTACTAAACACCCACTGAAATGCACAAACGTATCTCCACACACAGAGAGATCAGCTTTCATTTGCATGTTAACAGCATTAGTGCTAACTGGAGCAAAATAATTGATTACAGCTTTCTCTCCTCCGCTTTCACTCTCCCCTCCCCCACACCTCTTCCTTTTCTGACAACTTTCTTCGGTTTTTAGGACTAGTAAAATTTTGTTTGCTTGGCACCCCTCCATTGCCTCCAGAGACAGACAGGTGCCAACTGCCTACACATTTGCTTACATTTCCTATCTGTAAAATGAAAATAATAGTATCTATCTCAAAGAGCTATTACAAAGATTTTCTTTTATTTTCTTACAATTATATCCCACCTGTCTTTCATCATAGAGCTCAAGGTTACATACACTTGGTTCCCATCAACACTACAGTATTCAGAAAGAAAGAAAGAAATGTAACTCCCAAGGGCTGCTGCTGTATCTATTTAAAAAGACACTGGAAGCTTTCCACACGGAGCAGGCCTGCTGTTATAGCACCTCTGTGGATGGATGTAGACTCATAGAATCATAGAATTGTAGATTTGGAAGGGACCCTGAAGGTCATTAATCCAAGACCCTGCAATGCAGGAATCTCAGCTAAAGCATCCATCCACTCTGCTTAAAAACCTCCAAGGAAGGAGAGGCCACCACCTTCTGAGGGAGTCTCTTCCACTGTTGTACAGCTCTTACCGTCAGAAAGTTCTTCCTGATGTTTAGTTGGAATCTCCTTTCTTCTCCCTGTAGCTTAGGGGTGGGGAAGCTGTGTTGTTGTCCAGATGTTGTTGAACTCCAGTTTTGACTAAGCTCAGCCAACAGGGCCAATAATGATAATGGGAGTTGTAGGCCCACAGCATCTGGAGGGCCAATGGTTCCTTGCACCTTCTGTAGATCATTAAGAGACAGCAACAAACAAAATGGACATAGACTGTAAATTTCAATCCTCCTACAGAGCTGGGAAACTGTCAGCTAATGTTTTCACAGTTTTGGGGGCTGATGTTTCATTATTTTTTTCCAGATGATGAGCTGAACCTCTTAGTCATTGTTGTTGACACTAACCCTATTTGGTGGGGAAAGCAGGCATTAGGAGGTTCAGAGGTAAGACTTTCCCATTATATGTGAAACCTATGTCAGGATCATTGATTTTCTGACCTTTTTTAAAAACAACAACAACACTAATTTGGATGCATTATAATCTAGATTGAAGTCTTCAGCGTTGATACTAAATAAATGTTCCTGTGAGTCTGAAAAACTTCCAATTAAGTGCGTGGTCCTATGTCAGTTGTAGTTAGAACTGGACTGATAAGGTGCTAATTCAGTGTGCTAATGTGCTGTGTTCAGTGCAGAGCCAGCCCCAGGGGTCAGCATTGTTGGGCAGTTGTCAAGGCCCAACATAAGTACAGTTTGATGAGATGTTCACAAATTTAATTTCCCATTTTAAATCTCTGTGGTGTTTAATAATTCTCCCCTGCTTTTACCCACAGCTTACATTATCAAAATGCCTCGATGCAGCCATGGTGTTGGGAAACTCGCACTTATTTATGAACCGCAACAACAAACTGGCTGTGATAGCCAGTCATATACAGGAAAGGTATTGTAGCTTTTTGGATGGTTGTAGCTTTTTAATGGTCAGGCATTTGGAAAGAGAGCTGTGGATGGACTACACTAGGAAGAGGCTAGGGTGGGTGAAGTTCAAATAGCAGCGTATCAGATTCTGAAGTTAAACAGTGGTGGGGTGGCTGGATCTCAGACTTACTCTTCTTTGGAGCCTCATAAAAGACATCAAACTGGCTGCTCTTTGGAAACAGTGCTGACAACAATGAATTTTTTGTCTGATCCAGAAAGATGATTCATGTATTTGGACTTGCGCCAGGTGAGCATGTGAATGATCCAGCAAGGCAGTGCATGAGCTCTGCTCACCTAGAGGCTTGTAGCCAGGTGAGCATGTAAAGGGCAAAGGGGGCCTTACCGACCTCACAATGTTGCTGTGAAGATAAATGAGAACTGAACTCTAAAGCATTTTATATGCTGAAGTGTATAATAGAAATCAGTAGGAACAAAATCATGCACATTTTCTTTTTACTTTTCATCTTGTCTTTAATGCTGAATGTTGTCTGATGCTTCATATTGTGGCAATTAATTATGTTAATACAACTTCAATTTCTCTTAGTCGTTTCCTCTACCCTGGAAAACATTGGGCACCAGCTGATCTCTTTGGTGAATCTAATATATCTGGCAGCAAGGATGGAAAATACGAGTTGTTAACAACAATAAATGAAACTATTGCAGAAGAGATCAAGGACCTTATGACCAACAGTAAGATGAGAAGCTGGTTTGCTCTGCTCTGTTTCACAGTCTCTGTGTTTCCTACTTACTTTTCCCCTAAGCCATTTAACCCTATGACCAGGTAGAGGGTTGACTTCCCTTAGAATGCATTACTATGAAAGGCAGTTTTGCTTTATGTAAGGGATGGGGAACCTGGGGGCCTCCAGATGTTGTTCAGCTCCAATCAGCCCCACTCAGTGTGGCCAGTGGTCAGGACGTAACATCTGGAGGCCTACAGGCTTGGTTGCAGACCCCTTGGGTGCTGCATCATCCACTTTCTCTTGTTCCTTTGTGGCTGTTCCCTCCACCCAAGTTGACATGGACAATTGCCACCTGCTCTTATTTAGTCTTGAGAGATGCCTACACTGCAAATACCATGTGTGATTTAAATGGCTATACTAGTGGTTCTCAAACTTTTTTCTTTGGGCCACACTTTCCAGAATTTTTTTTTTAATTTAAAAAAAACTCATAGCAGTGCCTGATTTATGACATAGAACAAAATGGCGTATGAAAATGGTGTATCCAGGAAGTATAAAACAATGCAGCTTTATGAGAACAGAAATCACTCCCAAGGTATAAGTCTAAATGAGTCTTGTCCAGCACTCTGTTCAAACTGCGATTCTGGATCACAACCAGGATTGTCCTCGGTATCACGCGATGCTCTTGCTCTCATTTTAAAAAGATACCTATCCTTATTCTGCAAATAAAAAATCATTTTGATACTACTCTATACTGCACTGAAATGTTTAAATGTTTCTTTGATTGTCCTTGAATCTTTCTGCCAGCCTTGCCATTCTGCCCTGCCACACCCTTTGAGAACCCCTGCACTATACATTTCTTTCTTTAGTTCTAACATTTTAGATCTCCTTTCCCAGGCACTGACCACCAGACCCGGACATGCTTAGCTTCAGCAAGGGAGTGGTCTCATGTGCCTTTGAATTACTCCCTAGAACAGAAGGCACCAACCTTTTCAGGCTTGTGGGCACATTTGCAAACTAGAGAACCTTGTGGGCACTGCACACATACCAGAACCAGGCACACAACACAACCTGTTCTATAAGCTACAATAGAATCCTTCTTTCAAGTCTAATTTCCATGGGGGAAGGAAATCTACAGCAAATGGTTAACAGGTTTTCATCATCATAAAGAACTACCTGTAGTTAAAGCATAATGTGCAATTAACACAATAAAGCCAAGAAATACCAAACCATGTACTCATTTTGTCTGTGTGTTGTGTCTGTGTGTGTGATTTCTCTTTTGTGGCAGCTGAAATAAGAGGGCAGCAGACTGAATCATTACTGGCAGGATCTCTTGCTAAAGCAATTTGCTGTATCCTTCTGAAATCAGACTTTTAAAGTTTTTCCTGTTCTTTCAAAACCAAAGAATGGAGATAATTTATGCAACCACTCCTGGATTTGTTGTATGCATGTGTTGAGCTGTCATTCTGCATCATACTTTATATTTATTTATTTATTTTTTATTAAGGATTTTCTTGTTTTACAGAAGTGTAGTGCCTCGTATTTTTTTTTTTTCCTTCTTCTTCCATGTAGCATTTTTACAAATCCGTTTCATTTGTTGAGGCATTAGGGGGAGAAGAAAACAGAAAGAAAAAAGAAAGGGGGGGTGGGGAGAGGGAGGATGGATGGGGGTGGGGTCGGGTGGCGGTGTTTCTATTATGTTTAATGTGTGTAGAGTTTGGTGTCAGCGTTGCTTGTGTTGTTCACTTGTGTTCCTTTGGTGATGAGAGAGGTTGGGGTTGGCTTAGGGTGTGATTGTTTGCTTGTGATTGGCTGTGGTGATCTTTGTTTTCGTGTGTGAGTGAGGTGGGTGGGTGTTTTGGATCAGGTTAGCCATATTGATTTGTATGCTGTTGGTGGATTATTGTCATTGTCCTGTTGGGCTGTGTATGTGATAAAGGGGAGCCATACCGGGGTGAAGGCGTCTTCTTCTGTTTGTCCCCGTGTCAGTTTCAGTTTATTAGTTAATTTTTCTAGTAGGGCTGTTTCCCATACTATTTGGTACCATTGGTCCATGCTTACTCCTGACAGGTCTCTCCAGTGTCTGGTTATGATGTTTCTGGCTGCTGAGAGCAGGTGGGTTATGAGTTCTTTGTGGTGTAAATGGGCATTGTTGTCTTGGAAGATGTTTAGTAGGGCCAATTCTGGGGTGATGTCTATTACTTGCTTAGTTATTTTACATATTTCTTGTATGGCTGTTGTCCAGAATAGTTGAATTTTGGGACACTCCCACCACATGTGGAGGTATGTGCCTGTGGAGGTGCACCCTCTCCAGCATTTTGGTGAGGTTCCTGGGTGTATTAGCGCTAGTTTCCTTGGTGTTAGGTACCACCTGTAGGTGAGTTTCAGTGTGAGTTCTTTTCTTTTTGTTGATATGGATTTAAAGGGGGGTTTAGACCACATTCTGGTCCATTGAGTGGGGTTAATCTCATAGCCTATGTCATTCTCCCATTGTTTTTTGATTGTGTCTAGGGGATTTGCGGGATTTTGGAGTAGTATTTTGTATATTGCGGATACCGTCCCTTTACCGTTTCCCTTTGTTGTTAGGAGGAGGTTTTCGAAGGTTGTCAGGGGCCTAGTTGCTGCTGATTTTACTGTTGGGTTGTTTAAGAAGGCATGTAGTTGGTGTTGTGTTAACCAGGTCATTTGGGTGTCTTCTAGTTTGTCTTGTATTTCTTGTGTTGACAAGGGTTTGTTATTTTTATAAAAGTCTATCAGGCGATATAAGCCTTTGGTTCGCCAGGTTTTTGTCTGGAGGTTTTGTGCTGCATGGTAGAATAATGGGTGGTACGCCAGGGGGATTAGTGGGGATGGGGTTGGGGATAGTTTGCCTATTTGTGTTTTCCATGCTTTGAGCATGGTCTGTGTGTACGTGTTAAGTGTTGTGGGAATTTTCTTTAGTTTGTTTGGGAGGAGTGGGTATGTTGTGGTGCAGGTGTTTTCAATTGTGTCCCTCTCTAAGTGTACCCATTGTTTTGTCTCATCTTCTAGTATATATGGGATTATATGGCGTATTTGGTTGGCATTGTAATATGCTTCTATGTTGGGGATTCCCCATCCTCCTTCTGAGGTGGGGAGGTGCAGGTATTTGGGGCTTATTCTTGGTTTTTTATGTGAGAAGATGAAAGAGTGTAGTTTTCTCTGCCAACTGCGAAGTTGGGTTGAGGGGATCCAGATTGGGAGGGTTTGGAATAGGTAGGTTAGTTTTGGGAGTGTGATCATTTTGATCATGGCTATTTTGTCTGAGAGAGTGAAATTCATGTTATTCCATCTCTTTAGGTCTTTGTTAATTTGTCGCCACAGGGGCTTGTAGTTGTGGAGGTACAATTTATTGAGGTTTCTGGTTATTTGTACCCCTAGGTATCTGAACTTGGTGTGGCAAAGTTTTATTTTGGTGACCTTCGTGAGTTCTTTTTGGGTGTGAGGAGGGGTGTTGAAGCACATAGCTTCTGACTTTGTAAAATTTACCTGTAGGCCCGACACCATTGCAAATGTGTTGAGTTCTCTGATCAGGGAGGTTGCTGTGCTTATGGGGTCTGGTGTTGTGACCATTAGGTCATCTGCAAAGAGCCCTAATTTATAGGTTCTGCCTTTTATTTCCACTCCCTTGATGTCTGTGGCTGCTCGGATGCGGATTGCTAAGGGTTCCAGAGCCAGGATAAATAAGAAGGGAGACAGTGGGCATCCTTGTTTCGTGCCTCTTTGGATAGCTATAGTATTAGAATCCATATTGTTAGTTCTGCATTTTGCTGAGGCTTGGGAGTATATTTGTTTGAGGATTTGTAGGAAGTTGGGGCCAAATTTCATGTTAGTTAGTACTGCTAATATGTATTTCCACTCCAAGCAATCAAAGGCTTTGAGGATGTCTAGGGACATAATTGTCAATGGGAGTTTGGTTGCCTTGCTGTTTTCGATCAGGTTCAGTAGTTTCCTGATGGGGTCTGTTATATTGCGGCCAGGGACAAAACCAGTCTGGTCTGGGGCTATTAACTTGTGTAGGAAGATTTTTAGGCGGTTGGCCAAGATTGATGTGAATATCTTGTAGTCTTGGTTTATTAATGAGATTGGGCGGTATGATTCTACTTTGAGGCTGTCTTTTAGTGGTTTTGGGATGGAGACTATTTTGGAGTGGGTCCAGGTTTTGGGGATGGGGCCCCCTTTTATGATGTCATTGAATAGGCGGGTCATGTAGGGCATCAAGGGTTCTTTGAATTTCCTATAGAATTCTGCTGTGAAGCCATCTGGGCCTGGGGCTTTGTGTGGTTTCAGGTTTTTGAGGACCGCATCTATTTCCTCTGGGGTGATAGGGCTGTCCATGAATTCCTGTTCCTCATCAGTTAGGGTAGGCATGGTCAGTCCTGCTAGAAATGTTCTGATTTCCTTCTCTGGTGGGTTATGGGAGGTGTATAGGTTGGAGTAGAATTCTGCAAATTCTGAGGTTATTTCTTCAGGGGAGAATGTTATGTTGCCGTCTTTTTTGGTGATGCAGTGTATTCTTGTTTTGAGTGCTTTTTTCCTACATCTATTTGCTAGTAATCTGGAGTTTTTCCCTCCATATTCGTAGAAACGTTGTTTAGAGTGTAGAATGTTGATCATTGTTTTGTTAATTTCTAGGGAGTCTAGTTCTCTCCTTTTTTGTTCTATAAGTTTGAGGAGTTTTTTAGATCCTGTTTGTTTGTAGCGTGATGAGAGGGCTGTGATGTCTTGTTCTATTTTGCTAATTTTTGAGGAGGTTTGTTTTTTAAGGAATGTTTTCTCTTTTATGCAAGCTCCTCTGGTGACCGCTTTCATTGCATCCCATAGGAGGGGGGTTGTTATATTGTTTACATCGTTTTCCTTGAAGTAGTTTTGGAGGGTTTTTGTGAGACTCTCTCTAATTTGTTTGTTTGTAGTTAGGATGGGACTGAAGGACCATGATGGGGTGGTTTGTGTTCCTTCTCCTATTTTAACGATGACTTCTACTGGGGCGTGATCTGTGATTTTAATGTTACCTATGTTTGTTGATTCCACTGAGGGGATCAGACCCTGTGTGAGTAGAATGCTGTCCAGTCTGGACACTGTATCATGGCGTCCTGATTGGAATGTATGGCTGATGTCTCCCGGGTTTTGCTCACCCCAAATGTCGTAGAGACCCCTGTTTTTTAGCATTTTTAGTAACTTGTAAGAGTTCCTAGTTGTTGGAGGTTTGCTTCGGAGGAAGGTTGCCCATGGGGTTGTGGGGTGGATATCTTTCAGGGATAAACCTTTCATATTTAGATTGAGGTCCCCTCCTAGGATTGCTTCCCCTTCAGAGAAGGAGAGGAATTTGTTTAGTGTCTTCTGGAAGAATTCTAATTGTTTCGTGTTTGGGGCATATATGGAGCCGATTGTCAGTTTGATTTTGCCATCTAGTGTCCCTTTAGCGAAAATGAATCTGCCTTTTTTGTCCTTGAGGACTGTTGTGGCAGTGAAGTTCAGGTCTCTACTGAGTATTATGGCTACACCACGAGCTTTCCCTGAGCCTTGTGCGACCCACTGTTGACTGAAGCGGGGGTCGCTCAGGAGTTTGCTGCCTTTGGGTGGGTTGTGTATTTCTTGTAGGAAGGTGATGTGTGGTTTCATGGTGTTTATGTATGAGGTGACGCGTTTTCTTTTGATGGGGTTTCCCAGCCCCCTCACATTTAATGTAATTGCTTTTAGGTTAGCCATCTTGCTTATCTTTTATGTGGGGCGATTCCCTGCCAACCCGTTCGGGTTGTCTTGTGTCTCTCTCTTCGTGTTGTTTAAAGAACCAGTGGGGTTGCGCTGACCTAGGGTGTGGTGGGTGGGGGGCTAGTGGGATTAAAGTGAGATTTGGGTTAAAGAGTAGGGGGTAAGTTGTAGGGAGTTTCCTATATGTAGTCATATAGGTGTTTGTTTGGGGTATTTTGGGCCATCTGGCATTTAGCCGGTTGGTCCTAGGTCTCAGCTGGTGTGGAAGGCCATGTTCAAGGACAGGCCATCCCCCCTGTTGTCTGCGATAGGGGGTGATCAGCGAGACAGTGTGAAGTGACTTTGTAACGTTGCTGTCAGGTATAAGGTTCGTAAGCAATGTTGCCAATGTTATAAGCAACATTGTTGGTGTGTTGGGGTGGGGATGTGGGTGCTGGTACGCTCTGGTGCCACCATATTGCTGGTTGGGTATCAGATTTTAGCCTGATTGTGGGTTGTGTTATTAAGGTTGGAGTTGTTTATCCTTAGTATGGAGTATGAGGATGTTGAAGGTGTGGGTGATGGGGAATGTGGTTGAGGTCGTCTGGACTGGTGTTGGGGTGGGGGTTTCTGTGGGGGTGCGGGGCTGGGGGGGATGTTGATGGTGTTAACTAAATCTATGTTTGGGGGGGAGGGGGAAAGGGGGGGAGAAGTCACCAGTCCTTCGGCTTGTGGGTTTTTTTTTCCTGGTTGCTTCATTTAGGTGTGGTTGTTGTTGTTGTTGTTGTTGTAGGGTTGTCCATCTGCGATGAATTGGTTTGGTTAATCTTGGTCTGGTTTCTTGTGTCGTATGGCCGGCGGGACGGTTCTGAGCGTTGTGCTTGCCTGTATTGGTTTGCGTAGTTCTGCCGCTTCTGTTGTTTCTTTTTGCTCTGTACCGTCGTCCAGTTGCTTGTTGTTGTTTCCTCGTGGTTGGGGCTGTCACTTGGTGGGTTTGTCGGTTGCCATTCCGGTGGGAGGTCGAGTTCAAGGTTCTTTAGTAGTTGCAGGGCCTCAGGTATGTTGGTAACCATGTGTTGTGTTGTATTGGTTGTTACAATGAGACGGAAGGGGAAGCCCCATCGGTATTTGATCCCTGCTTGTTGGAGACGCTGGGTGCATGGGCGCAGGCTTTTCCTCCGGTTTAGGGTATCCTGAGATAGGTCCTGTAGGGCCAGAATGGGGGTTTCTCCATATCGAAGGTTGCTTGAGTTTCTGAGGTGGTGCCATATCTCTTCCTTCTTTTTGTAGCGTGTGAAGCATACAATGATGTCTCTTGGGGGGGCGCTGGGTTTTGGCATAGGTTTTAGGGCTCTGTGAGCCCTCTCCAAGTCATCTGCCTCAAGTTTCAGGCTTGGGATTGTGTTTTTTAGCCAGCGTATAATTAGGTCTGCTGGGCTTTTCTCCTCTGTCTTTTCAGGAAAGTTGCGGAAGCGGATGTTACAACGTCTATTGCGATCTTCAAGGTCGGCTTGCTTAATGTTCATCTCTCTGTGTTCTGCTTCCATTTGGTTTACCAGTTCATCCAGTTTCTTGTTCACACGTGCGTTCTCCTCCCGGTATTGCTCTATTATTTTTTCTTGCATTTGGTTTTTGTTCTCTAGAGCTTTCACTTTGGAGGTTAGATTGTTGATTAGTACCTGCATGGGAGCCATTGTGGCCTTCAGTGTTTCTTCTAATCTTGCTTCCATTTCCCTCAGATCTCGTTTTGTTATTGGGTGGTCATCATCTTGAAGGGGAGTTACCATCTTAGCATTGTTTGCCATCTCCCTGGTTGGTGTCATCTCAGTCTCCCTGATAGTTTTAGTTTGAGGTTGGCTTGGCGTCCACTTGGGGTAGGGCGTGTGGTGGTTAGGAGTTGTGCCAGTGGTGATTCCTGGGTATTGTTGGGTTGTTGAGCTGATCAGGCTTTGTTGGCTGGTGGCTTTTACAGAGCGTTTGGATTAGGCGGTCATTTGTGTCACTTCTAGCCTGTGTTTTAAGAACTTCTCTTGGGTTTTCTGTAGTTGCCTCAGCGGTGCCACCGAGGCTGGGGGGGAGGGCAGGTAAGCAGAGGTGGGTAGACTAACGGACAGACAGTTCATATAAAGGGAGGGGGGTTAGCAGGTAGAGATGCAAGAGATTAGAGGGGTGGGGCCAGGGGGAATATGTCTTTAGGAGGGGGTTGTATATACCCAAAAGGGGTACTGGAGTCCAGTTAAGGTGGAAATTGGGGTTGGGAGTGCGCTTAGAAACAGAGACAGACAAATAGGCTATATGTAAAGGGTGGAGGGAGAAAAGGGAAGAAGAAGAAGAAGAAGAAAGAGAGAAGAAGGGGGGAGGCGGGGGGAGAGGGGAGATTGGAGTAAGAGAGAAGAGAGAGAGAGACAAAAAAAGAGTTGAAGGAGAGGAGAGATAGTACAGTAATATCAGAGGTATTAGATTGCAGCAGTAGTTTTAGCTATAGTATGAGGGGGCAAATTATGATAGGGTGATATGAATGTGTGTATGTGTTTCCTTTAGGGGAAGGGGGGGATGGAGAGAGGGAGGAGGGAGAGAAAATGAGAGGAGGAGGGGGAAGGGTGGGGGAGGGAAGGAGAAGAAAAGAGAGGGGGAGAGGGGAGGAGGGAGGGAGGGGGAGCTGCTGCAATGGTATGGGGGAAAGTCTTATTTTAAAAGAGGGGGTGGGGGGGAAAGGGCTCCCCTCTCAAAAACAAACTGACGGACAGGCTAAAAAGGGGGGGTTGATTTTAAAAAATAAAAGGGATAGAAAGAAAAAATTGGGGATGGAAAATGAAAGGTGGGATAAAGGGAAAAAATGAGGAGGGGTGAAGAGAGAGAGGGGAGAGCAAAAAGGGAGAGAAAAATAAAAAGGGGGGAGTTGAGGGGGAGAGTATCAATAACAATAGCAGTGATATAGAGGAAATTTTTGTTTTAAAAGAGAGTGGTGGTCGTAGCTGGGGGCGAAAGATTCCCCCCTCAAGAACAAGCCAACAAATAGAAAAGAACGGGCTTTAAAAAGAGAGGGGGGAAAATGTGTGGGTTGTTTTTTTTTTAAAAAAAATAAAAATAAAATAAAAATAAATAATAATATTTCCCCCTAATTATTGTTATTATTTTTTATTTGTAAAAAAGTAATTAAAAATGTACCGGTAAAAGATAAAAATGAGAATTAAAGGTAAAAAAAGGGGGGGTTGTCTTTAGATAGATAGATAGATAGATAGAGCTTTTTATTTAAAAATGAAAATAAAAATGAGTAAAGTATAGATAAAAGAGGATAGGTAAAAGAGAGTGGAAAGTCTGGGGCGAAGTGGCAGTCCCAGGAAATGGCCTGTGATGGTTCAGGGCTGTTTTCTGGGTACTGCCATTTTAATTCTTAAGAGGGGAGTTTGAGGTGAAAATAAAATGAGGTTTAAATTGAGGGTGTGTATGTGTGGAAAAGTGTGTCTTTAAATAGTGTGTAGGAAAGATAGAAATAAAAATAAAGATTCAAATAAAGGGTGGCTGCAGCAGCAGTGGCCCCTCTTTTAAAAAGAAAAATGATAAAAGTAGGTATATGGGGGGGGAATAAAAAAGAATTTCTTTTTTTAAAAAAAAAAGGGGGAGAGGGGTAGGAAGGGGTTAAAAAAAAGGATTTTGTTTGTTGGTTGTTGTTGGTTTTTTAGAAAAAAGGAGAAAAGAAGGGGGTAGTTTCTTCCTTTTTGCGATCTCCTTTGTCATGCGGCTTTGCATGGAGGGGTAGGCTCCGGTTGGCTCAGCCACGTGTTTTTTCGCAGCGTCCTTTGCCTTCCCGTGTTCACCTACCTCCCCTCTTCCTTGTCGGCAAAGCTAGGGCTCCTCTTTCTTTCTTTCTTTCTTTCTTTCTTTCTTTCTTTCTTTCTTTCTTTCTTTCTTTTTTTTCCTTCTTCCTTCCCCCTTCTCTTTTTCTCCCTCTCTGCGTTAGCTCCACTGTCTTCCTGGATTTGGAGCTCCTCTCGGCTGTTGGGGGGGGGGGTCGGGTGCCTTTCCGGCTCAATCAAGGTCGTGGGGGGGGTGTTTTGGCTCCCTTGAAAGGCGCCCCGGGCACCCCCGATTCCTCTCCGTTGGCAGTGTTGGCAGCAGCAGACCTGGGAGCCCGGGAATCGGCCAGACAGAGCCTTTCACTCTGGCTGGCTTCAGGAGCTCTTTTCTGCTGCTGCAGCCGCCATGCTGCCTCCTGCATCATACTTTATAAAGGGTTTTATAAGCAAAAAAAGGGTGGGGGGAGAGCGGTAGGTCTCTGCCCCCAATGAGCGTCCAGTGTATACATACATCTTGACAGTGGAGCATCCAGTATACATTTGGACGGGGGAAGGGAGAGACAGACAAGCCTAGCAAGAGAGAACTGGGGATAAATGAAGCTTTCCCTACTTAGGCATGGTCACAGTTCAGGAAGGAGGATGAAGGAGTTGTGCTAAATGTTTAATGGAAAAGGCAAGGAGAGAGCTGATTGATGCAAAAGAGGTGGCAGTTCATACATATTCACCCATGGAAGCACAAAAAGGTACCTTATATATCAGGCCAGATGTATTAGTACCCATAACCCAGAAATTCTGCTTTTATAATATCTGTTACATGAAGATGCTCTTATTTTTAACAAATTATTCCTGAATATTAAATGTCTTAGATATTCACAGGATAACTAAAGAGGGAAAAGGTACAGTATTATGCTTAACTCAGTAACAGTTATTGGGGTTTTTAAAATAAAAATGGGAACAAATTAAGAGAGAGAAATGTGGGTTGACTTTTTTGCATCTTTATTACTCTGAATTAAATGAGCTTACTACTTTTAAGATTTATTAATTGACCTTTGCATGTGTGTGTTGTTTTCTGTGCAGATATTATATATAATTTGGCCTAATGCATTCATACCTGAGCTCTGGTTAAGGTCTGAAACATACAGCAAAACTATAGTATAGCTTGCCAAACTAAGCTCTGGACTTGGAAGGCAAATACAGTGGTACCTCGCAAGACGAATGCCTCGTAAGACGAAAAACTCGCAAAACGAAAGAGTTTTTCGTTTTTTGAGTTGCTTCGCAAGACAGATTTCCCTATGGGCTTGCTTCGCAAGACGTAAACGTCTTGCAAGTTTGTTTCCTTTGTCTTGCAAGTTTGTTTCCTTTTTCTTAAAACCGTGCATTCACTTTGAGGAGCAACTCTTAGCACGCGGTGTGGTAGCCTTTTTTGAGGTTTTTGAAGACTTTGGTGATTTTTGAAGCTTTTCCAAAGTCCGTGCTTCGCAAGACGAAAAAATCGCACCACTGTATAGGTTTTAAACTATGGTTTGCAGTTAACCATGGTTGATACTAACAAGAGTTTCTGAAATATCTTTAAATGAAGGTTTCATATCCTGTTTTCCAGCCAGTCCTTAACAATGTTTGGGGTATATAGGAAACAGTCTTACAGCAGGCCAGACTGTTTGTCTATCTAGCCCAGTTTGCTCCAGTATGTGCGATTGTGGTTCCCTCCAGACTTCAGGGTCTCAGTCAGAGAAGGACCTTCCCATCACTTCATAGAATTGTAGAGTTGGAAGGGACCACAGCGATCATCTACCCCAACCCCTTGCAATGCAGGAATCTTTTGCCCAACATGGGGCGCGAACCCATAACCCTGGGATTAAGAGCCCTATGCTCTACCAACTGAGCTACCAAGGTGGATTCCTGGATCCCCCTTTTTTTTTTAACTGGAGATGTCAGGTGTTGAACCTGCAACTGCATGCCAAGCATGTGCTCTGCTATTGAGCTATGATTGTAGTCAGATGATGTAACATTTAACCTTGCTTAAAGAAAACAAACAATGGAGGCTGCATAGAGATTTTGTGAACAGACTTGACAGCAAAGCTTTGGAGTTAGATGCAATTATATCTGTATATTTCTCCTCTCCCCCCCGCCCCTCCTTCAATATGCAGCCAGCCAGGAAATCAAGTCTAGGATTTTGGTAAGACTTTTCAGATTTCCTTCCAAATACTGAATCCCAGCAGACTCCACTTGATCAGTATAGTAGACTAAGAAATGCCAATTTCTTCACCCAGGTCATAAAAGCTGCTGAAGACAGTGCGTTGCAGTACATGAACTTCATGAATGTGATCTTTGCAGCCCAGAAACAGGTGATGCTAATAGTTGATTATGACACCAGCACTATTTCTTAACATGTTAAAATTGGGGCATACTCAGGGGTTGGCCAGGTTGGCCCCCACCAAGGATGCAGGCCCACAGGGGTGCAAAAATTGTGCCTCTCCACTCTGGCTTGGAGCGGTCAGAGCCTGCCCATCAGTCCACCTGCTCCCTGGGCTACTTCTCCCCTGGGTGCCTCAGCAGAGGTCGCCAGGGACGGGAGAGTGCCAGCTTTGCTCTTGCCAATAGTGCAACGGAGCTTAACTATGCCTCTGGATATCGTCCCAGCCCTGATTTTTAAAACTAACTGCTCTGTGTTGTGTTCAAGACATGGGGAGGGGGGGAGCTGACAGTTCAAAATGCAGACACCCACACAAATGATAAGCACCTTTAAAAACATGAGTGGAGACCCTGCAGCCCTTTGGATTCTGTTGGGGTCTGACTCCCATCAATCCCAACCAAAGATGGCCAAGTCAGGAATGGCCAGAGTTGTCGTCCAGCAACATCTGTGGGGTTGCCAGGGATTGAGCTTGTGTTCTACTGCTGAGCCGCAGCCTTTGCCCCATATCCAGGCTTCATGGATTAAAGTCCACATCCTCACTTGCCTTCACCATGAACTCATGGACCCAGCTCAGTTCTGATGCTAAACCTTAGTGGATTCTTGCAAGAATGAGCTGCAGCAACCCTCAAGCTTGCATGCCCTTCCCTTTAATATTCTGTTGGGAGCTGCCCAGAATGGCAGGGGAATAAATAAATTATTGTTACTACTATTACTATTATTGTTACTACTTCTCCTTTCCTGCTTGTATGAATGTGCAAGCCCCTTAATAATTTGGGGCTTCCCGATCCCTTATCTTCCTGCCCAATTACTGAGGTCTTTGCACGAGGGACGGGGGTCACTATTAGTGGCGCCCACCAGAGTCCTGCATTCACAGTTGTGGCTGCAATTTTGTGGAACTCTTCCAGTTGAGGTCAGTCAGACCTCCACGCTGTTGAACTTCCAGTGCCTCCTGTTGCCTTTTTTAAAATTCCAGCTAGCATTTTAATTGGAGCCTGGCTTTAGAACTGATTTTCACTTTTTATATTGCATCCTTGTAAACCACCTAGAGATGTTTCTAGCTACGTGGTATATAAATGGTTTAAATAAAAAGACAAAACTCCACTTTCCTTTACTCACACTTTCAATAAAACCTAACTCATTTCCCCTGGTTTTTCAGAATATTTTGATTGATGCCTGCGTTCTGGATTCTGATTCAGGGCTCTTGCAGCAGGTAAGAAGATGTCCTTGAGCCAGTGCACCAACTGGACTCATGCACTTCAACCCCGACTGGGCTAGGCGAGCTGGGTAGCACTTCCAGAGACCACCTTCTACACAGGAACAGGTCAAAGTGCTGTGGACTCACAGCTTAGAGTTGTGAGCACCGGATTCACTTCCACAATACAGTCGTCGCACAGCAGAGTATAGCAGAGTCTGGCAGTGTATAAACGACTCGGAGAGCAGCTCTGTAGAATATCTTCTTTTATTCTATGACTACAACTATAATACAAAACTATATACAGAGCTAAATAGGTCTAAGCATAAATGAATGCTGCACTGAGTGTCTGCAGCTGCTCTTAGCAGCAACCTTATCTCTACACATGATCTCTAACACTCAGTCTCTCTCTCTCTCCGACACACTGACTGACTGACTGACTTGGTGCTGGAGCTGAATAAGTAGAAGGCAGAACACTGCTCCTCCTCTCTGGAGAATCAGCAGACTCGTCAGGAGATTCTTGGATATGGGAGGGGTGAAATCTCCTCAGAAGAATGTTACTTAGTAATTGTCATTGGTTGCATAAATTTGGAAAAGGTGGTGCAGGGAGGAGAAAGAAGAGTGAGAAGTCATCCAGACAAAGGAGGCACAGCTGTTGGTTGTTGTACTTTATTTACCAGAATGCATTAGTTGTGATTCCTGCACTGCAGGGGGCTGGACTAGGTGACCCCACGGGTTCCCTTCTAACTCTACAATTCTTTCTTTCTGTCCTGCAAATAGATTATAGTGTTAGGAGGCCTTTTGATCAGCACCCCAGTAGAAATCACAGCACAATCTGGGAAGTTATTGCAGCACATCTGCCTATTAGCGTTGTGCACCATTTGCATTATTTGCACATTGTTTGAGTATGGAAGGTATTGTTATCTTGGAATTATTTTGCAGGAGAGGGGCTTCCATGCCCTTGAAGTAAACTTTAGAATACCCAGATATCTAGAAAATAAGAGGTCGTGACAGTCATGAGGTCTAGGAGGTTTTTATTATTTTTAAGGGAATTAACAGATATGTACAGGCCCCAGACACATATGAAGATTCCTTATGCTGAGTCAGGCCATTCCCTATGCTGAGTCCACCTCACTTTACTGGTAGTAACTCTTTCAGGCGGGGTCTTTCCTAATCTTACCTGAATAATCCAGGATTGAACATGGGGCCTTCTGCATGCAAAGCATATGTTCTACCACTAAGCTGCTTACTTCCTCCTGGTGTTACATTGTTTTTAAAGTAATAACGCCATGTTTTCCAGGCTTGCGATATTACTGGTGGCATTTACTTGAAAGTTCCCCATATGCCATCTCTGCTGCAGTATTTGCTGGTGAGTTCCACTTTTCTAATCACCTCTATATTTGTTCTGGTTCAGAAGTGCTCCATGAAGAAGCTTGGATAAATTGTTGGGCCAAGAGTCATGCCTGCATTTTGTGTGATGATCTGTAGAGTGCCCCTTTTCTTCCTGACATATGGGATGCCCAAACCTTTTGTGGCCTTGGACTGATTCTCAGTGCAGTGATTTACAGTTTTTTAAAGCTTTCCAGGGAAGGTAAATGAATAAATTTTGTGCTAACATTTTGGATAGGCAGACTTTGCTCCATAGAGGATAGCTATATAAGAGGCTCTCAGTCATGAGATAAAATCAGGGGCCGCCAAACTTTTTCAGCAGGTGGCTGGTTCACTGTCCCTCAGACCTTGTGGGGGGCCGGACTATATTTTGGAAAAATAAATGAACGAATTCCTATGCCCCACAAATTACCCAGAGATGCATTTTAAATAAAAGCACACATTCTACTCATGTAAAAACACCAGGCAGGCTCCACAAATAACCCATAAAATGCAGAGATGCATTTTAAATAAAAGGATACATTCTACTCATGTAAAAACACAGATTCCCGGATCGTCTGCGGGCTGGATTGAGAAGGCGATTGGGCCAGATCCAGCCCCCCGGGCCTTAGTTTGCCTACCCATGGGTTAAATGGAGCCTCCAGGTTCAGAGACAATGTGCTTGTCAACATAAGACAATGCACCGTGCTTTCAAGCTGCCAAAGACAACTGACTAACCACCATTGGAAACAAAGCAACGGGCTCAGCAGACACTGGCTTTATCCAGGAAGCAAGTCCTTGACATTCTTAGTCCTCAGATCCAGGTGTGGGCAAACTTAAGGCTTGTGGAATTTACCTGGCTGTCAGCATCTTTTTTAAACTGGAACCCCAATGTCTCCCAGCTAGAGCCAGGTGTGAAACAGTGGCTCATTGGGTGGCGCCAGTTGCCAAATGAACCCCAAGAACCACCCACTGGAGTGACCTGGATATGCAAGGTCAAAGCCACATCTGGGAAACTATGGTCAAGGATTCTAACAATGTACAGTAGTTTAGAAAAAAACTTACTGTGTTGTGACAATTGGGAGTTGGGAACTCCTGTCAAACATTGCAAATCACCCTGTGCTTTTCTAATGCATCCTAATCTACCTTCACCTGACCCCTACTTTAATCTAGCCATGTTCTCTGAAGTTAGAAAGCTGCTGCTGCTGCTGCTATTATTATTATTATTATTATCATTATCATTATCATTATTATTATTACTACAGTGGGTATATCTGCCTGACCAAGAACAAAGATCGCAGCTAATTCTCCCACCCCCTGTTCATGTTGACTACCGAGCTGCCTGCTTCTGCCACAGAAATCTCATTGAAATCGGTTATGTCTGCTCTGTGTGTTTGTCAAGTAAGTCTTATTATCTGATTGGTTTCACCAGGTTTTGATTGATTTCTGTAGCCTTCCTTAACTAGTCTACAGACTGTCTGAATGTATCTGTTGTTGTTCTTTTGTCCACACAGTATTCTGCAGCTTCAGTCCAATTTGCACCACTTGTGAGTAAGTGACCTTGATATATATATATATATATGTATTTAAAATAAAACATGTCCAGGTAGGGCTGCATTTGTTCTGCATTCTCTGCATAAAAGCAATAAAAAGTTTCTGGCCCTCATTCTTGCAGAGAGAGGGTTTCAGACATGTGTCCATCATGTTTGTGGGAGCTGGAACTGGGCATAGTTTTCAGTAGTTTGTAGGCAGGAATTTGACCCCTTCCCCTTTTTAGCTGCATGACCCTACTAGACATGTTGAAGATTCAGGACAAATAACAAGTAACTGTTCACACAATGCATGTGGAATTTGCTCCCACAATAAGCGATGATGGCCACCAGCTGGGACAACTTTAAAATAGTAGACAAATTATGGCGGATGTGGCTACCAATGGCTGTTGGCCACAATGGCCACATTCTGGCTCCACTGTGCCTCTGGACACAGGCCCCTGGGAACTGTGGATGAGGTGAGTACTGTTGCACCCGGGTTCTCCTTGTGGGCTTCCCATAGGCACCTGGAGCAAGGCAGGAACAGTTAGGTAACAAAAGCAACATCAGGTGAAACAAGCCATTGTTACTTTGCCTGATCACAAGACTGATCCTGGATTGTTCAACACATCTTAGATAAAACAAACAATGGCTTACTGTTATGTGTGAACACATCCACACGTGCAGCTTCTAGCAGCCCAGCCAGGATTATTATTTTTTGTCATTCCAGGACTGCATTCAAGATTTCACTGCCAGCTGTCATGAAGTCTAAGAAAAAGAAATTGAAATTGGCTGTCTAACAGCATTGTTGGTGTATGTTGATTTCCATGTGAATTTCACCTTGTAGCTGTTAAGCTACCGATGACGGTTATGGGACACTGGAGAAGAGGGACCTGTATGATAATCTCTGGGGCTAAATGTTTTGGAACAGCCACATAAGTTGGATGCAACTAGTCTGTTCAGTGGCCCATGTTGACACTTAAAACTTGTGCTATATTACAAAGTCAGGATGGTTAATCAGTAACTGCCTTGGACCAACGGCTTCAGCTAGTGCAGCTGTAAAGCCAGAAATGCGTAAACCCAAGAGTGATGCTTCTCTAATATAGCGTCCTTGGACCAAGTGCTCCGTTTGGAACAAATCAAATCAATTTAAGCCGTGACACTTCCTTTAAAACGAAAGCCCCAATTATTTAAATAGAAATCTAATATTTGCCTTAGGAACTGAAATTTTGGGGCTCCTGGGCTGGTCCTGTAGAGCTCCTTTCAAATTAGTAGAAAGAACTGCCCGATTTAAAGAGTGCAGAAGCCTTGGACTCTAGACTGCTCTGAGCTATGATTTTCAGTATGGTTAACAATGCATCTTAGGTATTTGTCCACCCTCACCACACTTTTTAATAGTGATCACTACATCTGCTTTTAAACAGAGCCAGCTCAGCCAAAAATTAAGCTGGAACAAGCAGATTAACCTATCACAGTTAAATGCCACCATTGAAAGCAGACCAAGAGCTGCTTGGCAATTTCAGTAATGAAACTGAGTCACATGCTTCCATGCCGTGAATTATCCCTGTTTCCTAACAGAATGAAGGAATTCTGACAAAGGCGGCTGCTGCTCATGCTGAGTTTGCTCTGCTTTGAGAAACCAGGAAAGGTTTGGTCTTCCACACTGCAGTACCAAGTGGCTTATCCTGTCTCATGTTTGACCAGCCGCAAGGAAAGATTGAATAGTGTTCTGAGGCATAACCTTTTCTCCTTTTCTGTACTTCTGGCAGAAATCCTCTGCCATGCAATTTTATTTCCTTGAATGTTGGACATGGTTTCAGCACAGCCAAAACACACTTTCTTCCATCCTTCCACAAACAGTTGTCTGTGTGTGCTTTGTTTCCTGAGCCGAAATTTAAAGATTTATGCTACATTTGGTGGTCTATCAGGAACCAGAGCTTTCTAGAGATGCTGTAATTTATTGACAGGCCTGTATATTATACTGAATCTTTGCCATCTCAATGCTGTTTTGTTTTACAAATGTTTTGTAACTTTTCCTTAATAAACCGCTTCTAAGAACACAGTAACAGCCTGTAATTTATTTGAAGAGCTTTGCTATAGTCAAGACCTTTTACAGGAACCACCATTGGTGGACAGACATAAAATCAGGCTAATTTAGGAGGGGCCTATGCAGGATATCTACACAAGAAACAGGTAGGAGTTGCGCAAGTGCACAGTCCTCTGGCCCACCAAACTGCATAGTTACTTTATTTCGTTAAAAATGCATGTTCCACTTTTCTTTAATTACGAAAACCCTCAAAGCAGCTTACAAAGAAGTTCATAAAACGACTTAACCTGCAATTTTTAAAAGTTCAAATTAAGAACGGTTCAATTACCTGAACAGCAGAATCAGGAGCAGGACAAAACAGTCAAATTTAACCTACATTGAAAGGTGTCTGAAGCAAAAAATACAGAGGGGGGGGGTGGAGTCACGAGTCAGACGCCTCAGTAGAAAAGGACCCATCTCAGTTGAGGTTTTGAAAGCAGGAGGGTGCATAGCAGGGCCTTCGACACTGGATGCAGGACAATCTGGGAGGAGGTAGTCCTTCAAGTGTCCTGGTCCCAAACTGTTTGGGCTTTATAGGTAAGAACAGGCACACTGAATTTCATCCAGAAATTAACTTGAAGTTGATGCAAACGAAATAAAACTGGAGGCTAATTGTTCACAGAGCAGCCTCCCAAAATCAGTCCAGCGGCTGCAGACTGTAATGAGTGGGTAGCGTACAAATGATATATTGGCTTGGAAAATTAGCTGCTTTCCCGATTTTGCAGGAAAGCGATTTGCCTCTTGTAATAGCCATTGCTTTGAATTGGGTCCAAAAATGCACCAGAAGTCACTGCACAATGGAGTTGCATGCTCAGAAAATCAACCGTGGTCTAGATCCTGACACCAGCAGCTGACATTTATAAGATTCCTATGTCTGCGTTAGTAGTTTATGACATTAATTGCCTGAAAAGAAGTGTGGGGAACTGAATTACTTTCAATATACAGAATTCTGCCTGATCCACCTGCTGGCAGTTGCTACCACTCATTTGCAACCGGGTTAGTAGCTGTTTACAAGCCTACATTAATCAGTCCTGGAGCAGTCTTCTCTGTTCACATATCTCCTCAAATGTGCATGTGAACAAATTTATACATAAAACTGCAATCTTGTACATGTCTACAAAAATAAATCCCATTGAGTTCAGTAGAGATTACACCAGGTTTAAGTGTGGATTGCAGTAGGATTGCAGCCTAGCCCACCTCTCGAGTGGGACTGAGTGGAGACTGTTTATGGTTACCTTTCACTTTTTTAAAAACAACACTCTTTGTTGATAATTCCGTGAAAGTTCATGGACGGCATCATGTGACCACTAAGAGGCAGCTAACTTCCACTTCTTGTTCATTCCTTCTTGCTGTCTAGGCATTTGTATATATTCGCTACCGGCACAGAGCCTGGGAAATAAAGATTGGGTGCCTGTGGGTGGAAAACACAGAAGAGCCAGTTCAGACATTCAGGCTTGCACAGAACTCTCAGATCACTTTTGAATCCTGCCTTTCTTCCAGAGAATTCGGGCTGATTTTATGTTGCAGGACTGCGGAACTGGATCTGTCAAGGAAGGCCAGATCTTTGTCTCTGCCCTTACCTGGGAAAAAATCCCACTGAACGCAACAGAGTAGACATACATGGGATCATGCTGCTATTGTATGCCACTTTTAAATCTTGAAAATAACCATGTGAGGTAAGGTTAAGCAAGGACAGATGCTGCTGAACTGCAATTCCCAGCAGTCCCAGTAAGGTTCTCCATGCCTGGCCTGGAACCTTACATTTTTAAGATCCAATTCTTACATTGCAAAACTTTTGGAGTGTGAGTTGCAGGAACCTATCGTCCAATGGCTGAAAAGAAGCCAGGGCCTGATCGGGGGGGTGGCTTGCTGCCATGCCTCTTCCAGCTGCTCTTGCTTGAAGCCAGAGAAGAGAACTGGACACTGGAGAATGTCCTTTGGGAACCTCTTTCCATGGTCATGGATGACCCTGTCCTGATGATGACCCCGGGGCTCAGTTTCTTCCTCATGAGCAGAGTGAACTGTTTTTTCTCCTCGTCCAGTTGTCGCAGCCTGCTCAGCTTCTGCTGCTCCAGTTTCTTTATAGTCTGGAAATGAACAATGAAGGGTGGAGAAAGCTTTAAAGGAGTCATACAATCAAGAATCCTCCCGCACTTCAGAAATCTGCCATGATTTTGTGCAGGTGGCAAAGGACAGCAGAGAGACTTCCACCACTAGAATGCTGCGCTCAACAGATGACCATCTGGCCCTTACTCTAATGATCCTTGGATGAAGGGCAATATAGAAATTTAATAAACAACAACAATAATATCTGTTGAGGGTGAGGGAAAGCAATGAAACTGGTCACCTTACCATTGTTAGGTCCTTCTGCTCCTTGAGAAACTTATTCTTAACCTGCTGGGGTGCTGTCAGCAAGTCTGAAAGGCAGAGTGAATAGAAAGGGTCGTTCTTATATAGGAACGCCAGGCAGATCCTTGGATCAGCATCCATGGCTGTTTCTTTGATTTCTGTCTTTTGAAAGTGGTTGGGGAAACAAATCTCTCTCTCTCTCTCTCCTCTTCTGGAATTACTGGGCCCTTGGCAGACGTGCAGAAGAGACCTTGCTCTCAGATGGACTGGGAGGTGGATGACAAGGATATCCTGGTTCACTGGTTGAAGCTGGCTGGATATATATCCCCACCAGCCATGCACAACACCAGCTGCTAAACATTCACCCGGTCTTTGAGGGAGGTCAGGCAATTGAAGCTTAACCTTTCCGTACAAAGCTCTGGTTATGTCAAGCTTCTCTTCAGTGTCTCTTTTCCCAATCTTGCTTTTAAAAAAGAATATTATAGACAGAAAACACTTTCCAGTGCTGTCTTGAATTGGCTATATCAATTGCAGGCATAAAGTATATTTTGGCTGTTTTGCTTCTGCTGTTGAGTTAGGAGAGGTATGCTATTAATATTTTTTTAAAAAATGGAATGGGAGTGAACTGTTTAAGACAAACCAGCACTATAGCTTTATATCACAGTTGAAGCACATTATTTTCTTCAAATAATTCTGGGCACTGTAATTTGTTTAGGGTTTGTGTTGGTTAAAAGAATGGATTACGTTGGATAATGCAGACACCCTGAGCTTAGAAGGTCATGATTTAAAATTCAGCTGGCATGCATGTTTATGGTATGGGAAGGCGAAAATTTACAAAAGTTTTACAAACCATTTTCTAAGGAAGAATTTGTATAGAGTTTGGGAGAAATATAAAAGTCTGCTGGAAAGGAAAACACCTTTATGGCTATCTTCTATTGAGGCTATTACAAGAAAGAGAGTTAATATGGACAGACAGCGGGCAACTTACAGGGAATTGCTATACAGTGGTAAGAACTTAATTCATTCTGGAGGTCCGTTCTTAACCTGAAACTGTTCTTAACCTGAGGCACCACTTTAGCTAATGGGGCCTCCCACTGCCGCACAATTTCTGTTCTCATCCTGAAGCAAAGTTCTTAACCCGAGGTACTATTTCTGGGTTAGCGGAGTCTGTAACCTGAAGCGTCTGTAACCTGAAGCGTCTGTAACCCAAGGTTACCACTGTACTTTACAGAGGGGGAACCCAAACTGAAATCAATGGAAACTGTAAGGAACCATGTTACAGACTGGCCACAATATCATCAGTTATATGAAATGTTTAAAATAACAGGAAAAATTGTTTTTTGGGCCAAAGCTCACAATTTGAAAAACAACTCCTGCAAAATAAAGAAAAACTTTTATTCAAATGTACAATTTGTTATTAGAGTGGGAAACAAAAGACAAGCTTGTCAAAGCTTCTCTGACACACTGGGCAATAGATATAGGACACAATATAGATTTTAATCTTTGGGGGAAACTTTGGAAGAGTGATCTGAAATTTACAGCATGTTATTCCTTGAAGGAGAATTACTTGAAAATGATTTACAGATGGTCTCTAAATCCGAGTAGACTTGCTAAGATGTATAAGACTGAATCAGATAAGTGTTGGAGATGTAATGAGACTGAGGGTATGTTCTGTCATAAGTGGTGGACCTGTAAAAGGGTACAAGAGTATTGGGAAATAATTCATAATGAACTAAAAAAATGTTTAAAAGTACTTCTCCCCCCCCCAAAAAAAACCACCAGAGTTCTTTTTGTTGGGGATAACTCAGATGGAAATTCCCAGGTGTCTGAAAAGATTATTTATGCATGTCACTACTGTGGCTCGTGTTTTGCTAGCCCCCAAATGGAAAACGAGTGAAGTCCTGACTAAAAAAGATTGGCAACCTAAATTGATGGAATATGTGCAGCTTGCAGACCTAACATATAGAATAAGAGAGCAAGAAGATTGGAACATGTTTATTGAATATGTGGAGGAAAATTGTGTTTATTTGAAAACTTGGGCAGCATTAAGATAAATTCAACAGTGTAAATAAGTTTTGGGGACGCGGGTGGCGCTGTGGGTAAAACCTCAGCGCCTAGGACTTGCAGATCTTCAGGTCGGCAGTTCGAATCCCCGCGGCGGGGTGAGCTCCTGTTGCTCGGTCCCAGCGCTTGCCAACCTAGCAGTTCGAAAGCACCCCCGGGTGCAAGTAGATAAATAGGGACCGCTTACTAGCGGGAAGGTAAAGGGTGTTTCCGTGTGCTGCGCTAGCTCGCCAGATGCAGCTTGTCACGCTGGCCACGTGACCCGGAAGTGTCTTCGGACAGCGCTGGCCCCCGGCCTCTTAAGCGAGATGGGCGCACAACCCTAGAGTCGGATACGACTGGCCCGTACGGGCAGGGGTACCTTTACCTTTACCTTTAAATAAGTTTTGATGGATGTAATAATGGAATACTGAATAGTTTAGTTTATATAAAATATGCAGGTATTTATGTTGTGCAAAATGAAGCATGGAAAGAGAGGAAGGGAAGTCATTGATTTTAAGGTTGTCTAAGTGAATGTCTAAGCGTCTAAGATGTAAAACAGAGTAATGATAATGATAATAATAATAATAATAATTTCTTTAGGGTTGTAGCAAATTGTGACTCAGTGAGAGTTAAACTACAGTGCCCAGAATTCTTTGAGGGAAATTATGTGTTTCAAATGAGCTTTAAAGTTATAGTGTGAACTCAGCCCCAGACCTGCTTAGCTTTAACTCCATGCATCTTCAGACCATTTCCATGTATACGGAAGACTGCAGTCTTATTTAGCAGAGGCTCTAAGGAGCAATGTGGGCTCTGCTCCATTAAAGTTCTTGCCGTAATAAGTTCTAAGAATGCTTAGTAAGCCCCACTGGACACAGAAAATGTAATTCCAAGTAGACACAGAAGGAGTTGCACTGTTAATCCATTAGTGCTTAAGGTGCCATGGGGACTGCTTGTTTGAGTCTACTTCTGGCAGTTCCTCAGTGACATCCTCTGCTCAGAAAAGGAGAAGGTGGACCTATCTTTAAAAAGAACAGTGGGGGGGGGAGGTGTATTTTTGTAAATATATGTTGTATGGAGTTGTGTGTGTAGCATCATTGCTGTCATGGTGACATTACAGAGGAATTTGTACTGTGCCTGGGGTCCTGATTATAAATCAACACCTGCATATTACAGACTCACAGGGCATAAGCATTGCATGGGGTCCCCACAGTGCCATGGTTGAACAGGTACAGACACATCTTCGTAAGAAATGAGGACTGTAAAGTGAGAAATCCATGGTTTCATTTTCTTCAGCTTTTCAGGGAAAGTAATCAGGTTCATTTACAGAATGAGGAGCTACAGTGCAGAATAATAATAATAATAATAATAATAATAATAATAATAATAATAGTTGTTGTTGTTGTTGTTGTAGTAGATTTAGGTGGAAAGGAGAAAAAGCACTGGATGTTATCAGCATGCTAGTGAAATCAACACCAAAATTTCAGACCACCTTTTCCAGCAGTTTGATGTAAATGTTATATAACATGGCAGACAGGACAGAACCCTGAGGGACCCCGCAGACCAATGGTCAAGGTGTCAAACGAGAGCCCCTCAGCACTACTTTCTGGGTGTGCCCAGCAGAAGGGAATGGAACCATGGTAAAACTGTTCTTCCAAGTCCCATCCCAGCAAGGTGGCCCAGAAGGACAGCCAACAGGGACACACACAGTCAGTCCAGCCCCCAGTGTAAGACACCTACCAAGGCGACCAAAGTCATCTTTGTCCCATAACCAGGCCTGAAACCATATTGAAATGGATCGAGATGACCCCTTTCCTCTAGAAACCCTCCACATGTTCCAGTACCTTGCTCAAGAATGGGATATTAGAGACTGGCCAATAATTATCCAATATGGTGGGATACAGGGAGGGCTTTTAAAAAGAGGTCTTAAAACTGCCTTTTTTAGGCCTGCTGGAAATTGTTGTAAGGAGGCACTGACCGGTCACCTTCACCCACTCAGCCAGTCCCCTGCTGGCCATTTCGATGAGCCAGGAAAGACAAGGAACTAGCACACATGTGGTAGCTCTCACATTGTCAAGGATCCTCTTCACATCCTTGGGGTGTGCAAATTGAAAAGTATCCATTAACAATGGACGAGCAAAGGTGAAAGTTACATCCACCAGACTTGTATCAATTATAGTGTCCAAGTCAGAATGGATCAGAACAATTTTGTCAGGGAAGCGCTGCACAAATAGTTCACAGTGGGCCATTGAGTGGTCTAAACTCTCCTCACACGGGTCAGAGTGTAAAAGACCCCTGAACACTTGAAACAGCTCCGTTGGACAGCTCCTCACTGATACAAATGAGGCAGAGAAAAAAGATTTATTTGCTCCCTGTACTGCCACAGAGTAGGGCTTCAAAGAGGCTCTATCCTGTGCTTGGTCAGACTCATTTCATCACAGAGAACCAGGGGACACTCAGAAGTGATCCTGTCCACTGCCCAGGTAATTTCTCTGTTCCAGAAGTCTACCAGGGCTTTGATGGTCGCTTGCCAAGGTGACAGAAAACTCTTCAAGTGCCACCAGGAATCCATTTGGATCCATCAGTCTCCTGGGGCAGACCATCTTAATTGGTTGGCCCACCCTTGCAAAGGCTCTGGGTTCCAAGCAGTCTATTTTTTTTAAATTTATAAATATTTTTATTAAGTTTTAGAAAAGACAACAAACAAGAAAAAGAAAAACAAATACACAAAAATACAAAGTTATAAAGTACATAAGAAAGAAAAATAGTTTCAAAAAAAGAAAAGAAAAAACACATTTTAAAAAAAGAGAAAAAAAACACAAAAATCCCTCTTTTTACTTCTCATCTTTGATTCACTTATTTTCTTGACTTCCTCACATCTCCCTTTTTTGTATCCCTGATAAAAATTAATTCAGCAAATTCATATCCAATTAATTTGCCTAATTATCCCTCCAATCTTATTTTTAACCTCGTTGCTAGAACCCCTTCAGTTCATTTCAATGCCATTAACATTCAAAAATTTTGCAATATTTCTGTAAGTAAATTTTAAATTTCTTCCAATCTTCTTCCACCGACTCTTCTCCCTGGTCTCGGATTCTGCCAGTCATTTCCGCCATCTCCATATATTCCATTACTTGCATCTGCCATTCTTCCAGAGTGGGTAGATCTTGTGTCTTCCAATGCTTTGCGATGAGTATTCTTGCTGCTGCTGTTGCGTACATAAAAAAAAAAAAAAAATTCCAAGGAGTTCCAAGGAGTCTAATACCTGGCAACCCAGGTATATAGCTAGAATGCACCCCACAGATTGTGGGAATATTTAGGAGCGATAATAGCAAGTACTTCTTACTGCAGTGCATGGTAAAACTACGGAACTTGCTCTCACAGGAGGCAGTGATGGCCACCAACCTAGATGGCTTTAAATGAAGACTAGACAAATTTAAGGAGGCTATTAGGGGAGAGTGTTTTTGTGCTCCGATCTTGCTTGCTGGTTTCCCACAGGCATCTGGCTGGCCATTGTGAGAACAGGATCCTGGACCAGGTGGGCCACTGGCATGTTCCCTCTGGTTTTTGGATCAATAAAGGTGCCAGCATGGCCAAGAACATGGGTAGGCAAACTAAGGCCCGGGGGCTGGATCCGGCCCAATCGCCTTCTAAATCCGGCCCGCAGACGGTCTAGGAATCAGCATGTTTTTACATAAGTAGAATGCGTCCTTTTATTTAAAATGCATCTCTGGGTTATTTGTGGGGCCTAGGAATTCGTTCATTTTTTCCCTTCAAAATATAGTCCAGGCCACCACAAGATCTGAGGGATAGTGGACTGGCCCCCTGCTGATAAAGTTTGCTGACCCCTGGCCAAGAAGATGCCAGTGTGGTTAATTGGAAGAGCCAGCCTTCCTTCTCCTTCGCCTCAGAGGAGAATGGGGACCTTCCTAGAACTTGAGGTCTCTCTCCAGCTGCTGTTGGTCTTTCTTGCCTTCCATGCTACCAATTCCAATAGATACCATCCACCACTTAAGCATCTTAGGATGCTGGCGGCCACACGGGGGCTCTGAAGTGGGAACCGTGGCACAGCCTCCAAGCCGTGAACTATAGTTTTTTGAGGGGCTCTGATTTCACAGAGCTATAGTTCCCAACACCATAGCTAGAGCTCCCAAGATACTCCGACTGTTCAAGTGGTGCATGAAGCTCTTTGACAGCATGGCGTGGGCGGTGCTTTGCCACTACAACTCTGATAGGAGTTGCTTTAAGAACAGGCACAGCAGCAGGCCAAAAAGCAAGCCAACTCTGAGAGCCCAGAGGGCAAATTGCATTTAACTTAACCTTCCCCACCCGTTGTGAAAAGCTAAAGGGACCCCTGACCATTAGATCCAGTCGTGGCCGACTCTGGGATTGCGGCACTCATCTCGCTTTATTGGCCGAGGGAGCCGGCGTCCAGCTTCCAGGTCATGTGGCCAGCAGGACTAAGCTGCTTCTGGCGAACCAGAGCAGCGCACGGAAACGCCATTTACCTTCCCACCGGAGTGGTACCTATTTATCTACTTGCACATGACGTGCTTTCGAACTGCTAGGTTGGCAGGAGCAGGGACCGAGCAATGGGAGCTCACCCCATGCGGGGATTCGAACCGCCGACCTTCTGATTGGCAAGTCCTGGGCTCTGTGGTTTAACCCACAGCGCCACCCGCGTCCCGTTGTTAGGCGCGCCTTAATATTGGGACATACCATTCACGCAGAGGGGTGGAGGAAAGGAGACTTGACGCTAGGGACTTCGGACTGCACTCTTTGCTGCTTTATTGCCTTCCCCCACCTCAAGCCTGTGTTAATCAATGTACGTAGTGAAACACTCTGGGCTTGAGTTTTTGGGGGGGTCTTTTCCCGCTTCAGAGCCGGGCAACGTGAGGTGGTTCCTCCCAGCCGTTTCCACAGTAACCGAGGGGCCCGTTCGCAAAATGGCGCCCGGCGAGGCCTCGGCTCGGCTGCTCCTTGTCCGGTGCGGCGGCGGCGGCGGCGGCTCGCTTTAGCGGCGGCTTCGCCTCGCCATGCTCGCCCGGCGGCTCCTTTGGGGGCTGCTGGCTCTTTTCGGGGCTGGAGCCCAGGATGGGAATCCGGGTGGGTAGGAAAGGGCTTCTCCCGTGCATTTGTTGGCTTGGTTGTAAGTTGCCCTGAGCAGGATGAAGCAGCTAAGAAATTCTAGCAATAGCATATGCGTGACAGGCAGAAATCTTGCCGGTGCAGCCGGTGCCCCACTTCCTCACCTCGCCGGGTAAAAAGCCTCACCTGTTTTGTTTCTGCCTGCCACGCAGCTGTGGAAGCACAAGGCGCGTGGGTTTGGGGAGCAAACAGATGACAACCTAAAGCCTTAGGAAACAAGGCACTTGAGGTGGTCATTTTTCTTTTGTCACCCTGCAAAACTCTTTATTAAGTGCTTCCCCTCCCTCTGCCCAGCCTCCCAGTATGTCAGACCTTGTGCAGTGCAAGTCAGGCAACGTTTCATTTCCTTGTGCTCCAGGGATCCCACAGGGCATCAAAACAAAAGGTGCCTCTGTTCTATTACTTATTTCCGTAAACTAGCCCAAGAAAATTTCTTAAGACTTAATCACAAAGAGCTTTCTACTTAGAGGGGTCTGAAATGAAATCCCTAATAGGGGGGAAATTGTCTCTAGATAATAACAAAAAATATCGCGTCGCTTGGAAAACTTAACAAATTTATTATGGATAAGCCTTTTTGTACACTGCAGTCCCCTTCAGCTGATGCATGGGGTTATAGTTATATGCTGGATTGGGTGCAGGGATTATAAAGAGTGAGGTCAGGGGGATCGAAATGCACAAAAGTACAGGCAGTGATAACATTTTTTTATTCCACAAGTGCTAATGTTGATTATATTTGTAGGTTTTCAGCCTCCCTTTATCTACATGTCTGGGCCTGTAGTCACTGCTTCTTTGGTGAGCAGTCCCTCAGATGTTTTCACTATTGCTGTGGCAGACAATGAAACAGGTAAGATTCCTTTGATGCTGCTTTTTTTCAAATTGGGTGTGTTTAAATACCATAGAAATTGTGGGACCATTTTGCTGTCTCAAAGATCACTTGGGAATGAGTACATGAACTTTCCTACTTCTACCATCTCTCAAAGTGATGAAGTGAGAGAGAAGAGTAAATCTGAAAGTATTCATATGGCTCTTTGTTCTCTTCCAGGAATGTTGCCGCTTGCAGATTGTACTGGAAGAAACAAAACTGGTGACTGGAGTTTGAATGTAACGTATCAAGGGGTTAGTAGAAAAATCCCATAAGCCATCCTTCCCTTGTGGTTCAATATTTTAACTGTGTACTTCTTAAGTACTCCATTGACTCTAATTTTGTGCATTTTTGAACAATGGGATTAGCCTGTTACTGCCTGCCATAAAGGACTCCTGCCTCTCACATAAGCGAATATTTATTTTATTTGTTTGTTACACTTGCATACTCTCCACCAATTATGTCTTCTGAGTGGTTTGCAAATTTAAAAAAAATCACAATATACAATAAAAAATTTAAAACAATAAAGAACTATAAGCAATACAAATTGCACAATCAATTTAAAACCAACAATGTGATAAGAAATTGATGCAAAAAATTAATACCATCAAAAATACATAACTGTCACAAAGGCTTGTTAAAATGAGAACTGCACAGTTAACGCAATCCCACACAGAATCCCAAATAATATCTCTTTCTGTGGTCGTTTTACACATGTATCACTGATCATTGGGTGTTTTCCCACTAGCATTGCAATACTAAACATATTTTGTTTGGTGCTTGTTAATTATTGCTCTTCTAGCCCCCCCCCCCCAATTTAATTGACAGAGGAAAATACACTGACTAGTGTTGAAGGTCACTTTTCCAGCAATATGTGTTTGAAATTTGTGTGATGTTTAGTAAATGTATTACCTACCATCAAACTGTGTGTTTCAGAATGTTTCCAGAGTGATGGTATCTTTGACCAGGAGTCTGCAGCTGTGTACTTCCAATCTGACCAATTGCTGCACAGAAGCCCTCTGCTTGGTCGAAGCTTTGCAAGTCTCGGCTTGTCGAGACTCGGTGGTGGTGGCCCATCTGTTGATCCAAGCTGAAATATATGCTAATACGTCCTCAGGAAATGTGACAGGAAAAGGAGAAGGTATTTCAGTCACTGTTGCTTTATGTTATATTTTAGAGTTTCCTTTTCTGCTTCTCTGTGATACTCTGTGTGTTTTTTCACTGAGGCTTCAGGCTTTTGATGCAGCAGTCCCATTAGACTTCAAAAGTCCTATATAAGTATATGGAGAAGAGGCAACTTTGCCTACAAAATGGAAGAACTTTCTCCACCCTGCACTATATTTGTGTGTCTCTCTCTCTCTCTCTGTATATATATCTAAAAGTTCAGGGAGAGGCAGGCTGGGGAAACCCAGTCAGATGGGCAGGGTACAAATAATTAAAATTACCATATTTTTCCCTCTATAACATGCAGATTTTTTTCTCCTAAAAAGTAAGGGGAAATGTCTATGCATGTTATTGAGCGAATGTGTGGTCCCTGGAGCCAACTGGCCTGAGTGCATCACACATTTTCTTCGGGGGTTGTCTTCGTTGCCGTCAGCAGAAGTCAGGGAAGTGCTTGCTAGGAGGTTTGGCCACTCTGATCGCTTGATTGTGTGTGCAGCGCGACTGTGTGTTTGCTAGTGTGTGTGCTTTGTGAGTGTGGTTGCCTGTGTGTTTGTTCGCTAGCGTGGGTGCTTGGAGGGAGGGAGAGAGTGACTGACTGCTGCATCTTCTCCTGCAATTTGCCTTAAAAAATAATGGAAGCAGCGGGGCAGTGAAAACCACCTCCGAAAGCCCCATTTTCCCCTTCTAAGGCTGCAGCTCGGCTTTGGGAGCCCTGAACCCCTGCCTTGTTCTTGAGGGATCTTTGAGGTTTTTCCTTTAGCTTTAACCCAGCCCCCTTATTTTACCAGTTTATCTTCATTCTCGGTGTGGTAAACTGATTGCAGGCAGCCACACGTGCATTCGAGCCTCCCGAGAGAGAAAGCTGTTGCTTTCCTGCATTCTGCCTCAGGGCCTTTACTGCTCACCCGCTTCTGTTTCGTTACTGTGTTTGCTCAAATGGAACAAAGAGCAGAGAAAACCCCTCCCCTCCAGGCAAGCAGAGGGGAAAGCAGAGCGTCCTTCCTTCTACCGTAATTCCTCTCCGTGCTCCGGTGCTGCTGCTCCTGCTTTGTCTAGGGACTCGCAGGCAACATGCAGGTTGGGGGGGGAGGGAGAGAGAGAGAGAGAGAGAGAGTGCGCGCGCGCGCGCGCGCTGGCTGGCTTGGGTGGGTGGGTGGGTGGGTGGGGGAACTTTTGCCTTCCTTTCCTCCCTTTGGTAAAACCCCTCTCCTGCATTGTTAGCCAGCTGCTTCTCCGCACACCCCTCTCGGTGCTCCTTGTCTCTTCTATGTTTTTCCTTCCCTCCCCACTTAAAACGTGGTTACAAAGCACGGATCCACATGGATCCTCAGGATCTTTGCATTGGGTCACCCCAGATTCACCATCAGATCACATAGCAATGATCTGATGCAAAAACAGGGCTGCAATGGTGCAAAAACGTGGTTACAAAGCACGGATCCACATGGATCCTCAGGATCTTTGCATTGGGTCACCCCAAATTCACCATCAGATCACATAGCATATCCATGGCTACAGCCTGCACCAAAAAAATCATGCACCCACTGTTGCCTGGGGCTGCAATGGTGCAAAAACGTGGTTACAAAGCACAGATCCACATGGATTCTCAGGATTTTTGCATGCAGCGATGTCACGCTGGCCACGTGACCCGGAAGTGTCTCCGGACAGCGCTGGCCCCCGGCCTCTTGAGTGAGATGGGCGCACCAACCCCAGAGTCTGGCAAGACTGGCCCGTACGGGCAGGGGTACCTTTACCTTTACCTTACCCCAAACTCACCGTCAAATCACATGTCTGTGGCCACAGCATGAAGCACAAAAATGATACATCCACTGTTTCATTCAGAATTTTTTTCCCTTGTTTTCCTCCTCTAAAAACTATGTGCGTGTTATGGTCAGGTGCGTGTTATCGAGCGAAAAATACGGTATTATTAAGATTCAAATGCGGTTGATTTCCCAGTAGAACCAGTGGAGTGTCCCTGCTCCCTATGTTTTTTCCACTGCAGTCAGATGGACCGGCTGCCACTAGATAACAGCTGTGGGGTGGGGAGGAGCGCCTTAAGTTTCAGAGCTGAAGTTATTTTTCTCCTTTTTTAAATAGATAGTACAACAGTGATCCCCAATCAAGTGTTTCAGCCACTGGGATCTTGTCCTTGCAATCTCACTGCAGGAGCCTGCGATATCTGTTGCTGCTGTGATTTGGTACTATTTCTACATTTAATTTTGAAAACTTTCTTCATTGTAAGCATTCTTAGGGAAAATCTACAAAAATGCCTGCAATATTATTTGCTAGAGAACTTTGTGTCCTTTATATTTAGCACTATGACACAATAAGCCAACAATGGTTGTAACTTCTGGTCTTCAGAAGTTGAACTAATTTAATAAGAAGAGAAATATATGAAAAAATGTGGCTGATGGCTCCTGGGGTTGATAAGCAGCAGGGGTGACCTCCGCAGTGTCTGCCCTGCTTACCTTTTCTTTCTTAAAAAGTGCATGTAAGATGCACTTTGTCCATGTAAGTGCATGTAAGATGCTAGCCTCTTTGTCCATCTAGCCCAGTATTTTCTGCTCTGACTGGAGTGGATCTTCCGGGTTTTAGGTGTTGTCTTTGGCCCACTTGCTACCTGTGATCCATTTAACTCAGGTGTGGGGAACCTTTAGACCTCTGGATGTTGCTGAGCTATGACTCCCATCATCCCTGCCATTCAACATTCTTGGTGAGGCTGCTGGGAGCTGTAGTTCAGTGTGTAGTTCCCCACACCTGTTTTAACTGGATGTGCCAGGGATTGATGAATCTGGGACCTTCTGCATGCAGGGCATGTGCTCTACCACTGAGCTACAGTCACTCCCCAAAGCTTGTGCTGTATTGTACCACGTCTTTTTAGTTTGGCAAAAAGTAGAACCCTTTTTTTCCCTTTTCCTTTTTCTAGGAATGCACCTCAGAGATGAAGCAACTGTTCAATGGGTCATGTTTTAAAGGAATATTTGGTGGGGATGTCAGTCCACCTTTTGACCAACTGTGCTCTGTCCAGACGGGGAACAATGCCCCTGACTGGTTTCCCTTCCTATGTGTGCAGTCTTCCATTAACAACACACCTTTCCGGGGTTATTTCTATCATGGGGCTGTGTAAGTATGGAGACTTATCTGGGATATGTGCATTCCTGTGAGATAGTCCCTAACTAAGTGCATGCAAGTGACCCAGTTTCTCTCCACCTCTCATGCTTGCACAGTTTTGTTAATTTTCTCTTTTCAGTATGTTTCCGGCAGTGGAATTACCTCTTCCCACCAATTCCGTCATCCAAGAATATTTTTAAAAGAAACAATGAGCACTTTATGAACCTTTCATTCTCATAAAATTTATTTATTAAGACATTTATATATCTCCTTTCATTGTAAAATAAGTAAGGCACTTTATAGAATAAAATCAATGCAATAAAACAGTAAGTTACTAAAAGCACAGATATCACAGATACCCAGAATTTCCAATAGAGCCACTACTGAAAGGCAGTACTTAGGGAATGCCATCGCAAATAGCTATGTTTCAAACAACCAGCATTAATGTGGGTGCCTGCCATATCAAATATATTTGCTGTCAATCAGGGCAGCCTTTGCCAGTCTGGTGCTTTTAAGGTGTTTTGGTCTACAGCACCTAACAGTTGCAACCAGCACAGCTGTGCTGGCTGAGGCTAATGGGAATCATAGTCCAAAATGTTTGGAGGGTCCCAGGTTGACAAAGGCTAGTACAGAGCTCTTCCTCCCTGTCCTGGTTTTTGCTCAGGTCCCCACCAATGAAGCTTCAGAAATGCTGTAGGACAGAGTAGGGAATCTGCGGCTCTTTGGTTGTTTTTTGGGCAGAAACTCGTTATCCTGAGCACTGACCATGCAAGCTGAGGCTGATGTGAGTCAGTCTAACAACACCCGGAGAGCTCCAGGTTCTCAATCCTAGCGGTTCTCTTTCTCTGGGCCCCATGCTTTATTTTTAATTTTCTTGCACAGGCTGTACATTCTCTTGTTTCCTGTTGCCACAGACAGGATAATAAAACATATTTGGGAGGAGGGAGAGAACCAGCTGCAGAGATCTTCAAGTTATTGCCCACTGCTCCCTCTTAGTTCATGTGCTGAGCAGATCTTGCTACTGCTACAAACATCAGAAGAGCCTGGCTGTTGGATCGGACCAAAGGCTTGGCAGCTAGTCCAGCATCCTGGCTCCAATGGTAGCCAAGCAGAGTATGGAGGAAGCAGTCCTCTTCCGTTGTTCTTCCCCTCAAGCTGATACCGAGTGGCATTCTGCTGTTTCACACGAATGTTACTTTTGATCTATCAGTGGCCGCTAGTCTGACTAGCTACTCGGCCATCTGAGCTAGAGGCTATCATAACATCATGTGGCAATGTGTTTGATGACTGAAGTACAGTATGTACTTCTGAAGGAATGCTTCTTTTTATCAGCCCTGAATCTTCTGATCAGTTTCATTGAGGGATCCTGAGTTTGAGAATTATAAGAGAGAAAGAAAAGCTCCTCTCTCTGTCCTCTGTCTCCACTCACCAAGCATAACGCTGTGATTCTGTAGAAACTGAAGGCTTTAATAGTATACAAATGTGGGTTGTTGTTTTTAAAATTTTTTTTTTTGCAGTTCTTCACCCCGAGTTTCTTCATTTAAAGTACCATTACAAACCATCCCAGGAAAACTTTCCAGTGGTTACAGACAAGGAGATCCAGTTATGACTGTTCAGAATGGGTATTTTACAGTTCCTCAGGTAATGACAGCCTGCTTGAGTGAGTGACACCCCCACCCCCACCTTGGCTCTTTTTGTGTTTGCTTAGAGCAGTGTGAGGGACCTCTGGCTCATGGGATGAATGGCACCCACCAAGCTCCTAAATCAGGCTTTTGGGAGCCTCCCTAGGTCACGCCCCTCCTTCCAAAACATCTGCTGCCCCCTGCTGTGTATCCCCTTCATGTGCTTTTGCCTGGCTGGAATTTATCTTTGAACTCTTGCTTGCCTGGATGAAGAAACACGGGTTGTAGAGGCTGTCTTTTGTGTGGCTGGACTACAGTATGACCTACTGTACAAAGATCAGAGCCAAACCCACTGCTGCTCCTGCTTTTGCTTCTAGCCCTGCTCAGTTTTGCCTCTGACTGCACCCACCACTGGAATGCAGCTCCCACCCCAAAATTGTCCACTGAGGAAGTGGCCCTCAAGATGAAAAAAAGTTCTCTACTGCTGGCTTTGAGCTTGTTTAGGAGAGAAAACAAATTTCACAAAAACAAATCTGATGTTCAGCTCTTTTCTTCCTATATGATGCAGCAATTCATAGCTGGGCAATGTGCAAGAAATGCCCCTGTTGCCTTCCTTCAGAATTTTGAAGCCGAATGTCTCAGCACATGTGATGGAGTGGGGGGCACGCCACCTAACATAGCAATAAACGGCGGTACTGGAGGTACGTTGGGATCAGAAATAATAGATTGCTCTTTGCTCCATCAGAATGAGGTTGATTGAAGTGTTCTTTTCTAATACCTGTGACCATTGTTTTCAGGCATGGCTGCCAGGCTTAAACTGTTCTTTATCTTCAAGAGTAAAATGAAGTAAAATGATGCAAGGTATAATTTGACCTGGCTCTTTTCCCAAATCGTACTGTGAGCTTGCAAACACTGATCCACCAACAATATGTACATACATACATGTAGGTAGAACTCAAGATAGTGTGCCTAGAGGTCCTAGATAATTTCCTGTCTGGGTACTGACCACAACCTGCATTCGCTGCTTTCAGCATTCGCTGCTTTCAGACCATGCCCTGACAACAAAGGGCACTACCGGGACTGATAGTGTCAAGTCATCGGTTGAAAAGAAGAAAGAACTGCAAGTACAGTGGTGCCTCGCAAGACGAATGCCTCGCTAGACGAAAGGGTTTTCCATTTTTCAAGGTGCTTCGCAAGACGAATTTCCCTATGGGCTTGCTTCGCAAGACGAAAATGTCTTGCGAGTTTGCTTCCTTTTTTGTAAAACTGTTAATACCCGGGGCATCCGCGCTCCGCAAGACGAAAAAATCGCAAGACGAAGCGACTCGCGGAACAAATTATTTTCGTCTTGCGAGGCACCACTGTACCTCCTCCCCAACCAACTGGTTGCTAGGTTCAGGAATCCTGCTATTCAAGCTGCATATCCATCATCATTTTTATGCTGACTAGCCTGTTCAGTTCAATTTTCTTTTTTAGATGAGCCAGTCATATTTTGCATTGTTTTGCATTATTTTATGTAGTGCAATACCTTGATATTTTACGAGTGGGAGATATATGAAATACGTCTATAAATAAATCATAATCTTTCCTTCTGTGCAAGTTATGCTCTAGAAAACTGTCTGTATGTCTTATTCTGCATCTGGGATCCCCCTTTCTGCAATTACAATCTGCTTTGTTGCAGGTTGTTTTTCAGACTTGTTGCACTCAATAATCTGTTTGTTTTCTTGCCAGACAGCATCAAGCCACAGGTGACCTATGAGAGGAAAGACACTGATGTAGGTAGCTGCACTGGCAGAGGCAAGTCTGTGTTCAACTCTCTCTCTAAATCACCAGATCCCTAGAGCTTTCTTTAAATTACAATGAAATTTGGATTTCATACAAATTGTTTTTTGTGTTCAGAATGCAGAAATGTGACCTTTGGAGAAGATTATACAATCATATGGGAAGGCAAGAGAATAATAGAAATAAAAGTCACCGTCGTTTCTGGAGCCGTATGTCCAGAAGGTACCATCATATTTCTTTTTTGCATTCCTTTCTCAGTTTCTCTCCCACTCCCAATCCTTGTCGTTTATATGGCATAATCTTGAGACATTATTGGAGTGTGACATGAAAGAGAATTTTCAGCTCGGTGGCTGGTAAGATGGGGCCAGCAAATCCTGACCCCCATGGCATACTGTTTTTAAACCCAAGGAGAACTGGTGATATTGAATGCGGGTCTGCTGTTCAAATAGAGTGAGGAGGGGAGCAACCTTTCTTTTTGCTGCCTCTGTTCAAGTATTTGGGTTGCCTCAAGCCCACCACCCTTTCTGAACGTGCCAAATACTTGCTGTATCCAGGTCTGGGTAACTTCTCCTACTTGCTTCAGAGGCCGGAGAATGGAAATGACTTCATGCTTGGTCTATTTCAGTAGGTGGAGCCTCCATCAACTTCAGTCATGCATGCTGTGAGGCAAAAGACCTCTCGGGAGGGCTTTCACAGACCTCTAGCTCTGTGCAACAAAAGAAGTTGACTGGATTTGACATTTGTTTACCTGATTTTGATGAGAAAAGATTCTGCCATATGTCTGCTATATGCCCCATTGAAAGAAAAACCAAGCAAAAAAGAGCAGGACATCCTTTGTGCTGGTTGTATCATATCTTGAGGTTCTTCTCCTGTAGCTACAAATACAGTGGTGCCTCACAAGACGAAATTAATCCGTTCCGTGAGGCTCTTCGTATAGCGGTTTTTTCGTCTTGCGAAGCAAGCCCATTGACAGCTTAGCGGATTAGCGCTATTAGCGGTTTAGCGGCTTTTAGCGGATCAGCTGATAAGCGGCTTAGGGCTTAGGAAAAGGGGGAAAAAAGGGAAAAAACCCCGCAGGAACTCGCAAGACATTTTCGTCTTGCGAAGCAAGCCCATAGGGAAATTCGTTTTGCGAAGCGCCTCCAAAATGGAAAACCCTTTCGTCTAGCGGGTTTTCCGTCTTGCGAGGCGTTCGTCTTGCGGGGCACCACTTTACTAAGGGGTTGCCCCGTAGCCATCATGTATGCTATGTATCCAGAAAAATGCACATCTTGCCCTCTGCAGTGGTGTATAGAAATCACGAAGAGATCTATTCAGCTTTGAAATGATCTATATATAAACAAGAGAAATATCAGTGGGTTTTAAAGGATGCAGTATTGTATTAATTATCAAAATTTAGGTTATGATTTGTATGATAATTGCTGAATTAAAGGTTCAACAAAGTGGTGTTCCTCCTTTTCATTAGCATTTATTGTGTATCCTTTTTCTTTTTCAGAGATACTGACACAGAAATTCACAGTCAACTTTGTGAGTGTAAACACTACAAGCAGAGAAGAATTGTCTGGGAATCCAGGTGAAAAGCCTCATTGGTGGTGTTTATATGCTCGCCAGAGAAAATGCAACATATTTGTAATGATGTATGTGGGGAGTGAAAATGTCAAAACCTGATGCTTTGGGTGTTAACTCTAGGAAGACTTAAGGTTGCAATCCCAACCCCTCACTTGGGTTTAAGCATTAAATTCAATAAAATTTACTTCTGAGCAGACATGGCTAAGAATGCACTATAACACAGTTATTTGACAGTATTGCTTGTCAACAATGATTAACATCTATAAAACTTCACACAAAACCATCTCTTTCTGTATAGGATATCAAATTGGCAAACTGATTAGAGCAGCAAATCTGAATTCTTCTGATGCTGTCACCATTTTGCAACTTTGGAAGCCTGGTACTACATTTTGATATGGAGTGTTATAGAACCGTGATACAAATAAACATTTCAGAATTAGGTTTATCACCCTAACATTAATTTCAATCTTCTATACTGTTTGGTTAAGGTAAGCTGCCCAGAGTGGCTGGGGAAACCCAGCCAGTTGGGCAGGGTATAAAGAATGAAATGATTGATTGATTGATTGATAAATAAATAAATAAATAAATAAATAAATAGATTATTATTATTATTATTATAACAGTGTAATTGGAGTTCATATGTGTTTTGTTGATTCGAAATATACTGTAAAACTAACTATAAATATGTATTTATCTGATCTATGGCAGATACAGAGATAATTAGACACTGTTTCTACCTAAAGCCTTAGTTGGCTTTTCCGCTTTTGCTTCTGATATCATACCACTTTCCTTTGAAATGCTTCAGAAGGGAAATACTGAGATCTGCCATTTAAAAAGCTTTTCTGAAACAGCGTTATAGTCTTGGTCCTGTGTAGAAGTGCTCTGTGACAGCTCAGTCACTTCAGCTTGGATTGAATTAAAACATCTCTGTTTCTAATGGATGTAAAAAGGTGAACTCAGTAAGATCTCAACATTATTATTTTATTGTGCACCTTAGTAATTTTTGTTTAAAAATTATATTACATAAAACTGTAAGCAAGAACCTGAAAAAAATATGAGGTTTTCTCAAGCAAATACTTCTGTTACATAGATGGCAAAGGCTTGTGTGCATCGGCAGGTCTCACACCAATTTTGTTCGGATTAAATTCAATCTCTGGATGCATTTTAGAAGTTGATCTTAAGGACAACTGCAATCAGCTGAGGTGAGATGGAGTGTTTTCTTCCCTTTTTCTACTTGTGGAAAGTCTGAAGTGATGAGGGAGTTTTAATCTCACATTGAAATTCTATCATTGGTTACATTTGAACATAACACTTAGCCATGGTTTCTTTTAACCATGGTTTGTTCAGCAAACCGTGAATTATCAAAGAGATGAGTATCCAAGCTGCAGCTTGTTTCTCTAAAGTGTGTTTTGATTTCCTGCTGGTTTTGCTTTGTGCCTTTAGTGTGCGTTGGACAACCAAACCATGGTTAAATAGGGCTGTTGTGTAGTTAAAATAAGCCATCAACAAATCATGGTTTCAAATTGAAGTTTGTTGCCAGAAAACAGACTATGGTTAGCTTGTGGGACTTGGTTTGGACGATAAAACAAAGCACACTTTGGCTAAACAAAAATCCCAGGACATTAAAGGAGAGCAATGTTTTCATCAACAAAGCTGTATTCGTTTCTGCTACCCTGAATAATTTATTTTCAAGTGTGGATAATTGTAATGTTCCAACTTCCATTATTGCAGGGAGAATGTTACCAAAAGACTTAACTCGTTGGTGCAAGCTACTCATGTCGGAAAGAGAGGGAACTCCTCTACTAGCGCTCCAGATGATTGGGTGGAAATTATATGTGAGTACCAACATTCACTAGCATTGAGTCAATTGCTGAGTTTTCATTTAGTTAAAGTACCGTATTTTTTGCTCTATAAGACGCACCAGACCACAAGACGCACCTAGTTTTTGGAGGAAGAAAACAAGAAAAAAAAAATCTGAATCTCAGAAGTCAGAACAGCAAGAGGGATCGCTGAGCAGTGAAAGCAGCAATCCCTCTTGCTGTTCTGGCTTCTGGGATAGCTGCGCAGCCTGCATTCGCTCCATAAGACGCACACACATTTCCCCTTACTTTTTAGGAGGGAAAAAGTGAGTCTTATAGAGCAAAAAATACGGTAAGTCATTCCCATTAAAAAATTAATTTAATAGCATATGGCATAACCACATGTATAAACATTTTGAGATAGTAACATTTTAAACACCACAAAGCATGACTATTTTTTCCATATTAGATTCAAAGTTGTGCAGTTGAATTTTGATATTTTAAAACAAATGAAATTACAGAATAATTGTTATACTGATTGAGGGGCCATCAGATGCAGTGGTGTCATGTGGTCCCAGGTTAAAGTCTGAAGACACATGAGGTCACCTCCTTGCAGAATCTAAGCAGGTCTGGGTCTGATCAGAACCTGGATGGGTAGTTGCCTAGGAACTGTGCGTGTGCTGTCTTGAAGACAGGCAGGATGTAGATGTAAGAAAATAGTATCTCCATGTATTTAAGAGTATAGGGTTGCTCTGTTTTCTGGAAAGCATGATTAATTATTCTGTCCTCTGTATATTTACTCAGCAGGTCATCTCATTGTGTTCAATTAGCCCTGCCCCTTTAAAAAATGAAAACAACAACATTGCCCCTTTTCCCTTGTAACCTTGAAAGAAAAAGATAAGCTGTTCAACACTGTTCAATAGTTCTCAGAACAATGTTTCCCCCCATTAACAGATTTAGATACGTTTGGTGCAGATACAAATGCAAGTTTTGGAGATTTGAAAGGGATTTGCCTTGATATTCCTACCCACTTGAATATTCAAATTATCACTGCTGATGTTGGAGCAGTAGAAGGGATTCCACAGCAGGAGATAGTTGGGGTACAGGTCAGGTACGTAAGAAAACTCGCTATGTTCGGCAGAACTGCTTTCTTTTCTTTCACAAATTTACAATGGTTTTATCCATTGTGTTATACTCTGCACTGGGTGAGAAGAGTCTTGGGTCAATAAAAATACATTATGCAAATTAAGTAGATTTGTATTGTACCAATCTCCATTTTCTGCTAGAAGAGGGGCAATGCAATGTGTTATGCTAGACACTTGAGCCCTGGGAATACTGTAACTTACAGTTATTTATTCAATTCAATAAATTCACTACCTGCTCATCTAGATGAAGGCAAAGGATATTAAGATTGCTACCTTTTAAATGTTAGCCTAATTGATTACAGTGCTCCCATCTAATGTTCAAAATCATTACAAGAAAGTAGGCAGTTGAAGTGAAATGCAAGTGTAAGATTGACCTTTGTCCTTTAAAGCAGATCTAACTGGTCACCTTATGTAAGGATATTGACAAAATCAAAGCTGCTATAACAGTATGTAGCCTAATATTGTAGTGTTGTTGCTTGAGGTTTTGTAATATAGATTTTCTCTTCATATTTAGTATTTCAACAGTAACCTGGCAAGTTCAGTGTCCAATTGCCTGTGAAGATAAAGCCAGCTCTCTTTCTATCTCTGCTGCAGTGCAGTTTATTAAAATACCAGCACAACCCCCTGTTCCAGTGACAAGGTAACCCTCTTGGATGCTATGTTACTGTAATTCTATTAGATGTGTTAATATCTATGGTTTATCTGATTTACATCCTGTGTCCTTTTAAAATGTGGGGTTTTTTTGGGGGGGGGGCTATTGGGTGGTTGTTTTTATTATTATTATTTATTTTGTGGTTTTATATCTTGATTTTATTCTGTGAACCACCCTGAGATCCCCAGGTATATAAATCATAATAGTAATAATAATAGCATCAGTTAAACATTGAATTTGGCTTAATAGAAAAAAGGGGTAGTCATTTTGTTACCTGAGTACAGTGGTGCCTCGCAAGACGAAATTAATCCATTCCATGAGGCTCTTCGTATAGCGGTTTTTTCATCTTGCGAAGCAAGCCCATTGACAGCTTAGCGGATTAGCGCTATTAGCGGTTTAGCGGCTTTTAGCGGATCAGCTGATAAGCGGCTTAGGGCTTAGGAAAAGGGGGAAAAAAGGGGAAAACCCCCGCAGGAACTCGCAAGACATTTTCGTCTTGCGAAGCAAGCCCATAGGGAAATTCGTTTTGCGAAGCGCCTCCAAAACGGAAAACCCTTTCGTCTAGCGGGTTTTCCGTCTTGCGAGGCGTTCATCTTGCGGGGCACCACTGTAGCTTGGCACAGTGTATGCATTGGACCGGGGTCACCAACCTTTTTGGAACAGAGAGCACATTTTGAATTATGTGGAAGTGTTGTGGGCACCAGTCACAAAATAGCTGCTGTGGGCTGTGACATAACAATATGGCTGCCATGGGGGCATAGTATAACACAGAATTGGAACAAGTAAACACCATTGCTGCTCCCCCCCCCATGCTTACCATGGTAAGTCAGCTGTGTCCTGCTTGTCCTGATTGTGGTGATCGCACAATAAGGATCTATCACACACACACATACACTGCCCCCCTCCCCACTGTCTATTAACAACAGGTAGCATTCCCCAGCATCAGGAAAAATTTACAAATCTAATAAAACAACAACATCCATCTGACTGTAAGACTTTATTTTAAACTGTTTTGCAGATTTCAGATTAACTACACAGAATATGACTGCAAGAGGAATGATGTTTGCTGGCCAGAACTTCTTTATCCCTTGACACGCTACTACACTGGTAAAAAGATAGAGGGAACCTGGTGGTTTCTTGACAAGCATTCAGATGGGTTATTTACACAAGGGTGCTGAGCCTTGTTAAGGTGTTGCTGGACTCCAGTTCCCCATCATGCTTCACTTTGGCCACTGGCTGGGGCTGATGGGAACTGGAATCTAAGGAGGTTCCATATCCCTTACAGCTTACAACTAAATAATTTGTAGGTGTTCTAGATGGGGATATGTACTAATTATAGGAACTTCCTTGCTCAGTATCAGTCCGTGCTATATTTGCAGCCAGGTGAATCTCATTGTGAGAGGTTAAAATGTGACATCACGTAGGGCTTTTACGGCGGTGGTTCTGGCTTTGGAATGACAGGACTCAAGACACAAATCAGCTACCATGTCATGTGTTACTACTACAGTTAATTACTGTTTTGAACTGTTTTTCAGGAGAACCGTACTCTCAGACTCTTGCCAAAGGCTTGATGCTGGTATTTTTCATACTAGTTGCAGCTGTCCTGAGTGATCCTTGGAGGAGAATCCACAGAGCATGGAATAAGAGATGAATCTTCAGTTACCCAGAATAAAGCCAGCATTTTGTTAATGCTTTTCTATACTTTTAATATGTGGCACTGGATGGAAAGAGACTTTTTTAAAAATGTATATTTTTCTAAGGGCAAAAAATAAAAAGATAAAGTATTTGCAAAATGACAGCAGTGTTGTGAGTTTGTGAAATTGAAATAAGAATCCCCGCTGGACTTTGAAGTTTTCTGGGTAGCCTTGAGCCAGTTGCTGTGACTTGGCCTAACCGACCTTACAAGGTTGTTGTGAGGAGAAAGTGGGGAGAAAGGGAACCATGTATGCCAACCTTGAGCTCTTTGTAGGTGAAACAAACAATCCATCTAATTCAGATTTAATAGGAAGCTAATTGGATCTGTATTTTTAAAATTTGGAATCAGCCTGTGTACACCACTAAATAAAACACTACATTTGGATCCCGAGCGCCGAGGCTACATCCAAACTAAGTAAACTTGAAGAGGCTTGCACTCGCATTGTATTTTATTGGCTTTCCAGTGCAGTCTACATTATCCAAATATTACAGCTTGGGAGTTGAGTTGTGGCTTTGTGAACTTAGCCTTGCATGCAGAACATGTTTCGCTTCCTGTTGAGTGTGTTCCATTTGTAAATTGAATCCCCTGCTGCTATGGGAAAGCACGTCTTGGTTTAAGAATGCTTTGGTTTAAGAACGGACTTCCGAAACGGATTAAGTTCGAAAACCAAGATACAACTGTATATTGAAATAAGTGTGTTGAATCAAAAGTCTTAACAAAACATCCTTAAACAATGAAAAGGCAACAATCATTTAATTTGCTACACCCTTTATTTTACACCACTTAAATTTTTTTAAAAAATAATAATTGGTGTTTGCTATTTAAATCAATCCATATAGCTCATTGAGTCGAGCACGAGACCCTTAATCCTAGGGCCGTCTTTTGAGCCCCACGGAGAGCAAAAGATTCCTGCAGGGGCTGGACTTGAAGACCCTCGTGGTCCCGTCTAACTCTTTGCTTTCAAGTGAAATCATTCTCAACGCACTCAAACACAGTTCAAACACATTCAGAGGTTTTAATAAAAAGTAATCTTTATTAAATAGTTTTCCAGATGAAATACATTGTTTCCAAGAGATTTGCATAGGGAAATCTTTTCGATTCCTCAAGAATAAGGGGCAGTGGGGTGAGGGAGGCCAGGGCCACGTCCGCACCATTTCATGCTCTATGAAGCTGCTTTAAACACTCATGGCTTCTTCCCCCAAAGAATCTGGGAGCTAGAGTTTGAAAAGGGTGCAGAGAGTGGTTAGGAGACCCCCTGTTCCCCTCCAAGAGCTACAATTCCCAGAGTTCCCTGGCAAAAAGGGAACTCTACCCCTACCCCTACCCCTGATGCTAACCCTAACTCTAACCCTAACACTTCACCTTTAAATAGAGCTGCAATTCCCAGAGTTCCCTGGCAAGAAGGGAGCCCTACCCATACCCCCTAACCAGAGCTACAATTCACAGAGTTCCCTGGCAAAAAGGGAACTCTACTCCTACTGCTACCCCTACTCCTGACGCTAACCCTAACTAACGCTAATGCTAACTCTTAACCCTTAACTAGAGCTACAATTCCCAGAGTTCCCTGATAAGAAGGGAACCCTAACCCTAACCCCAACCCCAACCCCAACCCCAACCCTAACACACTAACCCTAACACACTAACCCTAACACACTAACACTAACACTACCCTAACTCAACCCTACCCCTACTACCCTAAGCCTAAACCTAAGCCTAACCCGCCTAACAACTCTCTGTCCCCTTAACCACCTACAGTTCCCAGAATCCCTGAGGGGAAGCCATTCCTGTTCAAAGCGTCTTCATAGCACTTCCAATGGACTAATGTGGCCTAATGTTTCCTCCCTCATTTTCTTCTCTCTCCCCACTGCCCCATCACTTGCAGTGCAGCAGATGTCCGCCTGCAGTCTTCCTTCAAGGCTCCTCTCAGGTACAGCCACGGCCTTGTCCATTGCTCACTGCCAGTATTTCACGTTCATTTCTCCAACGTAAATAGGGACGTCCTGCGTTTCTCTTCATGACTTTGAAGGCTGGACTTGGAGAAAACCTCACCGGCTCTGGACATCCCTGTAAGGCAAAGGCAAAGAGGTGAGTGGGATGGCCCCCATCCAACAGCGTCCCCCCAGACTCCTCCTCTGTTTGTCTGCCTGTTAACAAACAAGGCTTCCAAACCACTTTGCTTCCATATCAGCCAGCATAGCCTCACGGCATCCACTGGCCTGAACGCAAACTCTTCCAACAACCACCCACCAGCTGCAGCCTCGCCAGGTCCATTGCCAGACATCAACCAGCTTCAGAGCTGAATATCCGTCGCCTTCAGGTAGCGATCCCACCAGCAAGTAAACTTTGTACTTGCCTTCTCCTTACTCCACAGCATCCCAGCACCAGGCGATTGCCTCCTTCCGCTTGTCAGCTTGCTGCCACGGGGCAGGAGACCACCAGGGCTGAGTGCCACTGAGCTGCCCATTTCTCTCTGGGGAGGGCAACTGCCGAGGCTTGCGCCTTGGCCCACATTTATACCCGCTCAGCTGCCAGATGTGTTTGTGGCATCACAGTCAACCCACAGACAATGGCAGCAGCTGGGGAGGCATCACCATCACACCCTCAGCCCTCACAATGGGGGGGGGCAGCTCAGCAGCCAAAACACCCTCCCCCAAGTTGTGTCTATATCTGTGAAGGCCACACCGGACACCCAAGGGGGTAGGAGGGAGACATTTTTCAGCCCAGTGGCTGCATTTCCCTCCACATAACACTAGTCAAATGCACCAATGAACAGAGCAATGAAGTTCATCAGTGCTGCGATCAGTGCTGGCCCGATAAGGGGACAGGATGTGTGTTTGGAGGGAATGAGCCTGAGATGAGCGTGATGAAGGAAATCTCACCCCCCCACACTCCTCAGTGGCTCTCCTGGACTTGCACCCCATGCCACCGTTTGTGCCTGTGCAGGAGAAGGAAAGCAGAAGTCTTGCTTCTTGAACCACCACTTCAAATTGCTTCCGCAATAAAGTTGTTGATGCATCTATCTGTCCACCACAGGCCAAGATGACTGCGAGAGCTTCAAGTGAAGGCTCCCTCACCCTCTTGGGGCTCCTCATCAGCTTGTTCTTTGGTGAGAAGCGGACACGGAGCAATGGTTCCAAACTACAAGAAAGAAGATTCCACCTAAGCATTAGGAAGAACTTCCTGACAGTAAGAGCTGTTTGACAGTGGAATTTGCTGCCAAGGAGTGTGGTGGAGTCTCCTTCTTTGGAGGTCTTTAAGCAGAGGCTTGACAACCATATGTCAGGAGTGCTCTGATGGTGTTTCCTGCTTGGTAGGGGGTTGGACTCGATGGCCCTTGTGGTCTCTTCCAACTCTATGATTCTATGATTCTATGAGTTACCAGAGGTTCACCTCAGAGGTTTCCCTGGATAGGTTTTCTTTAAAATGTATGAGCAATCACACGGGGCTGCTTAAACGGATTGGGAATATGCTTAACTCTTCATGTGCCATTTTCCCGGTCAAAATCTTCCCTAAAAACAGCCACTATTAGACTCTGTGTGCCAGGGGCCCTCTCTTCAAAAGCCTCAGGAGCTATTAGGTTGCAGTGGCTGAATAGATCCTTCATGTTCAGAGGCACTCTACCTTGGAATATTATTCACTGCTCGGGGGGGGGGGGGGCGGCAGAGAGAGGCAGAAGAGAGCAAGGAACACCTTATGCCTTTACGCCCCACTGTTTGGTTTCCAGAGACACCTGGTTGTCCGAAGTGGAAAGCAAAGTGATGGGCCAGACAGAGCTTTGATTGGGTGGGAGTTATTCTTCATTTTAAAAAAATAGTTTTCAAATTTATACAATAATATTTAAGAAAATACAAACCAGACATTTATCATCGACTTCCCTTGCCCCAGTCTCCTCCGTCCCTGGTTCGTTTTATTAAACATTTGCCGCTGCATATTTTGATTTTTCTGCATTCTCTCTTTCCTAGTCTTATTTCAGTATACTTCCTACTGCTGAATTTATCCTTGTTAACATTTTAATATGTTAACAATGCCAGTCTTTGCAGACACTACTGAGCTAGCTGGGTGTAATGGTCTGACTGTATAAGGCAGCCTCCTATAGTCCTATGTGCCTATGATCCAAGATGCAGCCACCGACTTGCACAGCTTTCAAAGAGAAAGAGACGGGAGGAGGAGATGGTTGTCAGCCCCAACGGATATTTTTCCTTCCCACTGTCCGATGCAGCAAGGCTTCTGAAGACCAGTTGCTGAAGCCCCAGAAGGGGAGAAGAGCAGCTGTGCTCAGGTCTTGCTTGTGGGCTTCCGTTTGGGGTACCTGGTTGGCTACCAGGATGTTGGACCAGATGGGCCCCATTGGCCTCATCCATTACGCTCTTCTCATGTTCTTATGGATCAGCATATTGCCCTTAATGGCGTTACCATTAACATCCACCCAGCTTAATTCCAAACAGTTTGTTGTTGTTTAGTTGTGTCCAACTCTGCGTGACCCCATGCACCAGAGCACGCCAGGCACTCCTGTCTTCTACTGCCTCCCTCATGCTGGTAGCTTCGAGAACACTGTCCCACCATCTCCTCCTCTGTCGTCCCCTTCTCCTTGTGCCCTCCATTGGTCCCAACATCAGGGTCTTCCGGCTTGAGATTCATCCAGCCCAGCCTTTTGCATGATGAATTCTGCATGTAAGTTAAATAAGCAGGGAGACAATATACAGCCTTGTCGTACTGCTTTCCCACTTTTGAACCAATCAGTTGTTCCATATCCAGTTCTAATTGTAGCTTCTTGTCCCACATAGAGATTTCTCAGGAGACAGATGAGGTGATCAGGCACTCCCATTTCTTTAAGAACTTGCCATAGTTTGTTGTTGTCGACACGGTCAAAGGCTTTTGCATAGTCAATGAAGCAGAAGTAGATGTCTTTCTGTAGGAGTAGTTTGCTTCCTTTTTAATAATATTTTTAAATTAATTTTTACATATAAATTATCATTCATACAACAAAACTTCATTTCTTATACAATCTTTTTGGACTTCTATCAGCCCCTCTGATGGTCTTCTGTTCTTATCACTTATTCTGCATTTCTTAAATTCCTATTGCCTTTAATTATCTTAACTTTACAGTCCCCCTCTTTATCTTTTTGTGTGTGTAATATTTCAAATAGTCCACCTTACAAAACTTCTTGCAAACCTACAAGTGTAATCTGATCATCACAATTACTTTCTAAATAGTCTGTAAATCCATGCCAGTCTTCTTTGAATCTCTGGTCCTGCAGATTTCGAATTCTTCCTGTTACTTTATCTAATTCTGCATAGTCCATCAGTTTCATCCTCCATTTTTAGGGGTTAATATGACTGCTAAAAATGTGGAGGCCAAATGGCTGAAATATTGGGAAATTTTGGAACAAGATGGAGACAGAATAAAATTGCAGAGTTTTGAAAAATTGAAAAATAAAATGCGAGATTGGCTCCATTATTACCAAATAATGGAGGCATACAATTTGGACAAAAAAGTTGGTTTCCAGGTGGAAAAATCGAAATTGGAAACAGAATTGTTAGATTCAAAAATCAAGAATTTGTCAAGAATGTATAACTTGCTGTTGAAATGGAACACTCAGGATGAAATGGTGAAATCAGCTATGATTAAATGGGCACAAGAAGTTGGACATAACATAATGATGGCTGACTGGGAACAGTTATGGACCACAGGTATGAAATTTATGGCATGTAATGCCCTAAGAGAAAATTTAATGAAAATGATTTATAGGTGGTACATGACACCAGTCAAGCTTGCAAAAATCTACTATTTGCCCGACAATAAATGTTGGAAATGTAATGAGACTGAAGGTACATTCTTTCACCTTTGGTGGACATGCCCAAGGATTAAGACATTCTGGGAGATGATTTATAATGAAATGAAAAAGGTATTCAAATATACCTTCCTGAAGAAACCAGAGGCCTTTCTCCTGGGCATGGTCGGCCAATTGGTGCCAAAGAAGGATAGAACTTTTTTTATGTATGCAACAACAGCAGCAAGAATACTCATTGTGAAGTATTGGAAGACACAAGATTTACTCACCCGGGAAGAATGGCAGATGAAGTTGATGGACTATATGGAACTGGCGGAAATGACTGGCAGAATCCGAGACCAGGGAGAAGAGTCGGTGGAAGAAGACTGGAAAAAGTTTAAAGACTATTTACAGAAATACTGTAAAATTAATGAATGTTAGAAAAATGTTAGAATGAAGTTATATGGCTTCAGTAGAAATGTTATAAGGAATCAAATATAAACAGATTAATAAAGTATTAAAGGAAAAAATAAGGTTAGAATGTGTTATGATAATTATAGGATAGAAAACAGAGGAAGATGGAAAGGAATTGCTGAAACAATTAACAGAAGTGGAATACAAAAAGGGAGGTGTGAGGAGGTCGTTGAAATAAGTGAATGAAAGATAAGATATTGAAATTGTTTGATGTGTTTTAAATTGTTTTTGTTTTGTTTTGTTAGTTTGATGTGTTTGTGTTATGTAGTGTTTTTGTATTGTATTGTATTGTATTGTTCATTTTTTAAAAAATCTTTGCTGTTTGTAGTGTTGAAATTGTTGAAAAACTAATAAATATTATTTTCAAAAAAAATTAAGATACTCAAAAACACGGTATGTTTTTGTTAAATACACATGTGTATATTTAAAAAGGGATACAAAAGTTCAATGGTAGGCTAAAAAAAGACTTGACGACTTACAAAAGTGTAGAAAGCTCTCCTGACGGAGTCTGCTCAGGATATTACCTGCCATCTCTGTTGATATGAAAATGTCCACCTTCCTTTATGTGCCCTTCCTCTGTGCTTGGAGTCGAACAAATAAATGGCATGCAGAGCATGTGCCACAGCATAGACAGCATTGTAGACACTGTAACTGTGGCCAGTCATGCTCATTTCAAAAACTGACGCAGGAAGAGTCTCCAGCTTTTCCCTTCCAGTACAAATTCTCCCACCCATGTTGCCTACCAGAGGACCTGGAAATAAACAGCTAAATGCACATTCCCAGAAGACTCTGATAAACTCATATTCCTTTTCCAACGTAGGATTTATTGCATGAAGAAATTTATGGAATGTCTGCAACTCCTTTGAACTTACTGCAAACAATATAGCACCCTGGAGGAAATCTATGTCCCAATTACTCTGAAAGGGAAGAGATGTGAAGTCCATCTGGGCTGTCATAATCCAGACTTTTGTATTAAGTGTCCATAAATGTTGGGATAAATAGCAACATTCTCACAACAATCATGGTCTGAATTTCACCATGTGCAATCAGTGCTATTCATGATCATCTTAGATTTTTCAATTCCATTTTCCACCATTTGAGGAACATCATCGGAAAAAGAGAGTTTTGGGAATTTTTCTATGAAGTCATAGCAGATGCCACTCTGGGAAAACATGGGAAGCACAATCTGGGAAAACCTCTCTCCAATGTCATCATCCAGATAAAGCACCCCAATCCATGTCCACCTGAAATGAAGAAGTAACTGGAGAATCCCTTTATACTGATGGTCCACATCTGGGAACATCTGGTGAAAGAAAACTCCTTGATCTTTGCAATCTACTACAAGAGCAGAACCATATGGGAGCTAAGTAAAGAGCAGATGGAAAATGGTATGTATGTATATATGTATTGTGTGTACAGTCAAACCCCGGTTGTTGAACGTAATCCGTTCTGAAAGCCTATTTTTCAGTCCCAAGATGTTTGACAACTGAGGCACAGCTTCCGATTGGTTGCAAGAGCTTCTTGCATTCAAGCAGAAGCCGTGTCGTATGTTCAGGTTCCGAAAGACGTTCGAAAACTGGACCATTGACTTACAGGTTTTTTGCGTTCAGGAGCCGAAATGCTCGAAAACGGAGCCATTCGGGAACCAAGGTTTAACTGTATTGTCAAAAGAAAACACATATGCCTAAATACAGTGTTCCAATCTAGATTTCATTTTGTTTCTTTCATGAACCAGAAGGGTTCAATATATTATTAATTTTTAAGGCATAGACTTCACATATCCATCAGAGATACTGTTTCTCAAACCTCTCCTCAAAATCCCCTCAGATGTGAAATTCCCCTTCGGGGCATCAATTGCCCCATCCTTTGTATCCTAGCCTTTGTATTTGGACATAAATTGGAGAAGAATTTCCTTGATCCACCCTGATCTGATATTCTTGAATTCGGTTGTAGATTGAAACACAATTCCCATTGGGAGTGTGCACATTTCTTGGTTTTGCAATGCATTTCCATGCACAGAATTCTGCGTTTCTTGTAAAGATGCACACAAAGCGAATGTATTTAAACACACTCAAAAGTGTCCGTTTTGTGTAAAAAGTGAGCAGAAAAGTGAAGGGGAAGGAAATATGGGTTGAAATGGCACACAAAGGCATACAATGGGATAGAACAGGATGGAAGTGGACCTATCTTTCAGTGCTAGGAAATGGCATGTAATTAACTGCTCAGTCCATCCCTATTATATATACAGTTTTCTAATGTTTACTAAATCTAAAATGCTGGGTTGGATGATTCTTTATTTTTTGTGTGAGCACAACTTACCTGTGGAATCTTGTAGTTCCACAGCATAATTGCCATATTGAGATCAACATCAAAATTAGGTCCCCCAATGACTGCTATAAGATTGTCCTGGACATCACACTTGAGGTTAGGGAAGAATTTGCCCTTTGTGGAGAGGAGTTCCATGGAGGCAAGATATGTTGCACTGGAACTGAAACCACTGTTATAGAGGTGGGAGCCAAGGCTGATGTTGGGTAAGATCCGGGGATTTTCATTTATCTCTTTTAGGGCAAATACCAAGGCCAGAATGTGCTGGTAGTGGTGAGTCAGTACTCTAAAATGAGAGAAAATACGACCTTGAAGTGGCAACCCCTCTTCTCTTAATTTCAAAAAATAACTTCTCATCTAAATAGCTGCCTTAGTTAACCAGCATTTATATTTTATACAATTCAGTGACAAATAAGAACTTCACTTTATTATAGCCTGTTCCTGACGTTTTTCATGGGGAAATCTAGCAACACAGAATCAGATGCCATGCTACTACATTCAGTAAACCTTTTAGGTTCCCCAAACATTTCAAATGTTCTCCAGAACATAGTACTTACAGCTATTAGGGTGATCTCTTGGTAAGGTAGCCGTGTTAGCCTGCCGTAGTCGAAACAAACAAACAAAAATCATTCCAGTAGCACCTTAGAGACCAATTAAGTTTGTTCTTGGTATGAGCTTTCATGTGCATGCACACTTCTTCAGATATACAAGGTAAAGGTAAAGGTAAAGGTAAAGGTAAAGGTAAAGGTAAAGGTAAAGGTAAAGGTAAAGGTAAAGGACCCCTGACAGTTAAGTCCAGTCGTGAACGACTCTGGGGTTGCAGTGCTCATCTCACTTTATTGGCCGAGGGAGCCAGTGTACAGCTTCCGGGTCATGTGGCCAGCATGACTAAGCTGCTTCTGGCGAACCAGAGCAGCGCATGGAAATGGTGTTTACCTTCCGCGGTACCTGTTTATCTACTTGCATTTTGACATCCTTTCAAACTGCTAGGTTGGCAGGAGCAGGGACCGAGCAACGGGAGCTCACCCCGTCGCGGGGATTCAAACCGCTGACCTTCTGATCGGCAAGCCCAAGAGGCTCTGTGGTTTAGACCACAGCGCCACCCACGTCTCCAATCTTGCTAAAGGTAAAGGTAAAGGTACTCCTGCCCGTCAGGGCCAGTTGTGACCGACTCTAGGGTTGCGCGCTCATCTCGCTCAAGAGGCCGGGAGCCGGCGCTGTCCGAAGACACTTCCGGGTCACGTGGCCAGCGTGACGAAGCTGCATCTGGCAAGCCAGCACCAGCGCCGCACACGGAAACGCCGTTTACCTTCCCGCTATAAAGCGGTCCCTATTTATCTACTTGCACTTAGGGGTGCTTTCGAACTGCTAGGTCGGCAGGAGCTGGGACCGAACGACGGGAGCTCACCCCATTGCGGGGATTCAAACCGCCGACCTTACGATCAGCAAGTCCTAGGCACTGAGGTTTTACCCACAGCGCCACCCACGTCCCCCAATCTTGCTAGATTGGTGAAATACAGAATAAAGGTAAAGGTAAAGGGACCCCTGACCATTAAGTCCAGTCGTGGCCGACTCTGGGGTTGTGGCACTCATCTCGCTTTACCGGCGTTTGTCCGCAGAAGTTTTTCCAGGTCATGTTGCCAGCATGACTAAGCCGCTTCTGGCGAACCAGAGGAGTGCATGGCAACACAATACAGAATACTTGACATAAAATCAGGTTGCTGTTTTGATATTGAAGCAATGCTGCTGCAAAGTGCTAGATTGAAAAGTAAACATGATGGGAATGTTGGGACTGCCCGTGGGAAACAGAGGGACAGTCAATTCACAGTGCGAAGCACCGGAATTAGCTCAGAGTGTAATATGAGCTCTTCCGTTTATTCCTGTCCAGGAAGTGCAGGAAGTGTTTGTCACTCGACTGCTGGAGTTTGAAGAGAGCAGTCACGTTTTTTGTAATGCTGCAAAGACAGAAATAAAGGCATGTAAATACATTTCTGTCTATCTCTTTCCCCTGCCAGGGGGCAGGAAAGAGGGGGTGTGTTCTTCTCACGTTTGAGAAGAATCGCCGATCGAGACCTAGCCTGCGCTTGCTGGGGAATGCAGCCAGGGAGGTCAACAGGGAATCAAGCCGGGTGCCTGGGATTGTTGCCAGTTTCTCCTGATATGGGCTTGAATATTGTTTGCCAAAGGAGCACAGGTTGCTAACATGGTTCAGATGCACATCATAATAACTACAACAATATAACAACAACAATAACAACAAAAATATACCAAGGATAATGAAATTATTTAATATTAGGGGGAAAGTATAAATAATAAAGCAAATCGATTGCAGTTTGTCAGACCTAATTCTAATGAACAAAACTTTTCCTAGCAAGGGAGGGGTCTTTTGTTCAGCCGAACTTTTTAAAGTTAAGTGACCCAATTTGAATTACCCAGATTCAGTGCCAGATTTACGTATAAGCTAAACAAGCTATAGATTAGGGCCCCACTCTCTTGGGGGCCCCCAAAAAAATTAAAGGGGGAAAAATTGTATTAATTGTATTTCAGATCAACAATTACTTTGATAAAATATATATTTTGTTATGTGCAAATCGCTTTAGATACCTATTAGGTCCATAAATTACCATATAGCATATATTCAACAACAACAAAAAAGTGACAATTTGTTGTTGACAAAGGACAGCTGGACATAGAAAGGGCCCCATTACCTTCAGTTGTTTAGGGCCTCATCAAACCTAAATCCGGCCCTGCCCAGACTAATCCATGTAATAATCCTTTAAATTTCACAGTTCTCCAAAGTACTAAAATATGGAAATAAATAATTTGTCATGTTTTATTCTAAAGCACATTTAGAACTGTGTAATAAAATACATATTAATATATAAGTTTACAGGGTGTTTTTTTAAAATCACAGATTAGTATGGAAATGGAACACAAATGATTTATGAGTGAACACATGTGAAACTGACAAAATAAGTACTGATCTGTCCATCCCTAACTGTTTCTATGATGCGCTTGCACATTACGCAGCTGATCAATTAAGTACCAGTTTATAGCTTTGAAAATAAAGAGGCATTTATGGATGGCAACATTTGTGAGAGTGATTTATATAAATACTCTCTGGGAAGAAAGTGGATTTTTCCAAAAATTCACTGAAATTTCAGCTGAGTTAATGTGGAATGAAACTATCGAATTAAGCAACACTAATGAATGAAAGGAGCGGTGAGCTAAGATAATTGGATGGAAGAAGAGACTTTATTGTAAAATATCAAAATATTAGATACAGTGGAACCTCTACCTGTGACCATAATCCATTCCGGAGGTCCGTCTGGAGGTCAAAACGGGTCGCTGAGAGAGGCGCTGTTGTACGCAGGCGTGGGTGGCGATCGCCACCCTTGCGCCTGCACAACTGGCCACAAACCCGCAGGTTATTTCCGGGTTTGTTGCGGACGTTGGGCAAAATAGATTCAAGTGGAGGCAGATGTAAGAAGAGGTTTGACTGTATTAAATAATACTAAAAAATTCTGAAACTAAATTAACAGTTGCACCCAATGTTCTCCGCCCTATTCACAGATGGCTAAACCATGGAGGTCATTTTCCCACTTTATTTTTCCCCAAGAGAGGGTTGTAATTCTGCAATGGTGTGGAAAGTTTCAAAATAAAAAATAAAAATAAAAATCTGAAAATGTTTCAGAAAATTCTAGCTTATGACAATTCAACTCAGCTGTAACAAGATAATTCAGACAGCGCCTTTTATGATCACCCACAGGAGCTGTTCTAATACACTGAGGCAAAACTGAGAGAGAATAAATGTACCATTTAATTAATGCTTTCAGTCATATACAGAGCAGAATGCTGTCATGCAGAAGATATTCCATATAAGCTGGAAATGCATATAAAACGAAGCTGTGAAAAAGAAGAATATCGGGACAGATAAACGATATGTTTAAGAACTCCTTACACAAGGTCATCAAAGAGCTCAGAAGAGAGATGTTGTTTGAAGTTTAGCATACTTTAAAAACGGAAGATGTGCGAAATAATGCCACCAATTATAAGGTCTCCTGGCTGATAATACTTGTGATGGATAAGAAGAGGGTCACTAACATTGCATCTAGAAACAGGAGCCATGCACACTGCCTGAGGAAGTAGGACTGCTAGCAGTACCAATAACACCTCCATCTTGCACAAAAATCTTCTTGATAGAAACCGATCAATCTCTTCCTACACCAACATCGCCATGATACTGAATTGTACAGTCTGGCTTGAATGACCACTCCCTTGGATGATTGAAGCCAGGGCTGTATGGTGCAAAATTTCATTTATCAGATCCTTGTGTGTCTCGAGTCCCAGAAACAGAATGGAACTCTCTTTATCTATTTATTTTTCCAGTTCTGAATGACACAGAAGATCTTAAATGCCTTCTTCCTTCTGTGGTGTTTTGCTAGCGGTCAGCTGAACGGTCTAAGGAATTGGAGAAGTAGTAATAATAGATATTTCCATAACTATAGGGGAAAAAAATTACTTGCTCAGAATTCTGTATTCTCTAAGATGAAAACATATCGATCACATTTCAGCAGAGCTCTCTCTTGGTTCTCCTTAATGGGGAGACTAGGGACAGCATAGGTACAAGAGGAGGTTGCACTAGGTGAAAAAAATGCACTAGGTGAAAGGGCCTGATTCAGCAAAAGAGCTCAGTTTTCAGAGGCTGCCTGGTTTCTCTCTGTGTTATGTCTGGAGCTGGGATCTAAGAATAATAGGCATGTAGGATTTTAGAATGTAGTAATCTGATTGGCCATAGGAGCCATCCAATCCAGCTCCTGATGGGAAGTATGAATTGGCCTATCAGGTATGACCTAGGTGTGAATACAGGCTATATAACCTGGGGTCTGGTGGGCCCCCAGCAACAAACACACCTGAGGACTGACTGTTCTTATTACAACTTGAATAAACTCCTTAAAACTGATTACACTCAGGTACGAAAAAATAACCAAATCTAACAATCAAATAGATTTTTGCCTATGCATTCTTATGACAATTTTAAAAATAAGAAACCATGATTGTTATCTTTTTGTCACAAATGATTGAAATTTGCTGGTAGAACAGCTGCTTCTAAATAGATAAAGTCTTGTAAAAATAGATTGTATTTGCCATAGTCCATCATCCCCAATGCACTTTGCAACACAAAACGTTTTATTTGCAGCTGTATAGCTGAGTCCAGAGACTCGTGTCTCTATGGCCCCATTTTCAAATGGTACAGTAGATAGTGTATTAATAGCATCCTCTAGTCTTGGTTCTTAGTTTCACATCTGACCCCTGAATTCCCTACTAACTAGAGCAGTGGTATAATAAGTGGTTCTCAAACTTTCCCCCTGCCATGCTCCATCTAAGCATCTCTAAAATCTTGAGGCCCCCCTCCGTGTGACATATAATTTTTATTATTCAAAAAGTGAATTCCTGTTTGCTTGGAGGAAGCCTAAAATACCATTAACTGTTCATAATTCATTCTCAAACTGCCCCCCTTAAAAATCAAATTGCCCCCCTGTGCCCCATGTTGGGAACCATGGAACTAGAAGAATTAAGAGATGCAATTATGGTAAATTGGGTAATTCTGGTGTAGTTCATGGGTCACTCATAAACTGTAGTTCTTCTGGGACTCTACAAAAGAAAACAAGTTGCTTTTTGTTAAGGTCTCAGCAAGACTTCCCTGAGCGGGATGGCAAGGTATTTATTATGAGTCAAATATATGTGTTCCTGTGCATATTTGCAAAATTTCTGAATAAATTTTAATATATTAAGGCAGGGTCAAAAAGTTTGTATCCAATGGATGAGTTTGCATCCCTTATCACTCTTCTCAATCCACTCAAGCAGATCTAACAGAGCTATTGAAGAACTATTATCAGCAGGCAGGGGGGGTTATATTGTGATATGCAATATTGGGTGTGTAGATAATTGGTGGTGGGTTGAGAAATTATATGTCAGTTAATAACCTCACAAAATACTCCCTTTGGTTTCACAATGATTACATTGCTGTCAGGACCATGGAGAGTAGTGGAAACAAATGAGATGCCATATGTATGGATAAATCATGCTTGATTGAGATATGATGAACCAGGACCAAACTTAAATATGGAACTCAGTTTATATTAACTTCATGTGTTCAATTAATTCATATCCAACTGACAATGATCTGGAAAGAAGTATTTCCAATGACAAAGAATTGCCTGGACCAGTGAGTCACTCTTGTCAGTTCTTAATTCTTTATTCTAATTAACTGCTCCCTGCTGTTCAGCTTAGGCCTCAGTAAAATAACATAGCATTTGGGGGTAAAGATGCAACCCAGTAACCCAAAACTGGAGGCCAAGATGGAGAAGATCTCCACAGCCACCATGTATTTGCCCTTGGTGCTCAAGTAGGTTGGAACAAAGGAGAGCCACACACTGCAAAAGACCAACATGCTGAAGGTGATGAATTTGGCTTCATTGAAACTGTCAGGCAACTTTCTAGCTAGGAAAGCCACCGTGAAGCTGATTATGGCCAGTAAGCCCATGAATCCCAGGACACAATAAAACATGACAGTGGAACCTTCATTACATTCTAGTATTATTTCTTCAGTCCTTGAGTGCATGTCAACGTCTGGGAATGGGGGAGAGGTTGCCAGCCATATGCTACAGATTGTGGCTTGAATAAGGGAGCAGGAAAGAACAATGGAGCTGGCCAGTTGTTTCCCCAGCCACTTCCTCATTCGGGACCCTGGCTTGGTAGCCATGAAAGCCAGAATCACAATGGCGGTTTTGGACAATATGCATGAAATGGCAACTGAGAAGATCATGCCAAAAGCAGTTTGCCGTAGGATGCATGTCAGCTTGTTAGGTTGGCCAATGAAGAGCAAAGCACAAAGGAAGGAGAGGAGGAGGGAGAGGAGGAGAGCGTAGGTCAGGTTCCTGTTGTTGGCTTTGACTAAGGGAGTCGCCTTGTGTTTCACAAATATTCCAAGCACTGCAGCTGTGATGGAAGAAAAGCAGACAGCAAAAGTGGCCAGACTGATCCCCAACGGTTCTCCATAAGACAAGAAAGTTTTATCTTTTGGAAGGCATCCATCCTTGTCACTGTTTGGATACTGATCTTCAGAACATTCAAAACAGTCGTCCGTGTCTGAAAAAGAAAAATGAAAAATGCTATACTGTACTTGTGAAGCCTTTTGCGCCCAGAAGAAATCAAGGCAAATGGTCAGAAAGCTTTGAATGATGGCTGCTGGATCAGTACTGGTAAAATATATATAGGTATTTGGCCCAATTATTTCTATATACAAGAGGGCTTTATTTACTTAGGATTCCAGAGCAATGCAGGTCTTCACTACAACTGAAAGAAGAGAAGTTCGTCACCTGGATATCACCAATCATAAGTTCTCCCTGTTTCCATCATCTCCTGCTATGCTGAAATCCTTACCTCTGCATTCCATGAGCATATGAGACTATGCTCCAAAACAGGTACATCTTACTGGTATCATTGGACACCGTTCTCTTTCCTTCCTTCTCTACTTATTTTAATTTTCACGTACTGGATCATTCTTGACAATTCTTATAACTAGTATATCCCCAAAAATAAATAAAAAATCTCCGACCCTTCTGATCTGAAATCTTCCCTTCTGGACACGGGATGCAATCATAGCAGCAAGGTAGCTTTCCTTCCTTCTTGGTCCGACTGTAGCCCAATTGGCAATTCTCATTGCACAGAGAAAGGGGTTGTGCCTGTCCAAAAAAGGAAAGAAGATGGTAATTTCTGACTTGCACATGCCATACCTGTTCCTCAGATTGGGCCAAATTTACTTCCCTGTTTCCCACACTGGCAGGAAGTCTGAACTGCCAATCAGATCAGGATGACCATTCACATCCCAAGGAGCTGCTGCCCTTGGTCCTTCTGTTGATTGCTTCACCGCAATTGCCCTCCCACTGTCTGATACTGAATGTCCCCTGCTGAACACTGAGCAGGCCACAAACACCCTGAACCCACTTTTATGGGGCCTTTGAGAACTTTGGCTCACACCTCACCCTTAGGTTCTGGGGTGTTTCTGCTCTTCATCCAAGTTGCCAGTGTTTCCTGGTTCTGGGTGTCTTCCTTTCTTCTCACAATTACTTTGGGTGATGCCATTTGCTTCATCACTTCCTAACTATGTTAATTTTTTAGCTGTGGGCTCCTTTGAACATTATCTGAGGATCTCAGAGGCCCAAACAAGGTATTGTTATGTTATGCTGCAGCAATGTTTGGGGTAACAATGAAGAACAGTGACAAGGTACTTCTGTACTTTGTTTTCTTTTTAAAATTTCAGTTATAAATAAGCCCACCTATCCAACTTCTTTCTATATCACATTTTGCCATTTTAAGCTTCCCACTGCCTGTGCTGTTTTCAGTTGAATGTTGGTTCCCTGTCTTCTTCAGGAGGTGAGTTAAATCACAACTAGTTGCATCTTGGAATAGATGTTTTAGAGTTTGAATAGTGGACCCCCTTTTTTTTAGCATTGAGGAAATGTCTTGGGACACTCTGAAATGGACCTTACCTGGTTGAACCTGATGGGCCACGTGATGGTATCATCATGAATGGAGAGTCTCTTGCTTGGGGGAGCCTGAGGGTTCATCATTCCGACCTTAACTCTGAAAAAGGAGTCATTTGGGAATGTGATCCAGTTGATGATATCCAATTCAGTTACCAAATCCCCCTTCTGGCTAAATGAAACCTCTTCCGCGGCACTATTGTTAAATGAGATGCCTCTCAGAAAGTGGTGGAGCTAAATTAGTGAAGAGAAGAGAGAAGAAATCCACGAGGGTATTAGAAAGAGACAGATGTATAACAGGATGATATTCTGTCCCTCCAATTGTTGGCATCTGTTTGTCTCGAGAACAATGGAGTGTGGCTCCAGGGGTGAAGTCAACCCGCTGTGTTAGCAGCACTGAAGTGACCTCCCCAGGGTGCAAGCCTGGACAGTCCTGGGCTGCCCAGAGGACAAGACTCCCTTCTCAGTCTTGCTGATGTGGTCAAAAGGAAAGCAGAACAGGACATTCGGCACCAGCTTGGTTTCAGGGGTTGCCAGAAGGAAGCATAGAAAATAACATCCATCCGCCTTAGAAACTCCACTCTGGATCTCTGTAGGGCTTACTTTTTAGCCTTTTATTCTCTGGAAGATATCACAGAAGGTAGCAGAGGTGGAGAAGATTCATTTCAACTCTGCACAAGGTCGAGATCACGGATTCTGATCACAGTAATTCTAACAGCTCATCCACACCATACATTTAAAGAACTCTAGTTACAGTCATGGTTTCCCCCAAAGAATTATGGAAAGGGAGGTTGCTTAAAGGAGTTGAGAGTTGTGAGGAGACCATTAAGAAACTATCGTTTGCAAGATTCTTTGGTGGAAGCCATGGCTCTTAAAGTGAAACAAGAGGGCTTTAATGTTGCAGATGTGGCCCTAGTGTTTTAAAATGAAAGATATAGCAGTCCTATCACATTTCTATACTGAAAGATGAGGGTAAGAAGAAAAAGAAAAAGAAAATGGTGCTGGAGGAGACTCTTGAGGGACCCATGGACTGCAAGAAGATCCAACCACTCCATTCTGAAGGAAATCAGCCCTGAGTGCTCACTGGAAGGACAGATCCTGAAGCTGAGGCTCCAATACTTTGGTTACCTCATGAGAAGAGAAGACTCCCTGGAAAAGACCCTGATGTTGGGAAAGATGGAGGGCACAATGGGAAGGGGATGACAGAGGACGAGATGGTTGGACAGTGTTCTCGAAGCTACCAACATGAGTTTGACCAAACTGCGGGAGGCAGTGGAAGACAGGAGTGCCTGGCATGCTCTGGTCCAGGGGGTCACGAAGAGTCGGACACGACTAAACGACTAAACAACAAGAAGAAAAAGAGCTTTCTAAAGAGTCAAGGAACTATTTTTGCACCCTGAAAGATGGCGAACTCTTCTATATTAGCAATAGAGGGACATTACCTGCCATGGCTGTGGATCCAGCCTATTCCCTCTTAGTTCATCCATCATCACACTGTGTTTGAATCTGGAGAAATGCATGTTTTGTAAAGCATGTGCCACTGCCAAGACTGCATTGTAGATGCTGTAGCTGTGGGCAGTCATGCTCCTTTCAAAGACAGACCCTGGAAGAGTCTCAAGCTTCTCTGTCCCAGTGCAGAGATCATTGTCTTTCTTTTCAAAAGAACAAAGAAATGCCTCTTCCCAAAAAGTTCTGATGAAGCCATCCTCCCTTTCTGTGACAGGGTTTCTCTTCTGAAGAAATTTCTGGAATCCTAGATGATTAGCTGAATGAACTGCAAACGAAATGGCACCATGGAGAAAGTGTATGTCCCAATTTCTTTGAAAGGAAAACGATGTAAAATCCATCTGGGCTGTCATAATCCAGACTTTTGCTTTGATGTCCACTGGCATATTGATTGTTTCTGCCAAGGTGGACATTACTCTCAGTGCCATCATGGTCTGAATTTCACCAATCACAACCACGACATTGGCGGTGCTGCCCATAATAACACTGATTGTTTTAGAACCTTCTTCCACCATTTCCATAGACTCACCTGAAAAGGTTAGTCTGGGAAATGTTTCTGTATAATCACAGCAGATACCTCTTCCGGCAAACATGGGAAGGATGTTTTGTACAAATCTCTCTCCGTTGTCATCACTCAGAGTCACCACCCCAATCCACATCCAGCTGAAATGCAGCAGTAGCTGGAGAATCCCATTATACTGATGAGCCACATCAGGGAACATTCGGTGAAAGAACTCTTCTTGGATATGGTTACTCAGCATAGGAGAAGAGCCATAGATGAACTGAAAATGATTGTAAAAATTATGCTTGCAAATTCCATCCACTTTGGTGTTTGTATATACCCTCTTATGGTGAATGAGCACAGATGAGACTGCACAGAGAAAATTTAATTTAAAAAACAAAAACAAAACACACACACATAAACGTTGAATATTGGGGCCATATATGGAGTGGCTAGATTTCTTGAAATACTTCAATTTATACATTTTTTTTCTGCTCAGACACCCATAGAGTCTAAGGTCTTTGCTGCCCTTATATTTTCAATAAAGGGAAAGGCACTGCAAGGGTCACTTCTCCCTTAAATTTCCTATGTGAATGTCAGGACTTCCGGGTTGGCGCCATCGCCGAATGGCGGACTCCCTCCGAGCTCCGGAGGGAGCCTGCTCGGCAGGGGCTGGGTTCTACCGCGCCGGCGACGCGGGGACCCTCAAAAACCATGGGCGCTGAAACCCATGGGCATGGTGACTCGGCGGGCACCGTTTGCGCCCCCCCAACCACGCGAAGGAGCCTTTTTAAAGGCTGCGGAGCGGGTGACGGGGGGGGGGTGCTGTGAGTCCTCCGCTTCCCCTGCCGAGTGAAGCCGCATGCCATTTGGCGGAGAGTGCTGACTTCTTCCATTGAAAATCTGGACTTAAAAGAATAACCCGTGAGTAATTGGAACTTGGATTAAAAAGGGGAACAAATTTTTTCTTAAATTCGGAGCGAGCGGGGGAGGTGCAAAAAGGAAGTCAGCCTCCCCCCTGTTGTAGAGGAGCTAAAGCAAAGGACCTGACAACTAAGATCGAGTGCAACCTTTTTTTTTTGATAAAGTTATTAATTTCGCGATGGAAAATTATAAGCAGGGCTGGAGGAGAAAAGTGGAATGTGAATTAAAATACAACCCCCCCCCCGAAAAACCCCGGGAGCGATCCGTGAGAGCGCCGGGAGAGGAGAAATAGAGGTTTTGACAGCTGTCAAAGGAGCTGCCAAAACTGAAGAACAAAAAGAGAACTTTGTTACGAGGACTTTGCTGGTTACATTTGTTATAAATTGGATATAAACTGTTTAAAACAAGGAATAATAAGTTACTTTGACTGGTGGGTGTGATCGGGAAGGAAACTGAGTTATTATAATCCCTCTAGAGGAGCTGTGGGTCATTACAAGTATTGCTGGCATGGAATTTGAATCGGACTTTTTATCTCCTGGGAAACTGCAGAAATGGAACACTATTTTGTCTACAGAGGTCTACACACTAAAGGAGACAATAGATTTATCTATTGAAGAATGGAAGGGACTTGACGTAATGTTTTGTTCCTGAATAACAAAGCCTCTGTAGAGGAATTACAAGCTTTTTGGAATTAGAACATTTGTGCAGGAGAGCAGGGGAAAAAAAAAAGAGGAGAAGAGAGAACAACAAGAACAACAAGAATAACAAGAACTGGACAAAGTTGGAAGATAGACCCCTTCCAAGATTGGACATTCGAAATCAAAGATGACCAAAAGACGGCAAAGACTATTAAAAAGACGGCAAAGCGGACTGGTGAAGGACTATGGCTTAGATGTGGGAGCTCCAGGACGACAGTAGACATTGACGGACATTGGGAACGCAACCGGGAAAGGGGGGAGGGAAATTTGGAATCCAAAGGGTGTTAAATTACATTTTATTCTTTTTTCTATTTTTTTATGTTAATCTGTATTGTATACTAAAGAGGGGAACTCGTGGAAGGGAACAGGTCGATTTTAGGGGATGGGAAAATATTTTTTAAATTGGGTTAATGATAATAACTTTAAAACTTGGGGTAAGAATTTGCTGAATCTATTTGAAAGAACTGGAATACAAGAGGGGGAGGGGAGGGGAAGTCCTGGAAAGATGACATTGAAAATAAGGCCTTAAATTTGGATGTTTTTCTTTTCTGTTATATTTGAAAATTTTTAATAAATATTATTAAAAAAATAAAAAATAAATTTCCTATGTGAATGTCGCCATCAGAACATATAAGCAAACAGTATCAGACATGTGAACACAGAATAAAGAGCAAATATAGCTAGTTTCTGTTGAAGAATCCATAGGACAGCTCTCTGAACCATAAACTGGGGAAAAATAAAATTAAAATGCATTTGTAAAGGCCATTGAACCCAATTCAAGCAATGATGATTTTTGATGACTGGACTGCATCTGAACCTCAATCATGGATTCTGTGCTGGAATGCTGAAATATTGGAGAGGGGGGTATGACTTCCTTGCACTGAGAAATCAAACATGCCATGCAGAATTCAAGACCGAATGGTTGTTCCTTGTATTCTGGTGTATTATGTGCAGGGATGAGTTTTGTTCATTGTGAGTCATTCACACTTTGCAATATCAACCTGGGGCCTTAAGGGATAGAATCTAATAGAAGTGTGAATAGCATCTTAAATGGCCACACTCAATGCACACATCTCTGTGAATCCCTCAACCTACAGCATGAAAGGATGCAGTGCAGGAGAAACGTGAATGGCTTCTCCAATGGCTCTCTTACCTGTGGCATCTTGTAGATACTCAGGACCGTTGCCATGTGGAGACAGATGTCAGAATTCGGTCCCCCGATGACGGCTACTGGACTGTTCTCAACACCAAACTTATAGTTGGGGATGAGTCTGCCCCATCCAGACAGCAGCTCCATGGAGCCATGATAGGTCCAGCTTGCAACGAAATGGCTGTTCAAGATGTGGAATCCCAGGGTGACATTGGGCAAGTTCTGTGGGTTGTCATTTATCTCCTTTACAGCAAATACCAAAGCCACAATGTGCTGGTAGAGTTGTGTCATGAGCCTGCAATGAGGGGTCCATTTTGCATCTTCTACAGCAAATGACATTGTCTACATATCTACTTATCTCTCTAATGAGGGAAAAATACATCAGATGAGAACAGACATTTAGCCTTGAATCCCATCTTATTTTTTGAATCTGTTAAGAAATATTTCTATCATGTCAATCCAGAGAAGCTTCTTCTGATTCTTATCTTGCTCAAGTCCTATGCAATATTTCAAATGCATAGAATAGGCTTCAATTATACTTCACACCACCTTTCACTCCAAATTCATGGTGATCTACAATAGATATAGCACTCCCAATAAGATGCTAAGTTGGGGTTTTGAAATTCCATGATCCACTGCCCCCAGGGCCCTATGGCCTGCAGGTAGGAGCATCTCTGTTTGAACAATCTAAGTTTGATTACTCCTACAACTACAAATGCTGATAAATCAGCACAGGCGATTCAGGTGTTCACATCCTTGAATTTGCATACTATTAACAAGGCATCTTGAATTAGATCTGATCGTTCCTCAGTGAACTCAGGTGCCTGGAAACTTGAAGCAACAAATTTTTTGTTGCTTAAAAAAAAATGAGGCTCAGAAGGGAAACAGCCTGGGATTGAGTTGAAGAGTGGGTGTGATCTTTCATTAAGGGGTGTGGTCTCCAATTAATGGAGAGGTCACTCTCCCAGGGAAAGGAAGCAACATCCCAAAAAACTGGATGGAGAGGAAGAAAAGCCCAGCCCTTCTTCCCTTGATAACCGATCCTCATTGGAAGGGTAAGATTTAATTCACATCATTTATCCTGGGCATCTAGGTTACTATTTCCATCACTCACCTTCCCCTTTGCAAGTCAGTGGAGTGATCTGCCCAACCCACCACAACCTTTGGGATAACAAGGCCATTTCTGGCAGGCTGAGATTTCCCCCACTTTATTCTTTCCTGAGAGTGCATAATCTGTTTTCAGCCTCCACCCCTGTCCCCACAATTCCTATTGTGTCCCCCTCAAGTCCGCTCAGGCAGGAGAACCACTGCAGGAATCATTCTGAAATATGACAGAACTTCTTCCTTAGAGGAGGTGAGCACGCCTACAAATTGCACCCAAATTATATCCGGTTGGACAAATTCAATGATGCACAAGAGAAAATAAATACATCTGCCGTTGCTACTATTAAAGTTGGAAATGTGGTAAACTGGACTTGCTTCATGAACATTAATTTAAGACTATGGTAGACACTCTTAGCAGAAATGGGCTCGAACTCTCAGGTCCCCACTTCCCCGCCCCAGAAAAAAGCACATCAAACGCAGAAGCACAATAATTACTTATAAGGAAAGCCGATTGCACCAACAGCAAAATATGAATTCATTTAATATGGATGCATTATATTGTTAAATAAACACAGTTCCTTACATCTGTTCATCAAAGAGTTTAGCAGAGGGACGTTCTTTGAATGTTATCTCGTTTACGAATGTATAGACCTGAGACATGATGCCAGCTATCATGAGGTCTCCTGGCTGATAATATTTGGGAAGAATGGGAAGAGGGTCACTGGTGGGGCACTGAACCAAAGGAATCTTGCATGTAGTCAGAGGCAGCCGTATTAATAGTAAGATCACAAATGCTACCATCTTGCAGGAAAACTCTTTACTGCAAAGGACACTTCATCTCTTTGTAATGCAAGAGTCTCTGCCTTAAATTAGTACTCAAGCGGCTGAACTGAAGAAGGCAGAACTGAAGAATCAGCAACCAGATGAAAGAGCCTTGCATTTCTATAGCCTTAGTTTACATTTTGAATGTGCCCACTTGAACTCTCCTGGGTTGGGGAAATATAGCTGTGATTATGATTAATTTGGTAATTACAGGAGACATAACTTATGGCAGCTGTTGTTTATGACTCACTCATAATTGTTAAAGAAATCATGTCCCCCCTCCCATAGCAAATGTCTTCTTTGGTCCTGCTCAAAGTTATAGAGAATCACAGGAGAGAGGGGAAAATAGAAGATTTGTACTCCCTCTCCCATGGAAATGGAAAAACTTTTGCACTTTCCTCCATGTGTGATAGAGGTGGGCAAGGCTATATGTCAAATTAGAAGAGGCTTGGGGTGGTCTTCAATATTCATCCTACTCAGAGTAGATACATTGAATTTAATGAGCATGACTAACTTAGGTTAAATAATTCAAAATTTAGTTGAATGCACCCCTTGGTCTCCACCTTTTACAAGAGCAGCAGTTCAGGCCAGTCTTAGCCCAGCCTCTTCAGAGTAGGGTGCCTTCATAAATCTAGTCAGTTGCAGTCGCTTTCTGGAAATGGCACCTTTTATGTATTTATGCATATTTAGTTCATGTATATTGAGTGGTTAAAATAAAATTCACTCAATGCCTCTTAGTGTCCCTGTTTAAACTTTAGAAAATATCTGAAGGAAATATGTATAGGAAAACTTTTAAATGTTTTATGTTTTATTATGTTTTTATATATGTTGGAAGCGACCCAGAGTCAGCCTAGTCAGATGTGCAGAATATTATTATTATTTGGGTCAGAAATATGGGGTGTTAGGGGAGAGGTGGGGGGACATATCATGCTCCTTCTGGTGTAGTTGTTCTACCTTTCCCTCCACCGTACACTCAGTGCTTGCCTGTGGCTCCTAGAAGCTGTGAGTATGTGACAGCAGTCACACGCTGGGAATGGCTTTGACTGGCCAGCTAAACTAGATGAGGGTAGCTAATGGGTCTCAAACCACTGATGAGTTAGGGACTTATCCTGCATGTAAAGACAGGCTCTTGCGGATTGAGTGGGTGAGAACAATAGTTTTTCTTCTGTGAAAGACCTACATTGGCTCCCAGTACGTTTCCGAGCACAATTCAAAGTGTTGGTGCTGACCTTTAAAGCCCTAAACGGCCTTAGTCCTGTATACCTGAAGGAGCATCTCCACCTCCATCGTTCTGCCCAGACACTGAGGTCCAACGCTGAGGGCCTTCTGGCAGTTCCCTCGCTGTGAGAAGCCAAGTTACAGGGAACCAGGCAGAGGGCCTTCTCGGTGATGGCACCCGCCCTGTGGAACACCCTCCCACCAGATGTCAAAGAGAAAAATAACTACCAAACTTTTAGAAGACATCTGAAGGCAGCCCTGTTTAGGGAAGCTTTTAATGTTTAACAGGTTATTGTATTTTAGTGTTTTGTTGGAAGCCACCCAGAGTGGCTGGAGAAATCCAGCAAGATGAGCGGGGTGTAAATAATAAATTATTATTATTATTATAACTATCCCTCTCAGTTTGCTGTCAACTGCAAATTGGATGAGCCTCAATTGCTTCATCCAAGTTGTTTATAAAGATGTTGCAGCCTGCAGCCCCCACTTGACACTTTTTCTCAGAATGACAAGCAACCATTAATGAGTTCTCTTTGGGTTCAGTCAGACAACCAGCTACAAATCTATCTAACAGTTCCCTCATTCAACCCACAGTGTACCACCTTCCTCGCAAAAATATCGTGGGGGACTTTGTCAAAAGCCTTTTCTGAAATCAAGATACACTATGTCCACAGCATTCCCCTGATCCACCAAGCATGTAACTCCGTAAAAAAAAACTAAGAAATGAGATTCATCTGACATGCTTATTTTTGAGAAATCCATGCTAGGTCCTGGTAATCACAGCATCCTTTTTAAGTGCTCACAGACTGACTGTTTCATTGTGTGTTCCTGGTTCTGATGTCAAGCTCACCATTCGGTAGTTACCCAGGTCTTCTTGTTCCCTCTTTTTGAAGATAGGAACAACATTTGCCTACCTTCAGTCTGCACAGACCTCACCTATTCTCCAAGAATTCTCAAAGATCCTAGACAAAGGCTCTGAAATTACACCTGCAAGCTCCTTTAGTAACCTTGGATGCAGCTCATCAGGCCCTGGAGATCTGGATTTATTTAAAATAGCTAGCTGTTCCCTTACCTCTTCTTTTCCTATCTTGGACTACATCTCCCTTCTTACATCATTTATTTTGTTATCTCCAGGTTGGACACTGCTTTCCTTTTGGGTGAAGACAGAGGCAAAGTAGGTGTTGAGTAGTTCTGCCTTCCCTCTGTCACCTACCACTTGCTTGTTCTTCCTCTTGCTTTGAACATAGCCAAATAAACCTTAATTAGAATTACTTTTAACCTCTCTTGTTTATTCTGAGCTTTAACCAACCTGGATCTTCATCCTAAACTGTTGTATTTTCCTCCTTTGTGATTTCCCCTTTCTTCCATTTCTTACACATGTCCTTCCCAACTCTCAGCTCATCTGTAAGCTCCTTATGCAGCCACATTGATTTCCTTAGATGCCTCCCACTTTTCTTTCTTGTTGGAATTGTCTGCCTTTGGGCCTTCAACATTTCTCATTTAGAAGCTCCCATCCCTACTGGGCTCCCTTCTATTCATTCCAGACTATGGGACCTCACCCAGTAGCTCCTTAAGCTACTGGGGCCTCTATGCATACTTTCCACTTTGGATCCAGGACATGGGCACGAGTCAAAATGCCAGGGGTGGAAGTGGCAGCAGTATTGGCAGTGGCAGCAGCACTGCCCCTATCCTCTACTAGGCTCTGGCGGCCACGGCTTCCTCAGGGCTGCCTTTCACCACTAGACTGCAGCACCACTCCCAGCTCAGGCCTGAGCATGAGGTGGAAGTAGCAGAGAGAAGGAGGAGCAGGGGCAGTGGCAGTGGCCACCTCTCCTCCACTGGGCTCCAGCACTTGAGGAACTGTGAAGGCCGTAGCTTCCTTGGTGCTAGCCCAGTGGGAGGGAGGGAAAGAGCTGCCATTGAACAGCCCCCACCACTGCCAGAGGGGCAGAGAGCACCCAGAGCCCCTTTGCCTCCTGCTCCCCCTGTGCCAGCAGCCACTCATGGCCCACTCCTTTCCATGTGCTGCCGCCACCTTCCTGCTGAGCTCACAGTTCCCAGGGGCCATGCGCTCTGCACACCCTAGTGGTGCCAGGAAGCCACAGTTATCCACTGGGGCTGGGAAAGGTGAAGCAAAGCGAAGAGAAGGGCTGTCTTCGCTTCCTCGCTCTGCCAACCTGGCACATCAATGTTTTTCAGCTTCCTCTGCACGCTCTGATTGGAGGAGAGGCTGGCTTCTCCCAGCAGCCACCACAACTGCCTTCTTTCATTGCTAAACTTATTTAAACACTGAGAAGAGCAGAAAGTTGTGCTCCTCAATGGTGGCTGCCCAAAGGAGGACACACGGATCCCAGGACATTCCTGGATCCAATCAGAGACCAGGCTGACTTCTTTAAATCTGGGGTGCCCTGCTCACAAGAGAACAGTTGAGTGCTATGTTCTATGTATTCTGAGTTCTCCCTATGGCCTTCCTCCAGCTTATTCACTTCTAGGTCTTCTTTAAAGGAAGTGGAATTAAGTGGAGGGATATTAGGTGGACCTAGGAGATCAGGGTTAAAATCACCAATCACAGTGTGATCTTGAGCCAGCTGGCTGCCTTCTCCCTACTAGTTTTTATAAGCCAGTAGTGGGAAGGGTCGAATACCACTGGAACACATAACCCACAATTCCTCTTTGAACCAGCTTTCCATTTTTCATTGAACAGGGAAGGTTCATTGGAACCCAGGTTGCTTGCTTAGGAACAACACCGTGAAGACCTCAGGAGAACTTATAACACCCTGCCAACCTTTAGTCTCCAAGTATAGCCTTTCCCTTAGGTGCTTCCATCAACAGGGACACTTTATTGTCTGCAAATCCAAGAGTGTTCACCATGCAACAATTGTGCTGCCCCAAGAACGCTCATACCTAACCTCACGCTGTAGGGTAACAGTGAAAACTCAAGAAGGATCTTATATATTACCTCCCCCCCCCAATAAATAGGAAATATTGGAACTTCAGTTTGTCTCTGTCAGTCACTCTGTCGATTTCATGACCTTACTGCCCTTTCCCTTCCCACATGCCACAACCACATGTATTGTATGTTTCAAGTTGTACCACGGCATTTAAGCCTCCATTGTCACCTTCATGAGTCCCTCACATTGCTTTCCAACTCTAAGATGACAAAAGGAAATTCCCCACTTCCATAGGCATTGATCTATATTTGTTAATATACAGGAACTAGTCAGTTTCAGCTGTTAGCCCATGCAATGTGGGATTTCTGAAGTGTTTAGAAAAACAGATGTCTGCATACACTAACCATTTCTGTAAGGAAATGTAACATTCTGTATTGCACCTGCAACTGGAGTTGGTGTTATTTTAACTATTTTTTCCCTTCCCTTAACTGTTGTACAAGGAAACATCCCTGAAAATCATGTCTCCATTGGTAACACATGTACAGTTGGGGGAAATGGTGCAGGTGTGATTGAGGAAGAGTGTTGGGGAAACTAGGAAGCTCCCTTCAGGGCAACTGTTTGCAGCTAGACTGCTTGCTTGCCTGGGGCAAGAGAACTACTCAGTAACAAATATGCATTATTATTTTGATCTTACTGTAAGTCACAGAGCTCAATGCTCTAAGGAGATAACTTAGTAATTATCTCAAATTGCTGGGTTTCATCATCCATCTTGCCAAACCCCATGTACATTTTATCAGGCCATGAACACAATCAATATCAGAGTGTGGAAGTGTATATAAAATAAATCCTGTGTCATTCAGAGCCCTGATGGGAAATTTCGAACATGCAGGTTTTCATGGATCAGATCACTGGCATTTTTCCTTTATCAAAATAATCCAGAGTCATTAAATGAATGTTCTTGTAATGCAGTTTATGGTAGATAAGATAGAAATCTGACTTTTGGCATCCCTGTTAGCTCCAAGATGGTAGGAACCTTTCTGCTGCTGATCCTTCTCTTCCTGTGGCTGCAGTTGCCTCCAACTGAGAGCAAGGAACACTCTGCTAGATGCACCATGACGGAGCCTTTCCAGCTTCCATACCAGAATTATCAGAGAGGGGACCTAATCATTGGAGGAATCGTTACCTATTTTGGCTTTGTATTTGAAGAAATAGATTTCCATGAGCACCCAAACACAAAGCTTATAGATGAACTTCTGTAAGTAAAAAACTCTATCTTTCATAGTGTACCCTTGGTGAGCTCATGTATGCTACAAGTGCACCAAGCATACAGTATCATGCTCAGAACATGTTTCCATGTGACTTTTGTCAGGTAGGAATGTTAAACATCTATTTTCTTCTCTTTACATTGTTATCTGGTCATCTTCTTCTTTGTTGCTTTATTCCGCTTCTTGGGCTTTCTATCTTCTGCCTGTTCTTCTTTCTCATCATCTGATCCCATGGCTCTCACCGCTTTCTCCCAACTTCATCCTCAACCTCCCTCTGTGTTTCCTTTCACACCATTAACATCTGTTTCCCTTTGCAGCAAAGCTTGATCCTCACTTTCACAATCATTCTCTTTTAACCTGACAGACTCAGATGCTGTGACACATGAATATCATAGATTTTGTATTATACCTGCTACTATGCAATGTAAACCATATTGGGTAATATAAACAGCAGTTGCAAACTTGTTTTTGCAAAACAAAGTATCAAAATTTAGTTATATGCAAAGGAGACCCATTGAAATTAATACACCTAACATAGCCTGGTCTATTTAGTCATCCTTCTATACGTATATATCACTCATTCTCAGAATCCTGCTCACAGCGCCATTTATGTCACCAAACCGTGGTAAGTTGGTTCTTTTGAAATCTGGAGAGACAAGTGATATCCCACATGTTATAGGACTTTCAATAACACACGTCGGAGACCAGATCTGGGTTTACACACCTTTCATGTAACATTTATTTCATATAGTCAAGTATACATTAATACATTGGTAACAAGAGGTTCAAACACTCAAACATTCATTCATCCATACTTACAAGGCCCTTCACATGAGTTGATCAAGCCTCATGCAAGAGTTGTGGGTGTAGAGCTGTAGCGCTAGTCCTGGCACACTGAGGGCATGCAAAGGGGTCCTTTTTATAGTCTTCTTTCCCATTGCCGTCCATGGATTGTCTGCAGAGGGGCTGTCTCCACTGCTTTCCTCCTGCTCTCCTCCTGGACCACCATCAAGAAAACCCTTCGCAGTTATACTTCAAAGCAGACAGACAGTATTTTCCAAACCTTTATCACACATTCGTGTCCCTTTGCCAGCTCCTCCCTGTTCTTGTCAGTGGGTTTTTTTAAATTAGTGTTGTCCATTGCCAGCTTCTTCCTGTTATCAGGAGATTGTTGCTTTCAGGAAACAACACCAATGTTTTTGGACACAGTCACACAATCTTTCTTGATAAAACTCGTTTTTTGCTTCGCTTGGCAGCATATCATGCTTTGCGAATTCTTCCATTTGCTCTGGGCCTAACATTCATACTATTCATGACAATGGACTTTCTCTTATGACTAACATTGGCGGCAGTATTTTTTTGTACAGCCACAATTTTATTTGAAGGAGGGAAAGATGGAAACTCAGTAACTGTGAAAGAATAGATACTGTTCCACCTGATCTGCTCTAGTCTCTACTACCCACCTCCACCAAACACTAACTATCTGAGAGGCACCAGTCAGAATTTCTGACTTGGGAACTTCTCATCCATTGAGTGTCCGTTGGTTGCTGAAAGGAAATAAGGAGTTAAGAGGAGGATGTGGCAACTTATGTACATGCATGTGAGCTAGGAAGTTACCTATGTGCTTAAGAGGGAGAGGAAGAGAATACATCTGACAAATAGTATAACTCTTTTATTAGAGAAATACTGAAGTACTACCAGCATACCCTCTCCCTGGTGTTTGCTGTGAAAGAAATAAACAAGAACCCTAATATTGTACCAAATACGACCTTTGGGTTCCACGTCTATGATAGCTACTTAAATGCAAGGATGACTTATCAGAACACCCTGAAACATCTGTCCATCACAGAAAGGATTGTCCCCAACTTCAAATGTGACAAGGAAAAAGAAAATATCGCTGTTATTGGAGGAGTTGACTTTGACATCTCTCTCCACATGACTACTGTCTTAGGCATCTACAAGATTCCACAGGTATAGTAAGACTGGGGGCTGTCAAGCTCTTCTGCCTCAGGTACTGGGGGCTGTCAAGCTCTTCTGCCTCAGGTACTGGGGGCTGTCAAGCTCTTCTGCCTCAGGTAATGATCTTCTGAGTTGTCCATGCTTTCTTTTACTTTGGCTCATTTTTCTGAAAAAGGAGGTGAAAGTTAAAAATATAACTGATACAAAAGTATCTGGGGGAGTTTTGCACTAGTGGTTGGAGGAGAGGGGCTTTGGTGCTTGCCTGACTTTGTCTCCCCTGTGTCACTGGGAAGCAGCAGGGAGGTTGGAACTGGGCAAATGCAGCAGCAGGAATCTTCCTTCTGCTCCCAGGAAGCTGCCCAAGGCCAGCTGCAAGAGGTCAGAGAAACTCTGGTACTCCTCCCCACCAACAACTGCTGGAGATGCACATTATGCTATTGTCCATTTATATGCCATAAATGGATTTCTTTCCTTTTTACCCTTTTCAGTTCCACAAGCATGTGTCCTTTTTTTCTTCTAAAAGGCTTCACAAAACTTCATCAGCATCTCAAGTGTCCATTTCTCTTGTTTTTGTAAGCAGTTCTGGCTAATCCACAGATTTCCCAGCTATTTCTCCTAATGTAATATATTTTTTTATTTCATTTTCACTAATGTATTCACTTTTGCGACCAGTGTCATTTTAATATAAAGCTTTGCTTTTGGTTGGAGAAGTGAATTGCAAAATTCAGAGAAGTACAAATGTCAGAGGAGAGCTGCATTTTGGCTCACAAAGTGTTTCAGGAATTGTGAATCAGGTGGTTTTTTTTTTTAATTATTAAGATGTTCATTGAACTGAATTCCTCTCCTATCCCTCGTTGTGTCTCATCAGAATGGTTCCCGCTCTGCAGATTGCTGTTGCCGCTCTGCCGTGAGTTTGTGGGGAGGGCTCTTCCCCCTGCAAGCCCATTCTTTGCCAGGCCCGGGGGGCGGGGCCCACACTCACCACCACCACAACTTTAAGGACACTGGTGCTGCTGCAGCAAATCTTTAAAATGTTTTTATATATTTTAAAGTGTTTTAAAAGTGTTTTTACTTTTTACTTTGTTGTACCACCATAAACGGTGGTTTCTATCCATGTATTTTTATTTTGTTTTGTTTTATTTTCTCATGAAATATATGACAATGTCCAAGTACAAAAGAGTTTCTGAACAGACAATCCCTCCACCGTTCCATTGAGCTGTGCTTCTTTCTTCCTAACTAACAAAACCTGTGGGTATAGGTCCAGATCTTGAAATATTTTAGTGGTGTACATGACTGCAAAGTATAGAAAAACTTGATGCCTTTATTTATAACCGTATGCTAGAACTCTCCAATTCTTGTGGGATTGATTTCTTCCTCCAGATTGCTTACTGTGTATTAGCTCCAGTGAGAAGCCCAGAGTTGCAGCCCCAGACATTCTACCGAACGGTGCCCAATGAGAAATATCAATATGCAGGGATTGTCAGGCTACTTCTATATTTCCAGTGGACATGGGTAGGAATTGTGGCATCCGATGATGAAAATGGAGAGACCTTTATGCAAACCTTAGTGCCAATGCTTTCCCAGCATGGAGTCTGTACGGCTTTCAATGAAAAACTACCAGCCATATCTCAGGGTCTAGATAATTTCAGTTTCTTGGAATGCGTTCGGGCCAAGTCCTCTTTCCTGGTGGCCTCAGAAGTCAACATTTTGGTTCTGTGCGCAGAACCTCAGACCATTACAGTTGTGAAATGGATGCAATATGTCTATTCATTAGCTGAAGATATTGCAGAGAAGTCTACAGGCACCGTGTGGATTTTGACAGCCCAATGGGCTTTCACTTCAGAAACAATGCAAAGGTATTATGACATACAAGTCTTTGATGGTGCCTTGTCTTTTGCAATTCACACAGAGAAAGTCCAGGGATTTAAAGAATTCCTTCAGACCCTGAACCCCAACTCTCCAAATGGAGATGGGTTCCTCCAGGCTTTTTGGCAACAGGCATTCAACTGTTTATTTTCTGCTTCCAATGAGAGCAATGAAAACACAAAGACCTGCACTGGCCATGAGAGTCTGGAGAGCCTTCCTGGGCATATTTTTGAAATGACCATGACTGGCCAAAGTTACAGTATCTATAATGCGGTTTATGCCATTGCACATTCTTTACATCAGATGCACTCATCCATGTCAAAACGCAGAATGATGGCAGGCAGAGATGGGCTCGATCCTCCAAAACTGCAACCTTGGCAGGTAAGATTTCCTGTTAAGAATAAACCTTTGCAAAGTTGAGCAAGAGAAATGAGAATTATGAAAAATTAAGAATTTGCTTGAAACAATTAAGGTTTGTTTCTTCCCATGACTGCTCACCCATTCTGTCCACCGACACCAACTATTTTCTAGAACCTGCATTTGTTTCTGCACTAAAGAGGAACATATAGGGCTATTTTCAAATGTGGTTGCCTGGTCTATTTTTTAACTCCCTTCCAGTGATGTTCATTGATTATAGTGGGCCTGCAAGTTAAGTTCATTTTACGTTGGTTTATTTACGTTGGTAAATAAACAAATAGAGATCAGGGAAAACCCACCAGGAGCTGCTCTCCATTTCTTTGTCCCCTTCTCTCTGCACACCCACCTTGCTGGAGGGGCAGTTCCAGGGCTTCCTGACATGGCACCATTTTGCCTTTGCACACGGACCCCAGAGCTGAACCCTCACACAAGTGGCCGGCCACCTGTAGTTATTAGAAATACTTATGTTCTCCAAATGTTGTAGACTGCACAGTTTTGGACTACTTTCCATTGTGTGGAATATATTGATGGATACTTCTTGTTTCTACAATCCATAAAAGCTCTCCTTTTCAAACTTTCCCTTTGTTTTCTTTTCTTTAGCTGCACTCGTTCTTGAGGAGTATCTCTTTCAACAACAGTGCTGGTGACTTAGTGTCCTTTGATGAGAATGGGGAGTTAGCAGGTGTATTTGATATTATTAACTGGGTTATTTTTCCAAACCAAACCTTCTCCCGAGTGAAAGTAGGAAAGATAGTTCCACAAGAATCACGATATGTAGACTTCAGCATGGATGAGGAAGCCATCACATGGCACAGAGCTTTTAATCAGGTGGGACCATTGGATTTTAAAAAATGAGGTATTTATATTAAGAATACAAATAAAATGGTTAATGTAGATATTCTTTATCATTAATAAGCAAATTGTTTAAATATAACCCAGGTTATTTTACCATCACACATGAGGTGAGAAGTAGATATTTTCTTCTTTAGAGTTCTGGTTGGAAAGTATAGAATGGTAATATATTCCACTATATTGCAAATGAAATATTGTTGGCTTCCAACTCTTCTCCTCCTTGGTCATTGGCCAGGCTGGATTTCAGACTGAGGGGAGTCCAATACCATCTGGTGGACCAAAGGTTCCACATCCCTGATATATAGGATTTCAGTATAACATTTTAATACTTTGGACATGAATGTAGGAGTAAATGATGCTGAACCAAGTGAGATTTCCAGCTCAGAAGACAAGGAGAGGATAAGTTGCCCATTTGTTTTGAAAAAAGATTGTCTTGTGGTGCTTTTCTGAGGTTAATGTATGTGCTTCCTATTTTACCTTCTTCATTAACTTCCTGTATTTCTAAGTCTGTTGTCTTCTCTGTCCTCTCTCCATCCTCCATCTTTATGCAGATGAAAAATTCAACATCCTTTCTTATTCATTCCCAATATTTACATTACAGTTTATTTAGGCATACAACACGCCTTTCTGGAATAATGTTAATCAGTTAGCTGATCTCTTCTCTTTGGTTAAAACTGTGTTGTTCACAAGGCACAAGAGAGCTACATTTTCTCCTCTTTTTATGGCTAGGTGCTGCCCCTTGCCTTGTGTAATGATCGCTGCCAGCCAGGCTACAGCAGAAAAAAGAAGGAGGGGTTGCCATTTTGTTGCTATGATTGTGCGTCATGTCCAAATGGGATGATTTCGAATCAAATGGGTAGGAGACATCATCTGCTATTTTGTATAATCTTCCTGATGTCTATTTCAACTGTTTCCCTCTATTAGTAGTTCAGTACTCCTAAACAGAAGAGCAGCTGCACTGATATCTGGAAGAAAAAAGAGACAGTTGGGGAAACTAGATCCAGAACTTTTACAAGTGAGATCTGTGGAAATAGGTGTGGAATATGCTGTTATCTGTTGTTTAGTTGTGTGAGCCAGAAAAAAGCATGAAATGATCTCCGTACCCAGAACTGTCCTCAGCCCAGCCTCAGAGCCCAAAGTGGCTGTTCTCAAGAAGCCTCCATCACCATGAAGATCTCTCTGGGTGTGACCAACTCAACTAAGGGCACAACCAAATGCCATGTTTCTGATCATTAACTGCAGATGAAAGACTGTAGAACCTATTGCGGATTATGCATAATGACAGGAGATTGTACAAACAGTTTTCAATATTCACTTATTTCTGATACGTTCACTAACTAATTAATGCCTTATTTATCAGAACTCATATATCACTCATTGTTTCAGATATGGATTATTGTTTCCAATGCCAAGATGACCAATTTCCAAACAAGGACAGAGATCAATGCCTCCCCAAACGCCAACATTTTCTTTCCTACGCAGAACCTTTAGGGTTCGTTTTAGCTTCCTTAGCTCTGGTCTTTTCTCTGGTCACAGCTCTGATACTTGGCGTCTTCTCTAGGAATGGGGACACTCCCATTGTCAAAGCCAACAACCGGGACCTCACCTACACTCTGCTTACTTCCCTCTTGCTCTGCTTCCTCTGCTCCTTGCTGTTCATTGGCCAGCCTCACCCAGTGAGCTGCTCTTTACGACAAGCTGCTTTTGGCATCATCTTCTCCATTGCTGTGTCTTGTGTCTTGGCCAAAACCATCACGGTGGTTCTGGCTTTCATGGCCACCAAACCAGGATCCAGGATGAGGAAATGGGTGGGGAAATCTCTCACAAACTCTGTGCTTCTTGCTTGCTGCTCCGTTCAAACCAGCATTTGTGCTGCTTGGCTCTGTACGGCTCCTCCATTCCCAGATGTGGACATGAACTCTCTGCTGGAGGAAATCATTGTGGAATGCAACGAAGGTTCTGTCGCGATGTTTTATTCTGTCCTGGGTTATCTGGGATTCCTGGCCATGGTCAGCTTCACTATGGCTTTCCTGGCCAAGAGGTTGCCGGACAGTTTCAACGAAGCCAAGTTCATCACCTTCAGCATGTTGGTGTTCTGCAGCGTTTGGCTGTCCTTTGTTCCCTCTTATCTGAGCACCAAAGGAAAGCAGATGGTGGCTGTGGAGGTCTTTTGCATCTTGGCCTCCAGTGCAGGTTTGCTGGGTTGTATCTTTCCCCCCAAATTGTACATACTTTTTCTCAGGCCTGACTTGAACAGCAGAGACCACTTAATTCTGAGGAGCAAATAGGAATGAACTTGTGTTGATGGTTTTAATTTTTGCATTGTTTGCTGGCATTTATTGGAAGAAGACCAGACAAAGTAATTCCTTGTATTTCTCAACACTCATCCTTTTTATTCCCAGAAAAAGCCTCCAACCTAAATCTGTAATCAATAAAGCTGAGACCAATTTTTTACCCCATAAAGTTGTTCTGTCAATTTGTTATCCTGTCAATACACTGATCTTCCATTCGTAAGGTGCTAAAGGTATATCCCTTCATGGGGACACATCATCAGTGTGAAACACGTAACTTCTGTCAAGGCTATTCTTTATATATTTAGGTAAAAGCTATATTGTATTTATTTATATGTAATTAAGAAAGGCTGCTGATCTCAGAATGTAGCTGCAACAGCCTGCATAACATGGCAGAACATTGTGGACAATTAAGAGGTTGCATTTTTAATCCTTTCCGTCATCATCCACCTGTAGATAAAAATGTCTGTACACATCCACCTGGCTTCACAATGTGAATTTGCCACATTTCCAAGTGGGGCTTCAAAACAATTGAATGACATTTGTTACCCACTGGCCCTCATCTCCCTGCAAATGAGACCCAGATTCTCTGAGTTTATCTTCTCCATTTGGGACAGATACAAATGGGGAATTAGTAGCTGGATTGGAAGTACAGTGGTACCTCTGTTTATGAACTTAATTTGTTCCGGAGGTCCGTTCTTAACCTGAAACTGTTCTTAACCTGAGGTACCACTTTAGCTAATAGGGCTTCCAGCTGCCACCGTGCTGCCGCCGCAGGATTTCTGTTCGCATCCTGGGGCAAAGTTCTTAACCCGAGGTACTAATTCTGGGTTAGCGGAGTCTGTAACCCGAAGTGTTTGTAACCTGAGGTACCACTGTAATAAATTGGGTCTCCCATGTCCTAGTCAAACACTCTAACCATTACATCTCACTGGCTCTCAACTGAAAATTATGGTCTGTCCATATGGTGTTAGTTAATATAATGGAATTTTTTGTTGATAAAGTGGATAACGTACTTGATTTAAAGGTTATGCAAAGGGTTTTTTTTACCTCTTTGAAGAATCGGCTCTAATGCATTTATTCTTTATTATATATTCTCATCTTAAGTAGTTTTCTGGGTAATTTTTTTTCTCTTTTTTGCTGAGTCTCCATAAACCCTTATTGCTCTCCCTACTAAGGAAGACCAGCTGAGACTTTGGCTGTGATGTGATAAACATGTCCCCCCACTCCACATCACCAAGAAGCAACAACCCAGCACAGCTGATTAACTCTCCTGCAATTATCAAAGTAATCACAATCATTCCGTTGACTCTCTGGGGTGTTCCAGTAGCTGCATGAAAACTACGAATCAAGACTTGAAGATACTATTAATATCTCCTGTGATGCTCAGAGCTTGGCCTTACACCAAGGGCTGTGATAGACTGATTCTTTTCCCTGCAAAAACTGGCTTTCGTAAGCATCCCAGTGAGACTTTGCTGCTCGGTATCACTCAGATGACCATGTGCAAAGAGATGAATTGTCGCCTAAAAAATTCCCTGCAACATGGTAATATTTGCAATCTTGGTATTTGTGCTGCTGCCTCAGACTGTGTGCAAGTTTCCTCTTGCTCCTACCATGCTCTGTGCAGGATGGTACTTTCCATGATGTTGGCGTCAGTGCTGCTTCCTCCAGATGAGTGCAAGGCTGCTGTTGCTCCGTGTTCCATCCGTGACCCTCTTCCTATTCTTCACAAATATTTCCAGTCTGGAGATGTTGTTATTGCTGGCATTATGTCTCAAATCTATATAACTTCAAGCATAGCCTTCAATGAACCTCCTACAACTGATCTCTTCGATGACATTCTGTAAGGAAGTGTGTGTGTGTGTGTGTGTGTGTGTGTGTGTGTGTGTTAAAAGCTGTATTGTATATCTGTAATGACTATATTTCTGCATTTGACATATGATGAAGGTGATGCTCATTACACTAGTGGTCAAAATTGTGGCAAACTTTAGGAAAAGCTGTATTTCTAAGGTTTGACAGCTCATAAGAAAAGTATAAAATTAGAATGAACTTCTACAGTATATCATTAGAAAGATAATCTAATGCAGAATATATTGCCACAAACTGTGTTGAATAGCCCTGACCTGAATCCAACAGAATATCTGTGGAGCTGATTGAATAAACTTTTAGTCAGAAGCTTCTTGTTTCTAAAATCCATAAAAGCTCTCCTTTTTTAAACTTTCCCTTTGTTTTCTTCTGCCTAGCTGCACTCGTTCTTGAGGAGTATCTCCTTCAACAACAGTGCTGGTGACTTAGTGTCCTTTGATGAGAATGGGGAATTAGCAAGTGACTTCTGCAGTGTGTGATAACCTTTTTCTTCTTATATGGTAGGCTTATACCAGTGTTCAGTTGTTTTAAAAAGTTTGCAAGGCAGCATAAAAAGTAACATCCCCATTTACTTTGTTAAGGCTTTCCACTCATTTACCATGGTGAGAGAAGGATTTCTTATTTAATATTTGACTTCAATCAAAGCCAAGTGGTAATTCATTCAGATTAGAGGTGATTCTTATTATAAGTTTTTGGTTGTGTGGCAAGACCCTCACGCAGACACCTTATTAAGGTAAATAAATTCACATGGACACGAATATTTTGTTTAAGGTTTTTGGGCAAAAATTTGGCCACAACTTTATTGATTACAGGAATGAGAGCAGTATTGGCTTAGGCAAGACTATATCTGATTCCTGCCCTTTGCAGGAAGTCTGTAAGGGTAAACCACCCAAAGGGAAATTCCTTCAGAGGATCCGGCCTGCATCTCCCCTGGTGTTCCCAGCGGCCTGGCCTGGCCCTCACCCTTCAAGCGGACTTCGGACAGGAACCAGGCCCCGGATTCCTTTAACGGAATACCCTTGACACTGGAGGGGCAGGCGATGGCCGACCTCCCCTCCCCCACTCTCCATAAGCCAATGCCTAACCGCCAAACTTTACAAAGTTGTGATGATTGCTAAGAGGTGGGCAAAGACCAAGTGGCCCGTGCCAATTTGCCAAATGGAAAAATTCCTACCTGGCTCCTGACTCAAGCCAGGCAACCAACCAAAGTCCAAAGCAAGGCCAAACGATCTAAATTAAAGGGAGGGCGGGTGGGTATTCGGCAGCGCGAGGGAGGAGCCTGGCACAGGTCACGCTACCACTTTTATGATTTCCCCCACTATCACCCTTTGACATGATTGGGCAATAGCCCTGGGCAATTGTGGTGCCCCCCGGCATGTGTGCAATAGCTCCACCCACGCCAGGGTGTGTGGGGGAACCTGGTTGAGACTCTGCCTGCAATCAGGACCATCTAGTAAGATGATCCCATTAACCAGACTTTTCTCCTCCCCCTCCTCCATAGAACAGAACTAGTAGCAATCAGGGCCAGACCAGCCATGAGGTAAATAGAAACAGCTGCCTTGGGCCAGGGAATTCCTGCTGCTGCCATTGTACAGCTGCCATGGCTACCACAGTGGTGCCTATTGAGATCTCCTAAGATCTGGTGAGCTCACAGAATTTATCACCAGAAGACACCACCACTGTGCAGCCCCAGGAGGCCAGGCATTGGTGGGGGTGAGGTGGGGTGGGGTGGAAGCACCTCCCTGTGAGATGTGGCGTCATGTGCATGTATCTGGGCATGGATGATTGTATTTAGCAGGACTGAAAGCCATGCTAGGAGTTAGATGTTCAAGGAAGCAAAACATCCAGGTTCGTGTTTCAATATATCCACAAACTAAGAAATGCATATGAAGAGATATAATGACAATATAGACTAAGAAATGTGTAACTTAAAGTATTACTTCGAATGATTTTCGGTGAAGCTAAAGGAAGCCTAGAAAGCAAAGATCAGGAAATGTGGTGGATGTGAAAACTAAGTCTATGTATATTTCTTTACTTTCACTTCTTTCTTTATATTGTGTTGTATTTCTATTCTTATTTGTCTGTATGTATGTATATATATCTTTTTTTCATGAAGCAAAGCAATAAAATAATTTGGAAAGGAGTTAGATGTTCAAGGAAGCAAAACATCCGGGTTCGTGTTTCAATATATCCACACATTTTAGTAAAGGTTAACTGTTACACACTATGTCGCTCTCCATACAGGCCAGTGACACAACTCTACCAGCATATCCTGGCTTTGACATTTGCTGTAAAAGAGATAAATGAAGATCCCCAAATCTTGCCCAATATCTCTCTGGGTTTCCACATCTATAACAGCCATTTCAGTCCAAGCTGGACCTACCAAGCCTCCATGGAACTTCTCTCTAGCCAAGAAAGACTCCTCCCAAACTACAAGTGTGATGTTCAGGAGACTCCAAAGGTGGTCATTGGGGGGCCAAACTCTGATTTATGTCTCCACATGTCAACGATCCTGTCTATGTACAAGATGCCAAGAGTAAGAGGTCTGCATGGAACATGGATCATAATGAAAGCCGTTTACAGTTGTCTCTGACTAAGACTCATTGGGTTGCATGCTGGTAATTGAATGTTTTTGTGATTCAACATCTTGCAGAATGAAATATCAAGGGAATGGCAAATAGTGGGCATAGGTTGGTATTTATCAACCAAAAATGCAGGTTGTGGAAAATATTTCTGCTTCAGTTCCACACCTCCTTAAAAACTCAGGTGGAAGAATTCCTCATTGGAGACTTTACTCCTGTGCAGGACTGTAATGAAACGTCTGCTGCCTGTGGTAGCACAACTGTGTGTTTGCTATGCCTGCTGAAAAATCACTTATATATTTCCCAAGATAACTTTAACATTCCACATTACCAGAAATAAATGATATTTGAATCCTTCTGAAACAGATCCCCCTCTGTAAAACTCTATAACCACCATGGGTTATCTAGCGTGTGTGAGGTAAAGGTCAACTTCAGGCAGAAATTGAACAAATAAGAAAGATTTATTTTGCAGAATAAAGTTGGTAAGACAAAAGATGCATCAGGAGATAAAGTTCTTTCAGGAAACAGTTAACTTATTAATATTCAATTTAATGTATGTTACGGGCTTCAAAACAAGGTAGTGAACGTACAGCTTATTTAAAATGGCAGTTCCTTATTTTCAGTTTGATGTTACAATTGGTAAACAATCAGCTCATTTCCATTTCCATTACTTCAGTTTCTTAAACCTAATTGCATAGGTGTTACAGTTTCAGACTTTGGTTCTTATACAAGGTAGTATTTCTGTCAGTTTCCCCACCTTCTATCAATCCCACTCCTGAGGTTCCCCAAATAGCACAACAGCCCCAGGGGATCCCCCAGCCCTCTTAACGGGTTTGGGTGTCTTCTCTTTCTGGGAAATCTCTCCCTTCCTGACTGGAAGGAGACCCAAGCAGACGGGATCCTGCAGAGGATTGAGGGGGCCCATGTGCAGTGCAGCACGACATAATGACTTCATGCGCGTGATGTCACATGACACCCTGACATCATGCGTGTGATGCCATGAGGAACTGAATGCCCCTTGAATATTGAGGGGGCTCAGCCCCCTCAAAAAACACTGGTGTGGACGAAACCTCCTCGGCCCCTAGGAGTTGTGTGAATGATGGAAATCACAACATTATGGTAATGAGAAGGATGTCCAATATTGCAGAAACAGATGATGCACCAATACAAACCAAATGAAAAGATTGGAATTAGAACAGTCCAGATGGATTTCATATCATTTCCCATGCAAAGGTGGTGGGAAATAGGTTTCCTCCATAGTTCTCTATCCTTTGCAGTTAACTCAAGGAATCATTATTAGGAATCTATTCAGATGAGAAAGCTTTATCATGGTTTTCTGTGAACAAGCATTTATTTACCTGTTCTTTCCTTTATCCTCCTTTAGATATGAAGGGCAGCAAATTCAGCCACAAGCATAACTGCATAATTGTTCTATTTGATGTAAAGACATTAATATCCAAGTATTTGCCTTATGAAGAACGGCTAAGGGAACTGGGCATGTTTAGCCTGGAGAAGAGGAGGTTAAGGGGTGATATGATAGCCATGTTCAAATATATAAAAGGATGTCACATAGAGGAGGGAGAAAGGTTGTTTTCTGCTGCTCCAGAGAAGCAGACACGGAGCAGTGGATCCAAACTACAAGAAAGAAGATTCCACCTAAACATTAGGAGGAACTTTCTGACAGTGAGAGCTGTTCGACAGTGGAATTTGCTGCCAAGGAGTGTGGTGGAGTCTCCTTCTTTGGAGGTCTTTAAGCAGAGGCTTGACAACCATATGTCAGGAGTGCTCTGATGGTGTTTCCTGCTTGGCAGGGGGTTGGACTCGATGGCCCTTGTGGTCTCTTCCAACTCTATGATTCTATTTCCCCAAACCACAAATTCTAAATTAACAGAAATAACCAAAAATCTGAATCCCCCCTTGTTCATATATACCAATTAAATAGAGATTGAAATCTGGTTTTGAGTCTAATTGGTGTTTTGAGATCATCATTTGTTATCATCTTTCCTCCCTTGATTTTAACAATGACCCTTTTCAGCTCATCTATGGCTCTTCTCCAGTGACAAATAATGACATTCAAGCTCTTTTCACCCACTGGATATTCCCAGATGGGACTCAGCAATACGAGGGGATCCTCCAGTTACTGCTGCATTTCCGTTGGGTGTGGATTGGTGTGCTTTTTCAACTCCATGATGACACTGGAGAGAGAGTTGTACAAAATGTTCTCCCCATGTTTGCCCAGAAGGGCATTTGCTTTGATTTTATAGAAAGTTTCCCTAAGGTTACCTCTTCTGGTGCGTTTGATGAAATGGTGGAAGAAGGTTCGAAAACATTGAACATTATTGTGGGAAGCACTGCCAACGCTGTGGTTGTACATGGTGAAATTCATACAATTATGGGAATGAGAACACTACCCACACTTGCAGAAATGAATGATGTGCCAATACAAGGAAATAGAAAAATCTGGATTATGATAGCCCAGATGGATTTCACCTCATTTCCCTTTCAAAGAGGTTGGGACATCACATTCCTCCACGGGGCTGTATCCTTTGCAGTTCATTCTAAGGATCTTCCAGGATTCCAGAAATTTATTCAGATGAGAAAGCCTACCTTGGAAAAAGAAGATGGCTTTCTCAGGGTTTTCTGGGAAGAGGCATTTAATTGTGTTTTTCCCGACCCTTCTTCAGAGAAGAAAGAGGACAAATTCTGCACTGGGGAGGAGAATATTGAGAGCCTTCCCGGGTCCGTTTTTGAAACGAGCATGACAGCCCACAGCTACAGCATCTACAATGCAATCTATATTTTGGCACATGCTTTGCACACCATGCAGTCCACCAAATTAAATTGCAGAGCAATGGCAGGTGGAGCAAGATGGGAACTTACAGAGCAACAGCCCTGGCAGGTAATGTTGTCTTCCAGTTAATACAAATGTCTGTAATCAACTCTGGAGCTGAGCTAAAAGGGGGACTTCTCTTGAATACCTCTGTCAGTAAGGGAAACCCATTCCACTTTCCTCTCGGGGAGAAAGTGACTATCCACTTAATGGTTGGGATAACATAGTGGATGAAATTCTGCCATCACTTCAAGCTTGTACTTGGAATAGCAAAATGTGGCTATAGATGGCTAGGTACACAATATCATGCTATCACTATTTGTACAAAGGCAGCCCTGAATCCCTGGAAAGTGATGAGCAGCTTATCTACAGAGCTTATCCTCCTATCTGAAGGAACATGCTGTCTAATATTTGTGGTCTAAGTTCTATGAAATTTGGGCCAAGACTTACTGTAATTCTTAAAAGAACCACATTTACCACCACAATCAACATTACTACAATTGAAATTATCCTTCACAAAACATTTAAAATGAATATTGTGTTCCACAATGTTGCTCTTTTGTATATGCACACGAGCAGGGCTTTTTTCAGCCAGAACTCAGGGGAGCTCAGTTCTCTCCCCTCTCAGGGGGGCTCCATTGCTATTCCAAGGGAACGAGGGAGGTGTTTGTGGTGAGTTCCAGCACCTCTTTTTCTAGGAAACAGCACTGCTCATTAATTCCTTTTCCCCTTTTAGCTCCATCCATTTTTGAAGAAGAGACTCATTAAAAACAGAGAAAGAAAAACACTAATATACAACTTTTAAATTGACCACAAACTATAGCTCTTAAATGTTAAAGATAAGCACTCTATCTGTACGAATATTACTAATATTTAATCATTTTTGGCAACTTCATTAATTGTTTTTTTCCTCTTCAAACTTAGGTCCACCACTTTCTGGGAAGAGTTTCATTTAATAATAGTGTTGGGGAAGAAGTTTCCTTTGACCAAAATGGGGAATTAGTAGCTGGATTGGATGTAATAAATTGGGTCACATTCCCAAATCAGTCCTTTCTGAGAGTCAAAGTTGGAACAATGGACCCACAAGCTCCCCCAGAAAAGAGGTTAACCATTCATGATGATGTTATCATGTGGCCCAACTGGTTCAACCAGGTAAGAATTTATTCAGGGTGTTTTTTGCTCAGTGTCCCAAAACTGCCTCATTGCAACACATTGAATCATCAATTATCAGAATCAGACTCGATCTGTGAAGGAAATATCAGGCTGTCGCACTGATAAAAGGAAAGCTATCTTATTTCTAGGTTTATTATCTAGACAATATGGCCAAAAGTAGAAAAAATTAATCTGGCTTGGAACCAACTGGTGAAGAAGACCCCTGCAACCAGCCGGATTGGAACCTCTACTCACTAGCAGACTCAATCCTGCTCAATTTGACTGCTTGTGTCCCCCTGCTTGGAAAAGTGCAGTGTGGGGCTATTTGAAAGCTCTGTTGCAAGGAGCTCTCTGTGCTGCTCTTTGCAGATGCTGCCTGCCTTTCCTTCAGAATCACCCCAATTCAACCTGGGATTTGGCCAAATCTGTTCCACAGCCCTAATTTGTACCCCACAATTACTCCAGGCACAGTCAATTCATTATTGAAAGCTGCTCATTGGTTTGCAGCATTATGGTAAACATACAAAACACATTCCCTTACATTAGCTGCTGAGCTAAATGATTAACAGTGAATGTTCACAGAAACCCCAGGTACAAACTATTATTTTTAGACACATGCAGGTGATGAAGAAGGTAACCCTGCAAGCAAACAGTGCTGCAAGAATCCATCAAAAGCAAACAATTACAGTTGCAATCAAAATTATTCAACCCCCATTGCAAATCAGGTTTATTATCAAAATTTACAGATTTTCAGCTCTTTGCAAAAGCAATTGAAATAGCTCCACTAAATGGATGCTTCAAGTGGTTTCCCCAAATTCAGCTGAAAATGCAACCCATACTGGCTTCTTCAGTCTCACTGTTATTCACCCCCTGAATAGAATCCATCACAACAGCGCAAATACAACAGGTGTTGTCTCAAGCACACCTGATACAACTAATCAAGGGCTTCAGGTGTGCTTGAGCTGGAACACATGAAATACCTGAACTCGCAAGGGGTTTCTTGAGTGTCAAATGTTGCTGTATGTGAGCCAAGTTAGGGGAATAATATAAGAAAGTAAGAGAAGAGCTCATCGCCCTTCACAAACAAGGATACAAGTATACAAAAGATAGCAAAGGTACTGAATGTTCCTAGATAAACCATTGGAAGCATAATTCACAAGTTCAAAGTTAAAGGAACAGAGGCTAAACTACCTGGACAAGGCAGAATTTTGATAAATTTGAATACAAGTGTATGTCAAAAATATATGAGCAATTTCTATATTCATGAGATACAGACCCAATAAGCTTTCACCTGAACGTTTTCTAATTTGAGAAGATATTGCTATGCTAATCTCTGAAGAAGTTCAAAAACATACCAATATGGTTTTCATAAAGGCAAAGGTACTGGAATAATGGTAGAAGCTCCAATGCTACCATTAGCGCTGAATTTAAGATCATCTTCAGATAAAACAAGAAACCTATAGGAAGCTCCAAAGTTCCAATGCTACAATTAGAGCTGTATTTAAGATCTATTGCTTAACCGTCATGTTTACTATTAGAAGATAGGTCAGTGAGATGCAAACTTCCAAACAATTTCCTTCTTTCATTTATGAACAGGCACAGCCCACTTCTCTGTGTAATGAGAATTGTCATGTAGGTTATAGAAAGAACAAGAAGGAAGGAAAGCCATTCTGCTGCTATGATTGCCTTCCGTGTCCAGAAGGGAAGATCTCAAACAAGGAGGGTAAGGAATGCATCACACGCTTTAATTTTACCTGTGCATCAGAAGCTCCTTTCTCTAGTGGGAAAACAGTATAGAAGTAGCCAATATATATTCTGGCATCTCTTAGATGCATTGTGCCAATTTCGGGACAGAAGACCTTTTTGTTTCACTGAGATTTCTTTATTTCTTTTTCATTTTCAGACATGGATGACTGTTTAGAATGCCCTGGAGATCAATATGCAAACAATGAACAGGATGGCTGCCTCCCCAAAGTCAAAACTTTCTTGTCTTTTGGAGAACCGTTGGGGATCAGTTTGGCCACATTTGCCCTCTTCTTTTCCTTCATCACAGCTTTGGTGCTTCAAATATTCACAAAGTACAGAGATACTCCCATAGTTAAAGCCAACAACCACAACCTAACTTATATTCTCCTTTTCCTCCTGCTCTCCTTCCTTTGTGCTCTGCTCTTTATTGGCCAGCCTCAGGAAGTCACCTGCCTCCTTCGACAAACTGCTTTTGGCATGATCTTCTCAGTGGCAATTTCTTGCATCTTGGCCAAAACTGCCATTGTGGTTCTAGCTTTCATGGCCACCAAGCCAGGGTCCCGAATGAGGAAGTGGGTAGGGAAGCCATTGGGCACCCCAATTGTTCTTTCCTGCACCCTTATGCAAGTGACAATTTGTACAGTGTGGCTGGCAACCTCTCCCCCATTCCCAGACGTTGACATGCACTCAATGACTGAAGAAATAATACTAGAATGTAATGAAGGCTCCACTCTTATGTTTTATTGTGTCCTGGGATTCATGGGTTTGCTGGCCATTGTGAGCTTCACGGTGGCTTTCCTAGCTAGAAAGTTGCCTGACAGTTTCAATGAAGCCAAATTCATCACCTTCAGCATGTTGGTCTTTTGCAGTGTGTGGCTCTCCTTTGTTCCAACCTACTTGAGCACCAAGGGCAAATACATGGTGGCTGTGGAGATCTTCTCCATCTTGGCCTCCAGTTGTGGGTTACTGGGCTGCATCTTTATCCCCAAATGCTATGTTATTTTACTGAGGCCTGAGCTGAACAGCAGGGAGCAGCTAATAAGAAGACAGTTTTAAATAATCCAGAAGTCTGAATCATGCTTGTAATTCTAGGTGTCTGTTATGGCTGTTTGTAATTAGAAATCTGGGATACTCATGTCCCTAGAAATTAAAGCATCAACAAGTAAACAAATAATTCAAGAATTAACAAGTAAACAATAAAAAAGATCTGGAGCAACCCCAAAGAGCTCCTTTGGGAGAAATTGTGAGGACACAATTATGGAAGTGGTGAATTGATTACTGATTCTGTGGCAATGTTTTTGAGCACAACTGGCCAGGACATGACGCTGTCTGCAACAAAAGGGGTTCGGTCAGTCAACCAGCTACCAATCTACCTAACAGTTCCCTCATTCAACCCACATTTTCCCAGTTTCTTCACAAGCTTTACTGATATCAAGGTACACTCTGTCCACAGCACAACACTAACCATTTCTGGCTTTTGTAAGGAAATGTAACACTCTGTATTGTGCCTGCAACTGGAATCTGTATTATTTTAACTATTTCCTCCCTCCCCTTAATGGGTGTACAAGGTAGCATCTTTGGGGTCTAAAAGGCTGAAAATCATGTCTTCATTGGTGACACATGTACAGCTAGAGGAAATGTGATTGAGGAAGAGTGTTGGAAAAACTAGGAAGCTCCCTTCAGGGAATCCAGTTTGCAGCTGGACTGCTTGCTTGCCTGGGGCACTCGAAATTACAGGAGCACCACTCAATAATAAATATGCATTATTACTTTGATCTTACTATAAGTCACAGAGCTCAATGCTCTAAGGCAATAACTTTCAAACTGGTAATTATCTCAAATTGCTGGGTTTCATCATCCATCTTGCCAAACCCCATGTACATTTTATCAGGCCATGAACACAATCAATATCAGAGTGTGAAAGTGCATATAAAATAAATCCTGTGCCATTCAGAGCCCACATGAGAAATTTTGAAGATGCAGGTTTTCATGGACCAAATCTTTGACAATTTCCCTTTATCAAAATAATACAGAGTCGTTCAATGAGAGTTCCTGCAATGCAGTTTATGGTAGATGAGATACAAATCTGACTTTCGGCATCCCTGTTGGCCCCAAGATGGTTGGAACATTTCTGCTGCTGATCCTTCTCTTCCTGTGGCTACAGTTGCCTCCAACTGAGAGCAAGGAACACTCTGCTAGATGCACCATGATGGAGCCTTTCCAGCTTCCATACCAGAATTATCAGAGAGGGGACCTAATCATTGGAGGGATTGTTACCTATTTCGGGTTTTTATTTGAAGAAATGGATTTCCATGAGCACCCAAACACAAAGCTTATAGATGAACTTCTGTAAGGAAAAAACTCTATCCTTCATAGCGTACACTTGGTGAGCTCATGTTAGCTATAATTAAACCAAACATATGATGGCATGCTCATACCATGTTTCTATGAGACTTTTTTCAAGGAGGGATGTGAAATATATATTTTCTTCTTTTTACATTGTGATTTGGTCATCTTTCTTCTTTGTTGCTTTATTCTGCTTCTTGGGCTTTCTATCTTCTGCCTGTTCTGCTTTCTCATCACCTGATCCCATGGCTCTCACCACTTTCTCCCAACTTCATCCTCATCCTCCCTCTCTGTTTCCTTTCACACCATTAACGTCCGGTTTTCCTTTGCAGCAAAGCTTTATCTTCATATTCACAATCACTCTCTTTTAATCTGACAGTCACAGATGAATGTGACATATAAATAACATAGATTTTGGATTATATTCTCTGTAAACCATATTGGGTAAAAAACTGATGTAAACCATATTGGGTATCAAAACTGAGTTATATGCAGAGTATTAATAAAACTAATTTAGTCCGATCAATTAATCCTAATGGGCCTTCTCTAAGTATGACTAACATTGGCTACAGTATTTTTTGTACAGCCACAAATTTCTTTGAAGGAGGGAAGGATGGTGACTCAGTTACTGTGAAAGAATAAATCCTATTCCATCTGATGTGCTCTGGTCTCTACTCCCCACCTACACCAAGCACTAACTACCTGAGAGGCACCAGTCAGAATTTCTGACTTGGGAACTTCTCTTCCAGTAAGTGTCAATTGGTTGCTGAAAGGAAATAAAGTGGTAAGAGAAAGATGTGGCAATCAGGTACCCCCTCCCAGCAGTAGCAAAATAGCTGTTTGCTTTAGCCACCTGTGAGGACCCAAAATTTTAGGCACCAGTGGTACAGCTGCAAATAACAGATTTATTTACATATGTGTGTTTCAGGATATGAATGCTCTGCACAAAATTAAATGCTTTTTAGATGCAATATTCTTTTTTTTTTTTTAAATATTTTTATTGGATTTTCAAAATTTTTTTAAACAAACACAAACATATATCATAAACACAAAACACAAAACAGAATATCTGTAGTTTCATACCCTTACAATCATTACCCTCTTTCAGTGACTTCCCCCCACCCCCCCCAGCCACCTTCCCATTTCATTAAATATCTCAGCAAGTTATTTGTTCAAATCTCTTAAATATTATTCATATCTTTTCTTATAATTTATCCTTTATCCATTTTTACTTTAAATCCCATTATACATATTAAGTTGTTTCTCTAAGGTCGGCCTAATTTCTCTCCCACAAATTCCTTACTCTTTATATTAAATCAAAAAACAATAATATTTCTATTCTAAACCCCAGACTTTTACCACTCTGCACTCCCCTCCCCCTCTGTCCCGGTATTTGCCCCTTCCCACATTAATATCCCAAAGAAAAAAAAGACAGATTTAACCCGGATTTCTCACATCAGAGGCCCTTAGGCCCCCGTTAATCACTCTCCAGCAATTTTGTTTATAGTCCTTTTTATTGATCTTCTCTTCTCGAAGGAATTCTGTCACCAGTTCCTCATATTTTTCAAACAAAAACAGTCTTTGTCCAGGATCAACAGATCTCCCATGTTGCAGCTTAAAGAAGAAGTCTCCATCATACTTATTCGTTCTTTCGTAGCTTAATGTTTCAGTTGTTCCAGGGACTTCCATCTTTCTCTCTCTTTGCAGATTTATGATCCATTGGTTGTCTTTTTCACTTCTTTTCCTCCCAAAAGTTACAGATATTTGATTGCTCTCTTCCTCCTGAACTCCTTCTTCTTTTTCTTCTTTTTCCCCCAGTTCTGAAGTTGTCTCTTTTTCTGCAGCTGCAGATTCTTTTTCCATCCGGTTAGCTCCACCAACAGATTTGTTTAGTTTAAGATTGAAGGTCATCAGTTGATCTCTCATGGCTAAGCTCTGCTCTTGCAGAGCTCCCACCAGGGAAAACATTTTTTTTATCTCTGCCAGTAGTTTTCCTTCCGCAGCCATTGCAATGTCTTTAGTTCCCTCCAGGGGGATTTCCATCATAGTTCTTTTCCAACAGTTCGTTACTTTGTTATTCAGAATTAGTTTGTTTCCAGTCAATTTAATGTAACACTTTTAGTCCCAACAATATAGTTATAACACAGTTTTAACTCAATTTCCAAGCTGACGTCCGTTTGACAGCTCTTTTGACAGCTGTCAAACACCTTGTTTTTTCTCTCGGGTTCCCAAGCAGGGCACTGCCCGGGTTCGGGGGGGGGTCCGCCAAAAGCAAAACCTCTGGGATTCCCCTCTCTTCACTCCAGCACAAGTAACTTTTTCAACCAATTTATGAAAGTGTTCTTTCTCCTTTCAACACCAGAGTCTTTCCGACTTAGTGCTCCTCTCCTTGCTTTAAGTCTTTTGGTGGGGGGGGGGAGTGTGGACTTCCTTTTTAACACATCCCCCGCTCGTACTCAAATTCAATGATAAAACTTTTAGTGCCAAAATTTCCTTCTACTCACGAGTTGTTTTTTCAGTCCAAATTTCAGGAAGAAAGATAGCGCTCTCCGGTCATGGCTCGCGGCTTCGCTCCGCCAAGGCAGCGATCGACTCTCAGCTCCACGCCACTCTCCGGTCCCCTCCGTAGCCTTTAAAAAGGCTCTTCGCGGGTCGGGGAGGGCGCTTAAGGTGCCCGCCGAGTCTCCATGTCCGCAGGCTTCAGCGCCTGCGGTTTCTAAGGGTCCCCGTGTCGCCGGCACGGCAAGACCCGTCCTTAGCGGAGCCGATTCCCTCCAGAGCTCGGAGGAAATCCGCCATTACCCGTTCGCGCTATCCCGGAAGTCTAGATGCAATATTCTAGATGCAATATTCTTAAAGCTGACTGAATATTGTCCATGGGGTCAACTATCAACTGGTGACACATAAAATGGATATATAGTTTGTTTGTTAGCTTATTTGTTTTATTTAATCTTTTGGAATTTGCCAGAGAGAGCCAGAAAGTTACCAATGTGCTTAAGAGGGAGAGGAAGAGAATACCTCTGACACACAGTATAACTCTTTTATTAGTGACACACTGAAGTACTACCAGAATACCCTCTCCCTGGTGTTTGCTGTGAAAGAAATAAATGAGAAACCTAATATCCTCCTGAATATGACCTTTGGGTTCCATGTCACTGATAGCTACTTAAATGCAAGGTTGACTTATCAGAACACCCTGAAACTTCTGTCCATCACAGAAAGGATTGTCCCCAACTTCAAATGTGAGAAGAAGAAAAATAAGATGGCTTTTATTGGGGGGCTTGACTCTGACATCTCTCTCTACATGGCTACTGTCTTAGGCATCTACAAGATTCCACAGGTATAGTAAGACTGGGGGCTGTCAAGCTCTTCTGCCTCGGGTACAATAATTATCTTCTGGGTTCTCAATGCTTTCTTTTACTTTGGTTCATTCTTCTGAAAAAGAGTAAAATATATAAATAATACAAAAGCATCTGGTGGTTGGAGGAGAGGGGCTTTGGTACTCGCCTGACTTTGTCTCCCCTGTGTCACTGGGAAGCAGCAGGGAGGTTGGAACTGGGCAGATGCAGCAGCAGGAGTCTTCCTCCTGCTCCCAGGAAGCTGCCCAAGGCCAGCTGCAAGAGATCAGAGAAACCCTGCTCCTCCTCTGCACCAACAAGTGCTAGAGATATGTGTAATGTTCTTGTGAAATCAACATGCATCCATAAATGGAGTCGAGAAAGTCTCATGGGTTTTTTTCTTCAAGCAGATACTTGGAATGAACCATAACTGTTTGCTCTAACTCTCCAATTCTTGTGGGGTTGATTTCTTCCTCCAGATTGCTTACTGTGTATTAGCTCCAGTGAGAAGCCCAGAGTTGCAGCCCCAGACATTCTACCGAACGGTGCCCAATGAGAAATATCAATATGCAGGGATTGTCATGCTACTTCTACATTTCCAATGGACATGGGTAGGAATTGTGGCATCAGATGATGAAAATGGAGAGACCTTTATGCAAAGCTTAGTGCCAATGCTTTCCCAGCATGGAGTATGCTCAGCTTTCAATGAAAAACTACCAGCCATATCTCAGGGTCTAGATAATTTCACTTCCCTGGAACTCCTTCGGGCCAAGTCCTCTTTCCTGATGGCCTCAGAAGTCAACATATTGGTTATGTTTGCAGAACTTCAGACCATTGCAGTTGTGAAATGGATGCAATATTTTTTTTCATTAGCTGAAGATATTGAAGAGAATTCTATAGGCACCGTGTGGGTTTTGACAGCCCAGTGGGCTTTCACTTCAGAAACAACACAAAGATATTATGATATACAAGTCTTTGATGGTGCCTTGTCTTTTGCAATTCACACAGAGGAAGTCCAGGGATTTAAAGACTTCCTTCAGACCCTGAACCCCAACTCTCCAAATGGAGATGGGTTCCTCCAGGCTTTTTGGCAACAGGCATTCAGCTGTTTATTTTCTGCTTCCAATGGGCACAAGGAAAACACAAAGACCTGCACTGGCCATGAGAGTCTGGAGAGCCTTCCTGGGCATATTTTTGAAATGACCATGACTGGCCAAAGTTACAGTATCTATAATGCGGTTTATGCCATTGCACATTCTTTACATCAGATGCACTCATCCAGGTCAAAATGCAGAATGATGGCAGGCAGAGGTGGGCTCGATCCTCCAGAACTGCAACCTTGGCAGGTAAGATTTCCTATTCAGAGTAAACCTTTGCTGGGGGCTAATCTAATGAGCGATGATACACAGTCCATAGAATGAATACACACAAACACAGAGACATAGATATATATACACACACACCCTCTTACAGCTTTTACCTTTCCTCTACAACTATTCCCACATTCTTTTCAATGCTGAAATATACTCAGAGTCGCAAAGTGATTTCATGCTCTTTATTCAGCTCATAGTGGTGAGGAGGAATGAATGAATGTCCCCTCAAAGTATCTGCTTTATATACATTATTTACACAATGGGCTGCACATGATTGGCTAATTCCAGGATTCTACTGTAGGCCAATCAGGTTGTGGATTCACTTCTATCTGGAGCATGATTGGGTGGTTCCTGCTAACCAATCATACTGCTGCATTGTTCTAGGACCAATCAGACTGCTGCATTCTGAATCCTATTGTTCTAGGACCAATCAGACTGCTGCCTTTTGGAGCCTATTGTTCTAGGACCAATCAGACTGCTGCAGTTTGGATCCTATTCAACTCAGTACATAACACCCCTCCCCTCTAAGTTCCAGTCCTGCCCGGAAGGTCGCATTCATAGTCCTCAAGGTACGCCGGTGGCCTACGTGTGCGTTGCGGCCTGGGGTGTTCCCTGGTCCGGGGTTCAGGTTCTGGCTCGTGTTCCAAGGATGGGGCTGTTTGGTCTGGCGCAACCGGCTCGCTCAGTCGTGGTTCTGGTTCCGGTGTCCTTTCGGCCTCGCGGGTCCTCTCTGTATTTACTGATTCTGCCTCTCCTGCTTGCCCCTGCTGCTCTATGGGCCTCACTGCCCCACTGTTCCCTTGGGACTCCTCTGACCTGTCCTCCTCCTCCTGGTTTTCTCCCGGGAATCGTCGCCGTATCTGGTCGCAGTGGCGGCGCCAGCATTGCCCCCCATCTGTTAGCACCTCGTACGACACGGGGCCCGTGACCCTGGTAACTGTGGCAGGTACCCATGCAGGGCCTGCCCCAAAATTCTTTGCGTACACTGGGTCCTGGGCCTCGAAGGTCCGGGGGTTCCTGCCTTCCCCCACCACTACCTCATCCTGAGCTCTATCGGGGTGAAGGCGGTCCAATCTGATTGCAAGGCGCCGACCCATTAGTAGTTCAGCGGGGCTCCGGCCAGTCGTTGAGCTGGGGGTGCTGTGCTGTGCTAGAAGGAATGTGGCAAGGCGGCACTCCCAATCCCCTTGCGTCATGCGGCGAAGGGTGTCCTTGGTGGTCCGCACCATGCGTTCTGCTTGGCCATTGGTGGCAGGGTGGAATGGCGCCGAACGGATGTGGCGGATGGCGTTCTGCACTGTGAAGGTTTGAAATTCTCCTGATGTAAATGCAGTCCCGTTGTCTGAGACGAGAGTGTCAGGGAGCCCGTGGGTTGCAAACAGCCTGCGTAGTACCCGGATGGCTGCGGACGTAGAAGTGGACGGTACCAGTGCGACTTCCAGCCATTTGGTGTAGGAGTCCACCACTATGAAGAATGTTTTCCCCTGAAAGGGGCCAGCGAAGTCCACATGCAGGCGTGACCATGGTGCTCGGGCGGACTCCCAGGACTGGACTGGGGCCCTTGGGGGATCTGGGCGGGATTCCTGGCAGGCCTGGCAGTGTTTGACCCAGGCCTCTATCTCTCCGTCGATCCCCGGCCACCACACATAACTCCTGGCAAGGGCCTTCATTCTTACTACCCCTGGGTGTGTCTCGTGTAGGGCTGTGAGGACCCTTTTGCGGAGGGGCTGGGGAACAACGACCCTGCTTCCCCATAACAGGCACCCCTTGTGGGCTGACAGTTCATGTTTGCGGGTTGTGTAGCCGGCGAATTCTGGCCCGGGGCTGCGGCTGGGCCATCCCCTCCACACCCAGTCCAGGACCCGGGAGATGACCCTATCTTTCTTGGAATGGTGTGCAACTTCTTGTGCCTGAATGGGGCGGTCAGGAAGCAGCTCCAGGCTCATAACCTCTTGTGCAGGTGCTGGGTCGGGGCCTGTTTCCGGTAGTGGTAGCCTGCTGAGGGCGTCTGCATGGCCCATCGCCTTTCCAGGGCGGTGAATCAGTGCATACTGGTAGCTGGCAAGGAAAATTGACCACCTGAGGACGCGAGGAGACAGCACTTGGGGGGTCTGCTTTTCGGGGGCAAACAAGCCAAGCAACGGCTTGTGGTCAGTCACCACGGTGAAGGGCCGCCCGTACAAGAAATCATGGAATTTTTTTACTCCCTTCACGATTGCCAGACCCTCCTTGTCGATTTGCGAGTAGTTCCGCTCGGTTTCGTTGAGTGTCTGGGAAAAGTATGCTACCGGTACCTCTCTTCCATCCGGGAGTTGGTGTCCCAGGACAGCGCCGATGCCATAGGGCGAGGCGTCGCATGCTAGCACCACCGGCAGCCTCTCGTCGAAGTGTGCCAAGACCGAGTTTGAGACAAGCAAGTCCTTGACTGCCTGGAATGCGGCCTCCTGGCGCTGGCCCCACACCCAAGGGGCCCGCTTGTCCAGGAGTCTGTGTAGGGGCTCCGCTACCGCCGCCTTGTGGGGAAGGAAGGAATGGTAAAAGTTCAATAATCCCAAGAAGGCCTGAAGTTCAGTCTTGTTCTTGGGCGCTGGGGCATCACAGATGGCCCGTACCTTGTCCCCAGTCGGGTGAACCCCTTCTGCATCCACCATAAATCCCAGAAAGTCCACTTGAGGCACTCCTAGTAGACATTTTTCCCGCTTCACCTTGAGACCCGCCATCTGGAAACGGTGCAGAACAGTGCGGAGGCGGTCCTCAAACTCCTCTGGTGTGGGCCCGGCAATCAACACATCATCAAAGAAGGGGGTGACACCAGGAATCCCTTTAAGGAGAGAGTCCATTAGATTCTGGAATATGCCTGGTGCCACGCTGACCCCGAATTGCAGCCGCTTTACCCTGAACGCTCCTCTGTGCGTCACAATCGTCTGTGCCTCTGCTGTGGCCTCATCTACTGGCAGCTGTTGATATGCTTGGGCCAAGTCCAGCTTGCCAAAAATTTTCGACCCAGCCAGGGTGGCAAGGACATGGCTGACCACTGGCACTGGGTATGCATGGGCCATGAGGGCCTTGTTTATGGTACATTTGTAGTCTGCGCAGATGCGGACCGAACCATTAGGCTTGACGGGTGTGACGATTGGGGTTTCCCAGGGGGCATTAGGCACCGGCTCCAGCACTCCTTGCTCCACGAGTCGGTCCAATTCCTCGTCTATACGGGGTTTCAGGGCGAATGGGACCCGGCGGGCCTTGAGCCTGACTGGTCGTACTGCGGGGTCAAGCTGTAGAGCAATGGGGGGGCCCGTATACTGTCCCAATTTCCCATCGAAAACCCCCGGAAACTCCTTGCATATGGCGTCCACGTCCACTTGTAAGCTCATGTGGTTCACCCCGGTGATGGCTAGTCCCAGTGGTCCAAACCATGCCAACCCCAGTAAGCTAATGTAGGGGCCCTTGACCACAAGCAAGTCCAGTTGCCGCGTCCGCCCTCGGTATTGCACCCTGAAGGTCCCCACCCCCATTGTGGGGACCTTACGTTTCTGGAAGTCCCGGAGGGTGAATGGGGCCGGCCTGAGTTTGGGACCCCCAGTAGGACACAGTTTCCTTAAGGTTCTTGCCGAGATTATGGATAGAGTTGAACCCGTGTCAAGCTCCATGCGGCATGGGGCCCCCTCTATCTGTACCTCTACATAAATTTTCTCTACGTTGGGGTGGGGCAACTGGTATACCTGGAAGTCTGTGAGCTCCGTCGAGTTGCCTTGGTGCGTTGGGCCCCGGGACCTGGGGCTCTTGGATTGGTCATCTGATGCCTGGCTTCGGGTGGGCCGAGCCCGACACACCCGGGCGATGTGTCCCAATTTTCTGCACTGCCTGCACTCTGCGTTGCGGAAACGGCAGGTCCTCCTCTCGTGACTTTCTCCACAGCTTGCGCAGTTCCCTCCTTCTCGTCGAGGCAGCTGTGGTATGTGGGCTGCTTGAGTGCGCTGCTGTACTCGGTGCACCTCCTCCCTGTCGGAACCCGAGTCGTTGGTGAGGTCTTCGTGGTGGACCCTCGGTTGGGACGGCTGGCTCAGCCGTGCCTCTTGCGTCGACCTCTCAGCAGCTTCCGTTGCCAGGGCCTCCTCCAGAGCGACCTGGAACGTTAGGTTCTTCTTAGCGTAGAGGCGTCGTTGCAGCTTCTCATCCTTCAGGCCACCGACGAGGCGGTCACGAAGCATGTTCTCCAGCTCTGAGAAGTTGCAGAACCGGGCAGCTTGGCGGAGAGAGGTCACAAACCCAGTTATGGTTTCCCCAGGGGCTTGCCGCTTTGCGTAGAAGGCATTTCGACGAGCCACCACTGAGGGCTGTGGCGAAAAGTGCCCCTTCAGCTGTTCCATTATTGTTTTGTATGGAACAGTAGCGACGTCTTCAGGCGCAAGGAGAGCCCGGGCGATTTCAAATGTCTCCTCTCCGCAGACGCTGAAGAATATTGCCCTCTTCTTGGCGTCTTCTTCATCGGTGACCCCTTTGGCTTCTAGGAGGAAGGTGAAACGGGAGGCGTACGCTTCCCAGTCTCCAGATGCTGGGTTGAATGGCGAGAAGCTGCTGTCAGTTGCCATTCTGAGTTCCTTGTGTCCCGGAGCTGAAGCCTGGATACACGGTGCGAGGCAGCGGTGCGGCAGGTGGCGGTGCTGCGGTGCTGTGTGTGGCAGTCAGCTCAGCGGGATCCCACCTTCGTCGCCAGTGAAATATACTCAGAGTCGCAAAGTGATTTCATGCTCTTTATTCAGCTCATAGTGGTGAGGAGGAATGAATGAATGTCCCCTCAAAGTATCTGCTTTATATACATTATTTACACAATGGGCTGCACATGATTGGCTAATTCCAGGATTCTACTGTAGGCCAATCAGGTTGTGGATTCACTTCTATCTGGAGCATGATTGGGTGGTTCCTGCTAACCAATCATACTGCTGCATTGTTCTAGGACCAATCAGACTGCTGCATTCTGAATCCTATTGTTCTAGGACCAATCAGACTGCTGCCTTTTGGAGCCTATTGTTCTAGGACCAATCAGACTGCTGCAGTTTGGATCCTATTCAACTCAGTACATAACAAATGCTTAACTGTTTTCCCTTTCCTTCAAGCTGAAGGAGCCACAATCAAGATAGGACCAGAACTTCCCTTCCATTTGCAGGAGTAGTTGAAAGAGTTATGGCACTCTGTACCCTTTCCCTGCCTCTCTAAGGAACATATGCAGTCAAGACATGTGGATGCATCTCTTGGTGGGAAAAAGTAAACAAGCAAACAAAAAATTTAGAGCAGAGAAAACCCACCAAGAACTTCTCTCCATTTCTTTGTCCCTTTCTCCCTGCACACCCACCTTGCAGGAGGGGCAGTTCCAGGGCTTCCTGACATGGCACCATTTGGCCTTTGCACACAGACCCCAATCCTCACGCAAGTGGAAGGCCAGCTATACTTGCTAGAAATACTTAGGTGCTCCAAATGTTGTAGACTGCACAGTTTTTGACTACTTTCCATTGTATGAAATATATTGATGGATACTTCTTGTTTCCATAAAAGCTCTCCTTTTTAAAAACTTTGCCTGTGTTTTCTTCTGTCTAGCTGCACTCGTTCTTGAGGAGTATCTCCTTCAACAACAGTGCTGGTGACTTAGTGTCCTTTGATGAGAATGGGGAGTTAGCAGGTGGATTTGATATTATTAACTGGGTTACTTTTCCAAACCAAACCTTCTACCGAGTGAAAGTAGGAAAGATAGTTCCACAAGATTCACAAAATGTAGACTTCAGTATGGATGAGGAAGCCATCACATGGCACAGAGCTTTTAATCAGGTGGGACATTGTTGTTGTTTTTTAAATGAGGTATTGTTATTAAGAACACAAAATATAAGGTTAATGCAGACATTCTTTATCATTAATAAGCAAATTGTTGATGAATAATCCATGTCCAGCACATTATTTTACCATCATATACGAGGTGAGAAGTCGATCTACTTTAGTGTTCTGGTTTAAAAGTAGATAATATATTCCACTATATTGCATATGGAATATTGTTGGCTCCCAACTCCCATCCTCCCTGATCACTGGCCAGGCTGGTTTTCAGACTAATGAGAGTTGCAGTCCAATACCACCTGGTGGACCAAAGGTTCCACATTCCTGATATATAGGATTTCAATATAACATTTTGATGCTTTGCACATGAAGGGAGGAGTAAATCATACTGAACCAAGTGAGATTTACAGCTCAGAAGACAAGGGGAAGCTAAATTACCCATTTGGTTTGAAATAAGATTTATTTTCTTGTGTGCTTCCTATTTTACCTTCTGTGTCAACTCCCTGTTGCCTTCACCTGTGTTCTCTCACCCCTCCATCTTTATGCAGATTAAAAATTCAATATCCCTTCTCATTCACTCCCAGTTTATTTACACATACAACACACCTTTCTGGAATAATGTTAATCAGTCAGCTGATCTCTTCTCTTTGGTTAAAACTGTGTTGCTTATAAGGCACAAGAGAGCTACATTTTCTCCTCTTTTATGGCTAGGTGCTGCCCCTTGCCTTGTGTAATGATCGCTGCCAGCCAGGCTACAGCAGGAAAAAGAAGGAGGGGTTGCCATTTTGTTGCTATGATTGTGCTACGTGTCCACATGGGATGATTTCAAATCAAACAGGTAAGAGACATCATCTGCTATTTTGTAGAATGCTTCCTAATACCTATTTCAACTTCCCCCAGGGAATCTGGTATTACTATTTTGCACATTGTACCACAAAGAATTGTGACCAACTCTAACTAAGGGTACAACCAAAGCCAATATTTCTGATCACTAATTCCAGATGAAGGACAGAGTAGATGAACAAGCCATGTACTATGAAAACGTAGAGCCTATGCCTATGAAAACGTAGAGCCTATTGTGGATTATGCATAATGGCAGGAGATTGTACAAATTGTTTTTAATATCCAGTTACCTCTGATAATTTTTCCAACTTATTAATGCAACATTTGTCGGACCTCATATATCACTCATTGTTTCAGATATGGATTATTGTTTCCAGTGCCAAGATGACCAATTTCCAAACAAGGACAGAGATGAATGCATCCCCAAACGCCAACATTTTCTTTCCTACGCAGAACCTTTAGGGTTCGTTTTAGCTTCCTTAGCTCTGGTCTTTTCTCTGGTCACAGCTTTGATACTTGGTGTCTTCTCGAGGAATGGGGACACTCCCATTGTCAAAGCCAACAACCGGGACCTCACCTACACTCTGCTTACTTCCCTCTTGCTCTGCTTCCTCTGCTCCTTGCTGTTCATTGGCCAGCCTCACCCAGTGAGCTGCTCTTTACGACAAGCTGCTTTTGGCATCATCTTCTCCATTGCTGTGTCTTGTGTCTTGGCCAAAACCACCACGGTGGTTCTGGCTTTCATGGCCACCAAACCAGGATCCAGGATGAGGAAATGGGTGGGGAAATCTCTCACAAACTCTGTGCTTCTTGCTTGCTGCTCCGTTCAAACCAGCATTTGTGTTGCTTGGCTCTGTACGGCTCCTCCATTCCCAGATGTGGACATGAACTCTCTGCTGGAGGAAATCATTGTGGAATGCAACGAAGGTTCTGTCGCAATGTTTTATTCTGTCCTGGGTTATCTGGGATTCCTGGCCATGGTCAGCTTCACTATGGCTTTCCTGGCCAAGAGGTTGCCGGACAGTTTCAACGAAGCCAAGTTCATCACCTTCAGCATGTTGGTGTTCTGCAGCGTTTGGCTGTCCTTTGTTCCCTCTTATCTGAGCACCAAAGGAAAGCAGATGGTGGCTGTGGAGGTCTTTTGCATCTTGGCCTCCAGCGCAGGTTTGCTGGGTTGTATCTTTTCCCCCAAATTATATATAATTCTTCTCAGGCCTGACTTGAACAGCAGAGACCACTTAATTCTGAGGAGCAAATAGGAATCACCTTGTGTTGATGCTTTTAATTTTTGCATTGTTTGCTGGCATTTATTGGAAGAAGACCAGACAAAGTAATTCCTTGTATTTCTCAACACTCATCCTTTTCATCTTTTTCATTCCCAGAAAAAGCCTCCAACCTACATCTGTAATCAATAAAGCTGAGACCAGTTTTTAACCCCATAAAGTTGTTCTGTCAATTTGTTATCCTGTCAATACACTGATCTTCCATTTGTCGGGTGCTAAAGGTATATCCCTTCATGGGGACACTTCAGCAGTGTGAAACATGTAACTTCTGCCAAGGCTATTCTTTATATATTTAGGTAAAAGCTATATTGTATTTATTTATATGTAATCAAGAAAAGCTGCTGATCTCAAAATGTAGCTGCAACAGCCTGCATAACATGGCAGAACATTGTGGACAATTAAAAGGTTGCATTTTTAATCCTTTCCACCATCACCCACCTGTGGATACACATGTATGTACACTTCCACCTGGCTTCACAATGTGAATTTGCCACATTTTCAAGTGGGGCTTCAAAACAATTGAATGACATTTGTTACCCACTGGTCCTCATCTCCCTACAAATGAGACTCAGATTCTCTGAGTTTATCTTCTCCATTTGGGACAGATACAAATGGGGAATTAGTAGCTGGATTGGAAGTACAGTGGTACCTCTGGTTATGAACTTAATTTGTTCCGGAGGTCCGTTCTTAACCTGAAACTGTTCTTAACCTGAGGTACCACTTTAGCTAATAGGGCTTCCAGCTGCCACTGTGCTGCCGCCGCAGGATTTCTGTTCTCATCCTGGGGCAAAGTTCTTAACCCGAGGTACTAATTCTGGGTTAGCTCAGTCTGTAACCCGAAGTGTTTGTAACCCGAGGTACCACTGTAATTGGGTCTCCCATGTCCTAGTCAAACACTCTAACCATTACATCTCACTGGCTCTCAACTGAAAATTATGGTCTGTCCATATGGTGTTAGTTAATGTAATGACCGCTCCCCGCTTAAAACGGGGGGCGCCCTTTGCGTGGACGCGCGCAGCCCCTAGATCTGAAGTGGCTCCAACAGCATAGGCTTGGCTTTGCCTCCCTCAGGTGGGATACCTAGAGGTCTCCGCCTACCTCAGTCAATTGTCCAATCCCACCTGGGGGAAGTGTTGCCAAGGAGACCATGCCAGGTAGGGGAGGGATTACCTGCCCACACAATACAGGGAGGATCTTACCTGGGAATCCTCACGGAATTTTTTGTTGATAAAATGGATAACGTACTTGATTTAAAAGTCATGCAAAAGGGTTTTTTTACCTCTTTGAAGAATTGGCTGTAAAGCATTTATTCTTTATTATATATTCTCATCTTAAGTAGTTTTCTGGGTAAAACTTTTTCTCTTTTTTGCTGAGTCTCCATAAACCCTTATTGCTCTCCCTGCTAAGGAAGACCAGCTGAGACTTGGGCTGTGATGTGATAAACATGTCCCCCCACTCCACATCACCAAGAAGCAACAACCCAGCACAGCTGATTAACTCTCCTGTAATTATCAAAGTAATCACAATCATTCCGTTGACTCTCTGGGGAGTTCCAGTAGCTGCATGAAAAATATGAATCAAGACTTGAAGATACTATTAATATCTCCTGTGATGTTCAGAGCTTGGCCTTACACCAAGGGCTGTGATAGACTGATTCTTTTCCCTGCAAAATCTGGCTTTCATAACCATCCCAGTTAGACTTTGCTGCTCAGTATCACTCAGATGACAATGTGCAAAGAGATGAATTGTTGCCTAAAAAATCCCTCTTGCTCCTACCATGCTCTGTGCAGGATGATACTTTCCTTGATGTTGGCGTCCGTGCTGCTTCCTCCAGATGAGTGCAAGGCTGCTGTTGCTCTGTGTTCCACCAGTGACCCTCTTCCTATTCTTCACAAATATTTCCAGCCTGGAGATGTTGTTATTGCTGGCATTATGTCTCAAATCTATATAACTTCAAGCATAGCCTTCGATGAACCTCCTACACCTGAACTCTTCGATGACATTCTGTAAGGAAGTGTGTGTGTGTCTGTTTAAAAACCGTATCATATATCTGTAATGAATATTTTTCTGCATTTGACATATGATGAAGATGATGCTCATTACACTAGTGGTCAAAATTGTGGCAAACTTTAGGAAAAGCTGTATTTCTAAGGTTTGACAGCTCATAAGAAAAGTATAAAATTAGAATGCACTTCTACAGTATATCATTAGAAAGATAATCTAATGCAGAATATAATGCCACAAACTGTGTTGAATAGCCCTGACCTGAATCCAAAAGAATATATGTGGAGCTGATTAAATAAACTTTTAGTCAGAAGCAACCAAGGAATAAAGCACAAATTTTGGAAACAGTCATACAATCTTGGTTTCACATTAAAACGCCTGGTGAATTAAAATATTTGGTTCACTCAATGGGATGTCACTGCAGAGCTGCAATTGCAGCAAAAAGTTTCTACACTAACATAAATGGTGAAAAGTTATGAAATACCCTTTATCATGGTTTTGTGTGCACAACTTCTTTTATTTGCCTATTTGCTTCCTTTGGTGATCACTCGTAGCTGAGTAAGATTGTCTTCCATGAAGACGGTCTTAACAGTGAGTCTGTATGTGACTGTGGAGTTCAATTCTGTATTCTCATGGCCTTCCACAGTGAGAACATCGATTTCCGGATGGGAGTTGATAACGGTGAGGGTTTGCCAAACATGCCTTCCTCTTAGCGTGTTTCTCACTTTTGTCCTGAGTTCGAGTGTCTTCAAAGTCCATAGCACCTTTCTTAATGGCCGTTCTCCAATTCGAGTGCTCACAGGCCAGTGTTTCCCAATTGTTGGTGTTTAAACAACATTTTAAAAGATTTTCCTTGAGAGAGTCTTTAAACCTCTTTTGTTGACCACCAGTATTACGCTTTCCATTCTTGAGTTGGGAAAAGAGTATTTGCTTTGGAAAACGATAGGCATCCGAACAACACGACCAGTCCAACGAAGTTGAAGATGAAGAATCATTGCTTCAACACTGGTGATCTTTGCTTCTTCCTGTACACTGGCATTAGTTTGTGTGTCTTTCCAAGTGATGTGTAAAAATTTCCAGACACCCTTAAGGGAATCTTTTGAGGAGTTGGAGATGGCGTTTGTAAGTGGTCCATGTTTCAGAAGCATACAGTAAGGTTGGTAGTACGATAGCTTTGTAAACAAGCATTTTGGTTTCCCTGCAAATGTCCCAGTCCTCAAACAGTCTGCACTTCAACCAAGAGAAAGCTGCACTTACAGAGCTCAAGCGATGCTGAATTTTGGCATCAATGTTGGCCCTTGTGGAAAAGTAGGAGAAGTTATCAACTCTTTCCAGCGTTACACCATTGAGTTGGATTTGTGGCACTGCAGAAGGGTTGTTTTGTGCTTCTTGGTGCAGCACTTTGGTTTTTTGGATCTTGAGTGATCGGCCAAGTTTTTGTAATCTTCTACAGAGATATTTAGCATGGTTTTGAGGTCATAAAGAGATACTTTCCAAAATGTTTTCACAATATTGGCCACTAGTGTATGGTGATTACTGCCACTCTTTTCCTTTCACGTAGTTCTGGTGTTTATGAGACATGGGGGCAGATCTTGATATCTCAATCCCACTACTGCAGTGTGTGATAACACATTTCTTTTTCTATGGTAGGGTTATACCAGTGTTCAGCTTTTTAAAAAAGGTTTGGAAGGCAGCATAAAAAGTAACATCCCCATTCACTTTGTTAAGGCTTTCCACTCATTTACCATGGTGAGCAAAGGATTTCTTATTTAATATTTGACTTCAATCAAAGCCAAGTGGTAATTCATTCAGAGTTAGAGGTGTTTTTATTATAAGCTTTTGGTAGCCAGACTTTTCTCCTCCCCCTCCTCCTCCTCCCTAGAACAGAAATAGTAGCAATGGGGGCAGCCCAGTTGTGAGGCAAATTGAAGCAGCTGCCTTGAGCCAGGGAATTCCTGTAGCTGCCATTATACAGCTGCCACAGTGGTGCCTAGTGAGATCTCCTAAGATCTTGTGAGCTCACAGAGTTTATCACCAGAAGACACCACCACTGTGCAGCCCCAGGAGGCCAGGCATTGGTGGGGGTGAGGTGGGGTGGGGTGGAAGCACCTCCCTGTGAGATGTGGTGTCATGTGCATGTATCTGGGCATGGATGGTTGCATTTAGCAGGACTGAAAGCCATGCTAGGAGTTAGATGTTCAAGGAAGCAAAACATCCAGGTTCGTGTTTCAATATATCCACACATTTTTGTGAAGGTGAACTGTTACGCCCTATGTCGCTCTCCATACAGGCCAGTGACACAACTCTACCAGCATATCCTGGCTTTGACATTTGCTGTAAAAGAGATAAATGAAGATCCCCAAATCTTGCCCAATATCTCTCTGGGTTTCCACATCTATAACAGCCATTTCAGTCCAAGCTGGACCTACCAAGCCTCCATGGAACTTCTCTCTAGCCAAGAAAGACTCCTCCCAAACTACAAGTGTGATGTTCAGGAGACTCCAAAGGTGGTCATTGGGGGGCCAAACTCTGATTTATGTCTCCACATGTCAACGATCCTGTCTATGTACAAGATGCCAAGAGTAAGAGGTCTGCATGGAACATGGATCATAATGAAAGCCGTTTACAGTTGTCTCTGACTAAGTCTCAATGGGTTGCATTCTGCTAATTGGAGAACAAAATATCAAGGGAATGGCAAATAGTGGGCATAGGTTGGTATTTTTCAACCAAAAATATGTGTCTGCTTCAGTTCCACACCTCCTGAAAAACTCAGGTGGAAGATTTCCTCATTGGACACTTTACTCTTGTGCAGGACTGTAACAAAACGTCTGCTGCCTGTGGCAGCACAACTGCTATTTGCTATGCCTGCTGAAAAATCACTTGTATATTACCCAAGATAACTTTAAAATTCCAAATTAACAGAAATAAATGGTATTTGAATCCTTCTGAAGCAGATCCCCCTCAGTTAAACTCTATAACCACCATGGGTTATCTAGTGTGTGTGAGGTAAAGGTCAACTTCAGGCAGAAGTTGAACAAATAAGAAAGATTTATTTTGCAGCATAAAGTTGGTAAGACAAAAGATAGACCAGGAGACAAAATTATTTCAGGAAACAGTTAACTTATTAATTATTACATTAAAATTAGTGGATGTTACAGGCTTCAAAACAAGGTAGTGAACATACAGCTTCTTTTAAATGGCAGTTGCTTATTTACAGTTATTACTCTTAAGTTTGATGTTACAATTGGTAAACAATGAGCTCATTTCCATTTTCCATTACTTCAGTTTCTTAAACCACATTGCATGGGTGTTACACTTTCAGACTTTGGTTCTTATACAAGGTAGTATTTCTGTCAGTTTCCCCACCTTCTATCAATCCCACTCCTGAGGTTCCCCAAATAGCACAACAGCCCCAGGGGATCCCCCAGCCCTCTTAACGGGTTTGGGTGTCTTCTCTTTCTGGGAAATCTCTCCCCTCCTGACTGGAAGGAGACCCAAGCAGATGGGATCCTGCAGAGGATTGAGGGAGCCCATGTGCAATGCAACATTACATCATGACATCATGCACGTGATGCCACACAACACCCTAACGTCATATGTGTGATGTGATTAGGAGCTGAACGGCCCTTGAATATTGAGAGGGCCCAGCCCCCCAAAAAGTACATTGGTGGGGAGGAAACTGCCTCGGCCCCTAGGAGTTGGTGCACCTGGTATCCTCACAGCTCTACTTCTCCTTGATCAAACTTAGCCCTCCAGTTAACTCTTGACTGAAAACTCTTACAATACTCTACACAGTGTCATGCTATCTAAGCTCAGGGGCTCCTTTCTCTAGCTATAGACATTTTCCTCAGGGTGGCTCCACCCTCTTGCTGACTGGCTGTCTTGGTAGCCATTTACCTGTTCTTTCCTTTATCCTCCTTTGCATATGAAAGACAGCAAATTTTGCCGTAAACACAACTGCATAATACTTCTATTTGATGAAAATACATCAATATCCAAGTATTTACCCACACTACAGATTATAAATTAAAAGAAATACAGTGGTACCTCAGGTTATGAACTTCTGGAGGTCCGTTCTTAACCCAAAAGTGTTCTTAACCTGAGGGGCGCTTTCGCTAATGGGGCCTCCCGCTGCAGGCGCACTGCTGGCGCACGATTGCCATTCTCATCCTGGGACAAAGTTCGTAACCCGAGGTACTACTTCCAAGTTAGCAGAGTTTGTAACCCAAAGTGTTTGTAGCCCGAGGTACCACTGTAAACAAAAAGCTGAATCCCTCTGGTTAATATATTGAAATCTGGTTTGGGGGTTTTGATATCATCATTTGTTGTCATCTTTCCTCCCTTGATTTTATTAATGACCCACTTTAGCTCATCTATGGCTCTTCTCCAGTAACGACTAATGACATTCAAGCTCTTTTCACCCACTGGATATTCCCAGATGGGACTCAGCAATACGAGGGGATCCTCCAGTTACTGCTGCATTTCCGTTGGGTGTGGATTGGTGTGCTTTTTCTCCATGATGACACTGGAGAGAGATTTGTACAAAATATTCTCCCCATGTTTGCCCAGAAGGGCATTTGCTTTGATTTTATAGGAAGTTTCCCTAAGGATACCTCTTCTAGTAAGTTTGATGAAATGGTGGAACAAGGTTCGAAAACATTGAACATTATTGTGGGAAGCACTGCCAATGCTGTGGTTGTACATGGTGAAATTCATACAATTATGGGAATGAGAACACTACCCAGGCTTGCAGAAATGAATGATGTGCCAATACAAGGAAATACAAAAGTCTGGATTATGACAGCCCAGATGGATTTCACCTCATTTCCCTTTCAAAGAGGTTGGGACATCACATTCCTCCATGGGGCTCTATCCTTTGCAGTTCACTCTAAGGATCTTCCAGGATTCCAGAAATTTATTCAAATGAGAAACCCTACCTTGGAAAAAGAAGATCGTTTTCTCAGGGTTTTCTGGGAAGAGGCATTTAATTGTGGTTTTAATGATTCTGCTTCAGAGAAGAAAGATGACAAATTCTGTACTGGGGAGGAGAATATTGAGAGCCTTCCTGGGTCTGTTTTTGAAACGAGCATGACAGCCCACAGCTACAGCATCTACAATACAATCTATATTTTGGCACATGCTTTGCACACCATGCAGTCCACCAAATTAAATTGCAGAGCAATGGCAGAAGGAGAAAGATGGAAACTTACAGATCAACAGCCCTGGCAGGTAATGTTGTCTTCCAGTTAATACAAATGTCTGTAATCAACTCTGGAGCTGAGCTAAAAGGGGGACTTCTCTTGAATACCTCTGTCAGTAAGGGAAACCCATTCCACTTTCCTCTCGGGGAGAAAGTGACTATCCACTTAATGGTTGGGATAACATAGTGGATTAAATTCTGCCATCACTTCAAGCTTGTACTTGGAATAGCAAAATGTGGCTATAGATGGCTAGGTACACAATATCATGCTATCACTATTTGTACAAAGGCAGCCCTGAATCCCTGGAAAGTGATGAGCAGCTTATCTACAGAGCTTATCCTCCTATCTGAAGGAACATGCTGTCTAATATTTGTGGTCTAAGTTCTATGAAATTTGGGCCAAGACTTACTGTAATTCTTAAAAGAACCACATTTACCACCACAATCAACATTACTACAATTGAAATTATCCTTCACAAAACATTTAAAATGAATATTGTGTTCCACAATGTTGCTCTTTTGTATATGCACACGAGCAGGGCTTTTTTCAGCCAGAACTCAGGGGAGCTCAGTTCTCTCCCCTCTCAGGGGGGCTCCATTGCTATTCCAAGGGAACGAGGGAGGTGTTTGTGGTGAGTTCCAGCACCTCTTTTTCTAGAAAGCAGCACTGCTCATTAATTCCTTTTTCATTTTTAGCTCCATCCATTTTTGAAGAAGAGACTCATTAAAAACAGAGAAAGAAAAACACTAAGATACAACTTTTAAATGGACCACAAACTATAGCTCTTAAATGTTAAAGATAAGCACTCTATTTGTACGAATATTACTAATATTTAATCATTTTTGGCAACTTCATTAATTGTTTTTTTCCTCTTCAAACTTAGGTCCACCATTTTCTGGGAAGAGTTTCATTTAATAATAGTGTTGGGGAAGAAGTTTCCTTTGACCAAAATGGGGAATTAGTAGCTGGATTGGATATAATAAATTGGGTCACATTCCCAAATCAGTCATTTCTGAGAGTCAAAGTTGGAACAATGGACCCACAAGCTCCCCCAGAAAAGAGGTTAACCATTCATGATGATGGTATCATGTGGCCCAACTGGTTCAACCAGGTAAGAATTTGTTCAGGGTTTTCTCCATATTTTTGCACAGTTTCCAAAAACTGCCTCATTGCAACACATTGAATCATCAGTTATCAGAATCAGACACGATCTGTGAAGGAAATATCAGGCTGTCACACTGATAAAAGGAAAGCTATCTTATTTCTAGGACTATTTGCAGAAGTGTCTCAGCTATAAAGAAAGTGTCACTAGTCAATGAAATTTCAGGAAGCCCAGTATGTCTTTTAATTAAACATTATTAATTATTTAATAATTAATAATTATTTAATAATTTAATAATTAAATAATAATTAATTAATTATTATTTAATTAAACATTATTATTGTTCCATCCTTCCTTCTCAGGATTCTGCACAAGTCCCCAGCGCATTCTGGGGCTGGGTTAGGGAACACCTGGGCCAATATCAACCTCCTTCAGACAATATAGCCGAAAGTAGAAAAATTAAATCTGGCTTGGAACTGGTGAAGAAGACCCATGCAACCATCAGGATTGAACCCTCTACTCATTAACGGGCTCAATCCTGCTCAATTTGACTTCACTCATGTGTCCCCCTGCTTGGAACAGGCAGACATATCCAAAGTGCAGTGTGGGGCTATTTGAAAGCTCTGTTGCAAAGAGCTCCATGCTGCTCTTTGCAGATGCTGCCTGCCTTTCCTTCAGAATCAGCCCAATTCAGCTTGGGATTTGGCCGAATCTCTTCCACAGCCGTAATTTTTACCCCAGAATAACTCCAGGCAGAGCCAATCTGTTATTTAAACCTTCTCATTGTTTGCAGCATTATGGTAAACATACAAAACACATTCCCTTACATTAGCTGCTGAGCTAAATGATTAACAGTGAATGTTCACAGAAACCCCAGGTACAAACTATTATTTTTAGACACATGCAGGTAATGAAGAAGGTAACCCTGCAAGCAAACAGCGCTGCAAGAATCCATCAAAAGCAAACAATTACAGTTGCAATCAAAATTATTCAACCTCCATTGCAAATCAGGTTTATTATCAAAATTTACAAAATTTCAGCTCTTTGCAAAAGCAATTGAAATAGCTCCACTAAATGGATGCTTCAATTGGTTTTCCCCAAATACAACTGAAAATGCAACTTATACCGGCTTCTCCAGTCTCACTATTATTCACCCCCTGATTAGAATCCATCACAACAGCACAAATACAACAGGTTTAGTCTCAAGCACACCTGATGCAACTAATCAAGGGCTTCAGGTGTGCTTGAGGTGGAACACATGAAATACCTGAACTCGGAAGGGGTTTCTTGAGTGTCAAATGTTGCTGTATATTAGCCATACAGCAAGGCAAGTGAATGGTCCAAGAAGATAAGACAAGAGATCATCACCCTTCACAAACAAGGATACAGGTATAAAAAAAGAAAGCAAAGGCACTGAATGTTCCTACATAAACCATTGGAAGCATAATTCGCAAGTTCAAAGTTAAAGGAACAGAGGCTAAACTACCTGGACAAGGCAGAATTTTGATAAATTTGAATGCAAGTGTATGTCAAAAATATATGAGCAATTTCTATATTCATGAGATACTGACCCAATAAGCTTTCACCTGAACATTTTCTAATTTGAGAAGATATTGCCATGCCAATCTCTGAAGAAGTTCAAAAACATACCAATATGGTTTTCATAAAGGCAAAGGTACTGGAATAATGGTAGAGGCTCCAATGCTACCATTAGCGCTGAATTTAAGATCATCTTCAGATAAAACAAGAAACCTATAGGAAGCTCCAAAGTTCCAGTGCTACAATTAGAGCTGTATTTAAGATCTATTGCTTAACCGTCATGTTTACTATTAGAAGATAGGTCAGTGAGATGCAAACTTCCAAACAATTTCCTTCTTTCATTTATGAACAGGCACAACCCACTTCTCTGTGTAATGAGAATTGTCATGTAGGTTATAGAAAGAACAAGAAGGAAGGAAAGCCATTCTGCTGCTATGATTGCCTTCCGTGTCCAGAAGGGAAGATCTCAAACAAGGAGGGTAAGGAATGCTCCTTTCTCTAGTGGGAAAAAAGTATAGAAGTAGCCAATATATATTCTGGCATCTCTTAGATGCATTGTGCCAATTTCGGGACAGAAGACCTTTTTGTTTCACTGAGATTTCTTTATTTCTTTTTCATTTTCAGACATGGATGACTGTTTAGAATGCCCTGAAGATCAATATGCAAACAATGAACAGGATGGCTGCCTCCCCAAAGACAAAACATTCTTGTCTTATGGAGAATGGTTGGGGATCAGTTTGGCCATGTTTGCCCTCTTCTTTTCCTTCATCACAGTCTTGGTGCTTCAAATATTCACAAAGCACAGAGATACTCCCATAGTCAAAGCCAACAACCGCAACCTCACTTATATTCTCCTCCTTTTCCTCCTGCTCTCCTTCCTTTGTGCTCTGCTCTTCATTGGCCAGCCTGAGGAAGTCACCTGCCTCCTTCGACAAACTGCTTTTGGCTTGATCTTCTCAGTGGCAATTTCTTGCATCTTGGCCAAAACTGCCATTGTGGTTCTAGCTTTCATGGCCACCAAGCCAGGGTCCCGAATGAGGAAGTGGGTAGGGAAGCCACTGGGCACCCCAATTGTTTTTTCCTGCTCCCTTATGCAAGTGACAATTTGTATTGTGTGGCTGGCAACCTCTCCCCCATTCCCAGATGTTGACATGGACTCAATGACTGAAGAAATAATACTAGAATGTAATGAAGGTTCCACTATCATGTTTTATTGTGTCCTGGGATTCATGGGTTTACTGGCCATAGTCAGCTTCACGGTGGCTTTCCTAGCTAGAAAGTTGCCGGACAGTTTCAATGAAGCCAAATTCATCACCTTCAGCATGTTGGTCTTTTGCAGTGTGTGGCTCTCCTTTGTTCCAACCTACTTGAGCACCAAGGGCAAATACATGGTGGCTGTGGAGATCTTCTCCATCTTGGCCTCCAGTTGTGGGTTACTGGGCTGCATCTTTATCCCCAAATGCTATGTTATTTTACTGAGGCCTGAGCTGAACAGCAGGGAGCAGCTAATAAGAAGATAGTTTTAAATAATCCAGAAGTTTGGATTTGATATCCCGCCTTTCACTCCCCTTAAGGAGTCTCAAGGAGCTAACATTCTCCTTTCCCTTCCTCCCCCACAACAAACACTCTGTGAGGTGAGGGAGGCTGAGAGACTTCAGAGAAGTGTGACTGGCCCAAGGTCACCCAGCAGCTGCATGTGGAAGAGCGGGGAATCGAACCCGGTTCACCAGATTACGAGTCCACTGCTCTTAACCACTACACCACACTGGCACACAGAAGTCTGAATCATGCTTGTAATTCTAGGTGTCTGTTATTGCTATTTTATTTACGTGTATGTAATTAGAAATCTGGGATACTCATGTCCCTAGAAATTAAAGAATCAACAAGTAAAGAAATAATTAAAGAATTAACAAGTAAACAATAAAAAAGATCTGGAGCAGCTCCAAGAATTCCTTTGGGAGAAAGTGTGAGGACACAATTAGGACAGTGGTGAATACCTTAATTATTTCCATCACTGTCACTGATGAGGATCAGTACTGATTCTGTGGCAATGCCTTTGAGCACAACTGGCCTGAGACATTACCCGTATTGCAACAAAATGGGATCCATCCGTCAACCATCTACAAATCCACCTAACAGTTCCCTCATTCCACTCTGAAGATTGGGTGGGGGGGTGGGGAGAGAGACTTTGTCCAAAGCCTTACTGAAATAAAGATACAATATGTCCACAGCACTAAGCTAGACTTTTCTGTAATGAAATGTCATACTCTTTATTGCACCTGCAACTGGATCCTGCATTATTTTACGTATTTCTTTTCTCCCCTTAACTGGTATACAAGGAAACACCCCTGTGGTACAAAATGCTGAAAATCATGTCTTCATTGGTGACACATGTACAGCTGGGGGAAATAGTGCAGATGAGACTGAGGAAGAGTGTTGGGGAAAATAGGAAGTTCGCTTCAGATCAAGAGTTTGCAGCTGGACTGCTTGCTTGCCTGTGGCACTCACAATTACAAGAGAACTACTCAATAACAAATATGCAGCATTATTTTGATCTTACTAAAAGTCACAGAGCTCAATGCTCTAAGGAGATAACTTTGGAACTAGTAATTATCTCAAATTGCTGGGATTTATCACCCATCTTGCCAAATCCCCTATACACTGTTTCAGGCCATGAACACAATCAATGTCAGTGTGTGAAAGTGTATATAAAATAAATCCTGTGTCATTCAGAGCCCACATGAGAAATTCTGAACATGCAGGTTTTCATGAATTAGATCATTGGCATTTTCCCTTTATCAAAATAATCCAAAGTCATTCAATGAGAGTTCTTGCAATGCAGTTTATGGAGGATGAAATACAAATATGACTTTCAACATCCCTGTTGGCCCCAAGATGGTTGGAACATTTCTGCTGCAAATTCTTCTCTTCCTGTGGCTACAGTTGCCTCCAACTGACAGCAAGGAACACTCTGCTAGATGCACCATGATGGAGCCGTTCCAGCTTCCATACCAGAATTATCAGAGAGGGGACCTAATCATTGGAGGAATTGTTTCTTATTTCGGCTTTGTATTTGAAGAAATCGTTTTCCATGAGAACCCAAACACAAAACTTACAGATGAACTTTTGTAAGTAAAAAAACTCTATCCTTCATAGTGTACGCCTGGTGAGCTCATGTATGCTACAATTACACAAAACATACACTGGCATGCTCAGAACACGTTTCCATGTGATTTTTTTCCCAGTAGGAATGTTAAATATATATTTTCTTCTCTTTGCATTGTGATCTTGGCTTCTTCATTGCTTGATTCCACTTCTTGATGTTTCTATCTTCTGCCTGTTCTGCTTTCTCATCACCTGATCCCATGGCTCTCACCACCTTCTCCCAACTTCATCCTCAACCTCCCTCTGTGTTTCCTTTCACACCATTAACGTCCGGTTTTCCCTTGCAGCAAAGCTTTATCTTCATATTCACAATCACTATAATTTAATCTGACAGTCACAGATGCTGTGAAACGTGAATATAATAGATTTTGTAAAAGGGGAAAGATTTATACGATCTGAAGAGAAACCAGAGTATGTGAATATCATAGATTTTGGATTATATTCTCTGCTATGCAATGTAAACCATATTGGTTAATAAAAAGAGCAGCTGCAAACTTGTTTTTGCAAAACAAAGTAGTATTTATCTGTCTTATTTGCAGAGTAGACCCACTGAAATTAATACACCTAAGTTCGTCTGATCTATTAATCATAATAGGCCTTCTAAGAGCATGACTAACATTGACTACAGTATTTTTGGTACAGCCCCAATCTTATCTGAAGGAGGGAAAGATGGAAACTCAGTTACTAAGAAAGAATATATCCTGTTCCACCTGATGTGGAACCCACACCACCTACACCAAACTCTATCTGAGAGGCACCAGTCAGAATTTCTGACTTGGCAACTTCTCATCCAGTGAGTGTCTGTTGGTTGCTGAAAGAAAATAAGGAGTTTAGAGAAAGATGTGGCAACCAAGTCCTCCTTTGCAACATTAGCACAGGAGGAATGGCTGTTCGGTTAGCCGCCTGTGAGGACCCATAATTTTAGGCACCAGTGGTACACCTGCAGATAAGAGATTAATTTACATACAGTATGTGTCTTTCAGGATATGAATGTTCTGCACAAAATTAAACTCTTTTTAGATGCAATATTCTTAAAGCTGATTGAATATTGTTCCTGGGTTTCGGCTATGAACTGTCCAGAGTCACAATGCATATATGGTTTGCTTGTCTGTTTTTTGCTTATTTGTTCTGTTTAATCTTTTCGGATTTGCCAGAGAAAGCCAGAAAGTTACCTATGTGCTTAAAAGGGAGAGGATGAGAATACCTCTGACACAAAGTATAACTCTTTTATTAGAGAAATACTGAAGTGCTACCAGAATACTCTCTCCCTGGTGTTTGCTGTGAAAGAAATAAACGAGAACCCTAATATCGTACCGAATAGGACCTTTGGGTTCCACGTCACTGATAGCTACGTAAATGCAAGGATGACTTATCAGAACACCATGAAACTACTGTGCATCACAGAAAGGATTGTCCCCAACTTTATATGTGACAAGAAAGAACAAAAGATAGCTATTATTGGGGGACTTGACTCTGAGATCTCCCTCCACATGGCTACTATCTTAAGCATCTACAAGATTCCACAGGTATAGTAAGTGTGGGGGCTGTGAATCTCTTCTGCTTCTGATTCTTTAATTATCTTCTGGGTTCTCAATACTGTCCTTTGCTTTGCTTCATTTTTATGATAAAGTGAATTTTTAAAAAAGTGATACAAAAATTCTGAGATCAACATGCATCCATAAATGGAGTCAAGAAATTCTTATAGGTTTGTTCTTCAAGCAGATACTTGGAATGAACCATACCGTTTGCTCTAACTCTCCAATTCTTATGGGATTGATTTCTTCCTCCAGATTGCTTACTGTGTATTAGCTCCAGTGAGAAGCCCAGAGTTGCAGCCCCAGACATTCTACCGAACGGTGCCCAATGAGAAATATCAATATGCAGGGATTATCATGCTACTTCTACATTTCCAATGGACATGGGTAGGAATTGTGGCATCCGATGATGAAAATGGAGAGACCTTTATGCAAAGCTTAGTGCCAACGCTTTCCCAGCATGGAGTCTGTACGGCTTTCAATGAAAAACTACCAGCCATATCTCAGGGTATAGATCATTTTAGTTCCCTGGAACTCCTTAGGGCCAAGTCCTCTTTCCTGATGGCCTCAGAAGTTAACATTTTGGTTCTGTGTGCAGAACCTCAGACCATTACAGTTGTGAAATGGTTGCAATATTTCTTTTCATTAGCAGAAGATGTTGCAGGCACCGTGTGGATTTTGACAGCCCAGTGGGCTTTCTCTTCAGAAACAATGCAAAGGTATTATGACATACAAGTCTTTGATGGTGCCTTGTCTTTTGCAATTCACACAGAGGAAGTCCAGGGATTTAAAGACTTCCTTCAGACCCTGAACCCCAACTCTCCAAATGGAGATGGGTTCCTCCAGGCTTTTTGGCAACAGGCATTCAACTGTTTATTTTCTGCTTCCAATGGGCACAAGGAAAACACAAAGACCTGCACTGGCCATGAGAGTCTGGAGAGCCTTCCTGGGCATATTTTTGAGATGACCATGACTGGCCAAAGTTACAGTATCTATAACGCTGTTTATGCCATTGCACATTCTTTACATCAGATGCACTCATCCAGGTCAAAACGCAGAATGATGGCAGGCAGAGGTGGGCTCGATCCTCCAGAACTGCAACCTTGGCAGGTAAGATTTTCTGTTCAGAATAAACCTTTGCTTGGGGCTAATCTAATGGGCGATGACACACAGTCCATAGAATGAATACACACAAACATGGAGACATAGATACACACACACACACACACACACACACACACACACACACACACACAACCTCTTACAGCTTTTACCTTTCCTCTACAACAGAGGACATAGATATATATACATACACAACTGCTTAAGGCTTTTACCTTTCCTCTACAACTATTCCCACATTCTTTTCAATCCTTAACTGTTTCCCCTTTCCTTCAAGCTGAAGGAGCCACAATCAATATTGGACCTATACTTCCCTTCCATCTGCAGGAGTAGTTGAAGGAGTTATGGCACTCTGTACCCTTTCCCTGCCTCTCTAGGAACATGGGCTGTCAAGACGTGTGGAAGCATCTCTTGGATGGGGAAAAGTAAACAAACAAACAAACAAACAAACAAACAAAAAAGGAGATCAGGGAAAACCCACCATGAGGTGCTCTCCATTTCTTTGCCCCCTTTTCCCTGCACTCCCACCTTGCAGGAGGGGCAGTTCCAGGGCTTCCTGACATGGCACCATTTTGCCTTTGCACACGGACCCCAGAGCTGAACCCTCACACAAGTGGCAGGCCAGCTATACTTGCTAGAAATACTAATGTGTTTCAAATGTTGTAGACTGCACAGTTTTGTACTACTTTGCATTGCGTGAAATATATTGATGGATACTTCTCCTTTGTAAAATCCATAAAAGCTCTCCTTTTAAAACTTTGCCTTTGTTTTCGTCTGCCTAGCTGCACTCATTCTTGAGGAGTATCTCCTTCAACAACAGTGCTGGTGACTTAGTGTCCTTTGATGAGAATGGGGAGTTAGCAGGTGGATTTGATATTATTAACTGGGTTACTTTTCCAAACCAAACCTTCTCCCGAGTGAAAGTAGGAAAGATTGTTCCACAAGATTCACAAAACGTAGACTTCAGCATGGATGAGGAAGCCATCACATGGCACAGATCTTTTAATCAGGTGGGACCATTGGATTTTAGAAAACGAGGTATTGTTATTAAGAATTGTCAGAGCTGCCTCTAGGTCCCAGCTCACAGAGGACCAACGCTAGCCAGTAATAACGTTTAAAAGTCTTTATTGAAGGTTAGTTTCCATTCCCAAACCGCAGCATGCAACTCTACGTCTTAGAAGCTAGACCGGCGAAGCTCCATCTGAGTCTCCGCCTCCTAGACACCAGTTTAAGACTCTAGCTTTACTCCACCTCTTCCGTTGTTCTTTCCTCCTCTGGGTCCTTCTGCCCCCTGGGGTTTCCTCCTTTCTGGACTCTTCTGACGCTGACCCCCCTGAGTCCTGCCCCTCCTTCCGGCGGGCTTTAGGACCTGGCTCCCTATCCGGGCTGCCTGCTGTGCCACTCGCCTGTACATTTGAACTTGGCGCAGTAACTTTCCTCTTGACCGTTTCCCCGCTCTCCGATGGAGGCGTGGTCAATCCTGACTCATCTCCTCTCGCTGGTGGTGAGAACACTGGTCCCGATGCCTGGGACTCCTCCCCCCACTGCGCTCTGGTGGGGAAGCTGGTCCTGATTTCCAACTGCTGCTCTGGGAGTCTCCGCTGGCCCCTTCCTTCTGGGGTTTCCCCCTTGGCACCCCCCTTGCCCTGGCCATCAGCACTCCCTTCTGTGAATCTTCCGATTCGCTGGAGAGGCTCATGGAATCCCTCGGACCACTTTCATCTCCTGTGCTTCCCTCGGATTCCTCCCCCTCGCTCTCCATTTCCTCCCTCTCCTGTGCCTCTGCTCCTGAGCCCCTGACAAGAATACAAATTATAAGGTTAATGTAAACATTCTTTATCATTAATAAGCAAATTGTTTAAGTATAATCCATTTCCTGCAAGTTATTTTACCATCAAATATGAGGTCAGAAGTAAATATTTTGTTCTTTATGGTCCTCCTTTAGAAGTATATAATGGTGATATATTCCATTATATTGCATATGGAATATTGTTGGCTTCCAACTCCCATCCTTCCTGATCAATGGCCAGGCTGGTTTTCAGACTGAGGAGAGTTGCAGTCCAATACCATCTGGTGGACCAAAGGTTCCACATCCCTGATATTTCAGTCTAACATTTTAATGCTATGCTCATAATGTAGGCATAAATCATGCTGAACCAAGTGAGATTTACAGCTCAGAAGACAAGGGGACACTAAGTTACCCATTTGTTTCGAAAGAAGATTGATTGTCTTGTAGTGCTTCCTGTTTTACCTTCTCTGTCAACTCCCTGTATGTCAAAGTCTGTTGTCTTCCCTGCCCTCTCTCCATCCTCTATCTTTATGCAGATGAAGAATTCAATATTCCTTCTCATTCACTCTCAATATTTACATTGCAATTTATTTATGTATACAACACACCTTTCTGGAATTATGTCAGCCAGTCAGCTGATCTCTTCTCTTTGGTTAAAACTGTGTTGTTTACAAGGCACAAGAGAGCTACATTTTCTCCTCTTTTTATGGCTAGGTGCTGCCCATTGCCTTGTGTAATGATCCCTGTCAGCCAGGCTACAGCAGAAAAAAGAAGGAGGGATTGCCATTTTGTTGCTATGATTGTGCTTCATGTCCACATATGATGATTTCAAATCAAACGGGTAGGAGACATCATCTGCTATTTTGTATAATGCTTCCTAATACCTATTTCAACTTCCCCCAGGGAATTTGGTATTACTATTTTGCACATTGTACCACAAAGAATTGTGACCAACTCTAGCTAAGGGTCCAACCAAAGGCAATATTTCTGATCACTAATTCCAGATGAAGGACATAGTAGATGAACAATCCATGCACCCAAGGCCTATGAAAACATAGAGCCTATTGCGGATTATGCATAATGGCAGGAGATTGTACATACTTTTGTTATCTGCCTGTTTCCCACATGCTACATTGTTAGGAGTGGATAGTTTTAGGTGTGTGAGCCGGAAAAAACCCGTGAAATGATCTCCTTATGCAGAACAGTCCTCAGAGCCCAAAGTGGCAGTTCTCAAGAAGCCTCCATCACCATGAAGATCTCTCTGGGTGTGACCAGCTCAACTAAGGGCACAACCAAAGGCCATGTTCCTGATCACTAACTCCAGGTGAAAGACAGAGTAGATGAACAATCTGTGCACTTTAGGCCCATCAAAATGTAGAGCCTATTGCGGATTATGCATACAGTGGTGCCTCGCAAGACGAAAATAATTCGTTCCGCGAGTCTCTTCGTCTTGCGGTTTTTTCATCTTGCGAAGCACCCCTATTAGCGGATTAGCGCTATTAGCGGCTTAGCGGCTTAGCGGCTTAGAAAAAGGGGGGGAGGGAAAAAACTCGCAAGACTCGCAAGACTCGCAAGCTGTTTTCGTCTTGCAAAGCAAGCCCATAGGGAAACTCGTCTTGCGAAGCGCCTCGAAAAACGGAAAACCCTTTCGTCTAGCGGGTTTTTCGTCTTGCGAGGCATTCGTCTTGCGCGGCACCACTGTACTCGCAGGAGATTGTACAAACTGTTGTTAATATCCACTTATCTCTGATACTTTTTCCAACTAATTAATGCCTTATTTGTTGGAACTCATATATCACACATTTGATTTTGATTTTTTTCCAGATATGGATTATTGTTTCCAATGCCAAGATGACCAATTTCCAAACAAGGACAGAGATCAATGCATCCCCAAACGCCAACATTTTCTTTCCTACGCAGAACCTTTAGGGTTCGTTTTAGCTTCCTTAGCTCTGGTCTTTTCTCTGGTCACAGCTCTGATACTTGGCGTCTTCTCTAGGAATGGGGACACTCCCATTGTCAAAGCCAACAACCGGGACCTCACCTACACTCTGCTCACTTCCCTCTTGCTCTGCTTCCTCTGCTCCTTGCTGTTCATTGGCCAGCCTCACCCAGTGAGCTGCTCTTTACGACAAGCTGCTTTTGGCATCATCTTCTCCATTGCTGTGTCTTGTGTCTTGGCCAAAACCACCACGGTGGTTCTGGCTTTCATGGCCACCAAACCAGGATCCAGGATGAGGAAATGGGTGGGGAAATCTCTCACAAACTCTGTGCTTCTTGCTTGCTGCTCCGTTCAAACCAGCATTTGTGCTGCTTGGCTCTGTACGGCTCCTCCATTCCCAGATGTGGACCTGAAATCTCTGCTGGAGGAAATCATTGTGGAATGCAACGAAGGTTCTGTCGCGATGTTTTATTCTGTCCTGGGTTATCTGGGATTCCTGGCCATGGTCAGCTTCACTATGGCTTTCCTGGCCAAGAGGTTGCCGGACAGTTTCAACGAAGCCAAGTTCATCACCTTCAGCATGTTGGTGTTCTGCAGCGTTTGGCTGTCCTTTGTTCCCTCTTATCTGAGCACCAAAGGAAAGCAGATGGTGGCTGTGGAGGTCTTTTGCATCTTGGCCTCCAGCGCAGGTTTGCTGGGTTGTATCTTTCCCCCCAAATTGTATATAATTCTCCTGAGGCCTGACTTGAACAGCAGAGACCACTTAATTCTGAGGAGCAAATAGGAATGAACTTGTGTTGATGCTTTTAATTTTTGCATTGTTTGCTGGCATTTATTGGAAGAAGACCAGACAAAGTAATTCCTTGTATTTCTCAACTCTAATCCTTTTCATTCTTAGAAATAGCCTCCAACCTCCATCTGTAGCAAATAAAGCTGAGAACAATTTTAACCCCATAAAGTTGTTCTGTCACTTTGTTTTCCTGCCAATACACTGATTTTCCATTCACAGTGTGCTAAAGGTATATCCCTTCATGGGGAGAGATCATCAGTGTGAAACACGTAACTTCTGCCAAGGCTATACTTTATACATTTAGGTAAAAGCTATATTGTATTTATTGAAGTGTAATGAAGAAAAGCTGCTGATCTCAGAATGTAGCTGCAATGACTGCTCCCCACCTAAAACGGGGGGCGCCCTTTGCGTGGACGCGCGCAGCCCCTAGATCTGGAGCGGCTCCAACAGCATAGGCTTGGCTTTGCCTTCCTTCAGGTGGGATACCTGGAGGTCTCCGCCTACATCAGTCAGTTGTCCAATCCCACCTGGGGGGAAGCATTGCCAAGGAGGCCAGGCCAGGTAGGTGAGGGATTACCTGCCCACACGATAGAGCGAGGATCTTACCTGGGAATCCTCATTTGGCTCCAGAGCTTCTCCCACCCTACCCACCCTCAGTTAATACCTTATTTTGCAGGTTAACATTTCTTCACAGGTTTTGCAAGTTAACTTTTCTTACAGGTATGCGGGCACTGCTACATTAAGGTCGCTGTTAAAGGGCCAGAAAGGAATATTCCTGCATTGGCAGGTTTCGCCTTTCCCGTAGCAAAACATCACAACTTTGGCGGTATCAGGCCTTGGGCGGAATCCTTTAGTCCATCTTCCTCTTTGCAGCGGCGATACCAGGGTTCCCCATTAAAGGGGTTTCTGAAGGGAGGCTTTGCCCGTACGCCGAAAGGTCGTCATTGCTCTCCCCTGCGGCGGCGTAACGGGGGCGGCTATCTCTGCTTGAACATATGTTCTCCAGAGCCGGCCCATCCCCCACACAAACACTGGATAACCCTGATGCTCCCTAGGTCCCCGGCTGGGGACTGGGGAGGGAGAACGGCCAATGCCTGAGCCTAGGTCTACCCACATTTGAAATTTAATAAAGTTGTGGCCAATTTAATCCCATAGCACGTCGTCTTGAGTCGTTATTCCACATGACGGGGGGGGGGGACCACGCGGGATCTGGGGACTCCGCCTGTCCACGCAAAAGCCTGGATAACATGGCAGAACATTATGGACAATTAAGAGGTTGCATTTTTAATCCTTTCCTCCATCACCCACCTGTGGGTGGGTGGCTATTTCTCTGCAGCAGAGAGGCTATTTCTCTGCAGCCAGAAGCTCACCAGAGGAAGCTGACAGCCAAGCTACGGAGCCCAGGTATGAGATTTTCGGGCTTAAAAGTGTGAATGCAGATTGATTCATTCTCTGCTTCGAGGGAGCCGCATTTGGGAAAAACAGCTCCGAGAGAGAAGGACTCTGCATTCCAAACATTCCTGTGGTTTTCCTGTCCAAGGAAAAGGAATGCAGTTGCTTAGCAACACAGGCCAGTTTCAAGATAAGAGCTGGAAGTGTTTAGACTAGGCCCTTAGAAAAAAACTCTTGAAAGCAACATTGCAAGCGGCCAGTGTTATAGCTGCCAGGTGCACAGAGTGTAAACAAGCCAGCTATTGGATTTTAGAGGCTTGTGTTTGAGAGTCAATGCAAGGACTCGAAATGGATGCTAAGAAGGGGGGAGCCCTGCCTTCTCCGCCCCTTTTGACCAGTGACAATTACGCATCTTGGTCAATTAAGATGAAGGCCCTGCTGCAGAATCAGAGACTGTTTGGGGTGATTGAGAACCCCATCACTGCAGCACCAACGCGTGCATGGGAGTCTCAGGATGTGAAGGCCAGAACTGCTATAATTCTGTGCGTGTCAGACTCCCAGCTTATTCATATACAAGATTTACAGCACGCGAGAGATGTTTGGGACACGCTGAGAAGGACACATCAGAGAGATGCAGGTTCTTCAGCGTTGCTGTATTTTGAGAAGCTGACCAACCTGAGGCTTGCGCCTGATGGAGATGTTCAAGCGCACCTGACGGAAATGAAATTTCTGCGTCAACAGATGGTGGAACGCAATTTCCGTCTGCAGGAGGAAGTGTTTTGCTTCATGGTGATCAACAGCCTGAATCGGACTTACAAAACGGTTGCCAGTCAGCTGGGGTCTCTCCCAGCGCAAGATTTAACGTCGGACAGGGTCTTTGCCGTGGTTCTTTGTGAACATGACAGGCTTGCCGCCCTGGAGGTGAAGGACAGGGGGAGACAAGAACGGAGTTCTGACACCCCCACTGCTACAGCTACTGGAGAAAATGCCGTAGCTTTGAACATTGTCCGATGCTACAATTGTGGACAGACTGGGCATCTTCAGCGGTACTGTAAGAAGCCACGTCAGAACAAGGGAGCCAAGGGAAGCTCCACGAAGTCTGAGGCGTCAGGCAGAGGTCATGCCAAGTCACAGGCGAAGCCTGCAAAGGCTTTGATGTCAAAAGGAACCAAGCCGGATGTGGAGAACGTTTTTATCATAGACACTGGGTGTACATTTCACATGACCCATCGTAGGGATTTGTTTTCGTCATTTAAGAAGCAAAGCTTCGTTGTACAACAAGCCAACGGTCAAGAACTGAAAGCGACCGGAATCGGGACTGTGTATCTTAAAAGTCAGAACTTGACTATAAACAATGTTTATTTGGTTCCAGAGTTGAAGTACAATCTGCTCAGCATTTCACAGATTGCCAAGAAGGGACTAAAACTGTCCTATGATGATCAACACTGCGAGATCTACAAAGATGGAGAGTTGTATCTTTCTGCCAAAGAGAAAGATGGACTATATTTGTTGACTTTTGATCAAAGTGATTACATGGAATGTAATTCATGTGATTCTAACATGATTTCTTTTGCAGGTGTAGCCAAGAAGAACGCCAACCAGGTCACCTCGAGGGTCGACAAGGCATTTCAGCGGGTGTATGCTGATGTGATTGGTCCTTTAGCACCGTCTAGAGGCAATGCAAAGTATTACCTAATATGTGTTGATTCTTTCACAGGTTTTGTATGGATTTATCTTTTGGAGAGACCGAAAGAAGCCTTAGAAAGGTTTAAAGAGTTTTGTGACAAGGTTAAAAATATGCATGATGCTGACATAAATTGTCTTTGCACAGATGAGAAGCCAATTTTTCTTTTACAGGATTTCCAGAGGTTCCTGAAGAAGAAAGGGATAACACACAAAATTGCAGCTTCAGAAGAAGCTTGGAACAGATGTGTCTGTGTTAGGGTGAACAAAGAATTGCAAAAGGGAATGGAAGCGCAATTGCTTAGTTCACATCTGCCACATGAGTACTGGGCTGAGTCGCTAACGTCATATTGTTATACGTGGTTGAGAAAGTTTTCAAAAGAGTTGGGAAGTTCTCCTTTTGAGAAACTGTTCCACAGAAAACCTTCTGTTGCCCATTTCAAGGTTTTTGGGTCTCATGTGAGGACAGAAGCTCCGGGTGGAGTAAAGAATGCCAGAGGCATTTTTGTGGGTTATGAAAAGGGTCTCTACAGAGTAATTTTGTCTGAATCTGGTAAGGTGATTCTCACAAAATTTCTAGAGAGTGCTCCTGAACAGGAGCGAGTGATTGTTCACACATTTCCCACAGATAATGATGATTCTGATGATGATTCTAATGATGATGATGATGTTGATTTTGTTGAGTTCAGTAGTACTGATGACAGCGATAGCTCAGACAGCTCAGTTGTCACAGTCATTGAGAGGAAATCTCACGTAATGACTAGACCCTCAGAAGAGGAGGAGGATGAACCACTGTTTACAATTGGTACTGGTTCTCCAGAGAGTCCAAAGGTTGAACCAGAAAGCAAAGAAGAGCAGCACTTCTTACGTAGGTCTGAGAGAGCAACGAAGGGTGTACCACCCAAGAGGTATTCAAAGGAGTTTGCTAACCTAGCTGTTGCTATTGTAAACGACCAAGGTCAAATTGAAGCTGTGTCTGAGTCAGAGACAAAGGCACAACAGGGAGTTGTTAACCAAGGTAATGCAGATGCACTCATTCCTTGGAAGTCACACAACCAGAGAGGTACATTGGTAAAACGAGTGGCGGGTAGTTCCAAGGGTGGAACTGAAACAACAGGGGAGTGTTATAAGTATAACAACTGTTTGTTTTCTTCTCTGGATGACGCTTTGCTCGCAGCACGCATTGATACTTTAGGGGGAGTATGTTATTCTAAAGCAGCAATGCAGCAGCAAGCAAAGGCTCTAACAGCTCAGACAGCTGCTTGTGGCTGGAAAGCCAAACAGGATGTATGTGACTGCTGCCATGGAAACAAAGGGGCAGTCCATCCTTATTGAGCACAGGATATGAGCTCAGTGTGTGTCATATGACCTGTACAGGATGTACATGGGTGGAGTTTGGAGTTTCTCTCTGTTTGTTGAAGAGAGCTGACATCTTTACTGTATGACTGCTATAGACAGGAATAAAAGCAATGTAAGATACATTTCTGTCTGTGTCTGATTCCCCTCCCTGGGGATATGCAGGGAGGAGGAGAAGGAGGAGAAGCAGTTGGTGTGTTTTTCTCACAGCCTGAGGAAAATCGCCGGAACGGACCTCGTGTGTTTTTTCCTGCCGGGAGTCGCCAGAGGGAGGTCAAAGGAATTCAGCCGGTGCCTGCAGATAGGCACATACCTCTGACCGAGCCTGAATTCTAACAGTGGATACACATGTCTGTACACATCCATCTGGCTTCACAATGTGAAGTTGTCACATTTCCAAGTGGGGCTTCAAAACAATTGAATGACATTTGTTACCCACTGGCCCTCCTCTGCCTACAAATGAGACCCAGATTCTCTGAGTTTATCTTCTCCATGTAGGGCAGATACAGAGTGGCTGGACTGAAGAACATTTCAGCTGTCAGGAGAACCTACAAATCCCTGCGTAATGTGCTTTACAAGTGCTGATGATGTTCTGATAGTTCAGGCTTGCAAAGCTGCGTTCATGAAGCTATGGAAACCCCAACAAGCAGCTCTTGGGGGGCCTCCATATGCAGCACTGTGAGGCCCCAAAGATCAGCTGATAGCAGGAGCTTGCAGAGCACCATGTTTGCTGAGTTTCAGGCCCAAGGACCAACTGATCATTCATGTGGGGAAAATGGGTTCTCTGATGTCTCTGTGATCTCGGATGATGGAAAGGTATGCTGCCCCACCCCCATGTCACCTATGACCCACATATGTCACAACCTACAATTTTTAGCACAAGAAAGTAGAATCAAGAATATTCATGATATGAAGAATACTATAGCATCCCCCCTATGGATATACAGTGGCACCACCAATTACTAATTTAATTTGTTCCGGAGGTCCGTTCTTATCTAGAAACGGAGAAAAAGATCTGGAGCAACTCCAAGAACTCCTTTGGGAGAAACTGTGAGGACACAATTAGGGCAGTGGTGAATTGCTTAACGTAGATTACGGCATATTAAGCAACTGGGCGTATTAGACGACCCCCCAAATTCGCAGCTGCAATTTGGGGGTTCGTCTTATAAGCCCAGTTGCCTAATACACTGGGCAGCTCTGTGCCAGGAGAAAGCAACTTGGTGCAGAGGAGAGCCCGCCGCCTGCTGCTGCTGCTTCCGAAGCAGTGGGGGGCTTTCTCCCAGCGCGGAGCCCGCACCACAGAGAAGATAAATTCAGAGATTCTGGGTCTGAGGTGAAATTTCTAGGCGAATGAGCACCAATGGGAAATACATACCGAACAATTGTTTGGAAGTCCCACTTGGAAATGTGACAAATTCATTTTTTGAAGCAAGTGGGATGTGGCTGTGTATCTTAATGTGAATGATGACTGAAAGGATTAAAAATGTTCATTCATACTGTTTTGCCATGTTATACAGGCTTTTGCAGCAACATTCTGTGATCAGCAGCTTTCCTTGATTACATATAAATAGATATATGTATAATATAGTTTTCAAATACATATATAAAGTATAGACTTGGCAGAAGTTACATGTTTTACACTGACAATCTCTTTCCATGAAGGGATACACCTTTACTATATTAAACTAATTTCCCCACTAAAATTTCAACCATGTGCACCACAGTTATGTTTAGGATTGCTTCATAAAATGTTATCTTACATTATCTTGCTGCTATTCATAAGTATAGCAACTGACAGATCAGATGATTTCTGGATTATTCTACAACCATTCATTACACTGAACCATGGTGCTATAGATCCATGACAGCAGCCATCGTTTTCTCAATGCAATGCAAGGCAGGCCAGCCTCCTCAGACCATCACAGGATGTCTCTGGGCTATTCACAGATGCAGTTTACGAAGCGTGCACTTATAGTCACAGGTACTAGGTGCAGTGGAGAGTAGTAGGGTAATTGGGGCACTACTCTGAAAATTCCCATATTTCCCCAGAAGCTCTTCTCTTAGGAATAGTAGGAAATGAAATAAATAGAAAGGACTGTAAACTTTTCCAATATGCAGTTACAGCGGCGAGAGTATTAATGGCCCAAAGATGGAAACAGGAGGAAGTACCGACCCTGGAAGAATGGAGAACGAAAATGATGGACAATGCAGAACTGGATAAATTAACTGGGAAGATTAGATATCAACGAGACCATAAATTCATCGAGGACTGGGGAAAATTTGTAGAGTATCTGAAAAATATATGTGATGAACAAACAACGTTCGTGGGATTTCAAGAAGCTCTGTGAAAGGTTGAGGAGTATTGTAAAAAAGACAAATAAGATTGGGAAGGTATATAAAAAGGCAGTATTAAATTTAAGAAATGCGTAACTAAAATTTAACTACGGATGATTGGCAGATAAGCTGAAGGAAGTCCATAATATATAATTTGTGATAAACCTTTGGTATGGTACCATATGTATTTTGTATTGAAAACTAATAAAAACTTTTATAAAAAAAAAGAAAAAGAAAATTCTCATATTTCCTCCCCCAAGCTACCTGCAGGACCTCAGAAAATCATGTGGTGGTTCTATTTACTGACTCTGGCTCCACCTCCTGTTGGTCTTTTTGCCTTCTCCTTCCCTAATAGTCCCCATGAGCAGCAGCTGCAACTAACTTGCTGTTTGAAGGGCTACAAGACAAAAAGTTTCAAAACATGCCAAGAGAAAAGGAATTCAGACTCAACATATTCCTCCAAAATCCCTGCATGAGAACATTGCTCTATATTCAAAGCACAAATACACAAGATATTTTGGAAAAAACCTGATAAATGAACTGCGCATTGTTGATGATAAAAGTTTTAATCATCTATTCATTTAATATTTTAACCACTGTTACATTCCCTTGGTTTCATGTCTTATTTTGCATGGTTGTTGTATATAAAGTGCATTGTTAAACTATGGAAGTCACTCCCACAGGGGGCAGGGATGGCCACCAGAATAGATGGCTTTAAAAGAGCCCTAGACGAATTCACAGAGGAGAGGGCTATTGATGTCTCCTAGCCAGGATGGCTCAGCTCTGATGCCACAGTTGGAGGCAGCCATGTTCCTGAATACGAGTTGCTGGAAACCGAAGGAGGGGAAAGTGTTCTTGTGCTTGAATCCTGCTTGCAGCTTTCCCTTTGGGGCACCTGGGTGGCCACTGTGAGAACAGGAGGCTGGACCAGAAGGGCTATGGGCCTGATCCACTAGGCTCTTCCTGTGTTCTTATGTATTATTGTGTTTAGACTTAGATTATTCTGCAGACCACTTTCAGAACAGATTTACTTATGAAAAATGCTGTATAGAAATAGCCAAGGAGGCTATTTCAAAGAATGAAAAGGATGAAAGAGCTGAGAAATAAAAGGAATGACTTTGTTTGGTTTTCTTCCAATAAATGCCAGCAAACAATGCAAAAATTAAAAGCATCAACACAAGTTCATTCCTATTTGCTCCTCAGAATTAAGTGGTCTCTGCTGTTCAAGTCGGGCCTCAGAAGAATGATGTACAATTTGGGGGAAAAGATACAACCCAGCAAACCTGCGCTGGAGGCCAAGATGCAAAAGACCTCCACAGCCACCATCTGTTTTCCTTTGGTGCTCAGATAAGAGGGAACAAAGGACAGCCAAACGCTGCAGAACACCAACATGCTGAAGGTGATGAACTTGGCTTCGTTGAAACTGTCTGGCAACCTCTTGGCCAGGAAAGCCATAGTGAAGCTGACCATGGCCAGGAATCCCAGATAACCCAGGACAGAATAAAACATCGCAACAGAACCTTCGTTGCATTCCACAATGATTTCCTCCATTAGAGAGTTCATGTCCACATCTGGGAATGGAGGAGCCGTACAGAGCCAAGCAGCACAAATGCTGGTTTGAACGGAGCAGCAAGCAAGAAGCACAGAGTTTGTGAGAGATTTCCCCACCCATTTCCTCATCCTGGATCCTGGTTTGGTGGCCATGAAAGCCAGAACCACCGTGGTGGTTTTGGCCAAGACACAAGACACAGCAATGGAGAAGATGATGCCAAAAGCAGCTTGTCGTAAAGAGCAGCTCACTGGGTGAGGCTGGCCAATGAACAGCAAGGAGCAGAGGAAGCAGAGCAAGAGGGAAGTGAGCAGAGTGTAGGTGAGGTCCCGGTTGTTGGCTTTGACAATGGGAGTGTCCCCATTCCTAGAGAAGACGCCAAGTATCAGAGCTGTGACCAGAGAAAAGACCAGAGCTAAGGAAGCTAAAACGAACCCTAAAGGTTCTGCGTAGGAAAGAAAATGTTGGCGTTTGGGGATGCATTGATCTCTGTCCTTGTTTGGAAATTGGTCATCTTGGCATTGGAAACAATAATCCATATCTGAAAAAAATAAAAATGAAATGAGTGATATATGAGTTCCGACAAATAAGATATTAATTAGTTGGAAAAAGTATCAGAGATAAGTGAATATTGAAAACTGTACAATCTCCTGTCATTATGCATAATCCGCAATAGGTTCTACTCTGTCTTTCATCTGCAGTTAACAATCAGAAACATTGTCTTTGGTTGTGCACATAACTACAGTTGGTCACACCCAGAGAGATCTTCATGGTGATGGAGGATTCTTGAGAACAGCCAAGGCTGAGGACAGGCTGGGCTGAGGACAGTTCTCCATAAGGAGACAGTTTTATGCTTTTTTCTGCCACACAACTAAAACTATCCACTCCTAACAATGTAGCATGTGGGAAGCAGGCAGATAACACCAGACATATTCCACACCTATTTCCAGAGATCTCCTTTGTAAAAGTTCTGGATCTAGTTTCTCCAACTATCTCAATAGTATCTTCCAATTTTCTTCCAGATATCAGTGCAGCTGCTCTTCTGTTTAGGAGTATTGAACTACTAATAGAGGGAAACAGTTGAAATAGACATCAGGAAGATTATACAAAATAGCAGGTGATGTCTCCTACCTGTTTGATTTGAAATCATCCCATGTGGACATGAAGCACAATCATAGCAACAAAATGGCAACCCCTCCTTCTTTTTTCTGCTGTAGCCTGGCTGGCAGCGATCATTACACAAGGCAAGGGGCAGCACCTAGCCATAAAAAGAGGAGAAAATGTAGCTCTCTTGTGCCTTGTAAACAACACAGTTTTGACCAAAGAGAAGAGATCAGCTAACTGATTAACATTATTCCAGAAAGGCGTGTTGTATGCATAGATAAACTGTAATGTAAATATTGGGAGTGAATGAGAAGGAATATTGAATTTTTCATTTCATAAAGATGGAGGATAGAGAGAGGACAGATAAGACAACAGAATTTGAAATAGGTAAAGGTAAAGGAACCCCTGACCATTAGGTCCAGTCATGGTCGACTCTGGGGTTGTGGCGCTCATCTCGCTTTATTGGCCAAGGGAGCCGGCGTACAGCTTCTGGGTCATGTGGCCAGCATGACTAAGCCACTTCTGGTGAACCTGAGCAGCACACAGAAAGGCCGTTTACCTCCCTGCCGTAGCAGTACCTATTTATCTACTTGCACTTTGAGTGCTTTCGAACTGCTAGGTTGGCAGGAGCAGGGACCGAGCAATGGGAGCTCACCCCGTCATGGGGATTCGAAGTGCCGACCTTCTGACCGGCAAGTCCTAGGCTCTGTGCTTTAACCCACAGCACCACCTGTGTCCCCAGAATTTGAAATACAGGGAGTTAAAAAAGAAGGTAACATAGGAAGCACCTCAAGACCATCAATCTTCTATCAAAACAAATGGGTAACTTATCCTGTCCTTGTCTTCTGAGCTGTAAATCTCACTTGGTTCAGCATGATTTACTCGTACATAAATGTGCAACACATTGAAATCCTATATATAGGGATGTGGAACCTTTGGTCCACCAGATGGTATTGGACTGTAACTCTCATCAGTCTGAAAACCAGCCTGGCCAGTGATCAGGGAGAATGGGAGATGGTAGTCAACAATATTCCATATGCAATATAGTGGAATATATTACCATTATATACTTTCAAACCAGAACTCTAAAGAAGAAAATATCTACTCACCTCATGTGTGATGGAAAAATAACATGGGTTATACTTAAACAATTTGCTAATTAATGATAAAGAATATCTACATTAACCTTATTATTTGTATTCTTAATAAAAATATCTCATTTTTAAAAATCCAATGGTCTCACCTGATTAAAAGCTCTGTGCCATATGATGGCTTCCTCATCCAAACTGAAGTCTACATTTTGTGAATCTTGTGGAACTATCTTTCCTACTTTCACTCGGGAGAAGGTTTGGTTTGGAAAAGTAACCCAGTTAATAATATCAAATCCACCTGCTAATTCTCCATTCTCATCAAAGGACACTAAGTCACCAGCACTGTTGTTAAAGGAGATACTCCTCAAGAACGAGTGCAGCTAGAGAAAAGAAAACAAAGGCAAAGTTTTAAAAGGAGAGCTTTTATGGATTTTACAAAGGAGAAGTATCCATCAATATATTTCACACAATGGAAAGTAGTTAAAAATTGTGCAGTCTACAACATTTGAAAAACGTAAGTATTTCTAGTAATAACAGCTGGCCTGCCACTTGCGTGAGGATTCAGCTCTGCTGTCAATGTGCAAAGACAAAATGGTGCCATGTCAGGAAGCCCTGGAACTGCCCCTCCTGCAAGGTGGGTGGGTGGGCAGAGAGTAGGGGGCAAAGAAATGGAGAGAAGCTCATGGTGGGTTTTCCCTGATTTCCTTTTTTTCTTCACTTTTCCACACCAATGTAAAGTGACCTGAACTCGCAGGTCCACTATAATCAATGAACATGACTGGAAGCAAGTTAAAAAACAGACCAGGTAATTACATTTGAAAATAGCCCTATATGTTCCTTTTTAGTGCAGAAACAATTGCAGCTTCTAGAAAATAGTGGGTGTTGGTGGAAAGAATGGGTGGGCAGTCATGGGTGGAAACAAACCTTAATTGTTTCAAACAAATTCTTAATTTTTCATAATTCTCATTTCTCTTGCTCAACTTTGCAAAGGTTTAGTCTGAATAGGAAATCTTACCTGCCAAGGTTGCAGTTTTGGAGGATCGAGCCCACCTCTGCCTGCCATCATTCTGCGTTTTGACCTGGATGAGTGCATCTGATGTAAAGAATATGCAATGGCATAAACCGCATTATAGATACTGTAACTTTGGCCAGTCATGGTCATTTCAAAAATATGCCCAGGAAGGCTCTCCAGAATCTCATGGCCAGTGCAGGTCTTTGTGTTTTCCTTGTGCCCATTAGAAGCAGAAAATAAACAGTTGAATGCCTGTTGCCAAAAAGCCTGGAGGAACCCATCTCCATTTGGAGAGTTGGGGTTCAGGGTCTGAAGGAATTCTTTAAATCCCTGGACTTTCTCTGTGTGAATTGCAAAAGACAAGGCACCATCAAAGACTTGTATATCATAATACCTTTGCATTGTTTCTGAAGAGAAAGCCCATTGGGCTGTCAAAATCCACACGGTGCCTGTAGACTTCTCTGCAACATCTTCAGCTACTGAATAGAAATATTGCATCCATTTCACAACTGTAATGGTCTCAGGTTCTGCACACAGAACCAATATGTTGAATTCTGAAGCCACCAGGAAAGAGGACTTGGCCCGAATGACTTCCAAGGAACTGAAATTATCTAGACCCTGAGATAAGGCTGGTAGTTTTTCACTGAAAGCTGCACAGACTCCATGCTGAGAAAGCATTGGCACTAAGGTTTGCATAAAGCTCTCTCCATTTTCATCATCGGATGCCACAATTCCTACCCATGTCCACTGGAAATATAGAAGTAGCATGACAATCCCTGCATATTGATATTTCTCATTGGGCACCGTTCGGTAGAATATCTGGGGATGCAACTCTGGGCTTCTCACTGGAGCAAATACACAGTAAGCAATCTGGAGGAAGAAATCAACCCCACAAGAATTGGAGAGTTAGAGGAAACGGTTATAAATAAAGGCATCAAGTTTTCCTATACTTTGCGGTGATGTACACCACTAAAATAATTCAAGATCTGGACCTATACCCACAGGTTTTGTTAGTTGGGAAGAAAGAAGCACAGCTCAACGGAACGGTGGAGGGATTGTCTGTTCAGAAACTCTTTTGTACTTGGTCATTGTCATATATTTCATGAGGGGGAAACCTATGGCTCTCCAGAACTTCTTGGTTTCCTTGACAATTGAGCAAAAGTGGTTGGGGCCAGTGGACAAAATCAGGACAAGCATTTCCCTTGCTTAGTTCGAACCTTTGTGATGAGACACAGCTAGGGATAGGAGAGGAATTCAGTTCAATTAACATATTAATAATTTTAAAAATCTCCTGATTCAGAATCCCTGCAACAATTTGTGAGCCAAAATGCAGTGGTCCTCTGACATTTGTACTTCTCCGAATTTTGCAATTGGCTTCCCCAACCAAAAGCAAAGATTTATATTCAAATCACACTGGTCGCAAAAGTGCATATATTAGTGAAAATGAAATCCAAAATTATATTACATTAGGAGAAACGGCTGGGAAATCTGTGGTTTAGCCAGAACTGCTTACAAAAATGAGAGAAATGGACACTGATATGCTGATGAATTTTTGTGAAACCTTTTAGAAAAGAAAAAAAAAGGTTATATTCTGAAAAATGAGCAAAAGTAAAAGAAAGCATGGAGAACCCAGACGATAACTATTGTACCAGAGGCAGAAAAGCTTCACAGCCCCCACACTTACTATACCTGTGGAATCTTGTAGATGCCTAAGACAGTAGCCATGTGGGGAGAGATACCAGAAGGAAAAAACAACACATGCTTGTGGAACTGAAAAGGGTAAAAAGGAAAGAAATCCATTTATGGCTCACAATAGCATAATGTGCATCTCTAGCAGTTGTTGGTGGGGAGGAGTACCAGAGTTTCTCTGACCTCTTGCAGCTGGCCTTGGGCAGCTTCCTGGGAGCAGAAGGAAGACTCCTGCTGCTGCATTTGCCCAGTTCCAACCTCCCTGCTGCTTCCCAGTGACACAGGGGAGACAAAGTCAGGCGAGTACCAAAGCCCCTCTCCTCCAACCACCAGATGCTTTTGTATTATTTATATATTTTACTCTTTTTCAGAAGAATGAACCAAAGTAAAAGAAAGCATTGAGAACCCAGAAGATAATTATTGTACCCGAGGCAGAAGAGCTTGACAGCCCCCAGTCTTACTATACCTGTGGAATCTTGTAGATGCCTAAGACAGTAGCCATGTGGAGAGAGATGTCAGAGTCAAGTCCCCCAATAAAAGCTACCTTACTTTTCTTCTTCTCACATTTGAAGTTGGGGACAATCCTTTCTGTGATGGACAGAAGTTTCAGGGTGTTCTGATAAGTCATCCTTGCATTTAAGTAGCTATCAGTGATGTGAAGCCCAAAGGTCATATTTGGTACGATATTAGGATTCTTCTTTATTTCTCTCACAGCAAACACCAGGGAGAGGATATTCTGGTAGCACTTTGGTGTGTCACTAATAAAAGAGTTATACTGTGTGTCAGAGGTATTCTCCTCCTCACCCTCTTAAGCACATTGGTAACTTCCTGGCTCACATACATGTACATAAATTGCCACATCCTTCCCTTAACTCCTTATTTCCTTTCAGCAACCAATGGACACTCATTAGATGAGAAGTTGCCAAGTCAGAAATTCTGACTGGAGCCTCTCAGATAATCAGTGCTTGGTGTAGGTGGGGAGCAGAAATTAGAGCACATCAGGTGGAACAGGGTTTATTCCTCTTTCCCTCCTTCAAATAAAATTGTGGCTGTACAAAAAATACTGTAGCCAATGTTAGTCATACTAAGTGAAGGCCGATTATGATTAATAGTTCAGACTAAGTTAGGTGTATTAATTTCAGTGGGTCTACTCTGTAAACCAGCCAGATAGATACTTCGTTTTGCCAAAACAAGTTTGCACCTGCTTTCTTTATTATCCAGTATGGTTTACATTGTATAGCAGCAGGTATAATCCAAAATCTATGATATTCATATGTCACATTTATCTGTGACTGTCAGAATGATAGTGATTGTGAATCTCAGGATCCAGCTTTGCTGCAAAGGAAAACCGGACGTTAATGGTGTGAAAGGAAACATAGAGGGAGGTGAAGATGAAGTTGGGAGAAAGTGGTGAGAGCCATGGGATCAGGTGATGAGAAAGCAGAACAGGCAGAAGATAGAAACCCCAAGAAGCAGAATCAAGCAACAAAGAAGAAGGTGACAAGATCACAATGTAAAAAGGAGAAAATATATGTTTAACATCCCCCCCTTGATAAAAGTCAAATAGAAACGTGGTATGAGGGTACCATGGTATGATTGGTGTAATTGTAGCATACATGAGCTCACCAAGGGTACACTATGATGGATAGAGATTTTTACTTACAAAAGTTCATCTATGAGCTTTGTATGTGGGTGCTCATGGAAGTCTTTTTCTTCAAATACAAAGCCAAAATAATTAACAATTCCTCCAATGATTAGGTCCCCTCTCTGATAATTCTGGTATGGAAGCTGGAAAGGCTCCATCATGGTGCATCTAGCAGAGTGTTCCTTGCTCTCAGTTGGAGGCAACTGTAGCCACAGGAAGAGAAGAATCTGCAGCAGAAATGTTCCTACCATCTTGGGGCCAACAGGGATGCCGAAAGTCAGATTTCTATCTCATCTACCATAAACTGCATTACAAGAACTCTCATTGAACGACTCTGGATTATTTTGATAAAGGGAAAATGCCAATGGTCTGGTCCATGAAAACCTTCACGTTTAGAATTTTTCATTTGGGTTCTAAATGACTTAGGATTTATTTTATATATACTTTCACACTCTAACATTGATTGTGTTCATGCCTTGATAAAATGTACATGGGATTTTGCAAGATGGACGGTCAAACCCAGCAATTTTCGATCATTACTACGGTATCTCCTTAGAGCATTGAGCTCTGTGACTTACAGTAATATCAAAATAATAATGCATATTTGTTATTGAGTGGTGCCCTTGTAATTGCAAGTGCCCTAGGCATGCAAGCAGTCCAGCTGCAAACTGTTGCCCTGAAGGGAGCTTCCTAGTTTTCCCAACAGTCTTCCTCAATCACACATGCACCATTTCCCCCAACTCTGCATGCGTCACCAATGGAGACATGATTTTCAGGGATGTTTCCTTGTACAATAGTTGAGGGAAGGGAGAAAATAGTTAAAATAATACAGGCTCCAGTTGCAGGTGTAATACAGAATGTTACATTTCCTTTCAGAAATGGTCAAGACCAACACGGCTACCTATCTGTAACTTTCAGAAATGGTTAGTGTATGCAGACATCTGTTTTTCTAAACACTTCAGAAATCCCATATTGCATGGGCTAACAGCTGAAACTGACTAGTTACTGTATATTAACAAATACAGATCAATGCCTATGGAAGTGGGGAATTTCCTTTTGTCATCTTAGAGTTGGAAAGCAATGTGAGGGACTCATGAAGGTGACAATGGAGGCTTAAATGCAGTGGTACAACTTGAAACGTACAATACATGTGGTTGTGGCATGTGGGAAGGGAAAGGGCAGTAAGGTCATGAAATCGACAGAGTGACTGACAGAGACAAACTGAAGTTCCAATATTTCCTATTTGGGGGGGGGGGAGATAATATATAAGATCCTTCTTGAGTTTTCACTGTTACCCTACAGCGTGAGGTTCAATATGAGCGCTCTTGGGGCAGCACAATTGTTGCATGATGAACACTCTTGGATTTGCAGACAATAAAGTGTCCCTGTTGGTGGAAGCAACTAAGGGAAAGGCTATACTTGGAGACTAAAGGCTGGCAGGGTGTTATAAGTTCTCCTGAGGTCTTCACGGTGTTGTTCCTAAGCAAGCAACCTGGGTTCCAATGAACCTTCCCAGTTCAATGAAAAATGGAAAGCTGGTTCAAAGAGGAATTGTGGGTTATGTGTTCCATTTGTATTTGGACCTTGTTGCTACTGGCTTATAAAAACTAGTAGGGAGAAGGCACTCAGCTGGCTCAGGGTCACACCGTGAACTTCATGACTGATTTTAACCCTGATCTCCTAGGTCCACCTAATATCCCTCCACTTAATTCCACTTCCTTTAAAGAAGACCTAAAAGTGAATAAGCTGGAGGAAGGCCATAGGGAGAACTCAGAATACATAGAACACAACACTCAACTGTTCTCTTGAGCTCTTCTCTTGAGCAGGGCATCCCAGATTCAAAGAAGTCAGCCTGCTCTCTGATTGGATCCAGGAATGTCCTGGGATCCGTGTGTCCTCCTTTGGGCAGCCACCGCTGAGAAAAAAGGACACATGTTTGTGGAACTGAAAAGGGTGAAAAGGAAAGAAATCCATTTATGGATGCATAACCCCCTGAATGAAAACAATGTATTTCAGCTACCAGTCAGGACAACTTTTGTGAAGGAATTCTACCCAAATGCAAATCCTCAAGTATGGAGAGAGGAAATCAGCAGTGGGCAAGGAGAAAAAAAGGTGAAAACAATGTGGCAACTGAGCACCACAGTGCCAGCTGAACACATGAGCTCTAGCACTGTAGGCCTTCTGGATGATACTGAAGATGGTGGCAGTAAAGAAATGTGTTTTATTACCTTCACTGCGTGCTCTCAGGTCTACTTTACATAAAGTATTAGCAGTATTTCCTGCTCTTCTTCCCATAAGAGCCTAGGGCATCTAACAATAGCCAAGTATAAAATCTACATAAGACAGTTATTAAAACCAATATAATAGTAAAAATGCAGTTGAGCAGACAGCAGAAGGAGGATCTACTTTTCATGCCAAAAGTTTTGAGAGAACTTCATCTGAAGTCCTGCAGAGCTACTGCTTGTCAGTATAGATAATACTGAGCTGGACGGACCAATAATCTGACCCCCAGAACCAGGCAGCTTTCTGTGTTCCTGATATTTAGTAGTCACAAGCCTCTTGGACTGAACTTGTGTTTATGTCTAGTAACCATCAATAGATCCATAGAAGCTTCGTAGATAGCACTGAGATAGAAAAATCAACGTTCTGACTCTATATAAGACAACTTCCTTAGATTAAGGGAAGCTTTTAATGACTGATGTTTTAATGTATTTTTAATTTTTTGTTGGAAGCCACTCAGAGTGGCTTGGGAAACCCAGCCAGATGGGCACGGTAGAAATATATTATTATTATTATTATGAACAATTGAGATCCACCCTCTATTGTGTGGGCAGGTAATCCCTGGCCTTACCTGGCCTGGTTTCCCTGGCAACACTTCCCCCAGGTGGGATTGCACAACTCGCTGGGGTAGGCGGGGACCTCCAGGTATCCCACCTGAGGGAAGGCAAAGCCTATGCTGATGGGGCCACTCCAGATCCAGGGCTGCACGCGTCCACGCAAAAGGCGCCCCCCGTTTTAAGTGGGGAGCGGTTATTATTATTATTATTATTAATTAATCTTGGTCTCATAGTAGCAAAATGTTGATTTCACAAGAACATTACACATATCTCTAGCAGTTGTTGGTGGGGAGGAGGAGCAGGGTTTCTCTGATCTCTTGCAGCTGGCCTTGGGCAGCTTCCTGGGAGCAGGAGGAAGACTCCTGCTGCTGCATTTGCCCAGTTCCAACCTCTCTGCTGCTTCCCAGTGACACATGGGAGACAAAGTCAGGAGAGTACCAAAGCCCCTCTGCTCCAACCACTACTGCAAAACTCCCCCAGATGCTTTTGTATCAGGTATATATTTTCCTTTCACACTTCGTTTTTCAGAAAAATGAACCAAAGTAAAAGAAAGCTCTGTGAATCCAGAAGATAATTATTGTACCCGAGGCAGAAGAGCTTCACAGCCCCCACATTTACTATACCTGTGGAATCTTCTAGATGCCTAAGACAGTAGCCATGTAGAGAGAGATGTCAGAGTCAAGTCCCCCAATAAAAGCTATCTTATTTTCGTTCTTTTCACATATGAAATTGGGAACAATCCTTTCCGTGATGGAGAGAAGTTTCAGGGTGTTCTGATAAGTTATCCTTGCATTTAAGTAGCTATCAGTGACGTGAAACTCAAAGGTCATATTTGGTACGATATTAGGGCTCTCATTTATTTTTTTGACAGCAAACACCAGGGAGAGAGTATTCTGGTAGTACTTCAGTGTGTCACTAATAACAGAGTTATACTATGTGTCAGAGGTATTCTCTTCCTCGCCCTCTTAAGCACATAGGTAACTTCGTAGCTCACATGCACCTATATAATTTGCCACATCCTTCCCTTAACTCCTTATTTCCTTTCAGCAACCAACGGACACTCATTGGATGAGAAGTTCCCAATTCAGAAATTCTGAATGTTGCCTCTCAGATAGTAAGTGTTTGGTGTAGGTGGGGAGTAGAGACCAGAGCACATCAGATGGAATGGGATCTGATCTTTCACAGTAACTGAGTCTCCATCCTTCCCTCCTTCTAATAAAATTATGGCTGTAGCAAAAATGCTGTAGCCAATGTTAGTTATACTCAGAGAAGGCCCATTAGGATTAATAGATCAGACTAACTTAGGTGTTTTAATTTCAATGAGTCTACTCTGCGTAAAACTCAGTTGCGATACTTGGTATTATTACCCAATATGATTTACATTGCATAGCAGCAGATATAACCCAAAATCTATGATATTCATATGTCACATTCAACTGTGACTGTCAGATTAAATGATAGTAACTGTGAAAGTGAGGATCAAGCTGTGCTGCAAAGGGAAACAGACGTTAATGGTGTGAAAGGAAACATAGAGGGAGGATGAAGATGAAGTTGGGAGAAAGTGGTGAGAGCCATGGGATCAGATGATGAGAAAGCAGAACAGGCAGAAAACAGAAACCTCATGAAGCAGAATAAAGCAACAAAGAAGAAGATACCAAGATCACAATGTAAGGAGAAGAAAATATATGTTTAACATTCCTACTTGAAAAAAGTCACATGGAAACGTGTTCTGAGGGTACCACTGTATGTTTGGTGTAATTGTAGCATTCATGAGCTCACCAAGCATACACTATGAAGGATAGGGTTTTACTTACAAAAGTTCATCTATAAGCTTTGTGTTTGGGTGCTCATGGAAATCATTTTCTTCAAATAAAAAGCCGAAATAGGTAACAATCCCTCCAATGATTAGGTCCCCTCTCTGATAATTCTGGTATGGAAGCTGGAAAGGCTCCGTCATGGTGCATCTAGCAGAGTGTTCCTTGCTCTCAGTTGGAGGCAACTGTAGCCACAGGAAGAGAAGGATCAGCAGCAGAAAGGTTCCTACCATCTTGGGGCCAACAGGGATGCCGAAAGTCAGATTTCTATCTCATCTACCATAAACTGCATTGCAGGAACTTTTATTGAATGACTCTGGATTCTTTTGATAAAGAGAAAATGCCAAAGATTTGGTCCATGAAAACTTGCATGTTCAGAATTTCTCATCTGGGCTCTAAATGACACAGGATTTCTTTTTTAATTTTATACTTCCACACTCTGCTATTGATTGTGTTCATGGCCTGATAAAATGTACATGGGGTTTGGCAAGATGGATGATGAAACCCAGCAATTTGAGATAATTACTAAGTTATCTCCTTAGAGCATTGAGCTCTGTGACTTATAGTAAGATCAAAATAATAATGCATATTTGTTATTGAGTAGTGCGCTTGTCCCTTATAAGGGACGCAGGTGGCACTGGGGTCTAAACCACAGAGCATAGGGTTTGATATGAGTGTTCTTTGAGCAGTTGTTACATGGTCAAACACACTTGGATTTGCAGATCATAAGGTGTCCTTAGATCATTGAGCTCAGCGAGTTATAGTAAGATCAAAATAATGATGCAGATTGCGAGTGCCCCAGGCAAGCAAGCAGTCCAGCTGCAAACTGGTGTCCTGAAGGGAGCTTCCTGGTTTTCCCAACACTCTTCCTCAAACACACCTGCACCATGTCCTGGGATCTGTGTGTCCTCCTTTGGGCAGCCAGTGTTGAGGAGCACAACTTTCTGCTCTTCTCAGTGTCTAAATAAGGTTACCAATGAAAGAAGGCAGTTGTGGTGGCTGCTGGGAGAAGCCGGACTCTTCTCCAATCAGAGCACATGGAGGGAGCTGAAAAACATTGAGGTCAGAATCCTTGGCACAACCCTGGAAATGTGTCCTGCAGAAGGCTAGAACAGATATACACACAACACCTGAGCCAAAATTCCACCTACTCTTGTAATCAATGAATTTGTAGCCATTTTTAATCCAGATAATTGTTTGCTGGATTGTTTAGTTTATCACTTCTTACTTTAGTCACTGCCTACGGAGGGTGGAGCTGTAACTGGACCACAACTATCTGTCTCAGAGACAATGAAGTTTTCCACTGGGGTTGAAGTTAAAAGACCTCCCTGGCATGCAAGCCCAAGCGGGGTGTATGGAGGCCCTGGATTACCCAGATGACGACAAGACCCCCTCCCACACACTTTAGCATCACTGATGTGGTCCAAAGAAAAGCAGAGCATTACTTTTGGCACCAGCTTGGGTGAAGGAGTTGCAGGAAGGAGGCATGCAAGGTGACATAAGACCATTTTAGGGACTCCACTCCAGCTTTGTGTAGGGTTTACTCCTTAGTCTTTTCTTCTCCCAAAGATCTCCCACAAGACATTGCAGATAGTGGCTCAGAGGTTTCCTTCTCCTAGATGGGCGACATTCCCAGTTTAACAAGCCGCATCTGCCACTCACCTCCCTCTACAGCATGAGCAGAAACAGCCTTTTTGATCATTGGAGTCACTATCTCATCCGCTCAATCCACCAGAGCCTGTCTTTGCCTGCAGGGTAAGTCCCTAACTCATCAGTGGTTTGAGACCCATCAGCTACCCTCATTTGGTTTAGCTGGCCAGTCGAAACCATTCCCAGGGTGTGGCTGCTGTCACATACTCACAGCTTCTAGGAGCCACAAGCAAGAGCTGAGTGTAGGGTGAGGAACAATGGTAGAAGAACTATGCCAGAAAGAGCATGATATGTCCCCTCACCAGAGGTACTACCCCTCCCCCAACACCCCATATTTCAGACCAATTCCCTATCATCATCATCACCCTACACATCTGACTGGGTTGACCCAGCCACTCTGGGTTGCTACCAACATATATAAAAACATAATAAAACATCAAACATAAGAAGTTTCAGATATTTTCTAAAGGTTATACAGGGATAGAGACATTAAGTGAATTTTCTTTTAACCACTCAATATACATAAACTTAAAATGCCATTTCCAAAAAAACCTCCGACTGCAACTGACTGAATTTATGCAAGGCACCCTACTCTGAAGAGGCTGGGTTATGGCCTAACATCCTTTCGTTTCAAGACAGGGGGACTTGCATAACAAAGTGGAAAGAAATGAACTGGTATCTGAAATGAACGCTGCAAGATGGAGAATTTGTGATCTTCTTATTAGTGCTGTTATCCCAAGCTGAACACAAGATTCCTATTGTCCCATGTTCTATAGGCTGAGATGAAAACCATTTCACAGAGAAGATAAATTCAGAGAAGCTGGGTTTTATGTAGCCTTTGTAGGTGAATAATGCCAGTGGAAAATAAATGTTGCTCAATTGATTTGAAGCCCCAGCTTGAAATTCATTTTCTGAAAAAAGCTGGATGTGGCTGTGTATCTTCACATGAATGATGTTTAAATTTTTTTTTAATGTTCATAACTGTCAGGGGCTCAGGAGCAGAGGCACAGGGAAGATGGGAAATGGAGAGCGAGGGCGAGGAATCAGAGGGCAGTGTAGGAGGAGACAGTGGTCCGAGGGATTCCATAAGCCTCTCCAGCGAATCGGAAGATTCACAGAAGGGAGCGCCAGTGGCCAGGGGTAGGGGGGTCCCAAGGGGAACGCCCCAGGAGCAAGGGGGGAGCAGGGACTCCCAGAGTAGTAGTTGGAGATCAGGACCAGCTTCCCCACCAGAGCAGAGTGGGGGGGGAAGGGTCCCAGGCATCGGGACCAGTACTTCCCCCACCAGGGAGAGAAGACGAGGCAGAGCTGACCACGCCTTCCTCGGAGAGTCGTACAACGGAGGGGAGGTCAGATCCGGCCAGTGTCACGGAAGAGGGAAGCAGTGATAGAAGCAGTGTAACGGTTAGGAGAAAGGTCACTGGGTTGGCGCGAGAAGCAAGTTCAAATGTACAGGAGCGCGGGACAGCAGAGAGTGAGGATTGGGAACCGGGTCCTAAAGCACGCCGGAGGCAAGGGGAGGAGCTAAGCGACTCAGCGTCGGAAGAGTCCAGGAAGGGCAATGCCCCAGAGGGCAGGAGGACCCAGAGGAGGAGAGAGCAGCGCAGAAGGTGGAGCAGGGCTAGGATCTTAAACTGGTGCGGAAGGGGAAGTGATTCAGATAGGACTTCGCCGATCTAGAGTCTAGACGTAGGGTTGCACGCTCTGGCTTTAAAATGGAAACTATACTTCAATAAAGACTTTTGTACATAATATCAGCCTGGCGTTGGTCCTCTGTGAGCTGGGACCTAGAGGCAGCCCTGACAATAACATTCTACCATGCTATACAGGCTTTTTCATCTACATTCTGTGATCAGCAGCCTTCCTTTATTACATATTAATAGATATATATTTATAATATAATTTTCACACAAATATGTAAAGTATAGCTTCAGCAGAACTTACATGTTTCACACCGATGATGTGTCCCCATAAAGGGATATACCTTTAGCACCCTACGAATGGAAGATCAGTGTATTGACAGGATAACAAATTGACAGAACAACTTTATGGGGTTAAAAATTGGTCTCAGCTTTATTTATTACAGATGTAGATTGGCATTGGTGTACATCTCACATTTCTTGAGGTCGGAAGCTTCTGCCAGGATGAAGTCAATGCTTTTTCTGTTGACCAAGTCATTCTCTTCATCTCTCGCTCAACTTATGGGATAAAGGTATTCCAGCGCATATCCCACTGCCCCATCCAGGTGATGCATGCTCTGCCTTCCAGACCTAGCTGCAGACCCAGCGTCATAGATGCAGCATGAGGATGGGCACAGGGCACACTGCTGTGTCCTAATGACCAGATGTGTCTGCGATTGATAGCTGAGATGGAAACCATTACACAGAGAGTATAAATTCAGAGATTGGGGGTTTTCTGTGGAATTAACAGGTGGATAAACACCAGCGGGAAATAAATATCGAAAAATTATTTTGAAGTCCCACTTGGAAATGTGACAAATTCATATTGCGTGGACAGGCGGAGTCCCCAGGTCCCGAGCGCCCCCCCCCCGTCATGTGGAATAACGACTCAAGACAACGTGCTATGGGATTAAATTGGCCACAACTTTATTAAATTTCAAATGTGGGTAGACCTTGGCTCAGGCATTGGGCGTTCTCCCTCCCCAGTCCCCAGCCGGGGACCTAGGGAGCATCAGGGTTATCCAGTGTTAATGTGGGGGATGGGCTGGCTCTGGAGAACATATGTTCAAGCAGAGATAGCCGCCCCTGTTATGCCGCTGCCGCAGGGGAGAGCAATGACGACCTTTCGCCGTACGGGCAAAGCCTCCCTTCAGAAACCCCTTTAACGGGGAACCCTGGTATTGCCGCTGCAAAGAGGAAGATGGACTAAAGGATTCCGCCCAAGGCCTGATACTGCCAAAGTTGTGACGTTTTGCTACGGGAAAGGCGAAACCTGTCAATGCAGGGAAATTCCTTTCTGGCCCTTTGACAGCGACCTTAACGTAGCAGCGCCCACATGCCTGTGAAGAAAAGTTAACCTGCAAAACCTGTGAAGAAAAGTTAACCTGCAAAATAAGACATTAACTGAGGGTGGGTAGGGTGGGAGAAGCTCTGGAGCCAAGTGAGGATTCCCAGGTAAGATCCTCCCTCTATTGTGTGGGCAGGTAATCCCTCCCCCACCTGGCCTGATCTCCTTGGCAATGCTTCCCCCAGGTGGGATTGGACAACTGACTGGGGTAGGTGGAGACCTCCAGGTATCCCACCTGAAGGAAGGGAAAGCCAAGCCTATGCTGTTGGAGCCGCTCCAGATCCAGGGGCTGCGCGCGTCCACGCAATTGTCGCCCCCTGTTTTATGCGGGGAGCGGTCATTCTGAAGCAAGCTGGATGTGGCTGTGTATCTTCATGTAATGTTCATACTATTCTGCGATGTTATACAGGCTTTTTCAGAAACATACTCTGATAAGCAGCCTTCCTTGATTACATATGAATAGATATACTGTATGTATAATACAGTTTTCATATAAATACATAAAGTATAGACTCAGCAGCGGTTACATGTTTCACACTGATTTCCTCACTAAAATTTCAATCATGTGCATCACAGTTATCTTTAGGGCTGCTTCATAAAATAATGTTATCTTACATTATCATAAGTATAGCGACTGACAGATCAGATGATTTCTGGATTATTCTACAACCATTCATTACACTGAACCATGGTGCTATAGATCCATGACAGCAGCCATCGTTTTCTCAATGCAATGCAAGGCAGGCCAGCCTCCTCAGACCATCACAGGATGTCTCTGGGCTATTCACAGATCCAGTTTACAAATCGTGCACTTATAGTCACAGGTACTAGGTGCAGTGGAGAGTAGTAGAGTAATTGGGGCACTACCATGAAAACTGCCATATTTCCTTTTTTTTAAAATATAATATTTATTGAAGTTTCCAATTATAAACACGTAAACACAAACCAACATGCAAACACAAACAAACAAACAAACAAACAAGTATAATTTCAATACTTTCTTTCTTAAACCTTATTTCCCCGACCTCCTCACACCTCCCCCCTCTGTATTACAATTTCATTTTTATCCGCTCAACAAATACTTATTTAAGATCTTATATCTATTTAGTCTAAAAAGAAAAACCACTTTTAGGTTAATTTTGAACCTTATTCCTAAAGTCGACCCAAATCTCCCCTCCGCGATCTTCCCACCTTCCACAAAGGTTACAAAAAATAAACATATGTACAAGATCTAAACAAATTATATTTTAACACCCTTTGGATTCCCAAGTCCCCGCCTCCCTTTCCCGGTTGTGGTCCCTAAACCCAATGTCCATCAGTACAGCTATTCTAGCCTGTGTCCCAAACGCCAGAGGCTTTTAGCCCTCTCTTAGTTTCTCTCTGCCGGTCTTCTTGACAGTCCTTTGTTTTCAACACCGACTCTCGAGGAAGCCTTATCACCATAATGTTCATTTTCCTTGCCAGCAGGCCTCTGTAATTGGAAGTGGAGCTCAAGTTCTGTTTCTTAAATCTTTTGAGTCTGTATGGCCCTAAAGCTCCAATTTTCATCTTGGATAAATTTATGCTACCAGGCCTCTGGTCAAACTTAATCTTCTGCAGCCTTGTGGCTTCACCTTCAGTTTCCAGCAAGTCCTCATGTGTCTCTTGGGATATGTCAAAGTTCATTTCCTCAGCTGTAACTTCCATATTTCCTCTCCCAACTGAGAAATATAAGGAATTACTTTGTCTGGCTTTATTCCAATAAATGCCAGCAAACAATGCAAAAATTAAAAGCATCAACACAAGTTCATTCCTATTTGCTCCTCAGAATTAAGTGGTCTCTGCTGTTCAAGTCAGGCCTCAGAAGAAGTATGTACAATTTGGGGGAAAAGATACAACCCAGCAAACCTGCGCTGGAGGCCAAGATGCAAAAGACCTCCACAGCCACCATCTGCTTTCCTTTGGTGCTCAGATAAGAGGGAACAAAGGACAGCCAAACGCTGCAGAACACCAACATGCTGAAGGTGATGAACTTGGCTTCGTTGAAACTGTCCGGCAACCTCTTGGCCAGGAAAGCCATAGTGAAGCTGACCATGGCCAGGAATCCCAGATAACCCAGGACAGAATAAAACATCGTGACAGAACCTTCGTTGCATTCCACAATGATTTCCTCCATCAGAGAGTTCATGTCCACATCTGGGAATGGAGGAGCCGTACAGAGCCAAGCAGCACAAATGCTGGTTTGAACGGAGCAGCAAGCAAGAAGCACAGAGTTTGTGAGAGATTTCCCCACCCATTTCCTCATCCTGGATCCTGGTTTGGTGGCCATGAAAGCCAGAACCACCGTGATAGTTTTGGCCAAGACACAAGACACAGCAATGGAGAAGATGATGCCAAAAGCAGCTTGTCGTAAAGAGCAGCTCACTGGGTGAGGCTGGCCAATGAACAGCAAGGAGCAGAGGAAGCAGAGCAAGAGGGAAGTAAGCAGAGTGTAGGTGAGGTCCCGGTTGTTGGCTTTGACAATGGGAGTGTCCCCATTCCTAGAGAAGACGCCAAGTATCAAAGCTGTGACCAGAGAAAAGACCAGAGCTAAGGAAGCTAAAACGAACCCTAAAGGTTCTGTGTAGGAAAGAAAATGTTGGCGTTTGGGGAGGCATTGATCTCTGGCCTTGTTTGGAAATTGGTCATCTTGGCAGTGGAAACAATAATCCATATCTGAAACAATGAGTGATATATGAGTTCCGACAAATAAGGCATTAATTACTTAGTGAACGTATCAGAGATAAGTGAATATTGAAAACTGTTTGTACAATCTCCTGTCATTATGCATAATCCACAATAGGTTCTACAGTCTTTCATCTGCAGTTAATGATCAGAAACATGGCATTGGTTGTGCCCTTAGTTGAGTTGGTCACACCCAGAGAGATCTTCATGGTGATGGAGGCTTCTTGAGAACAGCCACTTTGGGCTCTGAGGCTGGGCTGAGGACAGTTCTGGGTACGGAGATCATTTCATGCTTTTTTCTGGCTCACACAACTAAACAACAGATAACAGCATATTCCACACCTATTTCCACAGATCTCACTTGTAAAAGTTCTGGATCTAGTTTCCCCAACTGTCTCTTTTTTCTTCCAGATATCAGTGCAGCTGCTCTTCTGTTTAAGAGTACTGAACTACTAATAGAGGGAAACAGTTGAAATAGACATTAGGAGGATTATACAAAATAGCAGATGATGTATCCTACCCATTTGATTCGAAATCATCCCATTAGGACATGATGCACAATCATAGCAACAAAATGGCAACCCCTCCTTCTTTTTCCTGCTGTAGCCTGGCTGGCAGCGATCATTACACAAGGCAAGGGGCAGCACCTAGCCATAAAAAGAGGAGAAAATGTAGCTCTCTTGTGCCTTGTGAACAACACAGTTTTAACCAAAGAGAAGAGATCAGCTAACTGATTAACGTTATTCCAGAAAAGTGTGTTGTATACATCAATAAACTGCAGTGTAAATATTGGGAGTGAATGAGAAGGAATATTGAATTTTTCATTTGCATAAAGATGGAGGATAGAGAGAGGACAGGTAAGACAACAGAATTAAATATAAAGATTTATTGGAGAATAAAACCCCAAGGTGGTTATCGCCAATGGAAGCAAAGGCCATGAAAAGACTTAACATGGAGACTAACTGGCCAAAGTATTGGGAAATTTTGGAGCAGGAGGGTGATAAATTGAAATTGCAGAGGTATGAGAAACTTAAAGATAAGGTGCGAGATTGGTTACCTTATTTTCAAGTAAGAGAGGCCTATAATTTGGATTAAAAAAATGGCTTCCAGGTGGAAAGATCAAAGATAGAAACAGAGCTGTTAGAACCCAATGCTAAGATATTGTCAAGAATGTATAACTTGCTGCTGAAATGGAATACTGTGGATGAAACGGTAAAATCTGCTATGATAAAATGGGCACAAAATGTTGGACATAATATTGTGTTTGCTGACTGGGAACAGTTATGGACCACTGGAATTAAGTTTACGGCATGTAATGCCTTAAGAGAGAATATTATGAAAATGATGTACAGGTGGTACATGACCCCAGTCAAGCTTGCAAAAATTTGCCATTTGCCTGATAATAAATGCTGGAAATGTAAAGAAATTGAAGGTACATTCTTTCACCTTTGGTGGACGTGCCCAAGGATTAAGGCTTTCTGGGAGATGATTTATAATGAAATGAAAAAGGTATTTAAATATACCTTCTTGAAGAAACCAGAGGCCTTTCTCCTGGGCATGGTCGGCCAATTGGTGCCAAAGAAGGATAGGACTTTCTTTATGTATGCTACAGCAGCAGCAAGAATTCTCATTGCAAAGCATTGGAAGACACAAGATCTACCCACCTTGGAAGAATGGCAAATGCAAGTAATGGACTACATGGAACTGGCAGAAATGACCGGCAGAATACGAGATCAAGGAGAAGAGCGGGTGGAAGAAGATTGGAAGAAGTTTAGAATCTACTTACAAAAACATTGTAAAATTTTGGAATGTTGAGGACATTGAAATGAAATAAAGGGGTTCTAGTGAATCAGGTAATTAAGAGTATGAAAAAAGGGACAGATACTGGATGAAGATCTGAATAGTACAATACGTGAAGGTATTTTTAAAGGATAAAATTAATAAGAATGAACTTGCTAAGTTAATTTCAAAGTGGAATACAAGAAAGGAAGGCGGGTGGAAGTCAGGAAAATAAGTTGATGAAGGATAAGAATTTGAAAAGAGGTTCTTTTTTCTTTTTTCTTTTTTAGGTTAAATTTTTAAACTTTTAATGTTTCTTATATATCTTTTTCTTTCCTTTTTGCTGTGTTTTAATTGTTTGTATTTGTTGTTTAAATGTTTGTATTTGTTGGTGTTTTGATGTTTGTTGCATTTTTGATATGTATTGTTTTTCTTTTGCATTATCTCTTTTTGTAAAACCTAATAAAATATTATTTTTTTTAAAAAAAGACAACAGAATTTGAAATAGGTAAAGGTAAAGGGACCCCTGACCATTAGGTCCAGGCGTGGCTGACTCTGGGGTTGTGGTGCTCATTTCACTTTATTGGCCAAGGGAGCCGGCGTACAGCTTCCGGGTCATGTGGCCAGCATGACTAAGCCGCTTCTGACGAACCAGAGAAGCACATGGAAAGGCCGTTTACGTTCCCGCCATAGCAGTACCTATTGAGTGCTTTCGAAATGCTAGGTTGGCAGGAGCAGGGACCGAGCAACGGGAGCTCACCCCGTTGTGGGGATTCGACGTGCCGACCTTCTGACCGGCAAGTCCTAGGCTCTGTGGTTTAACCCACAGCAGCACCTGCGTCCCCAGAATTTGAAATACAGGAAGTTTAAAAAAAAGGTAACATAGGAAGCTCCACAAGACTATCAATATTCTTTCAAAACAAATGGGTAACTTATCCTGAGCTTGTCTTCTGAGTTGTAAATCTCACTTGGTTCAGCATGATTTACTCGTACATAAATGTGCAACGCATTGAAATGTTTTGAAATCCTATATATCAGGGATGTGGATATATAGGTCCAACAGATGGTATTGGACTGTTGAAATGTTTTGAAATCCTATATATCAGGGATGTGGATATATTGGTCCAACAGATGGTATTGGACTGTAACTCTCATCAGTCTGAAAAGCAGCCTGTCCAGTGATCAGGGAGGATGGGAGATGGTAGTCAACAATATTCCATATGCAATATAGTGGAATATATTACCATTATATACTTTTAAACCAGAACTCTAAAGAAGAAAATATCTACTTCTCACCTCATGTGCAATGGTAAAATAACATGGGTTATACTTAAACAATTTGCTAATTAATGATAAAGAATATCTACATTAACCTTATTATTTGTATTCTTAATAAAAAAAATCTCATTTTTAAGAATCCAATGGTCCCACCTGATTAAAAGCTCTGTGCCATGTGATGGCTCCCTCATCCATACTGAAGTCTACGTTTTGTAAGTCTTGTGGAACTATCTTTCCTACTTTCACTCGGGAGAAGGTTTGGTTTGGAAAAGTAACCCAGTTAATAATATCAAATCCACCTGCTAATTCTCCATTCTCATCAAAGGACACTAAGTCACCAGCACTGTTGTTAAAGGAGATACTCCTCAAGAACGAGTGCAGCTAGAGAAAAGAAAACAAAGGCAAAGTTTTAAAAATGAGAGTTTTATTAATTTTACAAAGGAGAAATATCTATCAATATATTTCACACAATGGAAAGTAGTTAAAAATTGTGTAGTCTACAACATTTGAAAAACATAAGTATTTCTAGTAATAACAGCTGGCCTGCCACTTGCGTGAGGGTTCAGCTCTGCTGTCAATGTGCAAAGACAAAATGGTGCCATGTCAGGAAGCCCTGGAACTGCCCCTCCTGCAAGGTGGGTGGGTGGGCAGAGAGTAGGGGGCAAAGAAATGGAGAGAAGCTCATGGTGGGTTTTCCCTGATTTCCTTTTTTTCTTCACTTTTCCACACCAACGTAAAGTGACCTGTACTTTCAAGTCCACTATAATCAATGAACATCACTGGAAGCAAGTTAAAAAACAGACCAGTCAACCACATTTGAAAACAGCCCTATACGTTCCTCTTTAGTGCAGAAACAAATGCAGGTTCTAGAAAAAAGTTGGTGTCGGTGGACAAAATGAGTCGGCAGTCATGGGTAGAAACAAACCTTAGTATTTTCAAACATATTCTTAATTCTTGATAATTCCCCCTTCTCTTGCTCAACTTTGCAAAAGTTTATTCTGAATAGGAAATCTTACCTGCCAAGGTTGCAGTTTTGGAGGATCAAGCCCACCTCTGCCTGCCATCATTCTGCGTTTTGACCTGGATGAGTGCATCTGATGTAAAGTATGTGCAACGGCATAAACCGCATTATAGATACTGTAACTTTGGCCAGTCATGGTCATTTCAAAAATATGCCCAGGAAGGCTCTCCAGACTCTCATGGCCAGTGCAGGTCTTTGTGTTTTCCTTGTGCCCATTAGAAGCAGAAAATAAACAGTTGAATGCCTGTTGCCAAAAAGCCTGGAGGAACCCATCTCCATTTGGAGAGTTGGGGTTCAGGGTCTGAAGGAATTCTATAAATCCCTGGACTTTCTCTGTGTGAATTGCAAAAGACAAGGCACCATCAAAGACTTGTATATCATAATACCTTTGCATTGTTTCTGAAGAGAAAGCCCATTGGGCTGTCAAAATCCACACGGTGCCTGTAGACTTCTCTGCAATATCTTCAGCTAATGAATAGAAATATTGCATCCATTTCACAACTGTAATGGTCTCAGGTTCTGCACTCAGAACCAATATGTTGAATTCTGAAGCCACCAGGAAAGAGGACTTGGCCCGAATGACTTCCAAGGAACTGAAATTATCTAGACCCTGAGATAAGGCTGGTAGTTTTTCACTGAAAGCTGCACAGACTCCATGCTGAGAAAGCATTGGCACTAAGGTTTGCATAAAGGTCTCTCCATTTTCATCATTGGATGCCACAATTCCTACCCATGTCCACTGGAAATATAGAAGTAGCATGACAATCCCTGCATATTGATATTTCTCATTGGGCACCGTTCGGTAGAATGTCTGGGGCTGCAACTCTGGGCTTCTCACTGGAGCTAATACGCAGTAAGCAATCTGGAGGAAGAAATCAACCCCACAAGAATTGGAGAGTTAGAGGAAACAGCTGTGGTTCATCCCAAGTATCTGCTTGAAGAGAAAAACTCATGAGAATTTCTCAACTCCATTTATGGATGCATGTTGATTTCACAAGAACATTACGCATATCTCTAGCAGTTGTTGGTGAGGAGGCGTATCGGAGTTTCTCTGATCTCTTGCAACTGGTGTTGTGCAGCTTCATGGAAGCAGGAGGAAGACTCCTGCTGCTGCATTTGCCCTGTTCCAACCTACCTGCTGCTTCCCAGTGACACAGGGGAGACAGAGTCAGGCAAGCACCAAAGCCCCTCCACTCCCACCACTACTGCATACCTCCCCCAGGTGCTTTTGTATCAGTTACGGTATATATTTTCCTCTCACATTTCCTTTTTCAGAAGAATGAACCAAAATAAAAGAAAGCTTTGAGAACCCTAAAGATAATTATTGTACCAGAGGGAGAAGAGATTCGCACCCCCCACACTTACTATACCTGTGGAATCTTGTAGATGCCTAAGACAGTAGCCATGTGGAGGGAGATATCAGAGTCAAGTCCCCCAATAACAGCTATCTTTTGTCCTTTCTTGTCACATTCGAAGTTGGGGACAATCCTTTCTGTGATGGACAGATGTTTCAGGGTGTTCTGATAAGTCATCCTTGCATTTAAGTAGCTATCAGTGACGTGGACCCCAAAGGTCATATTCGGTACGATATTAGGGTTATCGTTTATTTCTTTCACAGCAAACACCAGGGAAAGAGTATTCTGGTAGTACTTTGGTGCTCCACTAATAAAAGAATTATACTGTGTGTCAGATGTATTCTCTTCCTCACCCTCTTAAGCACATAGGTAACTTCCTGACTCACATGCACCTATATAAGTTGCCATATCCTTCCCTTAACTCCTTTTTTCCTTTCAGCAACCAACGGACACTCACTGGAAGAGAAGTTCCCAAGTCTGAAATTCTGGCTGGTGCCTCTCAGATAGTAAGTGTTTGGTGTAGGTGGGGAGTAGAGACCAGAGCACATCAGATGGAATGGGATCTATTCTTTCACAGTAACAGAATTTCCATCTTTCCCTCATTCAAATAAAAAAATACTGTAGCCAATGTTAGTCATACTCTGAGAAGGCCCATTAGGATTAATAGATCAGACTAACTTAGGTGTATTAATTTCAGTCGGTCTAATCTGCATAAAACTCAGTTGCGATACTTGGCATTATTACCCAATATGTTTTACATTGCATAGCAGCAGGTATAACCCCAAATCTATGATATTCATATGTCACATTCAACTGTGACTGCCAGATTAAAGGATAGTGATTGTGAATGTGAGGATCAAGCTTTGCTGCAAAGGGAAACAGACATTAATGGTGTGAAAGGAAACATAGAGGGAGGTTGAGGATGAAGTTGGGAGAAAGCGGTGAGAGCCATGGGATCAGATGATGAGAACGAAGAACAGGCAGAAGATAGAAACCCCAAGAAGCGGAATAAAGCAACAAAGAAGAAGGTGACAAGATCACAAGGTAAAAAGAAGAAAATATATGTTTAACACCCCTCCTTGATAAAAGTCACAGGGAAATGTGTTCTGAGCATGCCAACGTATGCTTTGTGTAATTGTAGCCAACATGACCTCACCAAGCTTGCACTATGAAGGATAGAATTTTACCTACAAGAGTTCATCTATAAGCTTTGTGTTTGGGTGCTCATGGAAATCTTTTTCTTCAAATAAAAAGCCGAAATAAGAAACAATTCCTCCAATGACTAGGTCCCCTCTCTGATAATTCTGGTATGGAAGCTGGAAAGGCTCCATCATGGTGCATCTAGCAGAGTGTTCCTTGCTCTCAGTTGGAGGCAACTGTAGCCACAGGAAGAGAAGGATCAGCAGCAGAAAGGTTCCTACCATCTTGGGGCCAACAGGGATGCTGAAAGTCAGATTTCTATCTCATCTACCATAAACTGCATTGCAGGAACTTTTATTGAATGACTCTGGGTTCTTTTGATAAAGAGAAAATGCCAAAGATTTGGTCCATGAAAACTTGCATGTTCAGAATTTCTCATCTGGGCTCTAAATGACACAGGATTTATTTTATATACACTTCCACACTCTGATAGTGATTGTGTTCATGGCCTGATAAAATGTACATGGGGTTTGGCAAGATGGATGATGAAACCCAGCAATTTGAGATAATTACTAAGTTATCTCCTTAGAGCATTGAGCTCTGTGACTTATAGTAAGATCAAAATAATAATGCATATTTGTTATTGAGTAGTGCGCTTGTCCCTTATAAGGGACGCAGGTGGCACTGGGGTCTAAACCACAGAGCATAGGGCTTGATATGAGTGTTCTTTGAGCAATTGTTACATGGTCAAACACTCTTGGATTTGCAGATCATAAGGTGTCCCTGTTGATGGAAGCACCTAAGGGAAAGGCTATACTTGGAGACTAAATGCTCTTGAGGTCTTCACAGTGTTGTTCCTCAGCAAGTAATCTGAATTCCAATGAAGCTTCCCAGTTCAATGAAAAAAGGAAAGCTGGTTGAAAGAGGAATTGTGGGTTTTGAGTTCCATTGGTATTTGACCCTTGTTGCTATTGGCTTATAAAAACTAGTAGGGAGAAGGCAGCCAGCTGGCTCAGGGTCACACCGTGAACTTCATGACTGATTTTAACCCTGATCTCCTAGGTCCACCTAATATCCCTCTACCTAATTCCACTTCCTTTAAAGAAGAAATAGAAGTGAATAAGCTGGAGGAAGGCCATAGGGAGAACTCAGAATACATAGAACATAACACTCAACCGTTCTCTTGAGCTGTTCTCTTGAGCAGGGCATCCGAGTTTCAAAGAAGTCAGCCTGCTTTCTGATTGGATCCAGGAATGTCCTGGGATCTGTGTGTCTTCCTTTGGGCAGCCACCATTGAGGAGCACAACTTTCTGCTCTTCTCAGTGTTAAAATAAGTTTAGCAATGAAAGAAGGCAGTTGTGGTGGCTGCTGGGAGAAGCCAGACTCTCCTCCAATCAGAGCGTGCAGAGGAAGCTGAAAAACATTGATGTGCCAGGTTGACAGAGCGATGAAGCAAGGACAGCCCTTCTCTTTGCTTTGCTTCACCTTTCCCAGCCCCAGTGGATAACTGTGGCTTACTGGCACCACTGGGGTGTGCAGAGCGCATGGCCCCTGGGAACTGTGAGCTCAGCAGGAAGGTGGCGGCAGCACATGGAAAGGAGTGGGCCATGAGTGGCTGCTGGCACAGGGGGAGCAGGAGGCAAAGGGGCTCTGGGTGCTCTCTGCCTCTCTGGCAGTGGTGGGGGCTGTTCAATGGCAGCTCTTTCCCTCCCTCCCACTGGGCTAGCACCAAGGAAGCTATGGCCTTCACAGTTCCTCAAGTGCTGGAGCCCAGTGGAGGAGAGGTGGTCACTGCCCCTGCTCCTCCTTCTCTCTGCTATTTCCACCTCATGCTCAGAGTGGTGCCTGAGCTGGGAGTGGTGCTGCAGTCTGGTGGTGAAAGGCAGCCCTGAAGAAGCTGTGGCCGCCAGAGCCCAGTAGAGGATAGGGGCAGTGCTGCTGCCGCTGCCAATACTGCCGCCACTTCCACCCCCGGCATTTTGACTCGCTCCCATGTCCTGGATCCAAAGTGGAAAGTATGCATAGAGGCCCCGGTAGCTTAAGGAGCTACTGGGTGAGGTCCCATAGTCTGGAATGAATAGAAGGGAGCCCAGTAGGGGTGGGAGCTTCTAAATGAGAAATGTTGAAGGCCCAAAGGCAGACAATTCCAACAAGAAAGAAAAGTGGGAGGCATCTAAGGAAACCAATGTGGCTGCATAAGGAGCTTACAGATGAGCTGAGAGTTGGGAAGGACATGTATAAGAAATGGGGAATCATAAAAGAGGAGCATACACAAGTAGCCAACAGTTGTAATATGAAGATCAGAATAAGGAAGAGAAGTAATTTTTTAAAAAAGGGTTATTTGGCTATGTTCAAAGCAAGAGGAAGGACAAACAAGTGCTAGGTCCTCTGCGTGAGGAACATGAGAAACTCTATTAGGTGACAGAGAGAAGGCAGAACTACTCAAAACCTACTTTGCTTCTATCTTCACCCAAAAGGAAAGCAGTGTCCAACCTGGAGAATAAATTATTCTAGATTCAGGTAGGTAACTGTGTTGGTCTGATGCAGTCAAAATAAATAAATAAAATGTTCATTAGCACCTTAGATACCAACTAAGTTTGTTCTGGGTATAAGCTTTTGTGTATCTGAAGAAGTGTGCATGCACACGAGAGTTTATACCCAGAACAAGCTTAGTTGGTCTCTAAGGTGCTACTGGACAAATTTTTTTATTTAAAATAAATGATGTAAGGATGGAGATGTAGCCCAAGATAGGAAAAGAGGAGGTAAGGGAACAGCTAACAATTTTAAATAAATTCAGATCTCCAAGACCTGATGAGCAGCATCCAAAACCAGAAAGGCTCCTAGAACAGATAATTCAACCATCAGTCTGTGAGCTCTTAAAAAGCATGCTGTGATTACCAAGACCCAGCGTGGGTATCTCAAAAATATATATATTTTTTATGGAGTTACATGCTTGGTGGATCAGGGGAATGCTGTGGACATAGTGTATCTTGATTTCAGTAAGGCTTTGGACAAAGTCCCCTAATCTTTTTTCTGAGGAAAAAGCCACTCTGGGTGACTTCCAGCATATATGAGAACATAATAAAACATCAAACGTTAAAAAGTTTCCCTATACAGGGCTGCCTTCAGATGTCTTCTAAAGGTTATACAGGGACACTACGAGATATTATGCAAATCTTCTTTTTACCACTCTATATGCATAAACTCTATATACATAATTACATAAAAGGTGCCATTTCCAGAAAGCGACTGCAACTGACTAGATTTATGAAGGCACCCTACTCTGAAGAGGCTGGGCTAAGACTGGCCTGAACTGCTGCTCTTGTAAAAGGTGGAGACCAAGGGGTGCATTCAACTAAATTTTGAATTATTTAACCTAAGTTAGTCATGCTCATTAACATCAATGGATCTACTCTGAGTAGGATGAATATTGAATACCACCCCAAGCCTCTTCTAATTTGACATATAGCCTTTCCCACCTCCATCACACATGGAGAAAAGTGCAAAAGTTTTTCCATCTCCATGGGAGAGGGAGTACAAATCTTCTATTTTCCCCTCTCTCCTGTGATTCTCTATAACTTTGAGCAGGATCAAAGAAGACATTTGCTATTGGGGGGGGGGACACATGATTTCTTTAACAATTATGAGTGAGTCATAAACAACAGCTGCCATAAATTATATCTCCTGTAATTATCAAATGAATCATAATCACAGCTATATTTCTCCAACCCAGGAGAGTTTAAGTGGGCACATTCAAAATGTAAACTAAGGCTATAGAAATGCAAGGCTCTTTCATCTGGTTGCTGATTCTTCAGTTCTGCCTTCTTCAGTTCAGCCGCTTGAGTACTAATTTAAGGCAGAGACTCTATCATTACAAAGAGATGAAGTGTCCTTTGCAGTAATGAGTTTTCCTGCAAGATGGTAGCATTTGTGATCTTACTATTAATACTGCTGCCTCTAACGACATGCAATATTCATTTGATTCAGTGCCCCACCAGTGACCCTCTTCCCATTCTTCCCAAATATTATCAGTCAGGAGACCTCATGATAGCTGGCATCATGTCTCAGGTCTATACATTTGTAAATGAGATAACATTCAAAGAACGTCCCTCTGCTAAACTCTTTGATGACCAGATGTAAGGAACTGTGTTTATTTAATAATATAATGCATCCATATTAAATGTATTCATATTTTGCTGTTGGTGCAATCGGCTTTCCTTATAAGTAATTATTGTGCTTCTGTGTTTGATGTGCTTTTTTCTGGGGTGGGGAAGTGGGGACCTGAGAGCTTGAGCCCATTTCTGCTAAGAGTGTCTACCATAGTCTTAAATTAATGTTCATGAAGCAAGTCCAGTTTACCACATTTCCAACTTTAAGAGTAGCAATGGCAGATATATTTATTTTCTCTTGTGCATCATAGAATTTGTCCAACCGGATATAATTTGGGTGCAATTTGTAGGCGTGCTCACCTCCTCTAAGGAACAAGTTCTGTCATATTTCGGAATGATTGCTGCAGTGGTTCTCCTGCCTGAGCGGACTTGAGGGGGACACAATAGGAATTGTGGGGACAGGAGGGTGGCTGAAAACAGATTATGCACTCTCAGGAAAGACTAAAGTGGGGGAAATCTCAGCCTGACAGAAATGGCCTTGGTATCCCAAAGGTTGTGGTGGGTTGGGCAGATCACTCCACTGACTTGCAAAGGGGAAGGTGAGTGATGGAAATAGTAACCTGGATCCCCAGGATAAATGATGTGAATTAAATCTTACCCTTCCAATGAGGACCCATTATCAAGGGAAGAAGGGCTGGGCTTTTCTTCCTCTCCATCCAGTTTTTTGGGATATTGCCTCTTTTCCCCAGGAGAGTGACCTCTCCATTAACTGGCACAGGGAAAGGCAGCGTGGAAAGAGGATTATGAGATCCAAGGAAAGAGGGGTGTGGGGAAAATATTACCCTTGCAGCCAGGACATTGTTGTGGGGTGTTTCTGCCCCCCTCCAAATGGGGATACAAATGTTTCTCAATGGAAAAGAGACATATTTTCATAATGTGCATATGGCAAGAGGTAGTGTTTGAAAAGCAACAAATATTCACTTTAAGAAATAAAACAAGCAAACAGAGATGCTCCTACCTGCAGGCCATAGGGCCCTGGGGGCAGTGGATGAAGTGAGTAACGCATGGAATTTCAAAACCCCAACTTAGCATCTTATTGGGAGTGCTATATCTATTGTAAATCACCCTGAATTTGGAGTGAAAGGTGGTGTGAAGTATCATTGAAGCCTATTTATTGAGAGCCAGCGTGGTGTAGTGGTTAAGAGTGGTGGACTCGTCATCTGGTGAACTGGGTTCGCTTCCCTGCTCCTCCACATGCAGCTGCTGGGTGACCTTGGGCCAGTCACACTTCTCTGAAGTCTCTCAGCCCCACTCACCTCACAGAATGTTTGTTGTGGGGGAGGAAGGGAAAGGAGAATGTTAGCCGCTTTGAGACTCATTTGGGTAGTGATAAAGCGGGATATCAAATCCAAACTCTTCTTCTTCTTCTATTCTATGCATTTGAAATATTGCATGGAACTTGAGCAAGACAAGAATCAGAAGAAAATTCTCTAGATTGAAATGTTTGAAGTATTTCATCATTATTTCAATAAATAATATGGGATTCTTATCTATATGTCCAGTTTTGTTTGTCAAGGGTACTCAGGCTCTAGTCTGTTCTCATCTGATGTATTTTTCCCTCATTAGAGAGATAAGTAGATATGTAGACAATGTCATTTGCTGTAGAAGATGCAAAATGGACCCCTCATTGCAGGCTCATGACACAACTCTACCAGCACATTGTGGCTTTGGTTTTTGCTATAAAGGAGATAAATGACAACCCACAGATCTTGCCCAATGTCACCCTGGGATTCCACATCTTGAACAGCCATTTCGTTGCAAGCTGGACCTATCATGGCTCCATGGAGCTGCTGTCTGGATGGGGCAGACTCATCCCTAACTATAAGTGTGGTGTTGAGAACAGTCCAGCAGCCATCATCGGGGGACCGAATTCTGACATCTGTCTCCACATGGCAACGGTCCTGAGTATCTACAAGATGCCACAGGTAAGAGAGCCATTGGAGAAGCCATTCACGTTTCTCCTGCACTGCATCCTTTCTTGCTGTAGGTTGAGCGATTCACAGAGATGTGTGCATTGAGTGTGGCCATTTAGGATGCTATTCACACTTCTATTAGATTCTATCCCTTAAGACCCCAGGTTGATATTACAAAGTGTGAATGACTCACAATGAACAAAACTCATCCCTGCACATAATACACCAGAATACAAGGAACAACCATTCTGTCTTGAATTCTGCATGACATGTTTGATTTCTCAGTGCAAGTAAGGCTAATTCCCCCCTCTCCAATATTTAAGCATTCCAGCACAGAATCCATGATTGAGGTTCAGATGCAGTCCAGTCATCAAAAATCATCATTGCTTGGTTGGGCTCAAATGCCTTTACAAATGCATTTTAATTTTATTTCCCCCAATTTATGGTTCAAAGAGCTGTCCTATGGATTCTTCAACAGAAACTAGTTATATTTGCTCTTTATTCTGTGTTCACATGTCTGATACTGTTTGCTTATATGTTCTGATGGTGACATACGCATGGGAAATTTAAGGGAGAAGTGACCCCCGCTGTGCTTTTCCCTATATTGAAAATATAGGGGCAGCAAAGACCTTAGACTCTATGTATGACTGAGCAAAAAATAAAATATATACAGTGGTACCTCTGGCTGTGAACTTAACCTGAAACTGTTCTTAACATGAGGTACCATTTTAGCTAATGGGGCCACCTGCCTCCGCCATGCCGCCAGTACACGATTTCTGTTCTCACCCTGGGGCAAAGTTCTTAACCCGAGGTACTACTTCTGGGTTAGCAGAGTCTGTAACCCGAAGTGTTTGTAAGCTGAGGTACCACCGTAAATTGAAGGAATTCTAGCCACTCCATATAGGGCCCCAATGTTCAACTTTTATGTTTCTTTATTTTTAAAAAGTTTTAAATTTTCTCTATGCGGTCTCATCTGTGTTCATTCACCATAAGAGGGTATATACAAACACCAAAGTGGGTGGAATTTGCAAGCATAATTTTTACAATCATTTTCAGTTCATCTATGGCTCTTCTCCTATGCTGAGTAACCATATCCAAGAAGAGTTCTTTCACCGAATGTTCCCTGATGTGGCTCATCAGTATAATGGGATTCTCCAGCTACTGCTGCATTTCAGCTGGATGTGGATTGGGGTGGTGACTCTGAGTGATGACAACGGAGAGAGATTTGTACAAAACATCCTTCCCATGTTTGCCAGAAGAGGTATTTGCTGTGATTATACAGAAACATTTCCCAAACTAACCTTTTCAGGTGAGTCTATGGAAATGGTGGAAGAAGGTTCTAAAACAATCAGTGTTATTATGGGCAGCACCGCCAATGTCGTGGTTGTGATTGGTGAAATTCACACCATGACAGTATTGGGAATAATACCCAACTTGGCAGAAACAATCAATATGCCAGTGGACATCAAGGCAAAAGTCTGGATTATGACAGCCCAGATGGATTTTACATCATTTTCCTTTCAAAGAAATTGGGACATACGTTTTCTCCATGGTGCCATTTCGTTTGCAGTTCATTCAGCTAATCATCTAGGATTCCAGAAATTTCTTCAGAAGAGAAACCCTGTCACAGAAAGGGAGGATGGCTTCATCAGAACTTTCTGGGAAGAGGCATTTCTTTGTTCTTTTGAAAAGAAAGACAATGATCTCTGCACTGGGACAGAGAAGCTTGAGACTCTTCTGGGGTCTGTCTTTGAAAGGAGCATGACTGCCCACAGCTACAGCATCTACAATGCAGTCTTGGCAGTGGCACATGCTTTACAAAACATGCATTTCTCCAGATTCAAACACAGTGTAATGTTGGATGAACTAAGAGGGAATAGGCTGGATCCACAGCCATGGCAGGTAATGTCCCTCTATTGCTAATATAGAATAGTTCGCCAGCTTTCAGGGTGCAAAAATAGTTCCTTGACTGTTTAGAAAGCTCTTTTTCTTGTTGTTGTTTAGTCGTTTAGTCGTGTCCGACTCTTCATCGGAGAGAGTCAGTGTGGTGTAGTGGTTAAGAGCGGTGGACTCGTAATCTGGGGAACCGGGTTTGTGTCTCCGCTCCTCCACATGCAGCTGCTGGGTGACCTTGGGCCAGTCACACTTCCTTGAAGTCTCTCAGCCCCACTCACCTCACAGAGTGTTTGTTGTGGGGGAGGAAGGGAAAGGAGAATGTTAGCCGCTTTGAGACTCCTTCGGGTAGTGATAAAGCGGGATATCAAATCCAAACTCCTCCTCCTCCTCCTCCTCCTCCTCCTCCTCCTCCTCCTCTTCTTCTTCTTCTTCTTCTTCTTCTTCTTCTTCTTCTTCTTCTTCTTCTTCTTCTTCTTCTTCGTGACCCCCTGGACCAGAGCATGCCAGGCACTCCTGTCTTCCACTGCCTCCCGCAGTTTGGTCAAACTCATGTTGGTAGCTTTGAGAACACTGTCCAACCATCTCGTCCTCTGTCGTCCCCTTCTCCTTGTGCCCTCCATCTTTCCCAACATCAGGGTCTTTTCCAAGGAGTCTTCTCTTCTTATGAGGTGGCCAAAGTATTGAAGCTTCAGCTTCAGGATCTGTCCTTCCAGTGAGCACTCAGGGCTGATTTCCTTCAGAATGGAGTGGTTGGATCTTCTTGAAGTCCATGGGACTCTCAAGAGTCTCCTCCAGCACCTTATTTTTTTTCCTTTTTCTTCTTATCCTCATCTTTCAGCATAGATAGGACTGCTTTCTGATAGGACTGCTATATCTTTCATTTTAAAACACTAGGGCCACATCTGCAACATTAAAGCCCTCTTGTTTCACTTTAAGAGCCATGGCTTCCACCAAGGAATCTTACAAATGGTAGTTTCTTAATGGTCTCCTAACAACTCTCAACTCCTTTAAGCAACCTCCCTTTCCATAATTCTTTGGGGGAAACCATGACTGTAACAAGAGTTCTTTCAATGTATGGTGTGGATGAGCTGTTAGAATTACTGTGAACAGAATCCGTGATCTCGACCTTGTGCAGAGTTGAAATGAATCTTCTCCACCTCTGCTACCTTCTGTGATATCTTCCAGAGAATAAAAGGCTAAAAAGTAAGCCTTACACAGTTCCAGAGTGGAGTCTCTTAGGCAGATGGATGTTATTTTCTATGCTTCCTTCTGGCAACCCCTGAAACGAAGCTGGTGCCGAATGTCCTGTTCTGCTTTCCTTTCGACCACATCAGCAAGACTGAGAGGGAGACTTGTCCTCTGGGCAGCCCAGGACTGTCCAGGCTTGCACCCTGGGGAGGTCACTTCAGTGCTGCTAACACAGCGGGTTGACCTCACCCCTGGAGCCACACTCCATTGTTCTCGAGACAAACAGATGCCAACAATTGGAGGGAAATAATATCATCCTGTTATACATCTGTCTCTTTCTAATTCTCTTCACTAATTTAGCTCCACCATTTTCTGAGAGGCATCTCATTTAACAATAGTGCCGGGGAAGCGGTTTCATTCAGCCAGAAGGGGGATTTGGTAACTGAATTGGATATCATCAACTGGATCACATTCCCAAATGACTCCTTTTTCAGAGTTAAGGTTGGAATAATGAACCCTCAGGCTCCCGCAAGCAAGAGACTCTCCATTCATGATGATACCATCACGTGGCCCATCAGGTTCAACCAGGTAAGGTCCATTTCAGAGTGTCCCAAGACATTTCCTCAATGCTAAAAAAAGGGGGTTCACTATTCAAACTCTGAAACATCTATTCCAAGATGCAACTAGTTGTGATTTAACTCACCTCCTGAAGAAGACAGGGAACCAACATTCAGCTGAAAACAGCACAGGCAGTGGGAAGCTTAAAATGGCAAAATGTGATATAGAAAGAAGTTGGATAGGTGGGCTTATTAATAACTGAATTTTAAAAAGAAAACAAAGTACAGAAGAACCTCATCACTGTTCTTCATTGTTACCCCAAACATTGCTGCAGCATAACATAACAATACCTTGTTTGGGCCTCTGAGATTCTCAGATAATGTTCAAAGGAGCCCACAGCTAAAAAATTAACATAGTTAGGAAGTGATGAAGCAAATGGCATCACCCAAAGTAATTGTGAGAAGAAAGGAAGACACCCAGAACCAGGAAACACTGGCAACTTGGATGAAGAGCAGAAGCACCCTAGAACTTAAGGGTGAGGTGTGAGCCAAAGTTCTCAAAGGCCCCATAAAAGTGGGTTCAGGGTGTTTGTGGCCTGCTCAGTGTTCAGCAGGGGACATTCAGTATCAGACAGTGGGAGGGCAATTGCGGTGAAGCAATCAACAGAAGGACCAAGGGCAGCAGCTCCTTGGGATGTGAATGGTCATCCTGATCTGATTGGCAGTTCAGACTTCCTGCCAGTGTGGGAAACAGGGAAGTAAATTTGGCCCAATCTGAGGAACAGGTATGGCATGTGCAAGTCAGAAATTACCATCTTCTTTCCTTTTTTGGACAGGCACAACCCCTTTCTCTGTGCAATGAGAATTGCCAATTGGGCTACAGTCGGACCAAGAAGGAAGGAAAGCTACCTTGCTGCTATGATTGCATCCCGTGTCCAGAAGGGAAGATTTCAGATCAGAAGGGTCGGAGATTTTTTATTTATTTTTGGGGATATACTAGTTATAAGAATTGTCAAGAATGATCCAGTACGTGAAAATTAAAATAAGTAGAGAAGGAAGGAAAGAGAACGGTGTCCAATGATACCAGTAAGATGTACCTGTTTTGGAGCATAGTCTCATATGCTCATGGAATGCAGAGGTAAGGATTTCAGCATAGCAGGAGATGATGGAAACAGGGAGAACTTATGATTGGTGATATCCAGGTGACGAACTTCTCTTCTTTCAGTTGTAGTGAAGACCTGCATTGCTCTGGAATCCTAAGTAAATAAAGCCCTCTTGTATATAGAAATAATTGGGCCAAATACCTATATATATTTTACCAGTACTGATCCAGCAGCCATCATTCAAAGCTTTCTGACCATTTGCCTTGATTTCTTCTGGGCGCAAAAGGCTTCACAAGTACAGTATAGCATTTTTCATTTTTCTTTTTCAGACACGGACGACTGTTTTGAATGTTCTGAAGAGCAGTATCCAAACAGTGACAAGGATGGATGCCTTCCAAAAGATAAAACTTTCTTGTCTTATGGAGAACCGTTGGGGATCAGTCTGGCCACTTTTGCTGTCTGCTTTTCTTCCATCACAGCTGCAGTGCTTGGAATATTTGTGAAACACAAGGCGACTCCCTTAGTCAAAGCCAACAACAGGAACCTGACCTACGCTCTCCTCCTCTCCCTCCTCCTCTCCTTCCTTTGTGCTTTGCTCTTCATTGGCCAACCTAACAAGCTGACATGCATCCTACGGCAAACTGCTTTTGGCATGATCTTCTCAGTTGCCATTTCATGCATATTGTCCAAAACCGCCATTGTGATTCTGGCTTTCATGGCTACCAAGCCAGGGTCCCGAATGAGGAAGTGGCTGGGGAAACAACTGGCCAGCTCCATTGTTCTTTCCTGCTCCCTTATTCAAGCCACAATCTGTAGCATATGGCTGGCAACCTCTCCCCCATTCCCAGACGTTGACATGCACTCAAGGACTGAAGAAATAATACTAGAATGTAATGAAGGTTCCACTGTCATGTTTTATTGTGTCCTGGGATTCATGGGCTTACTGGCCATAGTCAGCTTCACGGTGGCTTTCCTAGCTAGAAAGTTGCCTGACAGTTTCAATGAAGCCAAATTCATCACCTTCAGCATGTTGGTCTTTTGCAGTGTGTGGCTCTCCTTTGTTCCAACCTACTTGAGCACCAAGGGCAAATATATGGTGGCTGTGGAGATCTTCTCCATCTTGGCCTCCAGTTTTGGGTTACTGGGTTGCATCTTTACCCCCAAATGCTATGTCATTTTACTGAGGCCTAAGCTGAATAGCAGGGAGCAGCTAATTAGAATAAAGAATTAAGAACTGACAAGAGTGACTCACTGGTCCAGGCAATTCTTTGTCACTGGAAATTAGAGATACTTCTTTCCAGATCATTGTCAGTTGGATATGTATTAATTGAAAACATGAAGTTAATATAAAGTGAGTCCCATATTTTCTGAAGTTTGGTCCTGGTTCATCATATCTCAATCAAGCATGATTTATCCATACATATGGCATCTCATTCGTTTCCACTACTCTCCATGGTCTTGACAATCCTGTGAAACTGTGAAACCAGAAGGGGCATTTTGTGAGGTTATTAACTGGCATATAATTTCGCAGCGCACCCTCAATTATCTACACACCCAATATTCCACATCATAATATAAAATCCCCTTTGCCTGCTGATAATAGTTGTTTAATAGTCCTGTTAGATTTACTTGAGTGGATTGGGAAGAGTGATAAGGGATGCAAACTCATCCATTGGATACAAACATTTTGACCCTGCCTTAATATATTAAAATTAATTCAGAATTTTTTCAAATATGCATGGGAACAGATATATTTAACTCATAATAAATATCTTGCCATCCCAATCAGGAGAATCTTGCTGAGATCTGAACAAAAAGCAACTTCTTTTCTTTTGTAGAGTACTACAGTACATGAGTTCATCTAAGCACCAAAGGGAAAAACCTGGTGGCTGTGGAGATCTTCTCCATCTTGGCCTCCAGTGCTGGGATACTGAGCTGTATCTTATCCCCTAAATGTTTCTTAATTATCTTGTGGCCAGAACTGAATAATAAGAAGCAAGACAAGATCGAATCATGTAGTACCTCTGAAGTAGAAACCCAGTCCTTCTGAATAAGTGAGATCTCTTCCAGAACAGGCTGCCTATCTCATTCCTGGACATAGGAACAAGCAAACCACAGCTACTTCTGTCTTCTCAGTTTTTTGGCTTCAGCCTATTGGCTTTCATTGAGCCCATTATGATACTCGCAGACACTGAGGGATTTTTTCTGTACACAACACCCTTCCTAACGCTGATGAGACCTCTCTGCCCTTTTTTATTCATTTTCATTTGTGGCCCTAGTGAAACAGTGCTGGTGGAGAGTTTCCCATATACATCAAGAAGAATGCCATGCATAGAATGGCTCAGAAATTGCTGCAATGACATGTGGTATCTGAAGGGGAACTGCATTCCCTATGGGTTGTACACAACTAAGTTTGATTCGGAGTGACTCCATTGAGGACAATGAACCTATGTCGATCATATTCACCATCTAAAATAGGTCTAGTGGGGCTAGGAGTGGGTCCAAGCCCATTCTCCCCACATCTGGACATAGTTTGGAATAGTCTCCCTGTTCCCAAAACCCACAAAGAAGTGCTGCACAGCATAGGTTGTCCATTCAATATTGCAGGCGGCACAGAATGCAGGGGATTGAATCAGCAGAGAAAGCATTAATTTTTGCAAATAAGTGATTAAAAATGAATTATTTTATTATTATTCTTCTCACATAGGATATTCATCACTAAGAATTATTATTTTTATATTGATGTTTAATGTTTTGTCCTAAGGGCGGGGGGATGAATTGTAGCACTGGCATTTTTATCCCAGGCATGCTCTGCTTCCTCATAGATTCAATATTTGGAGTCATTGTAGCTCAGCCTAAATCCCCCTTCTCTGTCATGCTGGTGCAGCTAGAAGGGATCAGGCAGATCTGCTGAATTGTGAAGTTCTGAGACCTTAGAGAGTAATTCTTTCTAACAGTGTGAGCTGTTTCATAAGGGACAGGTGGTCTTGCATGCTAGTAGAACCCCCTTCATTAAAAGTTTCTAAGCAGATGATGGATAGCCAGCTTTGCAGGACTGTGTGGCAGAGTTGGACTAGATTATCTTTTAGGTAAAATTCCATGATCTGACAAATATTTTTCTGGCAGGAGTTTTGCTCCTGTTGATGCATAACAGCATCCAAAAACACTGCAGAATCCTTATCTACTCTGCAATTATCAAAATGTCTATAATCTGCCCAGAGTGCCAGTAGCCTTCTAGAAGTGAGAACGAAAAGGTATTGATAAAAAGACTGAAATGATGATAAGGAAACCCAAGGTTCCGCAGACAGCTAAGATTAGGGGGAAGAGAGAGGCAGGTCTCTATCATTTGGATAATTCCTCCACCCACCCCAATGTATAGGGCAAGTCTGAATTTTGTGTTTTCAATTAGAATTGAAGACACACCTCTGAAAAACTGCTGAGCTTAATGGTTAGGCAAAGGTAATAAGTCCATGTGAGAATTACATTCCCAGAGTCTTCAGCAATCTAAACCATCTTTCAATCAGGGCAGTGGCTTGTTTTATACACACAGAGAGTGAGGAATTTGCACATGTATTGGGATGCTGCTGCTTCTGATTCTGCTGCTTCCGAACATGGTGTGCTATGTGCATGCTGCTAAGTGCACCAGAAATAATCCCGAAGATGTTCCACATGAGTGGCACCAGTCGGGTGATTTCCTCATCAGTGGGATAGTGTCTCAGCTGTCAAATCCTGTGTTCTCCAAAGTTTCCTTCAACCAATACCCTCCTCAACACTCCCTGATTAAGTTCCCACTGTAAGCAAATGTTTTTATTTTTAATTGAGAAGTTCTGTATATCTGCATGAATAATTGCTTTTTTAATTTGGTTTTTAAAAGAAATATTAAAGGTTGAGAAAAGGACATTCTCCAACATATGCGTAATTAGGTTGTGCTTGTACTGGTAATTTGACATTTGGAAAAATTAGCCTTATATTATCTATTTGCTCTCTATTCTGGCTCTGGTACATAGGTGCTCAGTCTGCCCATTTTAGAAGGGGACTGTGAGGAAGCTTTCCATTGCACCAGTATTTCCACCCATTCAAACATATTTGTCCACATAATTTTGGAGAGATGACAAATTGGAGCCACATCTCATGTTTCAAGAAAGAGGATGATAGAAAGCTGCCTTAAATTGAGTCAAACCAATGGTCAATCTATTAATTATTCTCTGTAGCCAAATGAAATTTGAAAGAAGAAACATAGCAGGTGAATGACCCCCCAGCCCTCAAGAATACTGCTGCAATTCTATATACATTACCTGAGCATAAGCTTTGCTGTAAATAGCGGGACTTGTGTATGAGTAAACATGCATAGGATTGGGCAGTGATTGGGAGGTTTCAGAATGAGTGACTGGTATGTGTGGGAGTGGGAGATCAGGAAAGGAAAAGTCAATGGAGGGAGGGAGGGAGGAAGAAGGGGACTGTCCTTACCTGTCACAGTCCCTTCTGTCTCCTTCACCCACTAAATACCTCTCAGGACATTCCATCCTACCCTGTTAAATGCTTTTTAGCCTTTTTACTTTTCTATACCCGCCCAAAGTACAGGAAGGGGAATGAAAATATCACATATCATGGAGAAGAAAGAAGACAGTCTCAGAAAGTCTTGCCCCCCCCAGGGGAGAAGCTGCTGCAGACTCCACAACTGGCTTTCCTGAATAGGGGAGATGTGGACTGGTTTCATCCTGCACAGCATTTGATAGGAATGGGTGTGAGGCCCTCAGCCCAAAGTTCTTACTTCACTCATTGGCAGGGACTTAGTGCATCCAAGCTAGGCTAGCTCATTGCACAGAAATTGTGGTGGAAGCACAAGTCTAAAACCACTGAGAGCCAGTGTGGTGTAGTGGCGAGTGTCTGACTGGGACATGGGAGACCAAGGTTAGAATCTCCACTGGGTGACCTTGGGCCAGTGCCTGCCTCTCAGCCTAACCTACATCCCTGGGCTGTTGTAGGGATTAACTGGAGAAGGGATTTTGAGCTCCTGGGGGGGGGGGAGAGTGAGATATAGGTTGTTGTGGCTATAAGACCATGAGACAATCTTTTGAAGCACAAGCCTTGATTCCACCATGAAACAGCAAGTCCCTTTATCTGCAGCATGGTGACCAAGTTCTACCAACACATCCTTGCCCTGGTGTTTGCTGTTGATGAGATCAATGAGAATCCCAGGATCTTGCCCAATGTCACCCTCGGGTTCCACATCTACGACAGCTATACTGATTCAAGGAGGACTTACCGCACCACTTTGGACCTGCTCTTTAAATCACACCAGTTTGTCCCTAACTACAAATGTGGCACCCAGGAAAATGTAATAGGAGTAATTGGAGGACTTAGTTCTGATACTTCGTCCTGCATGGCAGATATTTTGGGTCTTTTCAAGATTCCACAGGTAGGATCTGAGTACTGGAGCTCAGAGGCTTTCCTCTCACCTCCCCCATAATTCACTCTTCTACTCTTTCCAGCAGTAATTTGATGAAGTGTAAAGATAGAACGATGTGATGGGAAGAAGAAGAATGAACTGAAATTTGCATTCATCACTATCCATTGATGTGCATGAGAGGTGTGCAGGTTTAAAATGATTTGTGTTTCGTTTGTAGAGAGGAGAATTGTTTGAGGTGTGATAGAAGGAGAGGGGCTGTTCACCTTGGGGAATTACAGCAGAACCATCTCAAAAACCCTAGAACCCCAAAGCCAGAAGAACCCCCCTTCTCTTTGCCTTTCCTCCGCATACACTCATTCCTTTGAAGTCTACTGGAAAGCGGATTGTAGTCAAACCACTTGTAAATGACTTCAAAGAGGATGGCTCATAGTGTCTATAAGCTGATGCTCCCCCCAACCCCCCCCCCAACAACAGGAATATTCTCCTTAAAAGAAGTTAGCTCAGAATGAAACGAACGGGTTTCAATATAAACCTCAAATAATAATAATAATAATAATAATAATAATAATAATAATAATACATTTTTTTATTTATACCCTGCCCTCCCCAGCCAAGCCTCCCTCAGAGCGACTAACACCAGGTATAAAAACAATTGATTGAAATACAACTTAAAAACAAGATTAAAATACAACATTAAAATGCAACCTCATTTCAGTAGGAACTCAAATACAAAACTTTTTTGGGGATGAAAACATCAAGTCTTTATCCAGACTGGTCCTACGTGGGCCAGAAAAAAGCCAGGGAAGTCCCCAAATAGGAGTTCCATCACAGAAGGAGAAAGGAAAAAGGATAGAGGGAGAGGGGATCAAGTTGATTCCAAGCCAAAGGCCAGGCGGAACAACTCTTACAGAATCTTACAGGCTCTGCGGAAAGAAATCAGATCCCGCAGGGCCCTGGTCTCATGAGACAGAGTATTCCACCAGGCTGGAGCCAGTGTTGAAAAAGCCCTGGCTCTGGTTGATGCTAATCTGACTTCTTTAGGGCCCGGGACCTCTAGGGTGTTGCTATTTAGAGTGTATGTTGACCAAAATTGTCAAGAGTGTCAGGAATGTCTACATTAAGAGGGTTGTGTAGTTTTCTTAGTGTGAGTAAAAGGTGGAGGAACCTGTCCGAACAGAAGGAAATTGGGCATAGAATCATATAATCTTAGAGTTTGAAGGGACCCCAAGGGTCATCCAGTCCAACTCCCTGCAATACAGGAATCTCAGCTGAAGCATCCATAACAGATGGCCACACAACCTCTGCTTAATTATTTTTTAAAATGATATTTTATTAAATTTTAACAAGAAAAAAGTTACAGAACGATAAACAAAAAACACCCCCCCAAAAAATACAAAAACCAAAATTTAACATAGAAAAAAAAGGAAAAAATAAAAATCCCTCTTTTTAACTTCTCATCGTTCATTTACTTATTTTCCGGACCTCCTCGCACCTCCCCTTTTTGTATTTCATTTTTGGTTCAGCAAATTCATACCCTCTTAATTTACCCTTAATTATTTATCCTCACATATTATAGCTTCAAATTTTCGTCTAATATCAATCCATTCTTGCATATTCTTATTTTACCTTATTACTAGAAGCACTTCATTTCATTTCAACGTCATTAACATTCAAAAATTTTACAGTGTTTCTGTATAATTTACCCTTAATTATTTATCCTTACATATTATATTTTCAAATTTTCATCTCATATCAATCCATTCTTGCATATTCTTATTTTACCAAACCTTTCTACTAAAGCCAATTAATTCCTTTCCAGCACATTCTTATATTTCATTAGTATTACACTAATTCCAAAGATAAAAAGATATATAAAAAGAAATTCTCATTCTAGTTTTATCCGACGTCCGTTCTTCCTGGTTTTGGGTTATATCAGTCCTTTCTAACCATTATATCCTGTCCATCAATCTGGTATTCTAATGTCCGAGGCTCTCAGGTCTCTTCTATGCCCCCTCTGCAGGTTTTCTTGTTCCTGTTTGTACTTGCACGCTTCCTTGTCCCTTGTTGGATTCTTTCATAGTTTCTTCCCTTTCTCCTTGGGGAGTGAGTCTCCGGGGAATTCCATACAGTAATAATCTCCATTTTCTTTCCTCAGATTGTCCCATTCCCCACTAACCCACTTCCCTGTGTTAATTTTGTAATCCAAAAAGTAGTTGTTCCAGAAATAGTTATCAATTTGTTTCACAGTCCCACCAGAGCTAAGAACTTTCTTAACTCCAAAATCTTGCGGACACTCTCCAAATTCAATCTTCCAGTGTTGCAGCTTTTGGTCATGCGGGACTTTAGATCTCTGTAACTTTTGAGGTGCATTCACCACCTCTTCCATCTTCATCTGCCCTTGGACTTGCTTTATTGAACCGGTTTCCTGGATTGGTTGTTGTAAGATTTCTTTATCTTCGTTTCCTGTTAGTTCGCATTTACTAGCTGGAGCAGACATAAAATCCAACTTTTCATTCATCAAAGTCACTTTCTCATCCAACTGCTGCAGCATAGCATTTATTTTGCCAAGGGCAGAGAGTAAAACTTCCTCCCTATTCATTTCTGTTGAAGGTCAAGTAGCTGGTCCCACGGTCTAATTTTCACAGCTGTTATATCTTCCCTGTAGGTAGTAGCAAACAAGCTGACAAGCTCCCTCTAGGGGACACAGTTTCTATTTAACTTCCATCTTTAAAATGTATCCAACAAAGGAAAATTCACTTTCGATTTTCAAATACTTTGTTTCCTTACAATACAATACAAAAATGCAGAAAGCAGCATTGAAGTTATTTTGTTTCTCTTTTGTTTCTATCTGTCAAAAATGTTCCGTTTTCAATTGATGGACATCTCTGACAATTTCTGTCCTGACGACCCGTCCCCAGGTTAGGGACGATGGAAATTTATATTCTTTTACTCTCTCTGCAGGATTAAGAAGTCAAAATTTCTTCCCCCCCTTTTCTCCTGCTGTCAATGGGTTTTTGATGGTTATAAATGCAGGAAATTTCAATCTTGGAGTCAATTTTCCAGGCAATTTAGTTTGCAAAGTCTTTTGCTTCAGTCTATTTACAAAAAGCGGTAGGCAGACTTCCTGTTTAGACCTTCCCGCTTCGGTACCTAATTCATAAATTTTCTTAACCAAATCTTCCGTTTTTACTCACGGGTGCTGGTTTAGAGTCGAATTGTCACAGGAAAGAGGACAGAGCTCTCCGGCATCAGCTGTGCAGCTTCGCTCCGCAGAAGTAGCGATTGACTCTCAGCACCGCGCCAAACACCCCGTCCCGCTCCGGAGCCCTTTGCAGGGTTCCTTTGCCAATTGGGGGGGGGCGCAAAAGGTGCCCACCGAGTCCCACGGTCGCAGGCTTCACCCGCCTGCAGTTTTCGAGAGGGTCCCCGCTTCGCTGTAGCGGTAGGACCCGATTTCTGCGGGGCTTTCTCCCTCTAAGTTAGAGGGAATCCGCCATTGCCGATGGCGCTGCCTCCGGAAGTCCTCTGCTTAAAACCCTCCAGGGAAGGAGAGTCCACCACCTCTTGTGGAAGTCTGTTCCACTGCTGTATAGAATGCCACTGCCTGTATAGAATTGCGCTAATTTGAAATCTGGGGAAATAATTATCTCCTCTTCCAACTCTTACTTTTTTTTAAAGATTTCATATGGCTCATTTGAGCCAGCAGTGAAGAATCAAATCAAGCTCCCTTCCTTTTACCGCATGGTACCCAGTGAAGCCCTGCAATACAGAGGAATTATTCAGTTGCTTCTGCACTTCAAGTGGAAATGGGTTGGGCTCTGTGCTATAGATAATGAAGGTGGAGACCGATTCCTACAGACCATGGAGGAAATGCTTTTGCAGAATGGAATCTGTTCAGCATTCACAGAAAGAGCTCAAACGCACCTGCGCCTCTCTGACAGCATACAGGAGATGCTCTACCACAAACAAAGTACTTTGCCAGTATTCATGCAGAGCAACGCCAATGCAGTTGTTATATATGGAGAAAGTGCCTCTATTACATGGTTGGGAGCAGTTATAGGGGGAATCAAGATAAGTCAAATACTATTTCTGCAAAATAAGAGGCTCTCTACAGCAAAAGTGTGGATTACAACAGCCCAAATAGATTTCACATTATACCCCATTCAGACGATTACTGATATGGACAGGCACATGTTCCATGGCGCTATCTCCTTCACAATTCATTCAAAGGAAATAGAAGACTTCCCAAAGTTTCTTCAGCTTGTAAATCCTTCATGGGAAAATGAAGATGGATTTATCAAATATTTCTGGGAGCAAGCATTCAGTTGTTCATTATCCAACTCAGCTGTGTCTGCATTCATCTACGGCAGATGTACTGGAGAGGAGATGCTAGAGAGCCTTCCTGCCCCTTATTTTGAAATGAGCATGACTGGCCACAGCTACAGCATTTATAACGCCGCCTATGCTTTGGCCCATGCCTTACACATCTTGCAGTCAGCTGGGCTGAAAGGCAGTGCAAGGGAGTCCAGCAACAGAATGGTTCCTCAGAATGTGGAGCCCTGGCAGGTAATGCTTCCTCATCTCCAATGTCAACTGTCCTTATATAGGTTCTGGACAATTTCCTGGATCCAATATCCATGGTGTGACCAACCAGGTTCCTGATCTACAGGATATTTCTATCAAGCTTTTATTTTCTCAGTTTTCCTAAGTCTTCTTCCAAATACTGATCCCATATAACCATGATTTTCCAGATTTATTTCTACGCCATGTATCATTTTGCAAGTACTCTGCAGCACCCACCACAGTTGAATTTTATACCCTTTCATGATTTGTTACTCCCTTGCTGCTTCTGCAAGTAGATTACTATCCATGATGAATTGTAATGACTTGTAGCCATATAGGAAAATGACCTTCAGCTCCTCGTTCTCTTTCCACCCAGCTCCACTCAATCCTTCACAAGATCTCATTCAACAACACTGTTGGAGATGAGATTGCACTGGATGAGCATGGAGAATTAGCAGCCGAATTTGACATTACAAACTTGGTCACGTTCCCAAATAAATCGTATGTCAGAGTCCAAGTAGGGAGGCTGGACCCTCCTGGCAAAGTGCTCACCATTGATGAGGACAGAATTGAATGGCACCGAGGCTTGACTCAGGTGAGGAGACAATATACAGCCTTGTTGTACTCCTTTCCCAATTTTGAACCAATCAGTTCAAAATGTTTTTGGATTACAAGCAATTTTTTTTTTGGGAGGCCCCATTGGCGAAAGCATGCCTTGGGTTACAACCTGCTTTGGTTTACAACTGGACCTCCGCAACGGATTATGGTTGTAAACCAAGGTATCACTGTAATACAAATAGGATAAAATGTTTTATTAGAGGGTAAATTGATATATGGAGGTTGAGTATTTCACCGAAGGCAAGGCATCATTTTATGAACTACTTTTTCCTATACACACATAACTGATTCTTAAATAAACCATTATGATGAAAAATGCAATATTTAGAGGCATTAAGTCAGCACATCTTTAACCAAAGAGAGTCCTTGGCTTTCAGATAATGCATAATACTGACTGTTTTGTGACTGTGTGAAATCCCTGAGGCAAATCTCTAGTTAGTGATGCAAGATTGAATGTTAAACTATTTGATTCACTGATCAGGCTAAGTATGCAAATTTGAATCTGTCTTTGTATGATACTTAACAGGGCAGATATTCCTACTACTTATTGTATATCTGTGTACTTACAGCTTTTGCATTCTGTATCACTTGCCCTCCTGTTTGCTGGTCGATTATCTGATACAATATGAAAAAAAGATGAATTCAACTGTTCCTATACATTTGGGCAGGTGCCACCTCTTTCAGTATGTAATGACATCTGCCGCCCTGGTTATGGGAAGAAAAAGAAGGAGGGAGAGACCTTTTGCTGCTATGCTTGTGCTCCTTGTCCTGATGGGATGATCTCAAATGAGAAGGGTAGGATATGCTATGTTGTAAAAGATCAAGCGAAGCATTTTATCGAAGTAAAATGTGGGCAACTCTTTTGCAAGTTCATTCTCATTAACATAGTGGCCATTTTTAAATTATGGCATTATGCATGGATCCCCACTTTTACATAGACACAACAATCTAATTGATATTTTGTTATAATCATACCAAGGAATATATCAACAGCTCAGTGAATGATACATTAAGTTCTCAGATATCTCTGATAGCACAGGCATTGGACTCATGATCTTGAATGCATGAATGGAACTTTGAGTAGCTGTAATTGTGGAACAAAGACTAAAGATGACGTTTGAAGTCATACTCGAAAATGAAGAGCTTGAGAGATTTCTGGGGTTTCCAATGAACAACTATTTTGAATCTGTATCTGTATTTGTATCTGAAGAAGTGTGCATGCACACGAAAGCTCATACCAAGAACTGACTTAGTTGGTCTTTAAGGTGCTACTGGAAGGAATTTTTTTTGTTTTGACTATGGCAGACCAACACGGCTACCTATCTGTAACTGGAACTATTTTGTAAACATCTCTGGAGGCATCTACAACGGTTTAACCTGAACGTAAAAATAATCTCCCACCTTCTAGTACCAGTGCCCTGTCAGAACAATGAAGTGGAAGTTTGGTCTTCCTTCTCCGTCTCTTCCAGTCAACCATCCCTGCACCAGAGATCATGGCTAGTTTTACCCTTCATAGCCCTCACATTGATATGACAGGGAAGGCCTACCAATTTAATCACTCTCTAAGTCTCTTAGTTTTCTGTGGGTGAGTTAGGCATGCAACATCATGCATACACTGAAAGTTTTTGGAAAAGATTTTGAGCACCACAATGTAGGTAGGAGTATAGGAATATGAACTGATTGCCATACCCATTGGAGGAAAGATGGAAACTTGTTATGTGTACAAGAACAGGAAGGACATAATACATTGACAAGAAAAGGAAGTACAGTGGTGCCTCGCAAGATGAAATTAATTCGTTCCGCAAGTTTTTTCTTCTTGTGAGTTTTTCGTCTTGCGAAGCACGGTTTCCCATAGGAATGCATTGAAAATCAATCAATGCGTTCCTATGGAGACCGTCCGGGGACAGAGGGGAAGGCGCGTGCCTTCCCCCTGTCCCCGGACCTGTTTTAAAGCAAGGGAAGGGGCAGTGGGGAGAATCACTTCTCCCCATTGCCGCCCCTTGGTTCAAAAGGGGTCCGGGGACAGAGGGGAAGGCGTGCACCTTCCCCTCTGTCCCTGGACCTGTTTTAAAGCAAGGGAAGGGGCAGCAGGGAGAATCGTGCGCGCCTTCCTCTCTGTCCCCGGAGATTGCGGGGCTGGCAACGGGGAGAAGTGATCTTCTCCCTGCCGCCCCTTGCTTCAAAAGAGGTCCGGGGACAGCGGGGAAGACGCGCTGCGCTTCCCCGCTATCCCCGGAGCTTGCGGGGCAAGCTTCGTTTTGCGAAGCAAGCCCATAGGGAGATGCGTCTTGCGAAGCGGCTAAGAAAACAAAAAACTCCTTCGTCTAGCGAGTTTTTCGTCTTCCGAGGCGTTCGTCTTCCGGGGCACCACTGTATACTATGGGATATAAGAGGAGAATCATATTCAACTAAATCATTGTGGTAGTGGAAGCAATGATTGCCACAAGTGCAAGGAAACTTCCCCCTCTTCTGTCCCCATTTGCCCCCTGAACTCTCCCAAAAAACTGATCTGGAGGTCTGGATCCCCCTTGAACAGTGTGCAGGGAAAGCAGAGGGAGATTAATCTGTTGGACAAGAAGTCATGCTTGCAGTGATGGAATGATCTTCTGAACACTATATTGAAAACAACCCAGAATATTTAGGTCCAAAAGGAAAAAAAAGGAAACAACAAGAAGAAATAAATGGCTACTTGAAATCAAAATGTGGGCTTGTAATATTTTAAGGCTTGGGAGGAGATACTTCTTCAGCCCAAATTCAACCTTTTAGGAAAACAGGCTACTGTTGGGTAGGGACAGAGACAGTAGTCAAATGGTTATGATCTATGCACCGTGCGTTAATTTCAGGCCATATTAAATGCCTAGCTTTGCACACAAACTATGCCAGGCACCTGTCAATTGGCCAACTACACTAGAAAGAGGCAGCATCACAGTTCGACAACACATTCCAGCCACACAAAAGGACTGGGGCAAAGAGCATGGCCTGGACAGAGTCCCAAGGTCAAGAAAGGGATGGGGAATCACATTTCAACCCCAGGCATACTGTTCCCAATGCTTATCTTAAGCCTTACTATTTCAACATAATATTAAGACTCATTTTGAATTAAAATATTATTAGAAATTAGATTAATTATCAACAATTTTTTGATTTGTATCTCCAATTCATATTTAGTCTATGTTCTATGCATTTTGAATCTGGTGTTATTTCTATTTGCATCCTGTGATCTCTTTTTCTGTGCAGCAAAAATGACCCTTAGTCAGACTTTCCTCTTGTCCCTAAATAAACACTGATTGCAAAATCACTTCCTTCCCGGCCATAATTTGAGTCGGGGGCATACAGCACATACTTCAGTTATTTCCATGTCTACTTAAATTTTTCTTTATTGAGAATAATAATAAATAATTTTCAGATACTTTGAAAGCAAAGTCTGTTTTGTACATCTTATTAAAACTATGAAAGTCAGACTAGATGGCCATGAAATAAAAACATCAAAGATGAACCAGACTGTTGGGTTTTTTTTCAATGAAAATGAGGCAGTTTGGGGAGAGTTCAGTGTGACAGTCCCAATACACTTTTCTTTGTTGACTCCTACAATTTTGAACTACTGCCAGAATGGTTGTATCATTTCACTTAACAGTGCTTTTTATTTTAAGACTAACTTTGTTGAACACCAGGAGAAAACTATATTTCAAACCAGATATGATTCATGACATTTCTACTTGATGCACTTTGGGCAGAAGAATTTGAAACACTCCATGAGTAAAAACACAAGGTAGGCTTCTGTTCTTGAGCATGAATCATTCTGGTTCTTACATTATCATGCATTCTTTTTCAGATGAAGAAACATGTGTCAGTTGTCTGGAAGACCAATATCCAAACGGAGGCCAGGATCAATGCATTCCTAAGATGCCAAACTTCCTGGCATTTGGTGACACTTTGGCCATTGTTTCAACTTCCTCTGCACTATTGTTGTCTCTGCTCACAGCTGTGGTGCTCGGCATCTTCATTAAGCACCGGGACACTGCCATAGTCAAAGCCAACAACAGAAGTCTCACCTACATTCTCCTCATCTCCCTCCTCTTCTGCTTCCTCTGCTCCTTGATGTTCATTGGAAAACCTAATAAGGTGACTTGCCTTCTCCGACAAACTGCTTTTGGTATCATCTTCTGTGTGTCCATCTCTAGTATCCTGGCCAAAACTGCATCTGTGCTTTTAGCCTTCATGGCCACCAAACCAGGATCTAAGATGAGGAAATGGGTGGGGAAACGATCGGCTTATTCCATCATTCTGTCCTGCTCAAACATCCAAGTGGGGATCTGTGCTCTCTGGCTGGCGATGTTTCCCCCCTTTCCAGATAGAGATACACATACAATGATGGATCAAATTGTACTCTTATGTAATGAAGGGTCAGTCACTATGTTCTACTGTGTCTTGGAGTTTATGGGCTTCCTGGCCATTGTTTGTTTCACTGTAGCTTTCGTAGCCAGGAAGTTACCTGACAGCTTTAATGAAGCCAAGTTCATCACCTTCAGCATGTTGGTCTTCTGCAGTGTTTGGCTGACCTTCATTCCAACTTACCTGTAGCACAAGAGGAAAAGATATGGTGGTGGTGGAGATCTTCTCCATACTGGCTTCCAGTGCTGGGTTACTGGGCTGCATCTTTACCCCTAAATGCTACATCATTGTGGTGAGACCTGAGCTGAACAAGAAAGAACATCTAATAGTTAAAAAGAAATAAATGAGATAAAGTACACATAAATTTATCCCCTCCCACAACAGATATCCCTCTCCCCTCCCCATATATAATGGTTAAAATGGGAAACATTATTCCTGAGCTGTAAGTGTGAATCCTAGTGATGTATGGAAGTGAGAGCTGGACCATAAAGAAGGCTGATCGCCGAAGACTTGATGCTTTTGAATTATGGTGCTGGAGGAGACTCTTGAGAGTCCCATGAACTGCAAGAAGGTCAAACCTATCCATTCTTAAGGATATCAGCCCTGAGTGCTCACTGGAAGGACAGATCGTGAAGCTGAGGCTCCAATACTTTGGCCACCTCATGAGAAGAGAAGACTCTCTGGAAAAGATCCTGATGTTGGGAAAGATGGAGGGCACAAGGAGAAGGGGACAACAGAGGACGAGATGGTTGGATGGTGTTCTCGAAGCTACCAGCATGAGTTTGACCAAACTGCGGGAGGCAGTGGAAGACAGTGGAAGACATGCTCTGGTCCAGGGGGTCACGAAGAGTCGGACACGACTAAACAACTAAACAACAACAAGTGTGAATCCGGTGGTTGCCAGTGTTGAGTGATGTGCCCTTCAATATGCAATAAAAAGATACAATGCCTCTTTGAAATCATCCTCATCTCTCTTTCCAGCTAAAGCCTGAGCTTCCTTGGTCAATTTTTCTGAAAGTCCTATGATCCACACTTTCTGTTACCACATTGACATTTGCAAGTGTTCACACATGTGCTTGCATGCACATACACACTGAAAAAACTAAAAATAATGACCAAACAGAAACCCTTTAAAAAATAGGATATATATTGGCCACTTACCAGTTGTCAGGAGTGTGTGCAGGAGCCGGGCCTTGTGACTGATAGGGCTTCCCAGGATTGGGGCCTTCCTGAGTTTGCCGTACAGGTGAGGCTTGACAGAAGACTCGTAGCACCTGGTGGCAAGGGCTGAGAGGGGTATATAAGACCAGCATTTCCCTCTGGCTCTTTGCCACAGCAACACGCTACCCACCTAGCTGTGCTTTGGCTTCCTGACCCTTGGACTCTTGGCTTCCTGACCCCTGGACCGCTGACCCTGAACTGCTGATTCCTGCTTCCCGACCTCTACCCAGGTCCCAACGTACCAAGCCAGGACACCGACTGCCTGTAACCCAGACCATGACACCAGTTCTCAGGTGCTGAGGCTGATCTGAAAAGTTGTCCATGATTGCTCAGCTGGAAATACACCAGTGCAAGTTCTTCATCCTGATTCATCCAGAGCTCATCCTGGATAATTTAAAGTAGATTAATTTATGCTGCTGTAAATAAAACAAAATAAACAAATAAACCCCATTAGTGCTCTGGGGGTGAGGCGAACATGGCAGGGCAACATGGGTTTCTGGGGCTTTTCCTGTCGTCATTCTGTCTCTCACAGCTACAATAAACCTACCATTAAAATTATGTGCTGGTCATTTCTTCATCAGGGGGCAAATGGGCAAATTTAGCAGGGGGTCAAATATCCCCCCCCCCGTATATATAATATACATATATGCAGGGCATTGTTTTTAGGAAAAAAAGGTGCTGGAACTTGTTGACTTTTTTTAGGAGGATCAACCAACACTTCAATCATCATGAAGTGTTTTGAGAAACTGGTGCGCCGTCACATTATTTCCTGTCTTCCATCAACTTTTGACAACTACCAGTTTGCATACAGGGCAAATAGATCCACGGAAGACGCTATCACTACCACTCTCCATGCTGCTCTGTTCCATCTGGAGCAGCCGGGGAGTTATGTGAGGCTGCTGTTTGTGGATTTTAGCTCTGCTTTTAACACTATCCTCCCCCATAGACTGGTGTCCAAGCTAGAGGCGATTGGACTCTCCAACTCCACCTGTCTCTGGGTTTTGGACTTTTTGTCAGAACGTTCTCAGAGGGTTAGAGTAGGGTCACATATGTCCACAGCCCTTAGCCTTAACACCGGCTCACCACAGGGTTGTGTGTTGAGTCCCCTGCTCTATACTCTCTATACGTATGATTGTACAGCCATTTATTCCAGCAACAAAATCATCAAGTTTGCTGATGACACTACGGTGGTGGGGCTCATTTCAGGAGGGGATGAGTCCGCCTATCGGGACGAGGTGGAGCGGCTTTGTGCTTGGTGTGGAAAGAACAATCTGGCTCTTAATACGGCTAAGACCAAGGAATTGGTGGTGGATTACAGGAAAAAAAAGGCGGACATTCAGCCCTTGTATATCAACGGGGAACGGGTGGAGAGGGTGGCGGAATTCAGGTTTTTGGGAGTGACTATCGATCAGGGCATGACTTGGAGCGCAAATACCACTGCTCTGGTGAAGAAGGCCCAGCAGAGAATTTATTTCCTCAGACTTTTAAAGAAGAACAATCTGAGTGAGAGACTGCTGGTGTCCTTCTACCGAGGCTCCATAGAGAGCATTCTCACATACTGTATTTGTGCCTGGTTCTCCAGCTGTACAGCTAGGAAGAGGAAGGTGCTCCAGAAGGTCATAACCACAGCCCAGAGGATTATTGGTCATCCCCTCCCATCTTTGGAAGAACTGTACGGTTCCCGTTGTCTTAGGAAAGCAAACAATATCCTGCAGGATGCATCTCACCCGGGACACAGTCTGTTTGTACTACTGCCTTCTGGCAGGAGATACAGAAACATCAAGTCAAGGACAAATAGACTGAAAAATAGTTTCTATCCAAGAGCTGTGGCCTTCTTAAATGCAGTAACTCGATAGTGTGACCTGGGAGTTTGATGGGTGTGGGTGTGGGTGTGGCTGGAATGTGGTTTGTTTGGTTGTTGTTGTTGTTTTGCTTTTGTTGTTTTTAAGGGATGGCATCCAATTTCGTTGCACTTGTGCAATGTTGCACTTGTGTAATGACAATAAAGAATCTATCTATCTATCTATCTATCTATCTATCTATCTATCAACCCAAGTTGTTGAGCTCTTTTTGAAGGGGAAAACTTATCTTCTTCACCCGACTGCCTTCCACCTCCGCCCTGCCGCCCCAATTGCTATGCTGCCCACTGACTCCGCCACACAGCCCTGACCGCCATGCTACCCTCCTCCTCCATCCCGCAGCCCTGAGCGTCGTGCTTGTGACTGTCACTGCAATACTACAGAGGTGCCAGAACTCACCAAAGAGATGCTGGAACTCAGTTTCGGTGAGTTCCGGCTGAACAAAAGCAGTATATATATGCAGAATGAAGAAACGGACACAATAAATTTCATGGCAATGTTTATTCATATAGTTTATTTTCTCTAGGATATATTATTTATTCTCAGTTATTCAACTGGGCCCCGGCACAACGATGCAGCATTTAGAGGGGAAAATGCAACCCAGCAGGCCAGAGTGTGAGAATATGATATACATTACATCTTCAGAATGAAGAGGTGGACATATGCCTTCATTTTATTTTCCTTACTAATTGCTCCCTGTTGTTCAGCTCAGGTCGCAGAAGAATGATGTAGCACTTAGGGGAAAAAATGCAGGCCAGTAACCCAAAACTGGAGGACAAGATGGAGAATATCTCCACAGCCACCATGTATTTTCCTTTGGTGCTCTGGTAGGTTGGAACAAAGGATAACCAAACACTACAAAACACCAACATGCTGAAAGTGATAAATTTGGCTTCATTGAAACTGTCAGGTAATTTCCTGGCAAGGAAAGCCACCACGAGGCTGATAATGGCTAGGAGACCCATATAGCTCAAGACCAAATAAAACATGGTAGTGGAACCTTCATTACATTCCAGTATAATCTCCTCATTCACTGAGTGCATGTCTGTGTCTGGGAATGGAGGGAAAGTACTTAGCCAAAGAGTACATATGTCAACTTGAAGAAAGGAACAGGAAAGGATGATGGAATTTGTCAATCTTCTCCCCACCCATTTTCTTATTGTAGAACCTGGCTTGGTTGCCATAAATGCCATCACCACCATGATGGTTTTTGCTAAAATGCTGGAAAGAGCCACAGAGAATATGGCACCAAATGCTGTTTGTCGGAGGAGGCAGATCACTTTCCCAGGCTTTCCAATAAAGAGTAAGGAGCTGAGGAAGCAAAGAAGGAGGGAGATGAGGAGGGTGTAGGTGAGCATCCGGTTGTTGGCTTTAACGATTGGAGTCTCCCTGTGCTTGATAAAAATCCCAAGGACTAAAACTGTGATCAATGAGAAAGCAATAGTCAAGGTAGCTAAGATGATCCCTAAACCTTCCTTGTAAGAGAGGTAACTTAGAACCTTAGCAATGCATCTAGTTTGGTCCTTGTTTGGATATTGGTCTTCTGGACATTTGACACAGGCATCCATATCTGAAAACAACAAAGAGCTGTTCGACTATTTCTATAGGTTGAGCTGCATAATTCTAATAATCTAATTTAGTGCAAGAGTTTGCTGTTGATGACGGTTTTTGATATTTTTGATATAAACCCTGATTGAAATCAATGTAGAAAATCAGTTTCCTCCAAGAGCACCTGGTCATCAACTTGGATGGCTTTAAAAGAGGATTGGACAAATAAATACAGAATAGGGGTATCAATGAGGCAGTATGCATCTGAATACCAGCTCCTGGAAATAACACAAGGAAGAGTGTTCTTGTGTTTGGGTTGTATGTTCAAGGGATGTGCATTGTGGTTCGAGAACTTGACCCCCGCGAAGTAAAATGAAGACACAGGGACACGTGATATAAGGTTAATGGGCTAGAAAAGGCCACAACTTTATTGATTACAGCAATGAAAAGGTATTGGCTTAGGCATTGGATTGCGAAACAAGTGGGTTTATTCACCAGGGGTTCATCACCTGTTGATGCTAATCCAACTATAGGCTCACCCCTGATGTCACCGAGGGTCGTGCCATGGCCTCCCGCCAAGCAGGCTTCGGACGGAATACACGACCGCCAGATTCCTTTAACGGAATACCCCTAGAAATTGAAGGCATAGGCGATGGCCACACCTAGCACTTCGACACACCACAACACATTATTCCAATGCCTAACCTGCCCACCAATACCACAAAAAGTTGTGACGATTGTTACGAGGTAGGCGAAAAAACCAAAAAGCCTAATGCCAAATGGAAAAACTCCTACCAGGCCCCTCGGGCAACCGGGGTGACCAACCTAAGGTCAATAGCAAGGCCAATGACCTAAGCCCTAACTCAAAGGGAGTAGAGGGTGGGTGACTCGCACAGGACGACGAAGAGAAATGAGGCCAGGGAGAGAGGCTGGTGCATGAGACCAGCCAGGTGAGCTGGAGGCAGGGGGCAACGCCCCCTGCTAGGAGCGGTGTTCGGGCTCCCACCCACAACCACTCCCCTCTCTTTCAGGGAGGAGAGTCTTTCTCAAAGCAAATACGATATGTTACAGAAGATGAATGATATCACAATACACAATTGTTGCTTACCCTTCCGGCCAGATATCATTCCTTCTGGACATGGAGCACAGTCAAAACAGCAAAATTTCTCTCCTTCCTTCTTTTTCCTGCTGTAGCCAGGATGGCAGTTGTCATTGCACACAGAAAGGGGCAGCACCTGCACAGAATAATGTAAAGGGACTCGGATTAGTGCTCTTCATTCATTCAGCTCTACAAAGAGAATTATGTTGGGAAAATAAACCATTTGGCCCAATTCCTAAAAGAACCGTGTAAGGTGCATAGCAGATATTATATTGTGCAGCTTGAAGCGATTGGATGCATAAAACCTTTTCGAAAGAAACATTTTCCAGACCCATTATATATTATTTAAAACTTTACTTGCAGAACTTTCTACAAAATGATCTAATAAAATTTATTCAGAACTTTCTTCAGAACAGAACAAAAAGAAACATCCAAATAATTCCATACCTGGTGCATATCTCCACAGACTCAGAATCTTATAAGAAATAAAAGATAATTCAAAACAATCACATTTAATTATCAAGCCATCAAGGAGCTCAGAGAGCTCTTCTTGCTTTTCTTTAGCTTTAGTGCAATCTTCCAGTTAAACTCTTTCTTCAATACACACAGGCATTCTCCATTTCAGTGTAAATTAAACAATTATACTTAATAATGTATATAAAATATTACTTTCCTGAATAATCTAGCAGCTAAAAAGCAAAACAGAAAGTTAAAGTGGCCAAAATGTTTCTTTCTGGCACGTCTCACCTGATTAAAATGTGGATGCCACACAATCTGGTCATCATGAATGGTTAACTCTTTGCCTGGAAGAACCCGAGGTTCTAATCTTCCAATCTTTACTCTAACCACTGAACCATTGGGGAACATCACCCAGTTTGTAATATCAAAACCTGCAACCAGTTCTCCATTTTCATCAAAGTGTACATTCTCAGCAGCAGTATTATTGAATATGATGCTCTTCAGATAATGATGAACCTCGATTGAAAGAGCAATGAATAACGAGACAACATAGTGCTAAGATTACTTTAGTGAACTTCCCAAAGTTGTCCTTATAGTTGTCATCTGGTTTATGTAGGTGGCCACTTGTGAATATCAATCAGTCAATCAGTCAATCAGTCAATCAGTCAATCAATCAGTCAATCAATCAATCATAGAATCATATATCTGTAGAGTTGGAAGGGACCCCGAGGGCTATCTAGTCCAACACCCTGCAAGATGACCCTGAGGACCCCTTCCATCTCTACAATTCTAGAACTCTATAATTTTAAAGTATTGCTTTCTAATTACCTGCCATGATTGCACACTGTGAAATGTCAGTCTGACCCTTTCTTCCAATCCTCTGTGTTTGGATATGGATTTGTAGATGGCGTTCAAAGCATGCGCCACAGCATAGACAGCATTGTAGACATTGTAGCTGTGGCCAGTCATGTCCATTTCAAACAGAATTCCAGGAAGGCTCTCCAGCTTCTCCTCCCCAGTGCAGATGATTTCATTTTCATTTCCCTCCTCTGACACTTCAGACATTTTTAATAAACAGCCAAATGCCTGTTTCCAGAATTCCTGGATAAAGCCATCTCGTTTTGCCCAGAAAGGGCTCAGCTTCTGAATGAACCCTTGGAATCCTGATGGCTGGTTTGAGTGGACTGTGATGGATATGGAACCGTGAAATGCTTGTACCTCCCAATTCTTCTGTATAGAGTGTGATGCAAAATCCCAGTGGGATGTAATAATCCACACTTTGCCCAGAGTTGGAAAAAAGAAGAAGGGTGATACAAATATCAACATTCTCAGAACCTGGAAGGATGGAGGTTCTCCATAAACAATGAACACAGTTGGGTTATCCTCAAAGACCATTGCATAGGTTCCTAAATGCTGTAAAGCAAAGTCTATCATCTCATCCACATAATTCCATTTTGGTATTCTTACTATGTAGGCATAACAGATGCCATTAGGGGAAAGGATTGGGACCATTGTCTTTAAAAACCTGTCCCCTCTGTCATCTTCCACAGCCCAAAGCCCAATCCAGGTCCACTTAAAATGCTGAAGTAATCGCACAATCCCTGTGTACTGGTGGGCTTCATTTGGGACCATCTGATACAAAAATGGGAAGGTCTTTTTGACACCTTTTAGTGGCAGAAATGATCCATAAGTCAGCTGAAATAAAATTAATAAGCATTTTTCAGATGGGTTATAAGCATTTACATCATAGATTTACTTATTAGAAAATAGTTCTGTAGTCCATCTCATTCAATGTCCTGTGAAAATTCAGATGGGGGGATCCAGCATGAGAACCTGACTATCTTTGGTAGTGAGCCACATTGAGCCTCTTGTCTCAGGCAGCAGATTAGGAAGGCTACTGTCACAAAAATGCCCCACTGGGCTGTTTGTCTGAGCTCCCTACACTGTCCCATCAGAGCCCCAGCTACACTAATCAATCACTTCCACTCCCTGTTTCCAGAACCTGTAGAAGTAATATCTGAGTTGTGTGTTTGGGGACATTGCAGACAGATGCAATTGGAAGATTCCTGTAGGGTCTTGACCAGCCTGAAGACTTTGGGACTCAGTGAAGATTTCCTGGTGTGGCTTATCTCTTGCTGAGAGAATTGGAGTTACTTAAAATATGTCGTGAGAATAAGTAGGTTCTGTTTGGCATCATGAAGGCCCAACAGAGACTCCATTTCACCAGGGTCTTGCGAAAAACAATGTCAAACAAAAATTGATGATCTCCTTCTACCGGTCCACAATAGAAAGTGTCCTTTCATACTGTATTACAGTGTGGTACGCTGGTTTGACAGCCACGGACAGAAAGTCCCTACAGAGGGTGGTGAATACAGCACATGGTATCATGGGATGTCTCCTGAGTTTGCTAGATGACATTGCAGGAGACCTCTGCCTTGGAAGAGCGAGGAATTTTTGGGGGGTGACTCACACCCCGGCCAGCACCTCTCTAATCTCCTACCTTCGGGCAGGAGATACAGAAGTATAGTCAGCCACACCAACAGGTTAAAGAACAGTTTTTATCTGTGGGCTGTTGGGCTGCTGAATGGAAAAATAATAGTGGTGAAATTGACTTCGAACAAGCACACAGAGTGTGATCATGACTGAGTGTATGTGGGGGGGGGGCTTGTTTAATTTCACTGTACACAGGTGATGTAGTGACAATAAAGGTTTATTATTATAATATTATTATTGTGATTTCTTTTCCTGTCTTCTGAAGTGTTATCTATCCCCCACAGGCTTTTGTCACCTCCAAATTGATAAGGATTCTCTCCACCCTTTTGTCTTAGTGATCAATAAATATTTTGAGAAACAAGACCTTCCAAACAAAGCCCTGAAGTATCCCACTTGCAATATCCCCCAACTCTGACGATAAGCTATCCATGTGTTTTGTTGTCCTACAAGTTCTTTATCCATCAGATTGTATAATCATCTAGCCCATATTTCTCTCATTCAGTAACTAAAAATCATGGCAAACACTGTCAGAGAGTTTCCTGAAACCAAGATGGTGTACCATACTTGTGAAACCTCCATGCCCTCATGCACACGACTTACCTGTGGAGTCTTGTGGATTGCTGAAATGATGGCCATGTTGGCAGAGACTTCAGAGATACATCCCCCAATGAAAGCTATCAGATTGTTTTGGTTGTCACATTTGAAGTTGGGGACAAACCTATGTTCTGTGGAGAGCAGGCTGAGGGTGGCCTTGTAGGTCATCCTTGCAGTATAGTAGCTATTGAGGATACGAAACCCCAGAGAGATATTGGGTAAGATGCTGGGATTCTCATTGATTTCTTTGACAGCAAATGCTAAGGCCAGGATGTGCTGGTAGTTCTTTGGCACTGATCTGCAAGACAATTAGCAGCTGTTTAATAAAACCACAGCTATAACAACAACAACAACTTGTGCACTTCATCATCACATCTCTGCAGGTTTCTAGGATTAAACTGTAGTTTATAACTGTACAAGATTATATACCAAAGTACAAAAATAAGACCTCTGAAATAAATATTTATCCAGTCAATTAATTATCTAAATGCTCATACAGTTCCAGGACTTTTTAATGCTTAATAAAATATTACAGGTGGAAAGTACAATGAAATCCTTTCCCCAGATACTATTGTATTGTACTGGAGTCAATTCACAAATCACCTTTCTTTAAGAAAAAGGGGGGAAAGGGCAGTATCGTATTTAATATGATTTAATAACTTTACAATTCTATGATTCTAAATAAAAAAGTATGAACAAGAAATAGGGACAAGTTTCTTTTGTAAATATTGGCCTATCTAACAATACTTCCATAAGAGGGTTAGGTTTGCTTTGCCCCTCCAAAGTCTGTTATGTATTGCATCAATAGCCCTATGTTTCTCCCTGTATGATGTGAGAGAGTAAGCTTTGCAAATTAGATGTATTAAAACAGGAATAAGAAACATATTTATTTCTCTAAAATATAACAATATGAAACCAAATGTCAGAAATACCTGAAGTCTGAAATGGCAAGGGAAGGGCTAAGATTGAGATCAAGGATGTAAGACAACAAAGTGTAGCGAGAGCAGAAATGAAATAGTTTTAAGCAGAACTTTTTTCCAGCCAGAATTTACTGGAACTCAGTTCTGGCACCTCTCAGGTGGCCGCCATTGCCATTATAAGAGAACAAGGCGCTTATGATGAGTTCTGGCACCTCTTTTTCTAGAAAAATAGCACTGGTTTTAAGGTTTCCTCATTTTGCCACTCATTTAAGAAGGAATAGGACTTCTAGCAGTTTGGAAATAAATTTAAAATGTAGTATGAACAAATGACAACCAGAAAGAAGACAAATGCTCCTCTCCAGATAACCACCTCAGAAGCAAATAGACGGGATGAGAAGGTCTTGCTCCAGCTGCGATACAGAAATGCACATGATCCATTCATTTCTGTAAGATTTCTGGAGGAAACACACTAGCGGTTTATGCCCAACAAGATATTCTAGAAGGTATCACACACATATTAACAATCCAAGCGTCACTTTTTTTACATCAAAAGCTCCATAAAGCACATCATTCCTTAAGGATATGTTCTGAATAATTATAATTCATACATATTTCAAATTGTGTGAAAAATATTGATGCCTTACATAGGTTCGTCAATCGTGATCTGGGCAGGCTGTTCCATGAAAGAGAGCATATTAGAGAGGAGTAATACTTGAGAAACAATTTCACCAATGACAATGCCTCCTGGCTGGTAAAATTCATGAGGAATAGGGAGGGGATCATCATATATGCTGCAATTCATAGAATGTGCATTGCATACCATACGACATGGTAGAACGAGCAGCAACATCACCACAAGCAAGATCCTGTTGATGAAACGCCCCTTCCAAAGCTGTTTTCCCATGATTCCAGTTGCAGAATTCAATGTGGCTGTTTTTCAGCTTTTCTACAGCCTTCCTTGAATGGTAGACTGTGTTGCTGCTACACAGATTTGCAGCATGGCTATTCAGGGAATCTGGGTACCAGTATCTTGCTCCTTTATTTCATTTCACCTCCTTGTCCATCGTTAATTTCCCTAAACAGTGTATTTTCTTTATCCCCCCCTTTATCCTCTAAGGATGGGTGAATTTTTAAAATTTATTTCTAAACAACTTAATATGCGTGTCTACAGGTCAGGTGTCAGTAATTTTGCTGGGGTGAGCAAAGGAATCCAAATGCAAACTTGTGAATTCTCAGCTTGTTTCCCTAAAAGATGGGTATGCAAATTACAGGGCATGTGTGCTATTCTATACTGGTCAATATGGTTCAGTTTTCCACAGTAAGAATCTGGGAAGCAGAAAATAAACAGGGTAAGCAGGAGAATATATGAGGAACCAGGATACTCCCAGCATACTTTATTTGTTAAAAATCAGTGGAAAAGTGGTTATGCAGAAGAATGAAGATACCCTACATATCCCTAGATCCAGTTCTGAATAACACAGGAATTATATAGGTTTTTCAATATGCTTATTGTTCATTTTTCTTACAGGCTCTGGATGTCAATTGTGTCACAAGACAGAAAACAGTAATTTTGACAATGATAGGAATGATTTAAATTTCCCAAGTGTGTTTTTGGCCTCTGAAGTGGCATCATTCAATTCAAAACTCCTAGGATATCTTTTCTGAATTTTCCAACTATTGTTTTATTGTGTTTATCCTCTTTTCTTTTTCCTTATTTGCTGCTCCTTGTTATATAGTCTCATGCCCAAGTAGAGAAAACAGCTCAACATGGAGACCAAGATCCCGACAACAGTTCTTGAATATGAACTACAATTCCCAATTTCACTGGTCAAAATAGATACCAGCACTACTATGTTTTCATAATCCTCAATTTAGTGATAGCCAAAGTCAAGTTTACATTTATTTATGTAAGCCAAATCAAAACAGGGCATTGACCTGTGATAATGTTTGTCCAGTACAACTGTACTCACAAGAAGGCTACATTTGAGCAATGATCTCGTTCTATTAAAGCACTAATACTAAAAATCTCATGATGTGGACTTTCCAGTGAATTTTTAAGTGAGCATAATAAACAGATGAACTTACATCCTCTCACCTTTTCTGGCCATTATTTGCTCTCTACTGTTCAGATCAGGCCTGAATAAAAATATGTAGCATTTAGGAGAAAAGATGCAACCCAGTAATCCAGCACTGGAGGCCAAGATGGAGAAGATTTCCACGGCCACCATGTATTTTCCTTTGATGCTCAGGTAGGTTGGAACAAAGGACAACCAAACACTGCAAAACACCAACATGCTGAAAGTGATAAATTTGGCCTCATTGAAACTGTCAGGTAATTTCCTGGCTGGAAAAGCCACAACGAAGCTGATTACGGCCAGGGAGCCCATATAGCCCAAGACACAGTAAAACATGGTTGCTGAACCCTCATTACATTCCAATATGATTTTCCCATTCAATGAGTGCATGTCTGAATCTGGGAATGGAGGCAAAGTACTTAACCACAGAAGAAGAAGAAGAAGAAGAAGAAGAAGAAGAAGAAGAAGAAGAAGAAGAGGAGGAGGAGGAGGAGGAGGAGGAGGAGGAGGAGGAGGAGGAGGAGGAGGAGGAGGAGTTTGGATTTGATATCCCGCTTTATCCCTACCCGAAGGAGTCTCAAAGCGGCTAACATTCTCCTTTCCCTTGTTCCCCCACAACAAACACTCTGTGAGGTGAGTGGGGCTGAGAGACTTCAAAGAAGTGTGACTAGCCCAAGGTCACCCAGCAGCTGCATGTGGAGGAGCGGAAACACAAACCCGGTTCCCCAGATTACAAATCTACCACTCTTAACCATTACACCACACTGGCTCTCCAGGATACAAATGCCAGCTTGAATGAAGGTGCAGACGAGGACAATTGAATTTGGTTGCCATGAATGCCAGAACCACCATTACGGTCTTTGCCAAGACACAAGAAAGAGCCACAGAGAAGATGATGCCAAAGACCATTTGGCGTAGAAGGCAGTTCCCTTCTCCTGGCTGTCCAACAAAGAGCAAAGCGGAGAGGAAGCAAAGAGGAAGGGAAACGAGGAGGATGTAAGTCAGGGTCCGGTTATTGGCCTTGACTATGGGTGTGTCCCTGTGTTTCATAAAACTTCCCAGCACTAGAATTGTGATGAAAGAGAAAGAATTGGCCAAAGTAGCCAGGATAATCCCTAAGTTTTCTGTGTAAGAGAGGAAGCTTAGAACTTTGGGAATGCATTGACTGTGGTCCTTGCTGGGATACTGGTCTTCGGGACATTTGATACAAGGATCCATATCTGAGGGGGGAAATGAAAAGCTGGTTCTTTCTAGGAATTTACTCATTTTTACCTGGACAGTCATTTAAAAGAGTCAGACTGCCTTTATTGTCTTTTGGAAATTCTTTTAACTACTCCAAGGAAAGCACTCCCATTAGTGAGAATGAATTGTTCTGTGTTCACGTGTTCCCATTTGAGTTTGTGGGTTGTAGTAGCTAAATGTTGTTCTGTGTGATGGAAAGGCGTCATGTATGTCAATTCAGCTTAACATAAAGAGGACTGGATCTGGCTTTCATCCAGGCCCACCTGCTGCACCTCCTTTGGCTACCCTGCCACCTTCACAATGGGGCAGGGGCTGCAGAGGAAGAGGGGGTGGCAGGGAGTGGCATTTTCTCTTTTGCCTCACGTGGCAAAACAACCTGGGTCAGCCCTGATAAGGTATCATGCAAAAATCTGCCAGACCTTTGAAGAATGAATTGCCAAACAAAAGGAAAGAGTCAAATAAATGACCAGTTAATTCAAAGGGGACTTTTGGTTTACTTTTTCAAGACACAACACTTTCTTAGATACTTCCAACAAAGATGCTTAGTGCATGCATACATTCTTTATTATGGTCCAAAGACCTGCAAAAACAGTTTCAAAAGTGGGTGGCTTTCAACAAATTAAAACACAATATGACATCAAACCTTAAAAACTTCCCCTGAACAGGGCTTCCCTTAACAAACTTTATTTGGGCAATTTGATTCCATTCATATGTTGTCACTGATGTTTTCTAGAAATCATACTCTGTTTTTTACCAACATTAAACATTTGGATGAATGACAAGATATAAAATCTCTTATACCACACAAGTCACGTGTGAGGAAGACATAAGAACTACTTCTTCACCATACAGCAAGAGTGAAACTGGTCTATCCCTCAGATATACTGGTCTACAAATGTACAGTATGAGGTGATACTAATATTGTTTTCATTCACATTAAACAATAGAGCCTAAAAATATTTTTGTCACCCACACCCAAAAGCTGGAGTACTACTTGGCCATTCCAAAGAGTGTGCTACATGAACTTTTCCAGAAGCCTTGTTGCATCTTTATAATTAAGTACAGCCACCCACCTTTTACACCTGTTTGCTATAATTTCTCCCATATGCATTCTCCACTAACCAGATCAATGGAAAATGCAAGATACAGGGACCATTTCTTTACATATATTGGATTAGTCAATTGAGAAATTGATGCCATTTTGATTTCAAGATCTGTTTACTGAGGGCAGAAATTTGGTATGGATTCTATGATGTAAGACTTAGAGAGACAAAATCAGCCTCTAAGTGTGATCAAGCTCTGGAGCTGATATTTCATTTCAGTGGGCAGACATGTCTGCTCAGCTCAGTGAAAAACAAATCCCTGGAAAGAGGTTGGTTTATTCAGCTGAAACCTTGTGATAATCTGGATCATCTCCTTAAACATGCAATCAGCTTAGTGAACAAGAAGAGGATCTAATTTTCAAGTATGAGAAATTTTCAAGTAACTGAAGATGGGGAGAGGGCATTTAAAACAGACAGAATCCATACCCTAATTTTAAATAAAACCCCCCAAACCAAAAGCACCTCTTTGAATATTTCCCATAATCTGACCCATTAAAGCACTCAGTGTCTCAAAACCTCTGTGCTGGGAAGAGATGATCATAATTTGTGTGGCACAGTCAATCTAGTTAATTTTGGTTTTGCCCCTCAGCTTGCTCAAAATTTGAGGCATAGTTTTTATGCTCATATAGGATCAGGAATGGTTGGGAATTAGTTCACATAAAAGATGTTTTAGTTTTATACAATAAAATTGGCTGTTGAAATAAATCCTCAAAAATGAAGTCATGCCTCATTTTTTATGTGAGTACAAGGCCAACATGAGATGGGGTCAACTGAATTTGGGGAGAGAATGCATCAAACACTCATACCACAATTCCAATGGCATTTCTATTACTGTCATATCTGATGAAATATGAGTAAGAGTCAAAGAAAGAGATTAATCTGTATTTTAATTTATTTTTTCTTCCTTATCATTTGTTCCCTGCTGTTCAGCTCAGGCCTTAGCACAATAATGTAGCATTTGGGGCAAAAGATGCAACCCAGTAATCCAGCACTGGAGGCCAAGATGGAGAAGATTTCCACGGCCACCATGTATTTCCCTTTGGTGCTCAAGTAGGTTGGCACAAAGGACAACCAAACGCTGCAAAACACCAACATGCTGAAAGTGATAAATTTGGCTTCATTGAAACTGTCAGGGAGTTTCCTGGAAAAGAAAGCTACTATGAAGCTGGCGGTGGCCAGGGAGCCCATGTAGCCTAAGACAGAGTAAAACATGGAAGCTGAACCTTCGTTACATTCAAGTATGATTTCCCCAATCACTGAATGTGTGTCCTTATCTGGAAATGGTGGAGAAGTACTTAACCAAAGAGCACAAATGGCAGCTTGGATGAAGCAGCAGAAGAGGACAATAGAATTGGTCAGTCCTTTCCCCACCCATTTCCTTATGCTGGATCCTGGTTTGGTGGCCATAAATGCTACAACCACAGTGACCGTCTTTGCCAATACAGTGGAAATGGCCAAAGAGAAAACAAGACCAAAAGCCATTTGTCGGAGAAGACAGATCACCCTTCCAGGCTGTCCAATGAAAAGCAAGGAGCACAGGAAGCAAAGGAGGAGGGAGATGAGAAGGATGTAGGTGAGGGTCCGGTTGTTGGCTTTGACTATGGGAGTATCCTTGTGCTTCAGGAAAATGCCAAGTACTAAAGTTGTGATGAGAGAGAGAGAAATAGCCAACACCACTAAGATGATCCCCAGATTTTCTTTGTAAGAGAGGAAGCTCACAATCCTGGGAACACATTGAGTTTGATCCATGTTGGGATATTGGTCCTCTGGACAATTGATGCAAGCGTCTATGTCTGAAAAAGGGAAGAGGTGCTTATGTATTTCAAAAGGCTGACCAACATCTATCTAAACAAAAACAGTTATTTAAGTACGCCTTTACACTAGGTAATGCCAGTCAAAAGCAATCAGCCACAAGAAGGTTTGAGGATGTCTGTTTCTGTGTTCTTGCAGTTCTTTCACAAAATATTATAATTTGAATCTTATAATTTATAATAGTGAATCTTAAAATTTGAAAGTAAGTGAGACTGCATTTTGGATGGCTTTTGAACTAGTGGACCAGTAGCTGATTCAGAAAGTGGTTAGAAAAGAATGAATTATATGGCATCCTGTGTTTTCTCCTGTATTTACAATACCTGATCTATGAAGAAAGACACAATTTCAGATGGCCCATAGAATAATAATGGGCTGGTCCAGTTGGAAGGCAGAAACCTAGCTCTAATGGATGCATGGATTAGTCAGTCTAGTTAGTCAGTATTTAGTGTCTAGCTGATTTGCCTGGCTCTTGGTGTCTAGTTGAAGGATTGAGAGATGTGTGTATTGCCTCAGGACCCACCAAGCACTCCTAGAAGGTTGCACAGAACAGGATGAGGCCCTGAGGATGCAAAATGTTTCTTACCCTGGCTTTAGAGTTGGCTAGAACCAGGAAAGGACCTCCTCATTGCTTGGGAAATTGTTGCCAACCGAGGGGCACTTTGCTCATTTTCCCATCTCAGATAGACGTCTAATCACCCATCCATCCATTCATCTACACTTAGTTATTGCATTTATATCCAAGGAACTACAAGTGGCATACTTTGTTCCCTCCACTTTATCCTCACAATGTCCCATGAGTTGTGTAGGTGGCAAAATTGTGATCGGTCTAATGTAAGGCTGCTATATGTCTGGGTTTTCCCTGCCACATCTGGGAATCAGGTGCAAAATGGCGTCCAGGTGAATTTTTGCTGAATCGGCAAAATATTTGGGAAAACCTGGATGTATGGCAAGTAGAGGTTGTTTTTTTTTTTTTAAAAAAAACACCTTTAAAAATCCTGTAAAAGCTCAATAACTTTGAACCTAGAATATTTTTTTAAATAATGACAACTCAACAACAAGATAATTGTTTCTTAAAATCCCTTTAGTATTAGACTGCTCTGCATTCATCAGCATTCTCCAAACAAAGGTAATAAATAGCCTATTTATATATATATATATGTATTAAATCCCATAAATTAGGTCATGGGAATTCCTGCCCCCCACCTTTCTGACTAGAGATCATTCCTTCTGGACACGGAGCACAATCATAGCAGCAAAACTTCTCTCCTTCCTTCTTTTTTCTACTGAAGCCAGGGTTGCAGTTGTCATTGCACACAGAAAGGGGCAGCGCCTGTGCAAAATCATACAGATGAGCAACAACAGATTAGCCCTTTTCAGTCCTTCACCTCCATGTGATTAGACTCATGTGAGGGGCAGAGAGACTGAGGATGAACCAGTTGGCTCAGCTCCTCTGTCGCCCATTTGTTACCAATTCCCAACTTCATCTCTAGGTTTGATCAGTCTAAGACTCAGACTGAAAGTGGATCATGAAAAAGACAATGTCACCTCCAGACCTCCAAAATATGAAGTTGTAGAAATAAAATAAAGATATCTTGAAGATAAAAGCAAGGTCCATCTTTTTTCCTTCCAGAAATCACTACATGAAGTAATGATATTCTGGTGACATTTTAGCAAAATAAAATATTTTATTTTCCAATGCTTTGTAACTGGCTTATGTGATAACTTTTTTCATAAAGAAAGTAAATGGCAGAGATGGCAAAAAGGATTCCTTGCTTTAATTTAAGGTTTGAGATCAATTTATGAAGTCAAGGATCATAAAGCATAAGATCTACAATAGGGCACCTCAAGAACTGACGGAACGGTGAGGAGCCCAGAAGGGAACATTCCCCTTTCATATAGTCAAGAGTTTGCAGTTATAATTCACCTGATTAAAACGTGGATGCCACATGATTTGCTCATCATTGATGGTTAACTCTTTGCCTGCTGGAGCCTGAGGCTCCAGTCGTCCAACTTTCAATCTAGTCAGTGAGCCATTGGGGAAAGTGATCCAACTGGTAACGTCAAAACCTTCAACCAGTTCTCCATGTTCATCAAAGTGCACCATATCTCCAGCGCTGATGTTGAATACAAGGCTCTTCAGAAAGGGATGGACCTGGAATATTGAAATATTTACATGGAATTAATGACATGAATAACTGTTCTTAAAGCAGTATATATGGTGATGGAGTATTATTATTATTATTAAAATGAAATTAATTACATAAAGAACAGTCTATAGAGGGGATTGAAAATGTCTAGCAAACCAGATCGGTAGTTGGGTTCCTATTGCAGATATTTGGCATGCTAGCATGACAGTGATGTTGACTCTGAGTAAATGTGCACCAGGTTAGGCAGGCTAATATCTGTGGCTCTTGCCACTAGACACGGCTGGAGCACCAGACACGGCTGGAGCTCATTGGGACTGGGGAGGTGAAAAGCCAGGAGATCAGTGGCAGCTGAAGGCAAAGCAAAGAAGTTCTGAGTTGTCTTTACCTGCCATGGTTGCACATTCAGAAAGGCAAACCTCTCTCCTCTTGCCAATCTGCTATGTTTGGAGCTGGATTTGTATATGGAGTTCAAAGCATGTGCCACAGCATAGACAGCTTTGTAGACATTGTAGCTGTGACCAGTCATCTGTTTTTCATACAAAACCCCAGGAAGGTTCTCCAGTTTCTCCTCCAAAGTGCAGGGTTCTTTCTGCTCAGCCTCCACCTCCTGTCCATTAGATGCTTTCAGGGAGCAGGTGAAAGCCTGTTCCCAGACGTCCTGGATGAATACATCCTCTTTGTTCCAGAAGGGTCTTATTGTCTGAATGAACTTCTGGAACCCTAATGGCTGATTTGAGTGGACTGTGAAGGATAGAGTACCATGGAACATTTGTATTTCCCAGTCTTTCTGAATAGACACTGAATCAAAATCCCAGTGAGATGTAGCAACCCACACTTTACCCAGAGGTGGCCATCCCATTACAGGTACTATAAAGGATAATACTCTCAAAACCTGAAAGGATGGAGGTTCCCCATAAACCACAAATACATTAGCTTTTGTCTCAAACACAATTGCATAACTTTCCCAGTGCTGTAAAGCCAAGCGTATCATCTCATCCAGATAATTCCATTTTTCTAATCTTACTATAAAATCATAGCAGATGCCATGCTCAAAGAGTAGTGGTAAAATTGTCTGTAGAAACTGGTCCCCTTTGTCATCATCCACAGCACAAAGAACAATCCATGTCCATCTGAAATGCTGAAGTAATTGCACAATTCCTATGTGCTGTTTGGCTTCATTTGGGACCATCTGGTATAAAAATGGGAACAGCTTGTTTGCATCCTGTATCGCCAAAAAGGATCCATAGGTGAGCTAAAATAGAGTGTATGAGGGGCTTTTTTATGGATTATGAGAGACTGCAAAACTATAGATTTCACAGGTACTTCAGAGACACAGCTTTCCCAATAAATGTCTGCATAGGTTCTTAAAGAAGAAAACTTCAAATTAGGGAAAACAGTGTGGAAGATTAGCCAATAATCTGCTTCATTGTTGATAATTTCTTAATGTTTCTCCTAATGTTTTAAAAATATCTAGTCCAGCCCAATAGAGCAACAGAGAACAAATATTTCCTCTCTTATATAACAGCCATTAAGGTAATAATAATAATAATTTATTTACGGCTATTAGCCCATAAAATATGTACAAACATAAAAGCACAGAAACATAAAAACCAATACATCTAACAACAGAAGGGGAACACCACGATGCAAGGGTGGGTCATTGAGCAGTGACAAATAACAGCTTGGGGCCCGGAAAGATCCAAGGGACGGTTCACAGAAAAAGGAGAACTGGAGACGAGATCCGTCCTGCACTCTCATCATAACTGTCTGATTAGTTTTTGTTGTTGATGTTGTTTTTTGGTGGTTTTTGTGTGTGAGATAACCGCACTCAGGAATCTCGCCACCTGCAGAGTTACAGAAGGATCTGTATCCTGCAAAAGCAGTGCGGCATGTGACTCAGCAGGCCTGCCAACCAAGCGCAGTAAAGCAGGACCCAGGAATTTAGTCCTGGCTATGCTATGTAAGGGACAGTTGAACATTATATGTGGAAGAGATTCAACTGTTTTCCCGTCATACTCACATAGCGGAGACACCAAACCCTTGGAAAATCTGTGGCTCAGCAGGTTCGATGGAAAAACATTGAACCTTGCACGAATAAATGCAAGTCGGTGGAGCCATTAAGGTATTTTAGAGTACTATATTAACCTCCTTAGTCATTTCCTCTCTGGACTAAAGTTGCACAGTTCTGTCAGCCATTGCTTACATTATGTGTTTTCAGTTGTGTAGTAGGTCTAGTAAAGAAGAAAAAGAAAGAAACCATAGAAACTCAAATCCTTTACATCCTAGGAACAATAATTCCATTCCACTTCAATTTACAAATACTCAAGTTTTCTGGACTATTGGCTCTCAGCACTGCTTGGTTAATCCTAATCCAAACTGCCCTTCTGAATAAAACTTTGCAGGAACCTTCTCAAAACTTTATCAAAATCAAGATAGTATTTCCCATACACCCATGCTCCCGATTTACCTGTGGAATCTTGTGGGTTGCTGAAATGGTGGCCATATTGGCAGAGATTTCAGAGATGCATCCTCCAATGAGAGCTATCAGATTGTTCCACTTGTGACATTTGAAGTTGGGGACAAATCTATGCTGTGTGGAAAGCAGGTTGAGCGTGGCCTTGTAGGTCATCCTTGCAGTGTAGTAGCTATTGAGGACGCGGAACCCTAGAGAGATGTTGGATAAGACTTTGGGATTCTCATTGATTTCTTTGACAGCAAATGCTAAGGCCAGGATGTGCTGGTAGTTCTTTGGCACGGAGCTGTAATAAAATTACAACACAATGGACTGAAATGAAGAAGAAGAGGAAGAAGAGGAAGAAATGCTCCCTGCATTTAAGGGAAACAAAATAAAAAAAATCCTTCCAGTAGCACCTTAAAGACCAACTAAGTTGTTCTAGGTATGAGCTTTCGTGTGCATGCACACTTCTTCAGATACATTTAAGGGAGTTACACTTTGTACCAATAAGAACAAGTAATTGAAAGTCAATAGGTGTGGCCTTGCCAACACAGTGCCCATAGGTGCAAGAAAGCCATAGAGCACATCACCTGAGGCCACAGAGCCTCTGATCCCTTCCCTTGCTCGCTGCTTACTTCACCATGAAATGTTGTAGGTGGTTATGCCTCTCAGAAGTACATATAACTGAATAATGAAATTTCATCTCTGAATACTTTTCTAGGCTCTGAACTTCAACTGAGCGATTGAACAGAAAATGGAACACTCAGAGAGCAGCAGTGGAGCAATCTGAGGGAAAAGCGCGGGGAGAAAGTGCTGCACTGCAAAAGCGAGGAGAGACAGAAAAGAGCAGGAATTGTGTTCCATAGAGAGGAATCAGAAGGTGCACATGGACATACACTCACATCCCGCAAGGCTGAGAAGGAACAAAGTGTGGGCAGAACAGAAATAGGGAGGCAGTGACAAGGCATGATCCACCATGTGAAAATGCTGTAGAAGGCTTACTAAATCATGAAAAGAAGCACAGAACTGTTTATTTTAGTGGGGCTTGCAAAGGAAAACTTAGCAGTAGAAACAGTTAATATGAGAAATGAATACAGTAAACCCACAATCTGTATTCAGCTTTACATGCCTGGCAAAACAATAAAAATTTAATCCAAAGGGGTTGGGTGTCTGGGGAAAAAGACTTTGGGAATCCCATCTGCCATTGAACCCAATTTGTTTTGGCCATACACAACGTTGGCTTTTGGCGTGATTCCCGGAATGTGACCGTCGTGTAAACTGGGGGCTTCCTGTCTCTGTCTCTCTGTCTACCCATATCCACCCTTGCCCCTCATTGTCATACTGAGGTTGAATACCTCATACCTCTTCCATAATGCTGAATAATGCTTAACCCCCCCCCCTTACAATTTTATTGGGTTTCCATGAAGAAGAACATCAAAATATGAATCATAGTACTACGTAATGATGCATTTTCAATCATTTCAGTCTGATTATATTATACACGGATAGAAGGGGAATAAATAATGTCTTACATGGGTTCATCAATCAGTATCTGTGAAGGCTGTTCCCTGAAAGACTGGATATTAGAGAAGTATATGACTTGGGAAACCATCTCTCCAATTACAAGGTCCCCTGGCTGGTAAAATTCGTGAGCAATAGGAAGAGGATCATCATAAATGCTGCAGTTAATAGAATGTGCCTTACATATAGTGTGAAGCAGAAGTAACAGCAGAAACAGCACCAGCAGGATCCTGCTCAGAAATCTTCCCCTCCCAATGTAGATTCCCATGTTTCCACTACAGCCTTATATGCAGATGTTATCAGTTTGGCTAAAGTGTCCTTTGAATAGGGGGCTGTTAGGTAGTCTATGCACTAGCACTTTGGTCTTTGAGTTAAAAATGGTTCTTCATGTGTCAATAGTTATACCCATGACAGTTACTCCAAAGACCAGACAGTACATTATGGTGAAGCAGCATTACAGTTAAACAAAGTGCTAAATCATGTGCTAAAACATGTGCTAAACCATGCCTAATCAAGGAAGTTCACATTTCACAAAAAGAATGTTCCTTGAAATTGAAAACTGCATGGAATCATATCCAAACATGTAAAAGAAGAATGATTACACAAAAGACTGGCAGAATCCTGGCTGTGCCTAGACATCGCTTTGAACATTAGCAAGTTGTTACGCCTTTTTAAAGATGCTATTGTTTTTTAATCCAAACAGAATGTGTATATCTACTATGTAAGAGGATGGAAGCCAGCAATTTTGACAATGATGGAAATAATTCCTCAGTGTGTTCTTCATATTTGCAGTTGCAACATGCCTGACCAAATTGCTAAAGCCTCTCCCCCCTGAATTGTACGACTATTATTGTCTTTCTTGAGAGATAATAAGTAGGCAGCATTGCTTAGTCCTGAGCAAGAGTTAAGTTTTCCCAGAGATCATTCTTAGTTGGCAGAAAATGAAGGTCTGGGTTTAAACGTAAAGTCTAAGAGTATGTGAGATTCAGTCCCGTCCCATCCTGTCCCCCACCCTGAAGATGGGTTCATCTCCTTCATCACATCCCTTCCCAGTACTGTTTTCCCCCATATTGCTATCAATAACAAATTGATATTAGTTACAGATAGGTAGCCGTGTTGGTCTGCCATAGTCAAAACAAAACAAATTCCTTCCAGTAGCACCTTAAAGACCAACTAAGTCAGTTCTTGGTATGAGCTTTCGTGTGCATGCACACTTCTTCAGATACTTCTTCAGGTATCTGAAGAAGTGTGCATGCACACAAAAGCTCATACCAAGAACTGACTTAGTTGGTCTTTAAGGTGCTACTGGAAGGAATTTAAATTGATATTAGGGTTGACATATTTCTAAAAGTAAAAACCAGGACACTCCAAAAGTTGTTGAGCTTTTTTTTTTTTACTTATGCAATACAGTGGTACCTTGGTTTACAAACTTAATCCGTTCTGGAAGTCCGTTCTTAAACCAAAGTGTTCTTAAACCAAGGCTTGCTTTCCCATACAGCGGGAGACTCAATTTACAAACAAAACACACTCAACAGAAAGCGGAACATGTTCTGCTTCCAAGGCAAAGTGAACAAACCAAAACACCTACTTCTGGGTTTGTAGCGTTCTTCATCCAAGTTGTTCATAAACTGAGCTGTTCTTAAACCAAGGTACCACTGTACTATCATACTGCAGCATGCAGACCTAGCAATTAGGAACAGAGCCTAGCCCAAGTAGCTTACAGTCAGAACTGGACTTCTGTGTACATGTCTGGGAAAAATAAAAACCAGCATGCCCCAAGCCTTTTTTTTAAAAAAAATCTTATACATTACAGTCGTATCTTGGTTCTTGAATGCCTTGGTACTCATACGTTTTGACTGCCAAACGCTTAAAAGCTGGGAGCAAGTGTTCCGGTTTTCGAACGTTCTTTGGAAGTCCAACGTCTGACATGGCTTCCATGACTGAGTGCAGAAAGCTCCTGCAGCTCCTGCAGCCAATTGGAAGCCGTGCCTTGGTTTTTGAACGGTTCTGGGAGTCGAATGGACTTCTGGAACGGATTAAGTTTGGCAAACAATGTACCATAGTACTAAGCTGTTCTTAAACCAAGGTACCACAGTACTATCATTCTGCAGCACGCATCATTAGCAATTTGAAAAAGTCTAGCCCATGTAGCTTACACTCAGAATTTGACTTCTGTGCACGTGTCTGGGAACAAGGAACAGGCTGATTTTCGGAGATCACCGAAAATACGTATTTGGGCCCTTGGTAATTCAGTCCAGTTGCCCATGGCTCTCTTAGTTTTTCAAGTATGGGCCTTAGCTGTGGTGGCTCCCCTACTGCAGAATACTCTTCCCAGAGAGGCTCGCCTGGCACCATCATTACATGTCTTTATTTCGTTTGACATCTGTTTACTGAAGGCAGAAATTTGGCATGCATTCTGTGATGTAAGAGTTGGAGAGACAAAATCAGCCTCTAAGTGTGATCGAGCTCTGGAGTTGAGTGATATTTCATTTTAGTGGGCAGACATGTCTGCTCAGCTTTGTCAGTCAAAAACAAACCCTTGGAAAGAGGTTGGTTCATTCAGTTGATAATAATCTGGATCTTCTTACATCTCCGTAAACATGCAGTCAGCTTAGTGAATAAGAAGATGGCCTTATTTCCCAGTATGAGAAGATAAATACATTTACCTACAGTAACTCAAGATGGGGGGGGGCATTGAAGATGGACAGAATCCATACCCTCATTTTAAAAAAACCCCCAAAGCACCTCTGAATATTTCCCATAATCTGACCCATTCATCCACTCAGTGTCTCAAAACCTCTGTGCTGGGAAGAGATGACCACAATTCTCTTGGCAAAGTCAATCTAGTTAATTTTGTTTTTGCCCCTCAGCTTGCCCAAAATCTGAGGCATAGGTATGATGCTCCTATAGGATCAGGCACTGTTGGGAACTAGTTCACATAACAGATGTTTTAATTTTATAGAATAAAATTGGTTGTTGAAGTAAATCCTCAAAAACGAAGTCATGCCTCATTCGCTATGTGAGTACAAGGCCAACATGAGATGGAGTCAACTGAATTTGGCACCATCATTACATGTCTTTAGGCACCAGGCAAAAATATTCCTCTTTACCAGGCCTTTGCCCATTAAATAATCTATTTCTTGTTAAAGCTGTGCAGAGGGGGGCTGTTATTATTGTATTATTATACTGCCTGTTGTTACTCTTTTTATTATGTTTTTATTACTGATGCTCCATAAAATGTGTTCTTAATGTTGTACACTGCCATGGGATCTTTGGATAAAGGGCAGTATATAAAACAAACAAACAAACAAACAAACAAACAAACAAACACTCCCCCGCCTTCCACTGGTGTGCACTTCATTCTTCCTTTCTGTAGGGTTCGGGTGCATCATCTCGTTCTACCTGGGAACTCACTGGCACATCTGAACCAAGCAGATTGAATGCCTTGCACATCAGCTGGTGCAGTGTGTGTGTGTGTGTGAAGCTTCCTGCAGTATTTGGAGGAGCCAGCCAGTTCCCAGGTGGGACTCACTAGCACCCCAAAACCAAGCAACCTCCCCCATCAGCTAATGCATGCAGAGTTTAATCTTACTTTCTGCAGCGTTTGGCAACGCCAGCCAGTTCTCAGTAGGAAGAGGGAGGCAAGACGTGACCAAGTACAGTGAAACTCCCTGCAAGTCAGCTGATGTTGGGGTGGGAAGGAGAGCTCCCCTATCACCTCCAAACTAACTTCCTACAATGCGCTTCGCCTGCTCCAACTAAGCCTGCCCATCCAAGCTGAATCCTGTCACACACACACACCAATTGTCCTGATTTGAACAGGACATCACTGATTGACAGAAGCCACCCTGGCTTCTTATTTCAGGAGGAATATTCCAGGAGGAGGTGGGGAGAAAGCCCAGCCAGCAAAGTTGAATAAATGAATGAATGAATGAATGAATGAATGAATCAATCAATCAATCAATCAATCAATCAATCTTTATTTGTGTCAGCCATCGGCCATAGCAATAAAACAACAATACGATATGCAAAGAATAGAAATAAAAAGTCAGTTATATAAAATACATTTTAGGGTTTTGAATCAATGGTCAAATAGTGGATCTTATTCTAATTGCCCCAGCTAAAAACCTTGCAACCTTTGTTGTCACCTGCTCATCTTGATCTGCCAAGAGAAAGGATACTGTGGTAATGGCTGGGCGACCCAGAATGGACAATAAAAGAGGGGTGATAAGCTCATTCCTCAAGTCTTTATACAGAGTGCAAGCCACTGATTCAGTACTGCCATCTCCACAGGGACATAAGCATTTTTCGTGTGGAATCTGTTGGAATCGTCCCTCAAGTCCAGCCAAAGGCATGACATTCAATCTTGCGAGAGTAAAAGCGCATCTATATTTTAGAATTGCTAGATTATGCCAGAGAGTCGAAATGGGAAGGTGGAAAATTGTCATGCCATGGGCAAAAGTAAAGGCAGCGGAGGGGTGATGGTGGGCCGGAGTGGGGGGTCAGTGGCATGGTGGTGGTTCGGAGTGTCCCAGAGTGTCTGTTCTGCAGGGCTCATCACACAACCCTCCAATGGTAGACAAGCCAGAGGGATAAGTGAGTGGAACAGTGGATGTGACTTTTACCTTTGTAGAGTAGGCCAGTTCCTACAAGCACCCCTCTCTACTGTCCATCCAGACAAGGAAGAGGCAGAACTCAGAACTCAGAACTCAGAACTCAGGTATATATTCCAGCCAGGTATCTAATGCTAGTAAGTCTGCTTAGCCCCACTGATATTAGTGCACTCAACACAATCATGCTCATTTATTTGACTGGGTTTACTCTGAGTACAACTAGCAACGGATACAGCCTGTGAATCAGGGCCCATGGGATCTGTGGCCTGAGACCAGAGAGAGTCCTGTTCAGACCCTGGGGCTGTTCAGACTCTTGACCTGACACATTAAAGGGACAGAATTAAACATTTCATGGCGCATGACTTTGGACTTGGGCACATAAATAGGAGTGGCCTGGCTGGATTGCAAGAAATAGTGAACTGCTTTGGCAAACTTTCATAAAACTCTCTGATCTGTGTTAAATCAGCCCTCTAAAGTTCAGTTCTGCCTTGGTATGTGCACCACTGTAAACCTGTACAACTGAATGCTGTTCTTGTCATTTGGAGCGATCTCTCCAGGGGCTTCTCCCAACGGCAAACACTGTGTCAAGACCCTGCAATTAGAGATAATTGACGGAGAGCCCTTACAGCCATCGCATATGCTACATACAGGTGCAATTTTCAGAGATCATCATTATTCCTGATTATTCAGTATTGCAACTAACCTTAAAATAACATTTGCTATACAGTTTTCTGTGCTGCCTTGTAAACAGCGCTTTGACTTTTACGTGGTATTAACTGTGAGCTGTGTTTACCTGGACGCTGTGCTTTCCACCTTGTGCCAAGTCCCAAAAGGGCAGCAAACCAAGACAAGGCTCTGCAATAGGCTGTAATTTTCACAGCAGAAAGCCCAATTAAACTTGTCAGCCAGGATTCTAATTATGAAGCAAACTTCAGCAAGCAGCTGACAATCAGGAAGAAAGAGACAAAGCTGCTCTTTTCTCTCATCTGCTGTCTGCCACACTTTAGTTTAATCATATCAACAAGCAAATATCTAGCTGGGCCCAGAAACACTCAGGCAGAGCTGATCAACACACACAAACTGTCTCTCACTTAACAAGGCAAATATCCTATGTGAATCCCATCACAATGAAATGCTTATAATTTGAACACTAGGTTTGGACTCATCCATGAACGTGGGTCTGTCTCTGAAAAGTATTGGGAAACTTCTTCTAGGCTGGGATGTTGCGGCCAGGCTGTTGCCCAGTGCCAATGATCTGAAGAATGTGGCTCTGCCACTCAAGCTATTTTAGTGGCTGCCAGGACATTTGCACGCACAATCCAAAGTATCCATAAGCCCCGCTCCGTGCCCAGAAGCGTTGTGGCCCATAGAGTGCAGCAAAATACTGTGCAAGGTTTTTCCCAGTATCTTCTCTGTGTGATGGGCTAATGGGGAAAAGCTGTCCCATAAGCCCTTGCTGCAGAGAGGAGGGGAGGCCTATATAAGGCTGTTTCCCCTGGAGCTTTGAGAGCTTCCCACCTGCCCACCCTCAGGTTAGAGTCTTCACTGGGCAATTTTGGGTCATTGGTTGACAGGGCCAGAAAGGATTTTATTTTCTCCAAACGTGATTGGCTCCCCCCCTTTCCCTCAGTGAAATTATGCCTTTCCGTTGATAGGCGGAAGAACATTGTTTGCATGAGGGTGGAAATGGCACTGGTCAGCATCAACATAGAATAGGGGGTCCCCCCTAAGGGTCCTGAGGGGCAGATTGACCATGGCAAACCCAAGCGTGGTTTCGGTATCTGCGTGGTTGGAACCTGCACCCTGGTCCTCAAGGGAGACCTTGCTTGCTTGGCCTGCACCACGGCAAGGTTCAACACTGGCCGACTCCTGTTTGGAGTGATCCAAACCCAGCGGATCCATTCCATCAACATGGGGCTTGTGGAATGATGAACTGATCCTGGGACCCAATGCCATGCCAACCTTTGCTCTGCCTGCTGCTGCCAACAAAGATTTGTCCTGTTTTTATCCCGTCACTCTTGTACAGTCTGGTTATTTTGCTGCTTTCATGGGCCACATAATGTGCCTGCCTGGGTAATGATATTTAATATTCTAAGCAGCATAGGACAGGGATTTTTGAAGGACCACCTCCTCCTAGATCAACCTAGTTGCACAATCACACCCTTTTGACACCATGACTGCAAGGTGGTTTTAAGAAGTTAACACTCTGTGCTATGTGATCTTGAGTACACAACTGAAATTTATCTAGGTCATCATCACTGAACATCTGTGTTCCTTGTAAGATAGCTGTAATGGTTCTAGGGGGTTGCTCATGCGTAAGTTGTCACCACACCTGGCTGGGTTAGCTGGGTGAACCCTTTCTGTCCGGACAGCCACCCATCTGTGGCTGTCTCAATCGCTGGCAGAATCCGTCAGTGGGCGTTTCTTGAACTTCTTCCAGCAAAGAAGTTCTTTGACGCCAAGTCTCCGCCTACTCTCCCTGCGCGGAAGTCTTCTGCGCAGGGAGGGTGTGGGCAGCGGAGGACCCGTGCTCTCTCCGCTGGTCTCCGGCGAGGAGTCCTGGAGCCTTCTCGCCGATTCCCCCATCTGCCCCCCTTCTCCACTGGTGCTACGCTGATTTCCTTCCCCAGCAGATGGGCTGCCTCTCTCCCTACTGGGACCCTCTCTGGCATCCCTCTGGAGCCTCCCCTCCGCCTCTGGCTCCGATGGCAGTTCCCTGACAATAGCTCTTTGGGATGAGACACAGATTTACACACCATCACCTAGTAGGATTACCATCTTCTTTTTCTTCTGTGCTCTATGTTCTCTTCTTTTAGCTGTATCTTGACCTTCAAGTATTGCAGGTGACAATGTTCATGAAAAACTTCACCTTCTGATTTATATATAGCACACACAACCCTTAATATCACAGAAGCATAGGGGCCAACTCTATGAGTCTTAGGACACCTCAGCCCCTACCCCAAATATATTGGGATGGGACTGAGCCCCCCACCATCTTGAGGGGCTGGGCCTTGACAGGACTACCAGTGGCAGGCCCCATTGGATCTTTCTGCGGCAGCAGCAGGTCCTGTCGCGTCTCACTGGGCCTACTCGCAGTCCTGTACTCAGTCCTTGATGTCTTCTAATTTTTTTAAGTTTAAAACCAGCACCAGCAAAAGTCAATATATCTCTATAAGTGCCCCATTTCCTTTCCATATTAATTTTCTTTAGGGCATTTGCTTTGGTGGGGGATAGCCATAACAATGTTTTTCTTTCCAAAAAATTCTTATATCTCACCCAAACACCATACAGACTCTTTCTTATTCTCTTGACCAGTGGTGCAGTGGTGAATTCTGAAGTTCAGGAGTTCATTGTGACAGCCCCCAAAGAGACACCCCAAAGGGGAAAAACCCAGCCCCTTCCCAGGGAGACCATTCTCCCACTGTCGGGTAACATTGAAAACTCAGGAAGGATCTTATATATTGGAACTTAACCTTCAGTCACTCTGTCAGTTGCATGATCTTACTGTCCTTTCCCTTCCCACATGCCACAACCACATGTACAGTGGTACCTCTGGTTACATATGCTTCAGGTTACATACGCTTCAGGTTACAGACTCTGCTAACCCAGAAATAGTGCTTCAGGTTAAGAACTTTGCTTCAGGACGAGGACAGAAATTGTGCTCCGGCGGCGCGGCGGCAGCGTGAGGCCCCATTAGCTAAAGTGGTGCTTCAGGTTAAGAACAGTTTCAGGTTAAGAATGGACCTCCGGAACGAATTAAGTACTTAACCCAAGGTACCACTGTATTGTATGTTTCAAGTTGTACCACTGCATTTAAGCCTTCATTGTCACCTACTGGGTCCCTCACATTGCTCTCCAACTCTAAGATGACAAAAGGATTTTTTTTTACTTCCGTATGCATTTATCTATATTTTTATATAGAATAAGTCTCAGCTGTTAGCCCATGCAATATGGGATTTCTGAAGTGTTTAGAAAAACAGATGTCTGCATACACTAACCATTTCTGTAAGGAAATGTAAGACTCTGTATTGCACCTGCAACTGGAGCCTGTATTATTTTAACTCTTTCCTCCCTCCCCTTAATGTGTGGACAAGGAAACATCCCTGTGGTCCAAAATCCTGAAAATCATGTTTCCATTGGGGACACATGTACAGTTGGGGGAAATAGTGCAGGTGTGATTGAGGAAGAGTGTTGGGAAAACTAGGAAGCTCCCTTCAGGTCACCAATTTGCAGCTGGACTGTTTGCTTGTTTGCCTGTGGCACTGAAAATTACAAGAGCACTACTCAATAACAAATGTGCATTATTAGTTTGATCTTACTATAAGTCACAGAGCCCAATAACCAGCAATTATCTCAAATGGCTGGGATTTATCATTCATCTTCCCAAATCCCCTGTACACTTTTTCAGGCCATGAACACAATCAGTGTCAGAGTGTGAAAGTGTATATAAAACAAATCCTGTGTCATTCAGAGCCCCAGTGAGAAATTCTGAACATGCAGGTTTTCATGGATCAGATCTTTGGCTTTTTCCATTTATCAAAATAACCCAGAAGCATTAAATGGAAATTCTTGCAATGCAGTTTATGGAGGATGAAATAGAAATCTGACTTTCGGCATCCCTGTTGGCCCCAAGATGGTAGGAACATTTCTGCTGCAAATTCTTCTCTTCCTGTGGTTACAGTTGCCTCCAACTGAGAGCAAGGAACACTCTGCTAGATGCACCATGATGGAGCCTTTCCAGCTTCCATACCAGAATTATCAGAGAGGGGACCTAATCATTGGAGGAATTGCTAATTATTTTGGCTTTGTATTTGAAGAAATGGATTTCCATGAGCACCCAAACACAAAGCTTATAGATGAATTTTTGTAAGGAAAAAACCCTATCCTTCATAGTGTACTCTTGGTGAGCTCCTGTATGCACAAAACATACCACGGCATGCTCAGAACACATTTCCCTGTGACGTTTTTCCAGTAGGAATGTTAAGCATATATTTTCTTCTCTTTCCATTGTGATCTTGGCTTCTTCATTGCTTGATTCCACTTCTTGATGTTTCTATCTTCTGCCTGTTTTGCTTTCTCATCACCTGATCCCAGGGCTCTCACCGCCTTCTCCCAACTTCATCCTCAACCTCCCTCTGTGTTTCCTTTCACACCATTAACATCCGGTTTTCCATTGCAGCAAAGCTTGATCCTCATTTTTACAATCACTATCATTTAATCTCAGTGACAGGCAAATGGAGCTAGGTGTAGTGAGCAGGCTCGTTAACAGATAATTTCCTCTGAGCCAGGGGGAGGCAGGCAGGTAGAGTGGCCGGTCACAAGAGTTCAATTGGATTAGCACAAAGTGGGTTGGGATAGTTTCCTCGCCACCCCCTCCACCTCAAAAGCAGCAACAGTCTCGTTTCTTGTGCTTTACCAGAACTCAAAGAAAGGAGGAGAGGGGAGTCTAAGGGGTGGAGCAGCTCACAGTAATTAGAGTAGATTGCAGTCGTTTTATAATTCCTCTCTGACAACGCTGGGCTCTGGAGTTGGTGGTATCATCTGGTGTTCCTTCTCTGTGAAGCAGTAACTCGTCCTAAACTCTCTCTGCTTTTAGATTACAGCTGGTGAGGTGTTGCAGCTGGTAAAATGTCTTCGGTAATAGCAAACAACCGGCACGGCAACAGGCAATAAAACAATAAAATAGGCCAATAAAGTAAAACTAGAGGGAGTCTACAATTAAAACTAAAGGACTGCGAAAAAGCATTTAGAACATTTAAAGCCGAGCTATAGGGTCAGAGATCCGCGAGAAGCTGCTGCCTCAGATGCCATCTTAACCCCAAGTCCTATCATTTAATCTGACAGTCACGGATGCTGTGACACATGAACAGCATAGATTTTGGATTATATTCTCTGTTATACAATGCAAACCATATAGGGAAATAAAAAAGCAGTTGCAAACTTGTTTTTGCAAAATGAAGTAAGGAAAATGCAGAGGAGACCCAATGAAATGATTACATCTAAATTAGTCTGATCTATTAATCCTATTGGCCCTTCTCTGAGTGTGACTAACATGGGCTACAGTATTTTTTTGTACAACCACAATTTTATTTGAAGGAGGGAAGGAGGGAAACTCAGTTACCATGAAAGAATATACCATGTACCATCTGATGTGCTCTGGTTTCTACTCCCCACCTACACCAAGCACCAAGCACTAACTTCTTTGTTGCTTTATTCTGCTTCTTGGGGTTTCTATTTTCTGCCTGTTCTGCTTTCTCATCACCTGATCCCATGGCTTTCACCACTTTCTCCTAACTTCATCCTCATCCTCCCTCTCTGTTTCCTTTCACACCATTAACATCCGGTTTTCCTTTGCAGCAAAGCTTTATCTTCATATTCACAATCATTTAATCTGACAGTCACAGATGAATGTGACATATGAATAACATAGAATTTGGATTATAGTCTCTGCTATACAATGTAAACCCTATTGAGTAAAAAAAAAAAGTATCGATACTGAGTTATTTGCAGAGTAGACCAACTGAAATTAATAAACCTAATTTAGTCTGATCTATTAATCCTAATGGGCCTTCTCAGAGTATGACTAACATTGGCTACAGTATATTTTGTACAGCCTCAATTTTATTTGAATGAGGGAAAGATGGAAACTCAGTTACTGTGAAAGAATAGATCCTATTCCATCTGATGTGCTCTGGTCACTACTCCCCACCTACACAAACACTTACTGAGAGGCACCAGTCAGAATTTCTGACTTGGGATTTTCTCATCCAGTGAGTGTCCGTTGGTTGCTGAAAGGAAATAAGGAGTTAAGAGAAAGATGAGGCAACTTTTGTAAGTGCATGTGATTCAGGAAGTTACCAACATGCTTAAGAGCAAGAGGAGGAAAATACCTCTGACATACAGTATAACTCTTTTTTAGTGAAGTATTGAAGTACTACCAGAATACTCTCTCCCTGGTGTTTGCTGTAAAAGAAATAAAAGAGAACCCTAATATCGTACCAAATATGACCTTTGGGTTCCATGTCTATGATAGCTACACAAATGCAAGGATGACTTATCAGAACACCCTGAAACTTCTGTCCATCACAGAAAGGATTGTCCCCAACTTCAAATGTGAGAAGAAGAAAAATATGATAGCTATTATTGGGGGACTTGACTTTAACATCTCTCTCTACATGGCTACTGTCTTAAGCATCTACAAGATTCCACAGGTATAGTAAGTGTGGGGGCTGTGAAGCTCTTCTGCCTCTGGTACAATAGTTATCTCCCTGGTTTTTAATACTTCCTTTAGCTTTGGTTCATCTTTCTGAAAAAGGAAATGAGAAAGAAAAAATATATAAATGATACAAAAGTATGTCGCTTTCCTTGTTTCTTTTAGTAATATTTCAGTGTCCATGCAGTAGTGGTTAGAGTAGAGGGGCTTTGGTGCTTGCCTGACTTTGTCTCCCCTGTGTCACTGGGAAGCAGCAGGGAGGTTGGAACTGGGCAGATTCAGCAGCAGGAGTCTTCCTCCTGCTCCCATGAAGCTGCACAACACCAGTTGCAAGAGATCAGAGAAACTCCGATACGCCTCCTCTGCACCAACAACTGCTAGAGATATGCGTAATGTTCTTGTGAAATCAACATGCATCCATAAATGGAGTCGAGAAATTCTCATGGGTTGTTTTCTTCAAGCAGATACTTGGGATGAACCATAACCGTTTGCTCTAACTCTCCAATTCTTGTGGGATTGATTTCTTCCTCCAGATTGCTTACTGCGTATTAGCTCCAGTGAGAAGCCCAGAGTTGCAGCCCCAGACATTCTACCGAACGGTGACCAATGAGAAATATCAATATGCAGGGATTGTCAGGTTACTTCTACATTTCCAATGGACTTGGGTAGGAATTGTGGCATCTGATGATGAAAATGGAGAGACCTTTATGCAAAGCTTAGTGCCAATGCTTTCCCAGCATGGAGTGTGCTCAGCTTTCAATGAAAAACTACCAGCCATATCTCAGGGTCTAGATAATTTCAGTTTCTTGGAACTCTTTCAGGCCAAGTCCTCTTTCCTGGTGGCCTCAGAAGTCAACATATTGGTTCTGTGTGCAGAACCTCAGACCATTGCAGTTGTGAAATGGATGCAATATTTCTATTCAGTAACTGAAGATGTTGCAGAGAAGTCTACAGGCACCGTGTGGATTTTTACAGCCCAATGGGCTTTCTCTTCAGAAACAATGCAAAGGTATTATGATATACAAGCCTTTGATGGTGCCTTGTCTTTTGCAATTCACACAGAGGAAGTCCAGGGATTTAAAGAATTCCTTCAGACCCTGAACCCCAACTCTCCAAATGGAGATGGGTTCCTCCAGGCTTTTTGGCAACAGGCATTCAACTGTTTATTTTCTGCTTTCAATGGGCACAAGGAAAACACAAAGACCTGCACTGGCCATGAGAGTCTGGAGAGCCTTCCTGGGCATATTTTTGAGATGACCATGACTGGCCAAAGTTACAGTATCTATAATGCGGTTTATGCCATTGCACATACTTTACATCAGATGCACTCATCCATGTCAAAATGCAGAATGATGGCAGGCAGAGGTGGGCTCGATCCTCCAAAACTGCAACCTTGGCAGGTGAGATTTCCTATTCAGAATAAATATTTTCTTGGGGCTAATTTAATGGGCGATGACACACAGTCCATAGAATGAACACACACACACACACGCACACACGCGCGCACACACACAAACACACCCTCTTCCAGCATTAACAATTCCCACATTCTTTTCTTTCTTTTTTCTTTTCTTTTTGAAATATTTTATTGGTTTTTACAGACACAAGTTTATATCAACAATGTTTATATACTCATTTCATGAGATTCTCTGAATCTCATTACTCCCTCCCTCCCTTTCAGGGGTCCTTCTATTTTATTTTATTTTTTGGATAAACTACATATCAATACATTCTGCCCAATTTCCATTTATCTAAATTAACAACGAACCTCTTTACTTTACAAGTGATTTGTAGAGTCCAGCTAATGTTTGGATTTGCTTACAATAATCTCTTAGGCATATTTCCCCCATTTGGTTCCTAAGTCTCGCAGTTAATTTTGACATTTTGGCATAATCTAGCATTTTGGCTTGCCATTCTTCCTTGGTCGTTATTGTTGTATCTTTACATTTATGTATCTTATTTATGTATCTTGTTGTATCTTTACATTTTGTATCTTATAACCCCATACTTACCCCAGCTTAGTCCCCGACAAAGAGGAAAGCAGACAGCATATCTGCTAAATAAGTCTTCTGGGAAAACAACTTTGTCAGTGGCTAAATTCCTTTTCCTGGCACTCAAGTGTCGGAAACGTATAATTGAATGCCTTGATGTGGGTTATCTGTGAGAGGTTTAGTACTGTGGCCCTACCTTATTTATGTACCCCTATGATGTTTTAGTTTATAATTCTGTATTGTGTTTTATTTCTGACTATCGGTCGAATAAAGGAAAATTGAAATTGAATTGAACATTTATGGGCTAATAACATCCTTGCAGCTGTTGTTGCATACATAAATAGTCTTTTCTGCTCTTTTGGGATCTCAGTACATATAATTCCTAATAAAACAGCTTCTGGGTTTTTTAACAAAAGTCCCCCCCCCCATTTTTTCCTCAATTCATTATATACCATTTCCCAAAATGATTTTGTTTTCTTACAAGGCCACCACATATGGTAAATGGTACCCACTTCTTATTTACATTTCCAGCAGGTATTTGAACTAACCCTAACTTACCGTACTAGGAGTCAAACAGCACCAGTACATCATTTTCATATAGTTTTCTTTCACTGTACAACAAGCTGTGAATTTCATATCCCTTTCCAAAGCCTCTGCCCAATCTGCCATTTGTATATCATGCCCTAAATCATTTGTATATCATGCCCATTTAATCATCACTGATTTAACCTGTTCATCCATTGTATACCATTCTAGGAGCACCACATTCTTTTCAATACTTAACTGTTTTCCTTATCCTTCAAGCTGAAGGAGCCACAATCAAGATAGGGCCAGTTCTTCCCTTCCAGTTGCAGGAGTTGCATGTGGAAGCATCTCCTGTTGCAGTTTCCCCCACAGAAATGTCACCTTTTTGTGGAACTTGACAGGGTCGTGGGTGGAATTGCAGAATGACCTGCTGTCGTATGTGTTTCTGATTCTGATATAACAGGAGTGGTGAAGAAGGAGGCATGTTAAATTGGGCCCCATAAGGTGTTAATTTCAGAAAGATGGTATCTAGGAAGAGCCTCCCCAAAACCTTCCCCAGGCATCATCTCACCATTTGACAGGGCACAAACCACTGATTTTTGTCTCTCAGCACCCCAGTTAAATTGCAATATGAGTACTGGGGGGGGGAACACCCCTGTATAGATGCTGAGCACCATGCTGCATTCCATATAAAAATGGTTCTGAAACTAGACCTGTTTCATTATCCACTTAATAAATGTGCTAGGGTGAGCAAGAGAAAGGGTATTATAATTAAGAAAACATTTGAAAATATTAAGGTTTGTTTCTACCCATGACTGCCCACTCATTCTGTCTACCAACAGCAACTGTTTCCTAGAACCTGCATTTGTTTCTGCACTAAAGAGGACCATATAGGGCTATTTTCAAATGTAATTACCTGGTCTGTTTTTTAACTTGCTTCCAGTCATGTTCATTGATTATAGTGAGCCTGCGAGTTAAGGTCACTTTATGATGGTGAGCAGGGAAACAAATGGTGAGCAGGGAAAACCCACCATGAGCTTCTCTCCATTTCTTTGCCCCCTTCTCTCTGCCCACCCACCCACCTTGCAGGAGGGGCAGTTCCAGGGCTTTCTGACATGGCACCATTTTGCCTTTGGACACGGACCCCAGAGCTGAACCCTCACGCAAGTGGCAGGCCAGCTGTACTTACTAGAAATCCTTAGGTGCTCCAAATGTTGTAGACTGCACAGTTTTTGACTACTTTCCATTGTGTGAAATATGTGGATTGATACTTTCTCCTTTCTATAATCCATAAAAGCTCTCCTTTTTTAAACTTTGCCTTTGTTTTCTTCTGTCTAGCTGCACTCATTCTTGAGGAGTATCTCCTTTAACAACAGTGCTGGTGACTTAGTGTCCTTTGATGAGAATGGGGAGTTAGCAGGTGGATTTGATATTATTAACTGGGTTACTTTTCCAAACCAAACCTTCTCCCGAGTGAAAGTAGGAAAGATAGTTCCACAAGATTCACAAAACATAGACTTCAGCATGCATGAGGAAGCCATCACATGGCAAAGATCTTTTAATCAGGTGGGACCATTGTTTTTTTAAAAATGAGGTATTGTTATTAAGAATACAAATTATAAGGTTAATGTAGACATTCTTTTTCATAATAAGCAAATTGTTTAAGTATAACCCATGTCCAACAAGTTATTCTCCCATCATACATGAGGTAAGTAGTAGACCTTCTTTAGAGTTCTGGTTTGAAAGTATAGAATGGTAATATATTCCACTATATTGCAAATGAAATATTGTTGGCTTCCAACTCTTCTCCTCCTTGGTCATTGGCCAGGCTGGATTTCAGACTGAGGGGAGTCCAATACCATCTGGTGAACCAAAGGTTCCACATCCCTGATATATAGGATTTCAGTATAACATTTTAATACTTTGCACATGAATGTAGGAGTAAATCATGCTGAACCAAGTGAGATTTCCAGCTCAGAAGACAAGGAGAGAATAGGTTGCCCATTTGTTTTGAAAGAATATTGTCTTGTGGTGCTTTTCTGAGGTTAATGTATGTGCTTCCTATTTTACCTTCTTCATTAACTTCCTGTATTTCTAAGTCTGTTGTCTTCTCTGTCCTCTCTCCATCCTCCATCTTTATGCAGATGAAAAATTCAATATCCTTTCTTATTCATTCCCAATATTTACATTACAGTTTATTTAGGCATACAACACGCCTTTCTGGAATAATGTTAATCAGGCAGCTGATCTCTTCTCTTTGGTTAAAACTGTGTTGTTTACAAGGCACAAGAGAGCTACATTTTCTCCTCTTTTTATGGATAGGTGCTGCCCCTTGCCTTGTGTAATGATCGCTGCCAGCCAGGCTACAGCAGAAAAAAGAAGGAGGGGTTGCCATTTTGTTGCTATGATTGTGCTTCGTGTCCACAAGGGATGATTTCAAATCAAATGGGTAAGAGATATAATCTGCTAATTTGTAAAATGCTTCCTAATATATATTTCAACTCTTTCCTTCTATTAGTTCAGTACTCCTAAAGAGTGCTGAATCGGGTGGCGCTGTGGGTTAAACCACTGAGCCTCTTGGGCTTGCTGATCAGAAGGTCGGTGGTTCGAATCCCAGCGACAAGGTGAACTCCTGTTGCTCGGTCCCTGCCCCTGCCAACCTAGCAGTTCGAAAGCACATCAAAGTGCAAGTAGATAAATAGTACCGCTCTGGCGGGAAGGTAAACAGAATTTCCAATTGCTGCTCTGGTTCGCCAGAAGCGGCTTAGTCATGCTGGCCACATGACTCGGAAGCTGTACGCCGGCTCCTTCAGCTAGTAAAGTGAGATGAGCGCCACAATCCCAGAGTCATCCACGACTTGACCTAATGGTCAGGGGTCCCTTTACTTTTTACTCCTAAAGAGAGCAGCAGCTGCACTGATATCTGGAAGAAAGAACAGATAGCTGGGGAAACCAGATCCAGAACTTTTACAAGTGAGATCTGTAGAAATGGGTGTAGAATGTGTCTAGTGTAATGTGTCTGCTTCCTACATGCTACATCATTAGGATTGGATAGTTTTAAGTGTGTGAGCCAAAAATGGTCTCCTTACCCAGAACATTCCTCAGCCCAGCCTCTGAGCTGAACGTGCCTGTTCTCAAGAATTCTCCATCACCACGAAGCTCTCTCTGGGTTCTTTCCAGTGAGTCTGCTCTTACTATTTTGCACATTGTACCACTAAGGGTACAACCGAAGTCAATATTTCTGATCACTAATTCCAGATGAAGGACAGAGTAGATGAACAATCCATGCACCTTAGGCCCATCAAAATGTTGAATCTATTGCGGATTATGCATAGTGGCTGAAAATTGTAGAAACTATTGTTAATATCCACTTATCTCTGATACGTTCACCAACTAATTAATGCCTTATTTGTCGGAACTCATATATCACTCATTGTTTCAGATATGGATTATTGTTTCCAATGCCAAGATGACCAATTTCCAAACAAGGACAGAGATCAATGCATCCTCAAACGCCAACATTTTCTTTCCTACGCAGAACCTTTAGGGTTCGTTTTAGCTTCCTTAGCTCTGGTCTTTTCTCTGGTCACAGCTTTGATACTTGGCGTCTTCTCTAGGAATGGGGACACTCCCATTGTCAAAGCCAACAACCGGGACCTCACCTACACTCTGCTTACTTCCCTCTTGCTCTGCTTCCTCTGCTCCTTGCTGTTCATTGGCCAGCCTCACCCAGTGAGCTGCTCTTTACGACAAGCTGCTTTTGGCATCATCTTCTCCATTGCTGTGTCTTGTGTCTTGGCCAAAACCATCACGGTGGTTCTGGCTTTCATGGCCACCAAACCAGGATCCAGGATGAGGAAATGGGTGGGGAAATCTCTCACAAACTCTGTGCTTCTTGCTTGCTGCTCTGTTCAAACCAGCATTTGTGCTGCTTGGCTCTGTACGGCTCCTCCATTCCCAGATGTGGACATGAACTCTCTGCTGGAGGAAATCATTGTGGAATGCAACGAAGGTTCTGTCGCGATGTTTTATTCTGTCCTGGGTTATCTGGGATTTCTGGCCATGGTCAGCTTCACTATGGCTTTCCTGGCCAAGAGGTTGCCGGACAGTTTCAACGAAGCCAAGTTCATCACCTTCAGCATGTTGGTGTTCTGCAGCGTTTGGTTGTCCTTTGTTCCCTCTTATCTGAGCACCAAAGGAAAGCAGATGGTGGCTGTGGAGGTCTTTTGCATCTTGGCCTCCAGCGCAGGTTTGCTGGGTTGTATCTTTTCCCCCAAATTGTACATAATTCTTCTGAGGCCCAACTTGAACAGCAAAGACCACTTAATTCTGAGGAGCAAATAGGAATAAACTTGTGTTGATGCTTTTAATTTTTGCATTGTTTGCTGGCATTTATTGGAAGAAAACCAAACAAAGTCATTCCTTTTATTTCTCAGCTCTTTCATCCTTTTCATTCTTTGAAATAGCCTCCTTGGCTATTTCTATACAGCATTTTTCATAAGTAAATCTGTTCTGAAAGTGGTCTGCAGAATAATCTAAGTCTAAACACAGTAATACATAAGAACACAGGAAGAGCCTAGTGGATCAGGCCCATAGCCCTTCTGGTCCAGCCTCCTGTTCTCACAGTGGCCACCCAGATGCCCCAAAGGGAAAGCTGCAAGCAGGATTCAAGCACAAGAACACTTTCCCCTCCTTCGGTTTCCAGCAACTCGTATTCAGGAACATGGCTGCCTCCAACTGTGGCATCAGAGCTGAGCCATCCTGGCTAGGAGACATCAATAGCCCTCTCCTCTGTGAATTCATCTAGGGCTCTTTTAAAGCCATCTATTCTGGTGGCCATCCCTGCCCCCTGTGGGAGTGACTTCCATAGTTTAACAATGCACTTTATATACAACAACCATGCAAAATAAGACATGAAACCACTTGCAAAATTACACTAAACCATTAATCATCAACAATGCACAGTTCGTTTAACACAGAGAAACATTTAAGTCAGCATGCAGCTTGCAAATAGGTTAAGTCAGAATATCAGTTTTCCCCAATATATTGAATTTTGACTATATTATTCTTTTTGGAGCAATGTTCTCACATAGGAATTTAGGAGGAATATGTTGAGTCTGAATTCCTTATGTCTTGGCATGTTTTGAAACTTTGTCTTGTCCTTGAAGCAGCAAGTTAGTGGCGGCTAATGCTTATGGGGACTTTTAGGGGTCAGGGATTATGCTGAGGAGGGTTGCATTCAGCCTTCCTCCCCCTGCTCAGGTTCTCGAATCTTCCCAGGAGCAGTGGGAGTAAGCAGAGTGCCTGGAGCCTGACATTAGGCAAGGAAAAGACATGGAGACCAACCGGAGGTGGAGCCAGAGTCTGTAATAGACAGAACCTGAGGTCCTGCAATTAGATTGGGGGAGGAAATATTGAAGTTTTCTGGGCAGTGCCCCAATAACCCTACTACTCTCCACTGCACCAAGTGCCTGTGACTATCAGTGCACACTTTGTAAACTGTGATGGATCTATAACACCATGATTCAATTTGATGAATGGTTGTAGAAAAATCCAGAAATCATTTGATCTGTCAGTCTCTATACTTATGAATAGCAGTAAGATAATGCTATTTTATGAAGCAGAGGGACATGTGCTGGAATGCCTTTATCCCATAAGTTGAGTGAGAGATGACGAGAATGACTTGTTCAACAGAAATAGCATTGGCTTTATCCTGGCAGAAGCGGAGACTTCTGGGTTGGCGCCTCTGGCAATGGCGGAGCTCCTCCGATCGGAGGAACTTGCTCTGTGAAAAGTAGGGTCTGAACCGCCACGGCGAAGGTGGAGACCCACAGAAATTACAGGCGGAAGAAGCCTGTGAACTTGGGATTCAGCTGGCACCATTCGCGCCTCCCCTACTTGTGGGGAAACCCTGTTTTGGGGGTCCGGAGCGACGTGGGGTGAGTGGCGTGGTGCTTTGAATCGACTGCTTCTTTCACGGAGTGAAGCCGCATTGCTATTGTCGGAGAGCGCTGACTTTTTTCCTGTGGACAATTGAACTTTAAACAACTACCCGTGAGTAGAACGGAAAATTGGATTTTTAAATACCTTAATTTGGCAACGAGCGGGGAAGGTTCAAAACAGGAAGTCCGCCTTCCCTTTTTGTAAATAGACTGAAGGAAAGAGGTTGCAAGCGAAGGTCCTGGAAAGCCTCATGTAAAGGATTAAATTTCCATCGATTGAAATTATTAAATTGAAAAAGTAACTGAAAATTGAAACTATTTTTACTTTTGGAATTGTGTCGGAAAGGATTGATACAAGTGGAGATTGCTCCCCCCTAGAGGGAGTCTTTGAAACTGTTACAAGAGTTGAGCTGAAACTGTCACAAGAGTCGAGCTGAGGAATCCAGCTGTACAATAAGAATTGTGAGAACTAGAGACTGACCTTGGACTAAAATGTCGGCAGAAGAGATAATAGTGTCTGCATTTTGCAGGATAAACCACCTGCTGAAACATTCATAATAAGATAGATGCTATGGCTACTAAAATTGACATTTTGGGACTAAAAGTGAATACCAACACAGAAATAACTCAGGATCTGGCACAGGAATCTATTTTAACAGGGCAAATCGTTGAAAAGGAGAAGGAGAAAGTTGCTGTTGTCTAACTTAAAGTAATACAAGGGGGAGCCTTAACCTCACAGAGGCAAATTGAGGATTACAAGTTGAGGCCCTTTATGATTGAAACTAGAAAAAGTCAGATTTCGAAGATCGGAGCCTGGCCTGGATGGGAAAAGGAAAGTTGGAGAGATCCCCTTATGCAGGGATCAATTGACATTTGGAATATGGATTCGGGTCAGGAGGAGATTGGAGCTTTGGAGTCCTTTGGATTTGGAGGAACCTTGAAACAAGATTTGAAATATTTTCTGGATCCTAGTTTTAACTATGGAAATCTGGCTGACCTGTCGAGATGGAACAAAAGTGCTGTTGGGTCGGAGCTTCCCCGAGATCTGCTCTCTAGAATTAAAGATTATGAAGAAGATTGGCAGAAGGGATGTGGAGAAGAGTTAAGAGCCTCGGACAGAAGATCTCCAGGTTGATGGACTATATGGAATTGACGGAAAGGACTGGCAGAGGCCGAGACCAGGAAGAGGAGACGGTGAAGAAGATTGGAAAATTTAAAGTCTATATAGGGAAATTTTGTAAAATTTAATGAGGGATAGAAAAATCTTGGAATGGAATTTTTTTTGGCCTTAGTGGAAATGTTTTAAGAGGTTAAGTGTAAATAGGTATATTAGACTTAATGGGGAATAAGATTAAAAATATTTTAAGATAAAGGATTTGCTGAGATAACGTATAGATGTGGAACACAAAAAGGGAGGTGAGAGGAGGTCAATGAAACAAGGGAATGAAAGATAGATTATGGTAAAGTATGATGTGTGTTTTTAAATTGTTTTTGTTTTGTTTTGCTTTGTTTATGGTGTATAGATGTTGGGGTTGTGTTTTGTATTGTCTATATTGTATTGTTTCTTCTGTTTCTTTTTTCTTTTTCTTCTTTTTTGTAAGTTTTAAAAGTAATAAATATCATTTAAAAAAAAAAAATATCCTGGCAGAAGCTTACACCCACAAATCTGAGAGAGGTGCACCCAGGCCAACCTACAACTATAATCAATAAAGCTGAGACAAATTTGTAACCTCATAAAGTTGTTCTGGCAATTTGTTATCCTGTCAGTACATTGATCATAGGGAGCCCAGTGCACCTGGGTCTGCAATTGTTTATTATTATTTTGTACAGTGGTACCTCGGGTTACATACACTTCAGGTTACATACACTTCAGGTTACAGACTCCACTAATCCAGAAATAGTGCTTCAGGTTAAGAACTTTGCTTCAGGATAAGAACAGAAATCGTGCTCCGGCGGCACGGCAGCAGCAGGAGCCCCCATTAGCTAAAGTGGTGCTTCAGGTTAAGAACAGTTTCAGGTTAAGAACGGACCTCCAGAACGAATTTTTTTTATATATAATATTTTTATTAAGTTTATGAAATACAGAAAAAAGAGATAAAGACAGAAATAGAAAATAAAGTAGAGAAATTACAAATTTCCATAATCCTTTTTTCCAGCACATCTGTTGGACTTCCCCACATCCTCCAAACCCTGCATTCTCTGTAATACAAAACATCAGCAATTTGTTAACTTATTTCAAAGCTTATTGTATCTTTCATTTTATCATGTTGCCTAATTTCAAAACTGTTGTAACCCAAATCTTATACGTTTTAGCTTAAACATAATAAAGTTATTTCATTATTCCACCTCTGACTTCTTGTACCTTAATTTCCATTTCATTAATTTACAAATGCTGAAGCTAGAATTTCTAAAAAGTGCATTTTTTAACATTCATACAACTTGTAATGTTTTTTCAAATAGTCTTTAAATTTTTCCCAGTCCTCCTCGATTGTTTCTTCTCCCAAGTCTCGGATTCTGCCAGTCATTTCGGCCAGTTCCATATAGTCCATCAACTGCGTCTGCCATTCCTCCAGCGTGGGTAAATCTTGTGTCTTCCAATGCTTAGCAATCAGGACCCTTGCTGCTGTGGTAGCATACATAAAAAAAATTCTATCTTTCTTAAGTACTCTCTGGTCCACAATGCCCAGAAGAAAGGCCTCCGGTTTCTTAGGTAAGGTAAATCTAAGTACCTTTTTTAGTTCATTATGAATCATCTCCCAAAAGGCCTTCACTTTCGGGCAAGTCCACCAGAGATGGAAGAATGTCCCTTCCGCCTCTTTACATTTCCAACATTTATTGTCAGACAGGTGATATATCTTAGCAAGTTTGACTGGGGTCATGTACCACCGGTATATCATTTTCATAATATTTTCCTTCAAGGCACTACATGCCGTAAATTTCATTCCGGTGTTCCATAACCTTTCCCAGTCTTCAAACATAATGTTGTGCCCCAAGTCCTGTGCCCATTTTATCATGGCGGATTTGACTGTCTCGTCCTGTGTATTCCATTTAAGCAGCAAGTTATACATTCTCTTTTTTTTTTAATAATATTTTTATTAAGTTTATAAAGTACAGAAAAAAGAAATAAAGACATAGAGAGAAAAATACAATAAAGAGATTACAAATTTCCATAATCCTTTTTTCCATCTATTGGACTTCCCCACATCCTCCAAACCCTGCATTCTCTGTAATACAGAATATCAGCAATTTGTTAACTTATTTCCAAACTTATTGTATCTTTCATTTTATCATGTTTCCTAATTTTCATACTGTTGTAATTCAAATCTTATATGTTTTGACTTAAACATAATAAAGTTATTTCATTATTCCACCTTTAAATTCTTGTGCCTTAATTTCCATTTCATTAGTTTACCAATGCTGAAGCAAAAATTTCTGAAAAGAGCATTTTTTAACATTCATACAACTTGTAATGTTTTTTCAAATAGTCTTTGAATTTTTTCCAATCCTCCTCGATTGTTTCTTCTCCCAAGTCTCGGATTCTGCCAGTCATTTCAGCCAGTTCCATATAGTCCATCAACTGCGTCTGCCATTCCTCCAGCGTGGGTAAATCTTGTGTCTTCCAATGCTTAGCAATCAGGATCCTTGCTGCTGTGGTAGCATACATAAAAAAAGTTCTATCTTTCTTAAATACTCTCTGGTCCACAATGCCCAGAAGAAAGGCCTCCGGTTTCTTAGGTAAGGTAAATCTAAGTACCTTTTTTAGTTCATTATGAATCATCTCCCAAAAGGCCTTCACTTTCGGGCAAGTCCACCAGAGATGGAAGAATGTCCCTGTCAGGGAACTGCCATCGGAGAGACAGGTAGTGGACAGGCTACAGGAGAATAGGAGAGAATCTGCAGTAGAAGAGGGAACCAGCAGGGGGAGTGCAGGAGTCACAGCGGAGGGGAGGCTCTGGGATGCTTCCAGTGAGAGTAGTGGAGAGGTAACGGGACCCCCGTTGGGAACGCCCACCCTTCGCCGGAAACTGTCACGCAGAGAGTCTCGAAAGCGCATGTCTGTCAAAGAGCTTTTATGTTGGCGTAAATTCCGTAGACGCCCACTGTCAGATTCTACCAGCGACTGACGGAGTCATGCTTTGGGGGCTCCGTTAGTGCATCGGTTTGGATGACCAGCCAAACCCCAGAGGGATCAAGCTTTTACGCACAAGCAGCACACTATCCCACCACAGCAATCTGACAGTCTTTGAAAGCAGCTTGTGCAAGCAGAAGGCATCATGAGCGAACCATCCGGAACCGGAGGAGCAGGAGCGGGAGCTGGCGCAGATCCAAGCCTGGAACAAAGGTACAGGGCGTTGGAGGTCCAGCTGGCACTGCAAACGGCGAGGCTCGAGGAGAGGAGGGCTCAAGATGCAGATAAGGGGAAGACCACCCCACTTGCCAGACGGGTGCCTGGACTGGTGCAGAAATTTGGGGGGGATCCCCGGAACTATCAAGCCTTTAGGACAGAGATGCAATATGCACTCAATCTACTGTTTGATGACTTCCCCGACGAGAACTCTAGAGTGGCGTACGTGATTGGCCATCTAGAGGGAGGGGCGAGGGACTGGGTTCGGCCCCTGATGGCAGCCAATAATGAAATCTTAAAGGACACAATGAAGTTTTTCCGCGCCATGGACTTGATGTTTTCCAGCGAGATCGAGCAGGGAGTGGTGCGCAGGCAGTTAATGGCGTGTAAACAGGGGAGCCGATCTGTACGTGAGTACTGGACTGAGTTCACCATGCTGATTCATAGACTTGGGTGGGACCTTGCTAGTGAACCTATTCAAATGCTGTTTGAAGAAGGTCTCTCTCCGGCAGTGAAAGATGAACTTTCCCGGGCGCCTAGGGCGGAGTCTATGGATCAGCTGACTAAATCAGCGCTGTCCATTGGGGCACGCCAGGAAGCTAGAGCTATGGAAAAGCGGGAAGGAAAGGGGGAACGTTGGAAGGACTTCCGCATTCCAGAGATTCCGGAGCAGCCTTTCCCGCCAGCAGAGCCGATGGAACTTGGAACAGCGCGCGCGCGCGCAGTTTCAAACACCAGTGAAGGGCGGAAGAAGGAGGGAAAGAGCGGCAAGAGATGCTATCTCTGCCAACAGCCAGGTCACTTTGCCAGAGTCTGTCCGCAAAGGAAGGAATGGCAAGGGATGGCGGGAACTGTTGGGGGGAAGGAGGAAGAAGAAATCACGGAGCCAGTAAAAGCCAACGCCTGGTTGCCAACATCAGGGCACAGCAGCCAGGCCAGGGAGTAATGAATGTGCCCACGCCGGAACCTCCAAGACCAGCGCTTGTGATAGAGGTGTTGCTGGAACTGGCAAACGGACACCCACTGAAGATAAAGGCGCTATTGGATTCAGGTAGCTCATGTAATTTCATGAGCAAAGAGTTTGCAGCTGCACACCAAATACAGACTATCCCATTGAGTAAGCCTTTGCAGGTTACCACGATTGATGGGAGGGAGCTGTTGGGAGGAGAAGTGAGCCAACAGACTGTACCAATGATAATGAGGGTGGCACGACACACCGAACTGATAGCGTTTAACGTAGCCACCTTGGGAGGAGCTCCTATTATCTTGGGTATGAGCTGGCTGGCGCTACACGATCCGCTAGTAGGCTGGCATCAGAGAGTGGTTTCCTTTGGATCAGCACATTGCCTAGAACACTGCAAGGAGGGAGAGGCTCAGGCAGGCGCCAGGGGCACTCTAGCAGGGATGGAAGTGATGGACAAAGGGAGGGTGCCACCACAATACGCTGACTTGCTTGACGTATTCAGCGAAAAAGAAGCAGATAAACTGCCCCCGCACAGACCCTTTGATTGTCAAATTACCTTACTCCCAGGAGCACAATTGCCAGTGGGCAAGCTGTATGCAATGTCAGACAGTGAGATGCAGGAGTTAAGGGAGTTCATTGACAAGAATCTCAAGCGAGGTTTCATCAGAGAGTCACGAGCGGTGGGGGGCAGCCCAGTGTTCTTTGTGGACAAAAAAAACACAGGCAAGCCCAGGCTTGTATGTGATTTCAGGGCCCTAAATGCAGTGTCAGAACCAGTGACTTTCCCTATGCCCAGAATTGATGACATTCTAACACGGGTGAGAAAAGGGAAAATTTTTACCAAGCTGGACCTTAGGGGGGCATATAACTTGATACGTGTGAGAAAGGGGGATGAGTGGAAGACCACTATGTTCACCCCCTTGGGGGCCTTTGAGTACACCGTTATGCCTTTCGGATTACAAGGGGGCTCCGCCTGTTTTCAATCATTCATGAATCACGTCCTGGGGCCACTGCTCTACAAGAACTGCGTAGCGTTCTTAGATGACGTTCTGGTGTACTCAGACAATGAGGAGCAGCATGTGCGAGATGTAAGAGAGGTACTGAGCAAGCTGCGAGAAAACCGGCTGTGGGTGAAACTGGAGAAGTGTCAGTTTCATACCAAGGAGGTGGAATTCCTGGGGTACCGGTTGTCTGACAAGGGATTGGCCATGGATCCCAGCAAGGTTCAAGCGGTACTGGAATGGAAAACACCAAAGACCAAGAAGGACGTGCAAAGGTTCCTGGGCTTCGGGAACTTCTATAGGAAGTTCATCAAAAACTTTGCCCATTTAACAGCGCCCATCACGGATTGTCTTAGTAGCAAAAAGAAATTTGTTTGGACGGGAGAAGCGCAACAAGCGTTCGAACGCTTAAAGCAGGCGTTTGCGTCGGAAGAGCAACTCTTGCACGTGGATCTACAACAACCAATGAGAGTGGAGACTGACGCGTCAGACCGAGCGGTGGGGGCCGTTCTTCTCCAGCCGGGAAAAGATACGTCTGAATGGAGACCGTGTGCATTCTTCTCGCGGAAGTTGAACAAATCAGAGAGGAACTACACAGTGTACGACCGAGAACTGCTCGCCATTCATGAAGCATTCCGGAAATGGCGGCACTTGCTGATTGGGGCGCAGCACAAGGTTCAAGTCCGAACTGACCACAAAAATCTGGAATACTGGAGAACAGCCCGAGTGCTGAACCAGAGACAAGTGAGATGGGCCCAGGAGTTCTCCAAATTCCACTTTGAGATTCGTTACGTGCCCGGCTCCGAGAACGTGAGGGCGGACGCTCTTTCCAGGAAACCTGAGTACTTAGAGGGGGAGGGAGCGCCTGAGGCAAGGCATGTAATCCCTGAAGACCGCTGGGTGTGTGGGGCGGCATTGGTGGGGCAGAGGGAACTGATAGAGGGTACGGAGAACGATGAATACGCCCAAGAGAAACTCAGAGAGCTCCGGAGGACAGAGGAGAACACAGGGGGGTTCGAAGAAAAGAACGGGGCGTTGTATTACAAAGGGGCACTGTACATACCCGACGGGGAACTGAGGGGCAGAGTACTCAAGCAGTTGCATGACAGCCCCACAGCGGGACATTTTGGACAGCACAAAACCATGTGGTTGGTTACCAGGGAGTTTTGGTGGCCCAAGGTGAGGGAGGACGTACGGGAATATGTCAGGGGTTGCGACAGGTGCCAGCGAGCGAAAGGAGAGAGGGTGGCGCCAGCGGGGCTATTACAACCCTTACCCACGCCCGAAAGGCCATGGGAGGCAGTATCCATAGATTTTATGACGGACCTGCCAAAATCCAAAGGCAAAACAGCTGTCATGGTGGTGGTAGATCAATTAACCAAGATGTGTCATTTTATAGCTTGTTCACATGCAGTCACAGCGGAGGAAACCGCCAAGTTGTTTGTAGAACATATTTTCAAGTTGCATGGCGCCCCCTTGAGGGTGGTCAGCGACAGAGGGAAACAATTTACTTCCAGGTTCTGGAGGAAACTTATGAGCTTACTGCACGTAGAACTCAATTTCTCAACTGCCCGGCACCCAGAAACCAATGGGCAAGCGGAAAGGGCAAATGGGGTTTTACAACAATACCTGAGGTGTTATGTAAAAGACAGAGAAAATGATTGGGTGGATAAGTTACCTCTAGCAGAATTTGCCTACAACAACGCGGAGAACGTGTCCACAGGGATGAGTCCCTTCCTGGCAAATTATGGGTGTCACCCCCGGGCATTCCCAGGAGAGGGAGGGGAGAGGTGGAGCGTGCCGGCGGCGGAATATTTTTTTGAAGAGATGGAGGCGATCCACCGTCAGCTTCAACTTAACTTAGAGAAAGCCAAGGAAGAATATAAGAAGCAAGCAGACAGAAATAGGAGGGAAGGTGAAACTATAAGGGTGGGGGACCGGGTGTGGTTGTCCACCCAAGGGCTACCGTTCAAGGGCGGGAGTAAGAAATTGAGGCCCAAAAGATTGGGACCCTTTGAGGTCATACAGCAGGTCAACCCAGTGGCATTCAAACTCAGGCTGCCCAGTCACATGAAATTACACCCAGTATTTCACAGGTCATTACTGTCGCCGTACCGAGAGGGACGCGAGTGGGGGGAGCGTGAGAGAGAGGCCACCCAAACGCCCGTGATAGAAGAGAGAGAGCGCGACATGAATGTGGCAGGAATCATTGATTCCAGGTGGAAGGGGAATCAGGTGGAATATCTGGTAGAATGGGAGGGGGAAGCAGAGTCGGAAAACACTTGGGTACCAGCAGAGGTAGTCAATGACGAGGTTTTAATAGAAACATTTCATCAGCGTTTCCCAAGAAAACCGCAACCCGTGGCTCGATTTAGAAGGGAACACTTTGGGACCACCGATGAGGAAGGAGAGTTTGAAGGGTTCCCAGAGTCAGGGGTGGGTGAAGAAGCCGACTCCGACGAAGAAGAGGAAGACGGGGAGAGAGACGGTACGCCGTGGCTGGAAGTGTTAGAATCCTCGGACGACGAGGAGAGTTCCTTCAGGGGCTTTCCGCCCTCACCGCCAGTGGGAGAGGAGGCGGGAGGGGGTGAAGGGGGCCCTGGGGGGGAGGTGGATGTCAGGGAACTGCCATCGGAGAGACAGGTAGTGGACAGGCTACAGGAGAATAGGAGAGAATCTGCAGTAGAAGAGGGAACCAGCAGGGGGAGTGCAGGAGTCACAGCGGAGGGGAGGCTCTGGGATGCTTCCAGTGAGAGTAGTGGAGAGGTAACGGGACCCCCGTTGGGAACGCCCACCCTTCGCCGGAAACTGTCACGCAGAGAGTCTCGAAAGCGCATGTCTGTCAAAGAGCTTTTATGTTGGCGTAAATTCCGTAGACGCCCACTGTCAGATTCTACCAGCGACTGACGGAGTCATGCTTTGGGGGCTCCGTTAGTGCATCGGTTTGGATGACCAGCCAAACCCCAGAGGGATCAAGCTTTTACGCACAAGCAGCACACTATCCCACCACAGTCCCTTCCGCCTCTTTACATTTCCAACATTTATTGTCAGACAGGTGATATATCTTAGCAAGTTTGACTGGGGTCATGTACCACCGGTATATCATTTTCATAATATTTTCCTTCAAGGCACTACATGCCGTAAATTTCATTCCGGTGTTCCATAACCTTTCCCAGTCTTCAAACATAATGTTGTGCCCCAAGTCCTGTGCCCATTTTATCATGGCGGATTTGACTGTCTCGTCCTGTGTATTCCATTTAAGCAGCAAGTTATACATTCTCTTTTTTTTTTTAATAATATTTTTATTAAGTTTATAAAGTACAGAAAAAAGAAATAAAGACATAGAGAGAAAAATACAATAAAGAGATTACAAATTTCCATAATCCTTTTTTCCATCTATTGGACTTCCCCACATCCTCCAAACCCTGCATTCTCTGTAATACAGAATATCAGCAATTTGTTAACTTATTTCCAAACTTATTGTATCTTTCATTTTATCATGTTTCCTAATTTTCATACTGTTGTAATTCAAATCTTATATGTTTTGACTTAAACATAATAAAGTTATTTCATTATTCCACCTTTAAATTCTTGTGCCTTAATTTCCATTTCATTAGTTTACCAATGCTGAAGCAAAAATTTCTGAAAAGAGCATTTTTTAACATTCATACAACTTGTAATGTTTTTTCAAATAGTCTTTGAATTTTTTCCAATCCTCCTCGATTGTTTCTTCTCCCAAGTCTCGGATTCTGCCAGTCATTTCAGCCAGTTCCATATAGTCCATCAACTGCGTCTGCCATTCCTCCAGCGTGGGTAAATCTTGTGTCTTCCAATGCTTAGCAATCAGGATCCTTGCTGCTGTGGTAGCATACATAAAAAAAGTTCTATCTTTCTTAAATACTCTCTGGTCCACAATGCCCAGAAGAAAGGCCTCCGGTTTCTTAGGTAAGGTATATCTAAGTACCTTTTTTAGTTCATTATGAATCATCTCCCAAAAGGCCTTCACTTTCGGGCAAGTCCACCAGAGATGAAAAAATGTCCCTTCCGCCTCTTTACATTTCCAACATTTGTTATCAGACAGGTGATATATCTTAGCAAGTTTAACTGGGGTCATGTACCACCGGTATATCATTTTCATAATATTTTCCTTCAAGGCACTGCATGCCGTAAATTTCATTCCGGTGTTCCATAACCTTTCCCAGTCTTCAAACATAATGTTGTGCCCCAAGTCCTGCGCCCATTTTATCATGGCGGATTTGACTGTCTCATCCTGTGTATTCCATTTAAGCAGCAAGTTATACATTCTCGAAAGTAGTTTATTTTTTGGCTCTAACAGTTCTGTCTCTAATTTCGATTTTTCCACCTGGAATCCAACCTTTTTATCCACTTTAAAAACCTCCTGGATTTGAGCATAGTGCAACCAATCTCGCACCTTGTTTTTCAATTTTTCCAAGCTCAGCAACCTCCAATTGTCTCCAATTTTTTCAATTATTTCCCAATATTTAGGCCAGTAGGCTTCCATGTTAAGTCTCTTATGTGCCTTGGCCTCCACCGGTGAGAGCCACCTCGGAGTCTTACTCTCCAATAAGTCCTTATATTTTGTCCAGACCATCAAAATTGCTCTTCTGACAATATGGTTTTTAAACAATTTATGAACTTTAACCTTGTCATACCACAAATATGCATGCCACCCAAAAGCATTATCAAACCCCTCCAGATCTAGGACATCAGTGTTTTCCAATAAAATCCAATCTTTCAACCAGCAGAAGGCTGCAGATTCATAATATAACCTCAAGTCTGGCAGGGCAAATCCCCCTCTTTCTTTCGCATCAGTTAGTATTTTGAACTTTATTCGGGGCTTTTTGCCCTGCCAAACAAACTTGGAAATATCCTTCTGCCACTTTCCAAAACATTCCACTTTGTCCACGATCTGTAGGGCCTGGAACAGAAATAACATTTTCGGCAATACATTCATCTTTATAGCTGCTATTCGGCCCAACAAGGAAAGTTTCAATCTTGACCATATTTCCAAATCTCTTTTAATTTCTGACCAGCATTTCTCATAATTATCTTTAAACAAATTCAAATTTTTGGAGGTCAGATACACCCCTAGGTATTTTACTTTTTTAACCACATTTAATTCCATTTCTTTCAGGAACTCATCTGTTTCTGTAGTTGTCAAATTTTTTGCTAAAACCTTAGTTTTTTGCTTGTTCAACTTAAATCCCGCCACCCGACCAAAGTCAGAAATTAATTCTAACACTCTTTTAGTACTAGAGACTGGCTCCTGTAATGTTAATACCAAGTCGTCTGCAAAAGCTTTCAGTTTATATTGTTTCACTCCGACCTCAATTCCTTGTACAGACCGGTCCTTTCTAATCATATTCAGTAGCACCTCCAGGACTGAAATAAACAATAGGGGGGATAGGGGGCACCCCTGTCGTGTCCCTTTTTCTATTTTGAACTCCTCTGTCACCACATTGTTAACAATCAATTTAGCTTTTTGCTCTGAATAAATTGCTTCTATTCCATTTTCAAACCCCCGCCCCACTCCCATCCCTTCCAAATTTTTCTTCATGAACATCCAAGAAATGTTGTCGAAGGCTTTCTCCGCATCAATGAAGATTAAAACCGCTCTAGTATTAAGATTTGTTTGTAGGAGTTCCAAAATGTCAATAATATTTCTTGTATTATCAAACAAATGCCTACCGGGGAGAAAGCCGGCCTGGTCCTTATGGATCACTTCATTAAGCACCTTTTTAAACCTACTTGCCAAAATATCCGCAAAAATTTTGTAATCCACGTTTAGGAGTGAGATGGGGCGGTAGTTCTTAAGCTGGGTCTTTTCAGTTTCTTGTTTAGGTATCAATGTGATGAAGGCTTCTTTCCACGTCTCCGGTGCCTTCCTCCCCTCCATAATCTGATTGCAGACCTCCATCAGAGGTTGTATCAAATAATCCTTCAAAACCTTATAGTATTTGGAGGTAAGTCCATCAGGACCTGGAGATTTGCCTAATTGAAGGTTCTGGATGGCACTTTCAATTTCTTGCTGGGTGATATTACTATTCAGGATGGTTCTCATTTCCCGAGTTATTTTTTGTAATCCATTAGTTTTAAGGAATTGATCCATCTCAAAGTCTTTCTGTGGCCCTTGTGAATAGAGTTCTTTAAAATATCTCTGGAAACACTTTCTAATTTCCTCGGGTTTCTGAACCATTCTCCCTTCAATCTCTAGATTTGTAACTGTGTTAAGTTTTTGTCTCTTTTTCAACTGCCATGCTAGCAGTTTCCCACACTTGTTTGCTGATTCAAAGGATCTTTGTTTCATCTGTTTAATTTTCCATTCCACCTCCTGATTTATCAATTTCAAATATTGTGCCTGGAAAAATTTCACTTCTCTGAGCACTTCCACCGACTTAGGCCTAGATCTTAATTTTTTCTCTCCTTCTCTTATTTTCTCCAATATCTTCTCCTTCTTTTCATTCCAGAGCTTTTTCTTAATCGTATTTTGTTGTATTAGAAACCCTCTCATAACTGCTTTACTTGCGTCCCAGATTGTTCTTTTTTCCACAGTGCTGTTTAAGTTTATTTCAAAATAGTCCTTTAAAGTTTTTTGGGCCTTCTTAACAATCTCCTGATCCCTTAATAAGGTGTCATTCATTTTCCATCTAAAGGATCCGGTTATGTTTAGTCTCAATTCCACTTTCAATGCATTATGGTCGGAGCAGGTTTTTGGGCAGATTTCCACTTTTCTAGTCTTAGGTGCCAGTCCTCTAGTTGTCCATATTTGGTCGATTCGTGTCCATGTCAGATGAGCTTCAGAAAAGAAAGTTCCTTCTTTTCCAAAGGGGTTCTTAACACTCCATATTCACTTCAGCCTTTTTACCTTCTATCTCCAAGGATTTTTTAAAATGTAGGCCTAATATCTTATCTCTTTCCTCTCTTGATCTCAAAATAACCAAACAGTCTCTAGCCTTATCTTTCTTTACCGATCTTCCCAGTCTAAAGGCCGTCACGATTTTGAAATCTTTATCTTCCTCAATTCCCCAGAATTTGGAAAATAGAAGTGTCAGAAATCCCTCTAAGTTGCCTGCCTCCAATTCTGGGATGGCCCTTAACCTGAGATTATTTTCCTTACTTTTCAATTCAACCAGTGACAGGTAGGCTTGTTGTTCCCCTACCTGTCTTTTCAGAGGCCTTACTTCCCCCTTAATCTCATCAACTTTTCGATTTGCCTGCTCTGCTTTTTGATTGGCTTCCACAGCTAATTTATAATTTTCAGCCGTAGCTCCTTGCAAATTGTCAATTGCCTGAGTATGCTGGGAAACCTGCTCAGTTAATTTACCAATAGAGGATGTAGCTTGGTCAATTTTTGTTGATTGATTGTCCACCTTTTGGTTTAAAATTGCCAGTTGCTCCAAAATTTGTTTCAGAACTGATTCAGATCCTCCAGTTGCCATATCTTCTGTGGCAGGCTGCTCGATTTCCACCTCCTGTGCTGTTAGCACAGTTGGGACAGATGATCTGCGTTGATGAGTTAAAGTTGTTTGAACAAGTTGCACAGATTTCTTTTCTTTTTCTTTTTCTTTAGCTTTGGCTGCTCTTGTTTTCCCTGGGCCGCTCATTCCACACCTGCCTCAGTTCAAGGTCAAATTGTCTTTTATTCCATGAGAGAGACAAGTTCAAAATATAAACAATTAAACCACAAGAAGTCTCAATAAAGTACAGTTCCCAGGCCTCTATGTCTCCACAATCCTCTAGGGGGAGTATTTCAAAGTTTCAAGAAAGGAAAGAACTCTTTTCCGCCATTGAAGTTCCTATGTTCCCCGTATTAAGTCTTTGTAATTCCTGAGTACAAAAGGAAGGTTCCCAAGGCTTTCTATTTCTTGATTAAAAGCCACAAGGTGTCAAGAATGGTCCCAGCAACAATGTTTAAACGTTAATATCTCAGTCTATGTAACAGTTTGAACTTCAGCAACAGTATCGGCAGTTTGACAGTTCTCTATTACACTCTGGCAGCCCGACGACTAGGTTGTCCCTTTTAACTCCGTATAGCTCAAAAATAGGAAGAAAGTTCCAAAAATTGAATCCACAGGTTTCACAAAAGCTTCCCTTTTAACTTCTAGAAACAAAGTCTATCAATGCACCTTTGTTCTGCTTTTACGATCCTTTTTGGGCGCTACAGCGCACTTCAGCCCTTGCTTTGATCTAGTTAGCAGGATCGGAAGACGGACTTCCTGTTACTCGCCTCCCGTTTTCAGTCAAAATCCATAAAATTAGTCCAAAATTTAGTACCCCTTACTCACGGGTATGTAGCTGTCAAATTCGATGTTTTCAAGAAGAAAGGTCAGCGCTCATCGGCAGCAGCAGCGCGGCTTTGCATCCACGAAAAGAGCGATGAACTCACAGCGCCGCTCCCCCTTTCACGTTCCGGAGCCCCTTACGAGGTTCCTTCTTCGTTTCTGGGGGGGCTTTTGGCGCCCGCCGAGTCCCACAGCCACAGGCTCGCTCTGCCTGTGGTTTTTCTTGACGGGTCTCCGCTTTGCCGCAGCGGACGACCCTTTTTCGCGGAGCCCCTCTTCACAGAGTAAAGAGGACCGCCATTGCCGTTTTGCGCCGCCTCCGGAAGTCCGGACCTCCAGAACGAATTAAGTACTTAACCCGAGGTACCACTGTATTTCAATTTAGCTGTTGTACTTTCTTGTGAAGTGTCCAGGAAACATGTCTTATGGTGCAATATAAATGAAATAGTACACGTAGGTAGTCCTTCTGAAGTGTTTTTTTGTTTTAATTTGATCCGGGAGAGGAAGATGCTTCTTTATGTATTCCCTATTTAAGAGGAAAAACAGCTCTCAAATCTCCTATTAGTCTCTTCTATCACTTTAAAGAACAGCTACTTGTGGCAATTTCTGGCACTCTTTGGCTTCTTGTGATGTCAGCTGTGGGACAGATAAAGAGTGGCTGGGCTGATGGGGGTTTGTAGGCTCAATAAGATGTCAGGAGCACCTGTGCAAAGTGCTTTACAAGTGTTGGTGATGAGCTGATAGTTCATGCTTGCAAAGCAGTGGGACATGAGTATCCCAGATTTCTAATTACATATACATAATTAAAATAGCAATAACAGACACCCAGAATTGTGAGCATGATTCCCAAAGGAATTCTTGGAGCTGCTCCAGATCATTTTTATCATTTACTTTTAAAGTCTTCAATTATTTGTTTATTTGTTGATTCTTTAATTTCAAGGGGCATGAATATCCTTAATTTCTAATGACATACATGTAAATAAAATAGCAATAACAGACACCAAAAATTACGAGCATGATAAAGACTTCTGGATTATTTAAAACTGTCTTATTAGCTGCTCCCTGCTGTTCAGCTCAGGCCTCAGTAAAATAACATAGCATTTGGGGATAAAGATGCAGCCCAGTAACCCACAACTGGAGGCCAAGATGGAGAAGATCTCCACAGCCACCATGTATTTGCCCTTGGTGCTCAAGTAGGTTGGAACAAAGGACAACCACACACTGCAAAACACCAACATGCTGAAGGTGATGAATTTGGCTTCATTGAAACTGTCCGGCAACTTTCTAGCTAGGAAAGCCACCGTGAAGCTGACTATGGCCAGTAAGCCCATGAATCCCAGGACACAATAAAACATGACAGTGGAACCTTCATTACATTCTAGTATTATTTCTTCAGTCATTGAGTGCATGTCAACGTCTGGGAATGGGGGAGAGGTTGCCAGCCATATGCTACAGATTGTGGCTTGAATAAGGGAGCAGGAAAGAACAATTGGGGTGCCCAGTGGCTTCCCTACCCACTTCCTCATTCGGGAGCCTGGCTTGGTGGCCATGAAAGCTAAAACCACAATGGCAGTTTTGGCCAATATGCAAGAAATTGCCACTGAGAAGATCGAGCCAAAAGCAGTTTGTCGAAGGAGGCAGGTGACTTCCTGAGGCTGGCCAATGAAGAGCAGAGCACAAAGGAAGGAGAGCAGGAGGAAAAGGAGGAGAATATAAGTTAGGTTGCGGTTGTTGGCTTTAACTATGGGAGTATCTCTATGCTTTGTGAATATTTGAAGCACCAAAGCTGTGATGCAGGAAAAGAAGAGGGCAAACGTGGCCAAACTGATCCCCAAAGGTTCTCCATAAGACAAGAATGTTTTGTCTTTGTGGAGGCAGCCATTCTGTTCATTGTTTGCATATTGATCTCCAGGGCATTCTGAACAGTCGTCCATGTCTGAAAAAGAAAATGGAAGAAACAAATCTTATTTTTTAAAAAGTTATTCTGTCCCCAGATTGTCACAATGCATCTAAGAGATGCCAGAATATATATTTGCTACTTCCATACTGTTTTCCCACTAGAGAAAGGAGCTTCTGATGCACAGGTAAAATTAAAGCGTGTGATGCATTCCTTACCCTCCTTGTTTGAGATCTTCCCTTCTGGACACGGAAGGCAATCATAGCAGCAGAATGGCTTTCCTTCCTTCTTGTTCTTTCTATAGCCTACATGACAATTCTCATTACACAGAGAAGTGGGTTGTGCCTGTTCATAAATGAAAGAAGGAAATCGTTTGGGACTTATCTCCAAATAGTAAAAATGACAGTTAAGCAGATTGCTATAGGTTTTTTGTTTTATCTGAAGATGATCTTAAATCCAGCACTAATGGTAGCATGGAAACTTCTACCATTACTGCAGTACCTTTGACCTTATGAAAAGCATATTGGTATGTTTTTGAACTTCTTCAGAGATTAGCATGCCAATATCTTATCAAATTAGAAAATGTTCAGGTGAAAGCTTATTGGGTCGTAATCTCATGAATATAGAAATTGCTCAAGTGTTTTTGACTTGCAGTTGCAATAGAAATTATTGAAATTCTGCCCCATCGAGGTAGTCTAACCACTGTTCCTTTAACTTGGAACTTGCGAACTATGCTTCCAATGGTTTCTCTGGCAACATTCAGTGCATTTGTTTTCTTTTTGTATACTTGTATCTTTTTTGAGAAGGGCGATGATCTCTTGTCTTACCTTCTTGGACCATTCTACTGGCTTAGAAATATGGCTAACATACAGCAACTTTTGACATTCAGCAAACCCCTTGTGATTTCAGGTATTTCATGTGTTAGATAGAGCTAGAAATAAGATAGCTTTCCTTTTATCAGTGCTAAAGCCTGATATTTCCTTCACTGATCAAGTCTGATTCTGATAACGGATTATTCAATATGTTGCAATGAGGCAGTTTTGGGACAGTGAGCAAAAAAACTAGAGAAAATCCAGAACAATTTCTTACCTGGTTGAACCAGGTGGGCCACATGATACCATCATCATGAATGATTAACCTCTTTTCACGGGGAGCTTGTGGGTCCATTGTTCCAACTTTGACTCTCAGAAATGACTGATTTGGGAATGTGACCCAATTTATTATATCAAATTCAGCTACTAATTCCCCATTTTGGTCAAAGGAAACTTCCTCCCCGACACTATTATTAAATGAAACTCTTCCCAGAAACTGGTGGAGCTAAGTTTGAAGAGGAAAAAGGCAATTAATGAAGATGCCAAAAATAATTAAACATTAGTAATATTCGTACAAATAGAGTGCTTATCTTTAACATTTAAGACCTATAGTTTGTGGTCCATTTAAAAGCTGTGTTTCTTTTAAAGTTAGTGTTTTTCTTTCTGTGTTTTTAATGAGTCTCTTCTTCAAAAATGGATGGAGCTAAAAAGGAAAAAGGAATTAATGAGCAGTGCTGCTTTCTAGAAAAAGAGGTGCTGGAACTCACCACAAACACCTCCCTCGTTCCCTTGGAATAGCAATGGAGCCCCCCTGAGAGGGGAGAGAACTGAGCTCCCCTGAGTTCTGGCTGAAAAAAGACCCGTAGTAATGTTCATTGTGAAGGTAAGATGTGGTTCTTTTGAGAATTACAAGTAGTCTTAGCCTAAATTTCATAGAACTTCACAAAAATATTAGACAGGACATTCCTTCAGATAGGAGGATAAGCCGTGTAGATAAGCTGCTCATCACTTTCCAGGGATACAGGGCTGCCTTTGTACAAATAGTGGTAGCATTATATCGTGTACCTAGCCATCTATAGCCATATTTTGCTATTCCAAGTTTAAAGTGATGGCCGATTTTCATCCATTATGTTATCCTAACCATTAAGTGCATAGCCACTTCCTCCCTGAGAGGAAAGAGGAATGAGTTTCCCCTACTGACAGAGGTATTCAAGAAAAGTCCCCCCTTTGGCTGAGCTCCAGAGTTGATTACAGACATCTGGAAGACGACATTACCTTCCACGGCTGTTGTTCTGTAAGTTCCCATCTTGCTCCACCTGCCATTGCTCTGCAATTTAATTTGGTGGATTGCATGGTGTGCAAAGCATGTGCCAAAATATAGATTGCATTGTAGATGCTGTAGCTGTGGGCTGTCATGCTCGTTTCAAAAACAGACCCAGGAAGGCTCTCAATATTCTCCTCCCCAGTACAGAGTTTGTCATCTTTCTTCTCTGAAGCAGGGTCAGGGAAACCACAATTAAATGCCTCTTCCCAGAAAACCCTGAGAAAGCCATCTTCTTTTTCCAAGGTAGGCTTTCTCATCTGAATAAATTTCTGGAATCCTGGAAGATCCTTAGAGTGAACTGCAAAGGATAGAGCCCCATGGAGGAATGTGATGTCCCAACCTCTTTGAAAGGGAAATGAGGTGAAATCCATCTGGGCTATCATAATCCAGACTTTTGTATTTCCTTGTATTGGCACATCATTCATTTCTGCAAGCCTGGGTAGTGTTCTCATTCCCATAATTGTATGAATTTCACCATGTACAACCACAGCATTGGCAGTGCTTCCCACAATAATGTTCAATGTTTTCGAACCTTGTTCCACCATTTCATCAAACTTACTAGAAGAGGTATCCTTCGGGAAACTTCCTATAAAATCAAAGCAAATGCCCTTCTGGGCAAACATGGGGAGAATATTTTGTACAAATCTCTCTCCAGTGTCATCATGGAGTTTAAAAAGCACACCAATCCACATCCAACGGAAATGCAGCAGTAACTGGAGGATCCCCTCATATTGCTGAGTCCCATCTGGGAATATCCAGTGGGTGAAAAGGGCTTGAATATCATTAGTCGTCACAGGAGAAGAGCCATAGATGAGCTGAAAAGGGTCATTGTTAAAATCAAGGGAGGATAGATGATAACAAATGATGATATCAAAACACCAATTAGACTCAAAACCAGATTTCAATCTCTATTTAATTGGTATATATTAACCAGGGAATTCAGCTTTTTGTTTATTTCTGTTAACTTAGAATTTGCAGTTTGGGGAAATACTTGGATATTAATGTCTCTACATCAAATAGAACAATTATGCAGTTATGTTTGTGGCAGAATTTGAACCCTTTATATCTAAAGGAGGATAAAGGAAAGAACAGGTAAATAAATGCTTGTTCACAGAAAACCCTGATAATGACCGCTCCCCGCTTAAAACGGGGGGCGCCCTTTGCGTGGACACGTACAGCCCCTAGATCTGGAGCGGCTCCAACAACATAGGCTTGGCTTTGCCTTCCCTCAGGTGGGATACCTGGAGGTCTCCGCCTACCTCAGTCAGTTGTCCAATCCCACCTGGGGGAAGCGTTGCCAAGGAGACCAGGCCAGGTAGGGGAGGGATTACCTGCCCACACTATAGAGGGAGGATCTTACCTGGGAATCCTCACTTGGCTCCAGAGCTTCTCCCACCCTACCCACCCTCAGTTAATGTCTTATTTTGCAGGTTAACTTTTCTTCACAGGTTTTGCAGGTTAACCTTTCTTCACAGGTATGCGGGCGCTGCTACGTTAAGGTCGCTGTTAAAGGGCTGGAAAGGAATTTCCCTGCATTGGCAGGTTTCGCCTTTCCTGTAGCAAAACGTCACAACTTTGGCGGTATCAGGCCTTGGGTGGAATCCTTTTGTCCATCTTCCTCTTTGCGGCGGCGATACCAGGGTTCCCCGTTAAAGGGGTTTCTGAAGGGAGGCTTTGCCCGTACGCCGAAAGGTCGTCATTGCTCTCCCCTGCGGCGGCGGAGTAATGGGGGCGGCTTGAACATATGTTCTCCAGAGCCGGCCCATCCCCCCCCCACACTGGATAACCCTGATGCTCCCTAGGTCCCCGGCTGGGGACTGGGGAGGGAGAACGCCCAATGCCTGAGCCAAGGTCTACCCACATTTGAAATTTAATAAAGTTGTGGCCAATTTAATCCCATAGCACGTTGTCTTGAGTCGTTATTCCACATGACGGGGGGGGGGACCGCGCGGGATCTGGGGACTCCGCCTGTCCACGCAAAGCTTTCCTCCCACTCCCAATGTAAGTTTTCTCATTAGAGTGCATTCTGGCATCCTAAATGATTCCTTGAGTTAACTGCAAAGGATAGAGAACCATGGAGGAAAACTATTTTCCACCACCTTTGCATGGGAAATGATATGAAATCCACCTGGACTGTTCTAATTTCAAACTTTTGCCTTGGTTTGTTCAGGGGGAATCTTCTGTTTCTGCAATATTGGGCATCCTTCTTGTCACCAAATGCTGTGACTTTCAACATTCACAATCACTTGGTGTGCTTCCCAAAACAACTACGATCATTTTAGATCCATTCTGCACAATGTCTTGGAATTCACCAGAAAAACAATGTTAGTTTATGGATTTTTTCTATAAAATCAGACACAGGAACATTTTTTTGTACCAATAGCCCTAAATTGTCACCCATCAGATAAACCACATCCATGTGAAATTAACTGTTGCTGAGCTCCAGGTGAGAACATTTGGTTGATAAAACCAGCTTGGGTGTTTTCATTCATTACAGGGGAAGACCCATACATGAGCCAAATATGATATTTCTAAAAAGCGAGAGGAACATTTATACCATAAGGTGATGTGAAACATCATTTAAATGCAAATCCAGATTTCAGTTTTAATTTGATCAACATTCATTAATCTGAAGGTGTAACAGACAGCAGAGCCAGACCAGAGCCTGAGGATGCTGTGCCTCGGAATTCCACCAGAGGGCTGGTGCATCTCTCTGATTGGCTACCAAAACAGCCAGTAAGAAAGAGAGTGGAGCCAGCAGTTAGAGAGGGAAGAGAGGGATCAGATGGTTTAGCTGATAGTTTTATTGGAGAGAGAAGACTTGGTTCTGAGCTGTGCGTGACATCCACCCTGAGGAAAATGTCTATAGCTAGAGAATGGAGCCTCTGGGCTTAGATAGCATGACACTGTGTAGAGTATTGTAAGAGTTTTCAGACAAGAGTTAACTGGAGAGCTGAGTTTGTTGAAGGAGAAGTAGACTTGTGGAGATACCAGGTGCACCAACTGCTAGGGGCCGAGGAAGTTTCGTCCCCACCAATATACTTTTTTGGGGGGCTGAGCCCTCTCAATGTTCAAGGGGCATTCAGCTCCTAATCGCATCACACATATGACGTCAGGGTGTTGTGTGACATCACATGCATGATGTCATGCTGCACTGCACATGGGCCCCCTCAATCCTCGTAAGAAGATGGCACCTCTGCAGGATCCCGTCTACTTGGGTCTCCTTCCAGTCAGGAGGGGAGAGATCTCCCAGAAAGAGAAGACACCCATACCCGTTAACAGCCCTGGGGCTGTTGTGCTATTTGGAAAACCTCAGGAGTGGGATTGATAGAAGGTGGGGAAACTGACAGAAATACTACGTTGAGTAAGAACCAAAGTCTGAAACTGTAACACCTATGCAATGTGGTTTAAGAAACTGAAGTAATGAAAATGGAAATGAGCTGATTCTTTACCAATTGTAACATCAAGCTGAAAATAAGCAACTGCCATTTTAAAGAAGCTGTATGTTCACTACCTTCTTTTGAAGCCCATAGCATCCACTAAATTGAATATTAATAAGTTAACTGTTTCCTGAAAGAACTTTATCTCCTGATGCATCTTTTGTCTTACCAGCTTTATTCTGCAAAATAAATCTTTCTTATTTGTTCAACTTCTACCTGAAGATGACCTTTGCTTCACACACGCTAGATAACCCATGGTTTTACAGAGGGGGATCTGCTTCAAAAGGATTCAAATATCACTTATTTCTCTTGATTTGGAATGTTAAAGTTATCTTGGGAAATATATAAGTGATTTTTCAGCAGGCATAGCAAACATGCAGTTGTGCTACCACAGGCAGCAGACGTTTTGTTACAGTCCTACACAGGAGTAAAGTCTCCAGTGAGGAATTCTTCCTGCTGAGTTTTTAAGGATGTGTGGTACTGAAGCAGACATATTTTCCACAACCTGCATTTTTGGTTGATAAATACCAACCTATGCCCACTATTTGCCATTCCCTCGATATTTTATTCCGCAAGATGTTGAATCACAAAAACATTCAATTACCAGCATGCAACCCAATGAGTCTTAGTCATAGACAACTGTAAATGGCTTTATTGATGATCCATGTTCCATGCAAACCTCTTACCCTTGGCATCTTGTACATAGACAGGATGGTTGACATGTGGAGACATAAATCAGAGTTTGGCCCCCCAATGACCGCCTTTGGAGTCTCCTGAATATCACACTTGTAGTTGGGGAGGAGTCTTTCTTGGCTAGAGAGAAGGTCCATGGAGGCTTGATAGGTCCAGCTTGGACTGAAATGGCTGTTATAGATGTGGAAACCCAGAGAGATATTGGGCAAGATTTTGGGATCTTCATTTATCTCTTTTACAGCAAATGCCAAAGCCAGGATATGCTGGTAGAGTGGTGTTACTGGCCTGTATGGAGAGCGACATAGTGCATAACAGTTCACCTTCACAAAAATGGATTCCCCCAGTGAAGGAAAGTGTGTAGATATATTGAAACACAACCTTGGATGTTTTGCTACCCTGAACATCTAACTCCTGCCATGTCATAGGCGGCCTGGCCCTGATTGCTACTAGTTCTGTTCTACAGAGGAGGAAGAGAAAGTTTGGTTACCAAAAGCTTATAATAAAATCACCTCTAAGTCTGAATGAATTACCACGTTGCTTGGATTAAAGTCAAATAAGAAATAAGAAATCCTTCGCTCACCATGGTAAATAAGCAGAAAGCCTTAACAAAGTGAATGGGGATGTTACTTTTTATGCTGCCTTGCAAACTTTTTTTAAAAATTGAACACTGGTATAAGCCTACCATATAAGAAGAAACACGCTATCACACACTGCAGAAGTGAGTTTGAGATATGAGATCTGTCGCCATGTCTCATAAACACCAGAACAATGCGGAAACGAAAGGGTAGTAGTAATTATCATAGACTCATGGCCAATACTATGAAAACATTTTGGGAAGTATTTCTGTATCTCAGGCTCATAACATCAGTACTTTTTATGTTAATACCATAAATATATATATATATTATTAGAATGATAATATAATGCAGAATATAATGCAACAGTGTTGAATTATCCTTACTCTATCAAAGGTTATAGCCAAATACTCACTTGCTGGATCATCACCTTGTCATGTTGAGTGGGCTTGCATGTTCCTATGAGCAAAGCCTGGTGAGCAAAGCCATTGGGAGTCTCGTACTCCCAGTAGGGTCACCCAAGGCAGTAAGGTCAAAAGGAAGGAGCTAGACAAAGCATGATCCAAGGAAACCAAGGCACAAAATGAACACTCAAGCCCTTCAAGATCCTATTAAGTGGGATTGCTATCAATGTATCTCTTTATTAGCTGTGGATGGCAAAATTCTTGCAGGGATTTTAGCAAACCATCTCCTAACAATGTCCTAGGCTACCCTTCCTGAATCCCAAAATGGTTTTCAATGTTCTAGGGGGACAGTGGACATGATTTTCACTGCTTGACAGCTTCAAGAAAAAATGCAGAGAGCAAAACTAACCCCTGTATATGGCGTTTATTGACCTGACTAAGGCCTTTAACACTGTAAATTGTAATGCCGTGTGAACTGTCCCTCTGAAAATTGACTGGCCAGTTTAATTTTTGAACATCATTCAGCTCCTCCATGATAATTGGACAGCAACAACTGCAGATAACCATGGCTCTCAAAGTGAACCATTCACAGTGGGGTCAGTTGTTAAACAGGGTTGTGTTATCTCCCCAGCTCTATTAATTATTTTCATTGCCATGATCCTACACTTTGTCAAAGGGAAACTCCCCAACGAGTAGAAATCATATATCAAACAGATGGAAAGTTATTTAATCTGATTAGGCTGAAAGCAAAGAGTAAGGTTACCATAACTTCCATCATACAGCTTCAATATCCTGATGACAACGTCGTGTGTGCGCACACTTACAGGATGACCTGTAAACAATGCTAAATATCTTCACAGAAGCTTACAAAAAGCTTGGCCTATCACTCCAAAAAATTAACACATCACTTGGGAAGACAGGCAAACTAATGCCAGTGTACTGGAAGAAGCAAAGATCACTGGTGTTGAAGCAATGATTCTTCAACATTAACTTCGTTGGACTGGTCGTGTTGCCTGATTATCACCTTCCAAAGCAACTACTCTATTCCAAACTTTAAAATGGAAAGCAGCATGCTGGTGGTCAACAAAAGAGGTTTGAAGACTCTCTCAAGGCAAATTAAAAAAAATGTAGTATAAACACAGACAATTGAGAAATACCGGCCTGTGAGTGCTCAGATTGGAAAACAGCCTTTACCAAATGTGCCATGGACTTTGAAGACACTCAAACTCAGGACGAAAGGGAGAAACGTGCTAAAAGGAAGGCATGTTTGGCAAACCCTCACCATGATCAACTCACACCCAGAAACCTATGGAAGGACGTGTGGATTCAGAATTGGCCTCCACAGTCACTTACGAAACCACTGTTAAGACCATCTTTATGGAAGGCAATCTTACTCAGCTACGAGTGATCGCCAAAGGAAGCAAATAGCCAAATAAAAAAAGTTATGCACAGAAAACCATAATAAAGGGTATTTCATAACTTTTCACCATTTCTGTTAGTGTAGATACTTTTTATTGTAATTGCAGTCCTACAATGGCATCCCCTGGAGTAAACCAAATATTTTAATTCACCAGGTGTTTTAATGAGAAACCAAGATTGCATGTTTCTAAAAATTGTGCTATATTCCTCGGTTGCTTCTGACTAAAAAGTTTCTTTAATCAGCTCCACAGATTTTCTGTTGGATTCAGGTCAGGACTATTCAAAACAGTTTGTGGCATTATATTCTGCATTAGATTATCTTTCTAATGATATACTGTAGAAGTGCATTCTAATGGCATACAGTTCTTATAAGCCATCAAACCTTAGAAATAACGGCTTTTCTTAAAGTTTTCCACAATTTTTACCACTAGTGTAATGAGCATCACCTTCATCATATGTCAAATGCAGAAATTACTGATATATGATATGGTTTTTAAATACACACACACACACACACACACACACTTCCTTACAGAATGTCATCGAAGAGTTCAGGTGTAGGAGGTTCATCAAAGGCTATGCTTGAAGTTATATAGATTTGAGACATAATGCCAGCAATAACAAGATCTCCAGACTGGTAATATTTGTGAAGAATAGGAAGAGGGTCACGGATGGAACACGGAGCAACAGCAGCCTTGCACTCATCTGGAGGAAGCAGCACTGACGCCAACATCAAGGAAAGCACCATCCTGCACACAGCATGGTAGGAGCAAGAGGGATTTTTTAGGTGACACTTCATCTCTTTGCACATTGTCATCTGAGTGATACTGAGCAGCAAAGTCTCACCGGAACGGTTACGAAAGCTAGATTTTTGCAGGAAATAGAATCAGTGACCAGTCTGACAGAGCCGTTGGTGTAAGGCCAAGCTCTGAACATCACAGGAGATATTAATAGTATCTGCAAGTCTTGATTCATAGTTTTCATGCAGCTACTGGAACACTCCAGAGAGTCAATGGAATAATCGTGATTTCTTTGATAATTGCAGGAGACTTAATCAGCTTCTCAGTGATTTTTGGGTGTGGAGCATGTTTATCACATTACAGCCAAAGTCTCAGCTGGTTCCCTTAGTAGGGAGAGCAATAAGTTTATGGAGAGACAAAATAAAAGAGAAAACTACTTAATAAGAAAATACATAGTAAAAGAATAACTGCTTTTCAGCTTTCCAATTCACTAACTAACACCATATGGACAGACCATAATTTTCAGTTGAGAGCCAGTGTGATAGAGTGTTGGACTAGGAGATGGGAGACCTGGGTTCAAATCCCCACTTAGCCATGAAGCTCACTGGGTGACCTTGGGAAGATCACAGCCTCTTAGCCTAACCTACCTCAAAGCGTTGTTGTGAGTTTGAAATGGGAGGAGGAGAACCATGGTATAGAAATGTAATAAATAGATAAATATACAGTAATCAAGTTTAGATCTAGAAATCTGTGAATTCAGTGATTTAGAATCTTTCTCTATGAGCTTTAAAATGTTTTAAACACTACTATAACAATCAATTCTGTCCAAGTTACAGTGGAACCTCTGGTTACATAACATCCGCCTTGCGAACACTTCGGGTTACAAGCTCCGCTATCCCGGAAGAATGTGCCTCGGGTAGTGAATTTTCCCCAGGATGTGAGCGGAAGTCGCGTGCTGGCGGTGCCTGTGCAGCGGGAGGCCCCATTAGCGAAAACGTGCCTCAGGTCAAGAATGGTTTCTAGATAAGAACGGACCTCCGGAACAAATTAAATTAGTAACCAGAGGTGCCACTGTATGTCCAAAGGGGGGATGCTATAGTACTCTTCATATCATGAATATTCTTAATTCTACTATTCTAAAAATTGTCGGCTGTGGTTTTTTAACTAAATCAACCTCCACCAACTTTTGAGGCCTAAAACCAGGCATAGGCAAACTCAGCCCTCCAGATATTTTGAGACTGCAACTCCCATCATCCCTAGCTAACAGGACCAGAGGTCAGGGATGATGGGAGTGATAGTCCCAAAACATCTGGAGGGCTGAGCTTGCCTATGCCTGGCTAAAGGTTTATTGTAAACAACATGGTTGATCTTGTGATCTTATGGGGCACTTGATCTGAGAGGTGACCTGGATCCTCATCTCCCACATCCCCCGTGGGCCATAGGTGACATGGGGGTGGGGCAGCCAGGGGCGCCGACTTATAAAAAATATTGGGGGGGCCCATACCGGGGTCCTGCCCCGGGAAGTTTTCTAAATTTTAGATGAAAATTAGTGAGTTTTAAAGTTTTTTAAAAGTATTTTAGAGTCATATGATCAACATTAGAACCCCGAAAACTCGACTCTCTATAACTCCACACTCCGGGAAACTCGACAAGCCTGAAACACTTTTTGGCTTTGAAAAAAGAAACAAAACATAAACACGCACGGTATTTTCGTAAAAAGCTAATTTAATTTACAGTAACAATTATGCTTATAGACTATTACAGAGCAGTGAATATATAGCTCTGAAAAGACTGAAATGATATTTACCGTATTTTTCGCTCTATAACACGCACCCGACCATAACACGCACGTAGTTTTTAAAGGAGGAAAACAAGAAAAAAAAAATATTCTGAACGAAACAGTGGATATATGATTTTTGTGGTTCATGCTGTGGCCACAGACATGTGATCTGACAGTGAGTTTGGAGTAGCCCAATGCAAAAATCCTGAGGATCCATGTGGATCCATGCTTTGTAACCACGTTTTTGCACCACTGCGGCCCCAGGCAACAGTGGGTGTGTGATTTTTTTGGTGCAAGATGTAGCCATGGACATGCTATGTGATCTGATGGTGAATTTGGGGTGACCCAATGCAAAAATCCTGAGGATCCATGTGGATCCGTGCTTTGTAACCACGTTTTTGCACCACTGTGACCCTAGGCAACAGTGGGTGCGTGATTTTTTTGGTGCAAGATGTAGCCATGAACATGCTATGTGATCTGATGGTGAATTTGGGGTGACCCAATGCAAAAATCCTGAGGATCCATGTGGATCCGTGCTTTATAACCACGTTTTTGCACCATTGTGGCCCCAGGCCACAGTGGGTGCGTGATTTTTTGGGGGAAGGCTGTAGCCATGGACATGCTATGTTATCTGATGGTGAATTTGGGGTGACCCAGTGCAAAGATCCTGTGGATCCATGCTTTGTAACCACGTTTTTGCACCATTGCAGCCCCAGGCAACAGTGGGTGCGTGATTTTTTTGGTACAGACTGTAGCCATGGACATGTAATGTGATCTGATGGTGAATTTGGGGTGACCCAATGCAAAAATCCTGAGGATCCATGTGGATCCGTGCTTTGTCACCACGTTTTAAATGGGGAGGGAAGGAAAAACACAGAAGGGACAAGAAGCACACGAGGGGTGTGCGGAGAAGCAGCTGGCTAAGAATGCAGGGGAGGAGTTTAACGGGGTGGGGGAGAGGAAAGGAAGGCAAAAGTCACCCCCCCCAAGCCAGCCCTCTCTCTCTCTCTCCCACCTGCAAGTCCCTAGAGCACGGAGAGGAGGAGGAGGTGGGCTGGAGCCGGCACGCAGTGTGACTAGGAAAGAATTAGAAGGAAGGACTCGATCCTTTCCTTAACTCTCTGCTTGCCAGGAGGGCAGGGGATTCCCTGCTCTTTGTTGAGTTTGAGCAAACGCAGCAACAGAAGCGGGTGGGCAGTAAGACCCTGAGGCAGAATGCAGGAAAGCAGCAGCTTCTGCCTTCCCTCCGCCCGACCGCCCGACCTTATTTTTGCCTGATTTTTGCCCCTGCGCTCCGGCTCCAGGGACCACACATTCGCTCAATAACACACACAGACATTTCCCCTTACTTTTTAGGGGAAAAAATCTGCGTGAGCGAAATTTACTGTAATAATTTTCTTAAATTATTGGGGGGGCGGAGCCCCCCCAAACGAATTTTTGAGGGGGCTCGGGCCCCCTCAGGCCCCATGGAGTCGGCGCCTATGGGGGCAGCATACCTCTCCATCATCCGAGATCACAGAGACATCAGAGAACCCATTTTCCCCACATGAATGATCAGTTGGTCCTTGGGCCTGAAACTCAGCAAACATGGTGCTCTGCAAGCTCCTGCTATCAGCTGATCTTTGGGGCCTCACAAAGCTACAAATGGAGCTATGCAAGGCCCCCCAAGAGATGCTTGTTGGGGTTTCAACAGTTTCATGAACGCAGCTTTGCAAGCCTGAACTATCAGAACATCATCAGCACTTGAAAAGCACTTTGTGCGGGGTTTTGTAGGTTTTCCTGACAGCTGAAATGTTCTTCAGTCCAGCCACTCTGTATCTGCCCTACATGGAGAAGATAAACTCAGAGAATCTGGGTCTCATTTGTAGGCAGATGAGGTCCAGTGGGTAACAAATGTCATTCAATTGTTTTGAAGCCCCACTTGGAAATGTGACAACTTCACATTGTGAAGCCAGATGGATGTGTACAGACATTTTTATCTACAGGTGGATGATGACGGAAAGGATTAAAAATGCAACCTCTTAATTGTCCATAATGTTCTGCCATGTTATACAGGCTTTTGCAGCTACATTCTGAGATCAGCAGCCTTTCTTGATTACATATAAATAAATACAATATAGCTTTTACCTAAATATATAAAGTATAGCCTCAGCAGAAGTTACGTGTTTCATGCTGAAGATGTCTCCCCATGAAGGGATATACCTTTAGCACCCTATGAATGGAAGATCAGTGTATTGGCAAGATAACAAAGTGACAGAACAACTTCATGGAGTTAAAAATTGGTCTCAGCTTTATTTCCTACAGATGTAGGTTGGAGGCTATTCCTAAGAATGAAAAGGATAAGAGTTGAGAAATAAAAGGAATGACTTTGTTTGGTTTTCTTCCAATAAATGCCAGCAAACAATGCAAAAATTAAAAGCATCAACACAAGTTCATTCCTATTTGCTCCTCAGAATTAAGTGGTCTTTGCTGTTCAAGTCGGGCCTCAGAAGAATGATGTACAATTTGGGGGAAAAGATACAACCCAGCAAACCTGCGCTGGAGGCCAAGATGCAAAAGACCTCCACAGCCACCATCTGTTTTCCTTTGGTGCTCAGATAAGAGGGAACAAAGGACAGCCAAACGCTGCAGAACACCAACATGCTGAAGGTGATGAACTTGGCTTCGTTGAAACTGTCCGGCAACCTCTTGGCCAGGAAAGCCATAGTGAAGCTGACCATGGCCAGGAATCCCAGATAACCCAGGACAGAATAAAACATCGCGACAGAACCTTCGTTGCATTCCACAATGATTTCCTCCAGCAGAGATTTCAGGTCCACATCTGGGAATGGAGGAGCCGTACAGAGCCAAGCAGCACAAATGCTGGTTTGAACGGAGCAGCAACCAAGAAGCACAGAGTTTGTGAGAGATTTCCCCAGCCATTTCCTCATCCTGGATCCTGGTTTGGTGGCCATGAAAGCCAGAACCACCGTGATGGTTTTGGCCAAGACACAAGACACAGCAATGGAGAAGATGATGCCAAAAGCAGCTTGTCGTAAAGAGCAGCTCACTGGGTGAGGCTGGCCAATGAACAGCAAGGAGCAGAGGAAGCAGAGCAAGAGGGAAGTGAGCAGAGTGTAGGTGAGGTCTCGGTTGTTGGCTTTGACAATGGGAGTGTCCCCATTCCTAGAGAAGACGCCAAGTATCAAAGCCGTGACCAGAGAAAAGACCAGAGCTAAGGAAGCTAAAACGAACCCTAAAGGTTCTGTGTAGGAAAGAAAATGTTGGCGTTTGGGGAAACACTGATCTCTGTCCTTGTTTGGAAATTGGTCATCTTGGCATTGGAAACAATAATCCACATCTGAAAAAATCAAATGAGTAATATATGAGTTCCAACAAATAAGTTGGGGAAAGTATCAGAGATAAGTGGATATTAAAAACTGTTTGTACAATCTCCAGCCACTATGCATAATCCACAATAGGCTCTGTTTCGATGGGCCTAAAGTGCATGGATTTTTCATCTACTCTGTCCTTCATCTGGAGTTAGTGATCAGAAACATTGGCTTTGGTTGTGCCCTTACCTAGAGTTGGTCAGAACACTTAGTGGTACAATGTTCAAAATAGTAATAGTAACAGTAATCCTACCCGTTTGATTTGAAATCATCACATGTGGACATGAAGCACAATCATAGCAACAAAATGGCAATCCCTGCTTCTTTTTCCTGCTGTAGCCTGGCTGGCAGCGATCATTACACAAGGCAAGGGGCAGCACCTAGCCATAAAAAAAGGAGAAAATGTAGCTCTCTCGTGCCTTGTAAACAACACAATTTTAACCAAAAAGAGATCAGCTGAATGATTAACATTATTCCAGAAAGGCGTGTTGTATAAATGAATAAACTGTAATGTAAATATTGGGAGTGAATGAGAAGGGATGTTGAATTTTAAAGATGGAGGATGGAGAGAGGACAGAGAAGACAACAGACTTTGAAATACAGGGAGTTGACAAAGAAGGTAAAATAGGAAGCATATACATTATTAGGCCCAGAGAAGCACCACAAGACATTAAATCTTTCAAAACAAATGGGTAACGTAGTCTCCCCTTGTCTTCTGAGATGTAAATCTCACTTGGGTCAGTATAATTTACTCCTACAATATACCCTACAATACCGCATTTTTAAAAATCCAATGGTCCCACCTGATTAAAAGCTCTGTGCCATGTGATGGCTCCCTCATCCATGCTGAAGTCTACGTTTTGTGAGTCTTGTGGAACTATCTTTCCTACTTTCACTCGAGAGAAGGTTTGGTTTGGAAAAGTAACCCAGTTAATAATATCAAATCCACCTGCTAACTCCCCATTCTCATCAAAGGACACTAAGTCACCAGCACTGTTGTTAAAGGAGATACTCCTCAAGAATGAGTGCAGCTAGACAGAAGAAAACAAAGGGAAAGTTTGAAAAAGGAGAGCTTTTATGGATTTTAGAAACAAGAAGTATACATCAATAATTTTCACACAATGGAAAGTAGTCAAAAACTGTGCAGTCTACAACATTTGGAGCACGTAAGTATTTCTAGCAAGTATAGCTGGCCTTCCACTTGCGTGAGGATTGGGGTCTGTGTGCAAAGGCAAAATGGTGCCATGTCAGGAAGCCCTGGAACTGCCCCTCCTGCAAGGTGGGAAAAGGGGGCAAAGAAATGGGGGCAGCTCATGGTGGGCTTTCTCTTATCTCCATTTCTTTGTTTACTTTTCCCCACCAACGTAAAGTGACCGTAACTTGCAGTTCCAATACAATCAATGAATATCACTGGGAGTGATTTAAAAAACTGTCCAGGTAATTACATTTGAAAATAGCCCTATATGTTCCTCCTTAGTGCAGAAAAAAATGCAGGTTCTAGAAAAAAGTTGGTGTTGCTGGACAGAATGGGTTGGCAGTCATGGGTAGAAACAAACCTTAGTATTTTCAAACAAATTCTTAATTTCTCACAATTCTCCTTTCTCTTGATCAACTTTGCAAAGGTTTATTCTGAATAGGAAATCTTACCTGCCAAAGTTGCAGTTTTGGAGGATCAAGCCCACCTCTGCCTGCCATCATTCTGCATTTTGACATGGATGAGTGCATCTGATGTAAAGAATGTGCAATAGCATAAACCGCATTATAGATACTGTAACTTTGGCCAGTCATGGTCATTTCAAAAATATGCCCAGGAAGGCTCTCCAGACTCTCATGGCCAGTGCAGGTCTTTGTGTTTTCATTGCTCTCATTAGAAGCAGAAAATAAACAGTTGAATGCCTGTTGCCAAAAAGCCTGGAGGAACCCATCTCCATTTGGAGAGTTGGGGTTCAGGGTCTGAAGGAAGTCTTTAAATCCCTGGACTTTCTCTGTGTGAATTGCAAAAGACAAGGCACCATCAAAGACTTGTATATCGTAATACCTTTGCATTGTTTCCGAAGAGAAAGCCCACTGGGCTGTAAAAATCCACACAGTGCCTGTAGACTTCTCTGCAATATCTTCAGCTAATGAAAAGAAATATTGCATCCATTTCACAACTGTAATGGTCTGAGGTTCTGCACACAGAACCAATATGTTAACTTCTGAGGCCACCAGGAAAGAGGACTTGGCCCGAACGCGTTCTAAGAAACTGAAATTATCTAGACCCTGAGATAAAGCTGGTAGTTTTTCATTGAAAGCCGTACAGACTCCATGCTGAGAAAGCATTGGCACTAAGGTTTGCATAAAGGTCTCTCCATTTTCATCATCGGATGCCACAATTCCTACCCAAGTCCACTGGAAATGTAGAAGTAGCATGACAATCCCTGCATACTGATATTTCTCATTGGGCACTGTTCGGTAGAATGTCTGGGGCTGCAACTCCGGGCTTCTCACTGGAGCTAATACACAGTAAGCAACCTGGAGGAAGAAATAAACCCCACAATAACTGGAGAGTTCTAGCTTATGGTTTATAAATAGAGGCACCATATTTTCATAGACTTTGCGGTGATGTGCACCACTAAAATAATGCAAGATCTGGACCCACACCCACAGGTTCTGTTAGTTGGGAAGAAAGAAGTACAGCTCAACGGAACTGTGGAGGGATTGTCAGTTCAGAAGCTGTTTTGTCCTTGGACATCATTGGCCATGTTTGAAAAAGAAAACGTTCTGACCTCCTTTGCCTGGTCCTGGCACAAAGAGTCCTTGAGAAAGAGTACTTTGCAGAATGCTGCTTTTATTCTTAAAAAGTCTTCTCCAACCACGACTGACAGCTCTATGCATATCAAACGCAATCAGCTTTCCACCAACCCACACCACACACAATCAATGACCACTCTATACATACAGGCATATGTAGGTAAAAGTTTGCATGAGTCATGGAGACTTTGCCAATTCATTGAATGCTGCTGACTCATACCGACTGGGTTCCTTTTATATTAAAGAAACAGCGGCCAATTTTAGGCCGTGACAATCATGGTATATTTCATGAGTGGGAAACCTGTGGCTCTCCAGAACTTCCTGGACTCCTTGACCATTGAGCAAAAGTGGTCGGGGCCAGTGGACAAAATCAGGACAAGCAACTCCCTTGCTTAGTTGGAACCATTCTGATGAGACACAACTAGGGATAGGAGAGGAATTGAGTTCAATGAACATCTTAATAATTAAAAAAAAAACCCACCTGATTCACAATTCCTGAAACAATTGGTGAGCCAAAATGCAGCTGTCCTCTGACATTTGTACTTCTCTGAATTTTGCAATTCACTTCTCCAACCAAAAGCAAAGCTTTATATTAAAATGACACTGGTCACAAAAGTGAATACATTAGTAAAATGAAATAAAAAAATATATTACATTAGGAAAAACAGCTGGGAAATCTGTGGATTAGCCAGAACTGCTTAGGAGGAGCAGGGTTTCTCTAATCTCTTGCAACTGGCCTTGGGCAGCTTCCTGGGAGCAGGAGGAAGACTCCTGCTGCTGCATCTGCCCAGTTCCAACCTCCCTGCTGCTTCCCAGTGACACAGGGGAGACAAAGTCTGGCAAGCACCAAAGCCCCTCCGCTCCAACCACTACTGCAAAACTCCCCCAGATGCTTTTGTACCAGGTATATATTTTCCTTTCACACTTTGTTTTTCAGAAAAATGAACCAAAGTAAAAGAAAGCATTGAGAACCCAGAAGATCATTATTGTACCCGAGGCAGAAGAGCTTCACAGCCCCCACATTTACTATACCTGTGGAATTTTGTAGATGCCTAAGACAGTAGCCATGTGGAGGGAGATGTCAGAGTCAAGTCCCCCAATAAAAGCTACCTTACTTTTCTTCGTCTCACATATGAAGTTGGGGACAATCCTTTCTGTGATGGACAGAAGTTTCAGGGTGTTCTGATAAGTCATCCTTGCATTTAAGTAGCTATCATAGATGTGAAACCCAAAGGTCATATTCGGTACGATATTAGGGTTCCCGTTTATTTCTTTGACAGCAAACCCCAGGGAGAGAATATTCTGGTAGTACTTCAGTGTGTCACTAATAAAAGAGTTATACAGTGGTACCTTGGGTTACAGATGCTTCAGGTTACAGACTTCCCTACACCAGAAACAGTACCTCAGGTTAAGAACTTTGCTTCAGGATGAGAACAGAAATTGTGTGGTGGCGGCGCAGCGGCAGGCCCCATTAGCTAACGTGCTACCTCAGGTTAAGAGCAGTTAAAGGTTAAGAATGGACTTACAGAAAGAATTAAGTTCTTAACCAAGGTACCACTGTACTAGGTGTCAGAGGTATTCTCTTCCTCTCCCTCTTAAGCACATTGGTAACTTTCTGGCTCTCTCTGGCAAATCCCAGAAATAAAACAAATAAGCTAACAAACAAACTATATATCCATTGTTTGTCTCGACAGTTGATAGTTGACCCCATGGACAATATTCAGTCAGCTATAAGAATATTGCATCTAAAAAGCATTTAATTTTGTGCAGAGCATTCATATCCTGAAACTCACATATGTAAATTAATCTCTGATCTGCAGGTGTACCACTGGTGCCTAAAATTATGGGTCTTCACAGGCGGCTAAAGCAAACCACCATTCCTCCTATATTAATTTTGCGAAGGGGGACCTGTTTGCCACATCCTTCTCTTAACTCCTTATTTCCTTTCAGGAGCCAACGGACACTCACTGGAAGAGAAGTTCCCAAGTCTGAAATTCTGACTGGTGCCTCTCAGATAGTAAGTGCTTGGTGTAGGTGGGGAGTAGAGACCAGAGCACATCAGATGGAACAAATTCTATCCTTTCATAGTAACTGAGTTTCCCTCCTTCCCTCCTTCAAATAAAATTGTGGCTGTACAAAAAATACTGTAGCCAATGTTAGTCATACTTAGAGAAGGCCCATTAGGATTAATAGATCAGACTAAATTAGGTTTATTAATTTCAGTGGGTCTACTCTGCAAATAACTCAGAATCAATACTTTATTTTTTTACTCAATAGGGTTTACATTGTATAGCAGAGACTATAATTCAAATTCTATGTTATTCATATGTCACATTTATCTGTGACTGTCAGATTAAATGATAGTGATTGTGAATATGAAGATAAAGCTTTGCTGCAGAGGAAAACAGATGTTAATGGTGTGAAAGGAAACATAGAGGGAGGATGAGGATGAAGTTGGGAGAAAGTGGTGAGAGCCATGGGTTCATGTGATGAGAAAGCAGAACAGGCAGAAAACAGAAACCTCATGAAGCAGAATAAAGCAACAAAGAAGAAGATACCAAGATGACAATGTAAAAAGAAGAAAATATATGTTTAACATTCCTACTTGAAAAAAGTTACATGGAAACGTGTTCTGAGGGTACCACTATATGTTTGTAATTGTATATGTATATGTAATTGTAGCATTCATGAGCTAACCAAGTGTACACTATGAAGGATAGAGTTTTTTCCTTACAGAAGTTCATCTGTAAGCTTTGTGTTTGGGTGCTCATGGAAATCCATTTCTTCAAATAAAAAGCCGAAATAGGTAACAATTCCTCCAATGATTAGGTCCCCTCTCTGATAATTCTGGTATGGAAGCTGGAAAGGCTCCATCATGGTGCATCTAGCAGAGTGTTCCTTGCTCTCAGTTGGAGGCAACTGTAGCCACAGGAAGAGAAGGATCTGCAGCAGAAATGTTCCTACCATCTTGGGGCCAACAGGGATGCTGAAAGTCATATTTGTATCTCATCCTCCATAAACTACATTGCAAGAACTCTCATTGAATGACTCTGGATTATTTTGATAAAGGGAAAATACCAATGATCTAATTCATGAAAACCTGCATGTTCAGAATTTCTCATGTGGGCTCTGAATGACACAGGATTTATTTTATATACACTTTCACACACTGACATTGATTGTGTTCATGGCCTGAAACAGTGTATAGGGGATTTGGCAAGATGGGTGATAAATCCCAGCAATTTGAGATAATTATTAGTTCCAAAGTTATCTCCTTAGAGCATTGAGCTCTGCGACTTTTATTAAGATCTAAATAATGATGCATATTTGTTATTGAGTAGTTCTCTTGTAATTGTGAGTGCCACAGGCAAGCAAGCAGTCCAGCTGCCAACTCTTGATCTGAAGCGAACGTCCTATTTTCCCCAAATCTCTTCCTCAATCTCACCCGCACTATTTCCCCCAGCTGTACATGTCTCACCAATGAAGACATGATTTTCAGCATTTTGTACCACAGGGGTGTTTCCTTGTACACCAGTTAAGGGGAGAAAAGAAATACGTAAAATAATGCAGGATCCAGTTGCAGGTGCAATAAAGAGTATGACATTTCCTTACAGAAAAGTCTAGCTTAGTGCTGTGGACATATTGTATCTTAATTTCAGTAAGGCTTTGGACAAAGTCTCTCCCCCCCCCACCCAATCATCAGAGTGGAATGAGGGAACTGTTAGGTGGATTTGTAGATGGTTGACAGATGGATCCCATTTTGTTGCAATACGGGTAATGTCTCAGGCCAGTTGTGCTCAAAGGCATTGCCACAGAATCAGTACTGATCCTCATCAGTGACAGTGATGGAAATAATTAAGGTATTCACCACTGCCCTAATTGTGTCCTCACACTTTCTCCCAAAGGAATTCTTGGAGCTGCTCCAGATCTTTTTTATCATTTACTTTTTAATTTTTCAATTATTTGTTTATTTGTTGATTCTTTAATTTCAAGGGGCATGAATATCCTTAATTTCTAATGACATACATGTAAATAAAATAGCAATAACAGACACCAAAAATTACGAACAGGATTCAGACTTCTGGATTATTTAAAACTGTCTTCTTATTAGCTGCTCCCTGCTGTTCAGCTCAGGCTTCAGTAAAATAACATAGCATTTAGGGATAAAGATGCAGCCCAGTAACCCACAACTGGAGGCCAAGATGGAGAAGATCTCCACAGCCACCATATATTTGCCCTTGGTGCTCAAGTAGGTTGGAACAAAGGAGAGCCACACACTGCAAAAGACCAACATGCTGAAGGTGATGAATTTGGCTTCATTGAAACTGTCAGGCAACTTTCTAGCTAGGAAAGCCACCGTGAAGCTGACTATGGCCAGTAAGCCCATGAATCCCAGGACACAATAAAACATGACAGTGGAACCTTCATTACATTCTAGTATTATTTCTTCAGTCATTGAGTGCATGTCAACGTCTGGGAATGGGGGAGAGGTTGCCAGCCATATGCTACAGATTGTGGCTTGAATAAGGGAGCAGGAAAGAACAATTGGGGTGCCCAGTGGCTTCCCTACCCATTTCCTCATTCGGGAGCCTGGCTTGGTGGCCATGAAAGCTAGAACCACAATGGCAGTTTTGGCCAAGATGCAAGAAATTGCCACTGAGAAGATCAAGCCAAAAGCAGTTTGTCGAAGGAGGCAGGTGACTTCCTCAGGCTGGCCAATGAAGAGCAGAGCACAAAGGAAGGAGAGCAGGAGGAAAAGGAGGAGAATATAAGTTAGGTTGCGGTTGTTGGCTTTAACTATGGGAGTATCTCTGTGCTTTGTGAATATTTGAAGCACCAAAGCTGTGATGAAGGAAAAGAAGAGGGCAAACGTGGCCAAACTGATCCCCAATGGTTCTCCATAAGACAAGAATGTTTTGTCTTTGGGGAGGCAGCCATCCTGTTCATTGTTTGCATATTGATCTCCAGGGCATTCTAAACAGTCATCCATGTCTGAAAATGAAAAAGAAATAAAGAAATCTCAGTGAAACAAAAAGGTCTTCTGTCCCGAAATTGGCACAATGCATCTAAGAGATGCCAGAATATATATTGGCTACTTCTATACTTTTTTCCCACTAGAGAAAGGAGCTTCTGATGCACAGGTAAAATTAAAGCGTGTGATGCATTCCTTACCCTCCTTGTTTGAGATCTTCCCTTCTGGACACGGAAGGCAATCATAGCAGCAGAATGGCTTTCCTTCCTTCTTGTTCTTTCTATAACCTACATGACAATTCTCATTACACAGAGAAGTGGGTTGTGCCTGTTCATAAATGAAAGAAGGAAATCGTTTGGGACTTATCTTCAAATAGTAAAAATGACAGTTAAGCAGATTGCTATAGGTTTTTTGTTTTATCTGAAGATGATCTTAAATCTTGCTCTAATTGCAGCATGGAAACTTCTATCATTACTCCAGTACCTTTGCCTTTATGAAAACCATATTGGTAAGTATTTGAACTTCTTCAGAGATCAGCATGCCAAAATCTTATCAAATAAAGGACAAAAGTGGTAAGGACCTAACAGAAGCAGAAGACATCAAGAAGAGGTGGCAAGAATACACAGAGGAATTATACCAGAAAAATATGGATGGCTCGTACACCCCAGGTAGTGTGGTTGCTGACCTTGAGCCAGACATCCTGGAGAGTGAAGTCAAATGGGCCTTAGAAAGCAGTGCAAATAATAAGGCCAGTGGAAGTGATGGTATTCCAGCTGAACTATTTAAAATTTTAAAAGATGATGCTGTTAAGGTGCTACACTCAATATGCCAGCAAGTTTGGGAAACTCAGCAGTGGCCAGAGGATTGGAGAAGATCAGTCTACACCCCAATCCCAAAGAAGGGCAGTGCCAAAGAATGCTCCAACTACCGCACAATTGCACTCATTTCACACGCTAGCAAGGTTATGCTTAAAATTCTACAAGGCAGGCTTAAGCAGTATGTGGACCGAGAACTCCCAGAAGTGCAAGCTGGATTTAGAAGAGGCAGAGGAACCAGAGACCAAATTGCAAACATGCACTGGATTATGGAGAAAGCTAGAGAGTTCCAGAAAGACTTCTACTTCTGCTTCATTGACTATGCAAAAGCCTTTGACTGTGTCGACCACAGCAAACTATGGCAAGTTCTTAAAGAAATGGGAGTGCCTGATCACCTCATCTGTCTCCTGAGAAATCTCTATGTGGGACAAGAAGCTACAGTTAGAACTGGATATGGAACAACTGATTGGTTCAAAATTGGGAAAGGAGTACGATAAGGCTGTATATTGTCTCCCTGCTTATTTAACTTATATGCAGAATTCATCACACAAAAGGCTGGGCTGGATGAATCCCTAGCCGGAATTAAGATTGCCGGAATAAATATCAACAACCTCAGATATGCAGATGACACAACCTTGATGGCAGAAAGTGAGGAGGAATTAAAGAACCTTTTATTGAGGGTGAAAGAGGAGAGCGCAAAATATGGTCTGAAGCTCTCCTCTTTCACCCTCAATAAAAACATAAAAAAAACGAAGATCATGGCCACTGGTCCCATCACCATATCCTGGCAAATAGAAAGGGAAGAAATGGAGGCAGTGAAAGATTTTACTTTCTTGGGCTCCATGATCATTGCAGATGGTGACAGCAGCCACGAAATTAAAAGACGCCTGCTTCTTGGGAGAAAAGCAATGACAAACGTAGACAGCATCTTAAAAAGTAGAGACATCACTTTGCCAACAAAGGTCTGTATAGTAAAAGCTATGGTTTACCCAGTAGTGATGTATGGGAGTGAGAGCTGGACCATCAAGACGTCTGATTGCCAAAGAATGGATGCTTTTGAATTATGGTGCTGGAGGAGACTCTTGAGAGTCCCATGGACTGTAAGAAGAGCAAACCTCTCCATTCTGAAGGAAATCAGCCCTGAGTGCTCACTGGAAGGACAGATCCTGAAGCTGAGGCTCCAATACCTTGACCACCTCATGAGAAGAGAAGACTCCCTGGAAAAGACCCTGATGTTGGGAAAGATGGAGGGCGCAAGGAGAAGGGGACGATAGAGGACAAGATGGTTGGACAGTGTTCTCGAAGCTACCAGCATGTGTTTGACCAAACTGCAGGAGGCAGTGGAGGACAGGAGTGCCTGGCGTGTTCTGGTCCATGGAGTCACGAAGAGTCGGACACGACTAAACGACTAAACAGCAAAAATCTTATCAAATTAGAAAATGTTCAGGTGAAAGCTTATTGGGTCACAATGTCATGAAATTTCTCAAGTGTTTTTGACTGACAGTTGCAATAGAAATTATTGAAATTCTGCCCCGTCGAGGTAGTCTAACCACTGTTCCTTTAACTTGGAACTTGCGAACTATGCTTCCAATGGTTTCTCTGGCAACATTCAGTGCATTTGTTTTCTTTTTGTATACTTGTATCTTTTTTGAGAAGGGCGATGATCTCTTGTCTTACCTTCTTCGACCATTCTACTGGCTTAGAAATATGGCTAACATACAGCAACATTTGACATTCAGCAAACCCCTTACGATTTCAGGTATTTCATGTGTTAGATAGAGCTAGAAATAAGATAGGTTTCCTTTTATCAGTGCTGCAGCCTGATATTTCCTTCACAGATCAAGTCTGATAATTCTGATAATTGATGATTCAATGTGTTGCAATGAGACAGTCTTGAGACACTGAGCAAAAAACTAGAGAAAACCTGAACAGATTCTTGCCTGGTTGAACCAGTTGGGCCACATGATACCATCATCATGAATGGTTAACCTCTTTTCTGGGGGAGCTTGTGAGTCCATTGTTCCAACTTTGACTCTCAGAAATGACTGATTTGGGAATGTGACCCAATTTATTATATCAAATCCAGCTACTAATTTCCCATTTTGGTCAAAGGAAACTTCCTCCCCGACACTATTATTAAATGAAACTCTTTCCAGAAAGTGGTGGACCTAAGATTGAAGAGGGAAAAAGCAATTAATGAAGATGCCAAATATAATTAAATATAAGTAATATTTGTACAAATAGAGTGCTTATCTTTAGCATTTAAGAGGTATAGTTCATGGTCTCTAAAAGATGTATCTTAGTGTCTTTCTCTCTGTGTTTTTAATGAGTTTCTTCTTCAAAAATGGATGGAGCTAAAAGGGGAAAAGGAATTAATGAGCAGTGCTGCTTTCGAGAAAAAGAGGTGCTGGAACTCACCACAAACACCTCCCTCGTTCCCTTGGAATGGCAATGGAGCCCCCCTGAGAGGGGAGAGAAATGAGTTCCAGAGAGTTCCGGCTGAAAAAAGCGCTGCTCATGAGCATATACAAAAGAGCAACATTGTGGAACACAAGATTTATTTTAAATGTTTTGTGAAGGATACTTTTAATCGTAGCAATGTTTATTGTGGTGGTAAGATGTGGGTCTTTTAAGAATTACAGTAAGTCTTGGACCAAATTTCATAGAAATTAGACCACAAATATCAGACAGGACGTTCCTTCAGATAGCAGGATAAGCTGTGTAGATAAGCTGCTCATCACTTTCCAGGGATACATTGTACAAATAGTGGTAGCATTATATCGTGTACCTAGCCATCTATAGCCATATTTTGCTATTCCAAGGACAACTGAACCAACTTTAAAGTGATGACAGAATTTCATCCATTATGTTATCCTAACCATTAGTGGATAGTCATTTCCTCCCCAAGAGGAAAGAGGAAAGCCACTACCCCGGCGTCATAGCGGAGTCCTGGCCACGTCACACCCGCCAACCAATCCAGTCAGCTGGGGGGGGGCGTGACTTGCTGCATTGAAGTGGCCGCGTGGCTCGGGATCGCCTTCTTGGTTTCAGGCCTTCATTGTGGCCTTAATTCGCCCATTAATCTAAAACACTGGTGTCCATGTGTTTTATTATTCAACAACTGGGGGAGGGTTCAGGGCATTGACATGCAATGAGTTTCCCCTACTGAAACTCTATTCCAAGGACAACTGAACCCACTTTATGTGATGATAGCATTTTAGTGATGGCAGCATTTCATCCATTATGTTATCCTAACCATTAGTGCATAGTCATTTCCTCCCCAACAGAAAAGAGGAATGGATTTCCCCTACTGAAGAGGTATTCAAGAAAAGTCCCCCTTTTAGCTCAGCTCCAGAGTTGATTACAGACATCTGTATTAACTGGAAGACAACATTACCTGCCAGGGCTGTTGATCTGTAAATTTCCATCTTTCTCCTTCTGCCATTGCTCTGCAATTTAATTTGGTGGACTGCATGGTGTGCAAAGCATGTGCCAAAAAATAGATTGCATTGTAGATGCTGTAGCTGTGGGCTGTCATGCTCGTTTCAAAAACAGACCCAGGAAGGCTCTCAATATTCTCCTCCCCAGTACAGAGTTTGTCATCTTTCTTCTCTGAAGCAGAATCATTAAAACCACAATTAAATGCCTCTTCCCAGAAAACCCTGAGAAAGCCATCTTCTTTTTCCAAGGTAGGCTTTCTCATCTGAATAAATTTCTGGAATCCTGGAAGATCCTTAGAGTGAACTGCAAAGGATAGAGCCCCATGGAGGAATGTGATGTCCCAACCTCTTTGAAAGGGAAATGAGGTGAAATCCATCTGGGCTATCATAATCCAGACTTTTGTCTTTCCTTGTACTAGCACGTCATTTGTATCTGCAAGTCTGGGTAGCGTTCTAATTACTATAATTGTTTGAATTTCACCATGCACAAATACAACATTGGCAGTGCTTCCCACAATAATGTTCATGGTTTTCAAACCTTCTTCCACCATTTCATCAAACTCACCAGAAGAGGTATCCTTAGGGAAACTTTCTATATAATCAAAGCAGATACCCTTCTGGGCAAACATGGGGAGAACATTTTGTACAAATCTCTCTCCAGTGTCACCATGGAGAAAAAGCACACCAATCCACACCCAACGAAAATGCAGCAGTAACTGGAGGATCCCCTCATATTGCTGAGTCCCATCTGGGAATATCCAGTGGGTGAAAAGAGCTTGAATGTCATTATTCGTCACTGGAGAAAAGCCATAGAGGAGCTAAAGAGCATCAGTGTTAAAATCAAGGGAGGAAAGGTGATAACAAATGCTGATATCAAAACACCATTTAGACTCGAAAGCAGATTTCAACATATTAACCAGGGGGATTAAGCTTTTTGTTTATTTCTGATATTTTAGAATCTACTGTTTGGGGAAATACTTGGATATTAATGTCTTTCCATCAAATAGAACAATTTTGCAGTTATGTTTATGGCAGAATCTAAAGGAGGTTACAGGAAAGAACAGGTAAATAAATGCTTGGTCATAGAAAACCCTGATAAATCTTTCTCATCGGAATAAATTCCTAATAATGATTCCTTGAGTTAACTGCAAAGGATAGAGAACTATGGAGGAAACCTATTTCCCACCACCTTTGCATAGGTTATGAAATGAAATCCACCTGGACTGTTCTATTCCAAACTTTTGCCTTGGTTTGTATTGGTGCATCATCTGTTTCTGCAATATTGGGCATCCTTCTCATTATCATAATGTTGTGATTTCCAACATTCACACTACTCCTAGGAGCTGAGGCAGTTTCATCCACACCAATGTATTTTTTGAGGGGGCTGAGCCCCTCAATATTCAAGGGGCATCCAGCTCTTCATGGCATCACACACATGAAGTCATTATGTCATGCTGCACTGCACATGGGCCCCCTCAATCCTTTGCAGGATCCCGTCTGCTTGGATCTCCTTCCAGTCAGGAAGGGAGAGATCTTCTAGAAAGAGAAGACACCCAAACCCGTCAAGAGGGCTGGGTGATCCCCTGGGGCTGTTGTGCTATTTGGAGAACCTCAGGAGTGGGATTGATAGAAGGTGGGGAAACTGACAGAAATACTATCTTGTATAAGAACCAAAGTCTGAAACTGTAACACCTATGCAATGTGGTTTAAGAAACTGAAGTAATGGAAATGGAAATGAGCTGATTGTTTACCAATTGTAACATCAAGCTGAAAATAAGCAACTGCCATTTTAAATAAGCTGTACGTTCACTACCTTCTTTTGAAGCCCATAACATCCACTAAATTGAATATTAATAAGTTTGTTGGTCAGAAGTGAAAAAGGATCTTGAAATATGTTCAAGCTTGAAGCTTTCCTTGTTTGGTCGAATTGCTGTTATAAAGATGAATGTATTGCCAAGAATGCTGTTTTTGTTTCAATCACTGCAAATTTTGGACAAGATGGACTGTTTCAAGAAGTGGCAGAGAGACATTTCTAGATTTGTCTGGCAGGGCAAGAAGCCCAGAATAAAATTTAAGATACTAACTGATGCAAATGATAGGGGTGGATTTGCCCTGCCAGACCTTAAACTCTATTATGAATCAGCAGCATTTTGCTGACTGAAAGAATGGCTGCTTCTTGAGAACACAGACATTTTGGATCTAGAAGGTTTCAATAATGTTTTTGGGTGGCATGCATATTTGTGGTATGACAAGGTTAAAGCACATAAAGCATTTAAAAATCATATTGTCAGAAGAGCATTGTTTAATATCTGGACAAGATATAAAGACCTACTTGAAAATAAAACCCGAAGGTGGCTATCACCTATGTAAGCGAAGGCTCTGAAAAAACTCAATATGGAGGCCAATTGGCCAAAATATTGGGAGATTCTGGAACAGGAGGGTGATAAACTGAAATTGCAGAGTTTTGAGAAACTAAAAGATAAAGTGCAAGATTGGCTTCATTATTTTCAAATAAGGGAGGCCTACAATTTGGACAAAAAAAATGGCTTCCAGGTGGAAAAATCAAAACTGGAAACAGAACTGCTAGAACCCAAAACTAAGATATTATCAAGAATGTATAACTTGCTGTTGAAATGGAATACTCAGGATGAAACGGTAAAATCTGCTATGATCAAATGGGCACAAGATGTTGGACATAACATTATGCTTGCTGACTGGGAACAGTTGTGGACCACAGGTATGAAATTTATGGCATGTAATGCCTTACGAGAGAATATTATGAAAATGATATACAGGTGGTACATGACACCAGTCAAGCTTGCAAAAATATATCATTTGCCTGATAATAAATGTTGGAAATGTAAAGAGACTGAAGGTACATTCTTTCACCTTTGGTGGACGTGCCCAAGGATTAAGGCTTTCTGGGAGATGATTTATAATGAAATGAAAAAGGTATTTAAATATACCTTCCTGAAGAAACCAGAGGCCTTTCTCCTGGGCATGGTCGGCCAATTGGTGCCAAAGAAGGATAGAACTTTCTTTATGTATGCTACAACAGCAGCAAGAATACTTATCGCAAAGTATTGAAAGACACAAGATCTACCCACCCTGGAAGAATGGCAGATGAAAGTAATGGACTATATGGAATTGGCGGAAATGACTGGCAGAATCTGAGACCTGGGAGAAGAGTTGGTGGAAGAAGATTGGAAGAAATTTAAAGATTATTTACAGAAACACTGTAAAATTATTGAATGTTAAAATGATGTTGGAATGAAACGAAGCGGTTTTAGCAATAAGGTTAATTGATATTAGATGAAAATTCGAAGTTATAATATGTGAAGATAAAGAACTAAGAGAAAACAAAGAGGGTATGGACTTGCTGAACTAACTATTTGAACTGGAATACAAAAAAGGGAGGTGTGGGGAAGTCATGAAAATAAGTAAATGAACTGTAAGATATAGAAAGAGGGATTTATTTTTAACTGTTTTAATTTTTCTGGTATTTGTATTTTTTGTATTTTCTTTTTACCATTTTTGTAACTTTTTTCTTATTGAAACTTTAATAAATATTATATTTTTTTAAAAAATGAATATTAATAAGTTAACTGTTTCCTGAAAGAACTTTATCTCCTGATACATCTTTTGTCTTACCAACTTTATTCTGCAAAATAAATCTTTCTTATTTTTTCAACTGCCTGAAGTTGACCTTTACCTCACACACGCTAGATAACCCATGGTGGTTATAGAGTTTTACAGAGGGGGATCTGCTTCAGAAGGATTCACTTATTTCTGTTATTTTGGAATGTTAAAGTTATCTTGGGAAATATATAAGTGATTTTTCAGCAGGCATAGCAAACATACAGTTGTGCTACCACAGGCAGCAGACGTTTTGTTACAGTCCTACACAGGAGTAAAGTGTCCAATGAGGAATTCTTCCTGCTGATTTTTTAAGGATGTGTGGAACTGAAGCAGACATATTTCCCACAACCTGCATTTCTGGTTGAAAAATACCAACCTATACCCACTATTTGCCATTCCCTTGATATATTGTTCCTCAAGATGGTGGGTCACAAAAACATTCAATTGCCAGCTGGGAACCCAATGAGTCTTAGTCAGAGACAACTGTAAATGGCTTTCATTATGATCCATGTTCCATGCAAACCTCTTACTCTTGGCATCTTGTACATAGACAGGATGGTTGACATGTGGAGACATAAATCAGGTTTTGGCCCCCCAATGACTGCCTTTGGAGTCTCCTGAACATCACACTTGTAGTTTGGGATGAGTCTTTCTAGGCTAGAGAGAAGTTCCATGGAAGCTTGGTAGGTCCAGCTTGCACTGAAATGACTGTTATAGATGTGGAATCCCAGAGAGATATTGGGCAAGATTTCAGGATTTTCATTTATCTCTTTCACAGCAAATGCCAAAGCCAGGATATGCTGGTAGAGTTGTGTCACTGGCCTGCAGGGAGAGCGACATAGTGCATAACAATTCACATTCACAAGCATCTAACTCCTGCTACGTCATAGGTGGCCTGGCCCTGATTGCTACTAGTTTTCTTCTACGGAATAGGAGGACAAAGTCTGGTTACCAAAAACTTATAATAAATTAACCGCTAATCTGAATGAATTACCACTTGGCTTTGATTAAAATCAAATATTAAATAAGAAATCCTTCGCTCACCATGGTAAATGAGCGGAAAGCCTTAACAAAGTGAATGGGGATGTTACATTTTATGCTGCCTTGCAAACTTTTTTTTAAAAAACCTGAACACTGGTATAACCCTACCATATAAGAAGAAAAAGGTTATCACACACTGCAGAAGTGAGTTTGAATTATGAGATTTGCCCCCATGTCTCATAATCACCAGAATTACATGGGGGGGTGAGGGTGGTAATATTCATCACACACTAGTGGCCAATATTGTGAAAACATTTTGGAAAGTATGTATCTTTGTAGAAGATTACGAAAAGCTTGGCCCATCACTCAAGATCCCAAAAACCTAAGTGCTGCACCAAAAAGCACAAAACAATCCTTCTGCAGTGCCACAAATCCAACACAATGGTGTAACGTTGGAAAGTGTTGATAACTTCTCCTATCTAGGCAGTTATCTTTTCTCAAGGGCCGACATTGATGCCAAAATCAAGCATCGCTTGAGCTTTGAAAAAATGCACTTTCTCCTGCAGGGTGTTTGAGGACTGGAACATTTTCAGGGCAACCAAAATGCTTGTTTACAAAGCTATCGTGCTACCAACCTTACTGTATGCTTGTGAAACATAGAGGACTTATAAACGCCATCTCCAACTCCTTGAAAGTTTCCCTCAAGGGTGTCTCTTGAAATTTTAACACATCACTTGGGAAGACACACAAACTAATGCCAATGTACAGGAAGAAGAAAAGATCACCAGTGTTGAAGCAATGATTCTTCAACATCAACTTCATTGGACTGGTCATGCTGTTTGGATGCCTGACTATTGTCTTCCGAAGCAACGACTCTATTCCCAACTCAAGAATGGAAAGCGTAATCCTGGTGCTCCAATTGGAGAACAGCTTTTAAGAAAGGTGCCATGGACTTTGAAGACACTCAAACTCAGGTTGAAAGAGGAAGGCATGTTTAGCAAACCCTCACCGTGATCAACACCGGTCCGGAAATCTCAGTCCTCACTGAGGAAGGCCATGAGAATACAGAATTGAACTCCACAGTCACATACGGACTCACTGTTAAGACCGTCTTCATGGAAGACAATCTTACTCAGGTACGAGTGATCACCAAAGGAAGCAAATATGCCAAAAAAAAGAAGTTGTGCACACAAAACCATGATAAAGGGTATTTCATAATTTTTCACCATTTATGTTAGTGTAGAAACTTTTTGCTGCAATTGCAGCTCTGCAATGACATCCCATGGAGTAAAGCAAAGATTTTAATTCACCAGGCGTTTTAATGTGAAACCAAGATTGTATGACTGTTTCCAAAATTTGTGCTTTATTCCTTGGTTGCTTCTGACTAAAAAGTTTATTCAATCAGCTCCACAGATATTCTGTTGGATTCAGGTCACGGCTATTCAACACAGTTTGTGGCATTATATTCTGCATTAGATTATCTTTCTAACGATATACTGTAGAAGTTCATTCTAATTTTATACTTTTCTTATGAGCCATCAAACCTTAGGAATACAGCTTTCCCTAAAGTTTGCCACAATTTTGACCACTAGTGTAATGAACATCACCTTCATCATATGTCAAATGCAAAAATATATTCATTACAGATATACAATACAGCTTTTAACACACACACACTTCCTTACATAATGTCATCGAAGAGTTCAGGTGTAGGAGGTTCATTGAAGGCTATGCTTGAAGTTATATGGATTTGAGACATAATACCAGCAATAACAACATCTCCAGACTGATAATATTTGTGAAGAATAGGAAGAGGGTCACGGATGGAACACGGAGCAACAGCAGCCTTGCACTCATCTGGAGGAAGCAGCATTGACGCCAACAACATGGAAAGTACCATCCTGCACAGAGTATTGTAGGAGCAAGAGGAAACTTGCACACAGTCTGAGGCAGCAGCACAAATACCAAGATTGCAAATATTACCATGTTGCAGGGAATTTTTTAGGCGACAATTCATCTCTTTGCACATTGTCAGCTGAGTGATACTGAGCAGCAAAGTCTCACCGGGATGGTTACGAAAGCCAGATTTTTTCAGAGAAAAGAATCAGTGATCAGTCTGACAGAGCCCTTGGTGTAAGGCCAAGCTCTGAACATCACAGGAGATATTAATAGTCTCTCCCAGTCTTGATTCATATTTTTCATGCAGCTACTGGAACTCCCCAGAGAGTCAAAGAAATGATCATGATTTCTTTGATAATTACAGGAGACTTAATCAGCTTCTCAGTGATTTAGGGGTGGGGAGCATGTTTATCACATCACAGCCAAAGTCTCAGCTGGTCCTCTTAGTAGGGAGAGCAATACGTTTATGGAGCGTCAAACTTGGCCCTCCAGATGTTTTGTGACTACAACTCCCATCATCCCTGACCACTGGTCCTGTTAGCTAGGGATGATGGGAATTGTAGTCCCAAAACATCTGGAGGGCGAGTTTGCCTATGCCTGGCTAAAGCTTTATTGTAAACAACATGGTTGATCTTGTGATCTTATGGGGCACTTGATCTGAGGGGTGACCTGGATCCTCATCTCCCACATCCCCCGTGGGCCATAGGTGACATGGGGGTGGGGCAGCATACCTCTCCATCATCCGAGATCACAGAGACATCAGAGAACCCATTTTCCCCACATGAATCATCAGCTGGTCCTTGGGGCTGAAACTCAGCAAACATGGTGCTCTGCAAGCTCCTGCTATCAGCTGATCTTTGGGGCCTCACAAAGCTACAAATGGAGCTATGCAAGGCCCCCCAAGAGATGCTTGTTGGGGTTTCCATAGTTTCATGAACGCAGCTTTGCAAGCCTGAACTATCAGAACATCATCAGCACTTGAAAAGCACTTTGTGCGGGGTTTTGTAGGTTTTCCTGACAGCTGAAATGTTCTTCAGTCCAGCCACTCTGTATCTGCCCTACATGGAGAAGATAAACTCAGAGAATCTGAGTCTTATTTGTAGGCAGATGAGGACCAGCGGGTAACAAATGTCATTCAATTGTTTTGAAGCCCCACTTGGAAATGTGACAACTTCACATTGTGAAGCCAGATGGATGTGTACAGACATTTTTATCTACAGGTGGATGATGACGGAAAGGATTAAAAATGCAACCTCTTAATTGTCCAGAATGTTATGTTATACAGGCTTTTGCAGCTACATTCTGAGATCAGCAGCCTTTCTTGATTACATATAAATAAATACAATATAGCTTTTACCTAAATGTATAAAGTATAGCCTTGGCAGAAGTTATGTGTTTCACACTGATGATGTCTCCCCATGAAGGGATATACATTTAGCACACTGTGAATGGAAGATCAGTGTATTGGCAGGAAAACAAAGTGACAGAACAACTTCATGGAGTTAAAAATTGGTCTCAGCTTTATTTGCTACAGATGTAGGTTGGAGGCTATTCCTAAGAATAAAAAGGATAAGAGTTGAGCAATACAAGGAATTACTTTTTCTGCTTTTCATTCAATTAATGCCAGCAAACAATGCAATAATTAAAACCATCAACACAAATTCATTCCTATTTGCTCCTCAGAATTAAGTGGTCTCTGCTGTTCAAGTCAGGCCTGAGAAGAATTATATATAATTTGGGGGAAAAGATACAACCCAGCAAGCCTGCGCTGGAGGCCAAGATGCAAAAGACCTCCACAGCCACCATCTGTTTTCCTTTGGTGCTCAGATAAGAGGGAACAAAGGACAGCCAAACGCTGCAGAACACCAACATGCTGAAGGTGATGAACTTGGCTTCGTTGAAACTGTCCGGCAACCTCTTGGCCAGGAAAGCCATAGTGAAGCTGACCATGGCCAGGAATCCCAAATAACCCAGGACAGAATAAAACATCGCGACAGAACCTTCGTTGCATTCCACAATGATTTCCTCCAGCAGAGAGTTCATGTCCACATCTGGGAATGGAGGAGCCGTACAGAGCCAAGCAGCACAAATGCTGGTTTGAACAGAGCAGCAACCAAGAAGAACCGAGTTTGTGAGAGATTTCCCCACCCATTTCCTCATCCTGGATCCTGGTTTGGTGGCCATGAAAGCCAGAACCACCGTGGTGGTTTTGGCCAAGACACAAGACACAGCAATGGAGAAGATGATGCCAAAAGCAGCTTGTCGTAAAGAGCAGCTCACTGGGTGAGGCTGGCCAATGAACAGCAAGGAGCAGAGGAAGCAGAGCAAGAGGGAAGTAAGCAGAGTGTAGGTGAGGTCCCGGTTGTTGGCTTTGACAATGGGAGTGTCCCCATTCCTAGAGAAGACGCCAAGTATCAAAGCTGTGACCAGAGAAAAGACCAGAGCTAAGGAAGCTAAAACGAACCCTAAAGGTTCTGCGTAGGAAAGAAAATGTTGGCGTTTGGGGAGGCATTGATCTCTGGCCTTGTTTGGAAATTGGTCATCTTGGCATTGGAAACAATAATCCATATCTGAAGAAAATAAAAATGAATGAATACAATGAATGATATATGAGTTCTGAGAAATGTTGCATTAATTATTTGGTAATTAATTTGGTAAGTGGATATTAACAACTGTTTGTACAATCTCCTGCCAGTATGCATAATCCACAATCGGCTCTACATTTTGATGGGCCTAATATGCATGGAATGTTCATCTACTCTGTCCTTCATCTCAAATGAGTGATTAGAAATATTGGCTTTGGTTGTACCGTTAGCTAGAGTTGGTCACAATTCTTTGTGGTACAATGTGCAAAACAGCAATACCAGCTTCACTGGGAAAAGTTGAAATAGGTATTAGGAAGCCTTCTACAAAATAGCAGATGATGTCTCCTACCCGTTTGATTTGAAATCATCCCATGTGGACACGAAGCACAATCATAGCAACAAAATGGCAACCCCTCCTTCTTTTTTCTGCTGTAGCCTGGCTGGCAGCGATCATTACACAAGGCAAGGGGCAGCACCTAGCCATAAAAAGAGGAGAAAATGTAGCTCTCTTGTGCCTTCTAAAAAACACAATTTTAACCAAAAAGAGATCTGTTGGCTGATTAACATTATCCAACAGATCTCTTTTTAACATTGGGTCTCTGGACCGTAATAAAGATTGAGGATGATGATTAACATTATTTCAGAAAGGTGTGTTGTATAAATAAACAAACTGTAATGTAAATATTGTGAGTGAATGAGAAGAGATATTGAATTTTTAATCTTCATAAAGATGGATAATGGAGAGAGGACAGGGAAGACAACAGACTTTGAAATACAGGGAGCTGACAAAGAAGGTAAAATAGGAAGCACCACAAGACAATCAATCTTCTTTCAAAACAGATGGGTAATTTAGCCTCCCCCTGTCTTCTGAGATGTAAATCTCACTTGGGTCAGTATAATTTACTCCTACAACACCGCATTTTAAAAAATCCAATGGTCCCACCTGATTAAAGGATCTGTGCCATGTGATGGCTTCCTCATCCGTGCTGAAGTCTGCATTTTGTGAATCTTGTGGAACTATCTTTCCTACTTTCACTCGGGAGAAGGTTTGGTTTGGAAAAGTAACCCAGTTAATAATATCAAATCCACTTGCTAACTCCCCATTCTCATCAAAGGACACTAAGTCACCAGCACTGTTGTTGAAGGAGATACTCCTCAAGAACGAGTGCAGCTAGACAGAAGAAAACAAAGGCAAAGTTTAAAAAAGGAGAGCTTTTATGGATTTTACAGAGGAGAAGTATCTATCAATATATTTCACACAATAGAAAGTAGTCCAAAACTGTGCAGTCTACAACATTTGAAACACATAAGTATTTCTAGCAAGTATAGCTGGCCTGCCACTTGTGTGAGGGTTCAGCTCTGGGGTCCGTGTGCAAAGGCAAAATGGTGCCATGTCAGGAAGCCCTGGAACTGCCCCTCCTGCAAGGTGGGTGGGTGGGCAGGGAGAAGGGGGCAAAGAAATGGAGAGAAGCTCATGGTGGGTTTTCCCTGATCTCCTTTTTTGTTTTGTTTTGTTTATTTACTTTTTCCCACCCAAGAAATGCATTCACATCTTGACAGCCCATGTTCCTAGAGAGGCAGGGAAAGGGTACAGAGTCCTTCAACTGTTCCTGCAAATGGAAGGGAAGTTCCGGTCCTATCTTGATTGTGGCTCCTTCATCTTGAAGGAAGGGAAAACAGTTAAGCGATGAAAAGAATGTGGGTGTTGTTGTAGAGGAAAGGTAAAAGCTGTAAGAGGTTGCGTGTGTAAATTATGTCTCTGCGTTTGTGTGTATTCATTCTATGGACTGTGTGCCCATTAGATTAGCCCCAAGCAAAGGTTTGTTCTGAATAGGAAATCTCACCTGCCAAGGTTGCAGTTTTGGAGGATCGAGCCCACCTCTGCCTGACATCATTCTGCATTTTGACATGGATGAGTGCATCTGATGTAAAGAATGTGCAATGGCATAAACCGCATTATAGATACTGTAACTTTGGCCAGTCATGGTCATTTCAAAAATATGCCCAGGAAGGCTCTCCAGACTCTCATGGCCAGTGCAGGTCTTTGTGTTTTCATTGCTCTCATTGGAAGCAGAAAATAAACAGCTGAATGCCTGTTGCCAAAAAGCCTGGAGGAACCCATCTCCATTTGGAGAGTTGGGGTTCAGGGTCTGAAGGAAGTCTTTAAATCCCTGGACTTCCTCTGTGTGAATTGCAAAAGACAAGGCACCATCAAAGACTTGTATGTCATAATACCTTTGCATTGTTTCCGAAGAGAAAGCCCACTGGGCTGTAAAAATCCACACGGTGCCTGTAGACTTCTCTGCAAAGTCTTCAGCTAATGAAAAGAAATATTGCATCCATTTCACAACTGTAATGGTCTGAGGTTCTGCGCACAGAACCAATATGTTGAATTCCGAGGCCATCAGGAAAGAGTACTTGGCCCGAATGCGTTCCAAGAAACTAAAAGGATCTAGACCCTGAGATAAGGCTGGCAGTTTTTCATTGAAAGCTGCACAGACTCCATGCCGGGAAAGCATTGGCACTAAGCTTTGCATAAAGGTCTCTCCATTTTCATCATCGGATGCCACAATTCCTAGCCATGTCCACTGGAAATGTAGAAGTAGCCTGACAATCCCTGCATATTGATATTTCTCATTGGGCACCGTTCGGTAGAATGTCTGGGGCTGCAACTCCGGGCTTCTCACTGGAGCTAATACGCAGTAAGCAATCTGGAGGAAGAAATCAATCCCACAAGAATTGGAGAGTTAGAGCAAACGGTTATGGTTCATCCCAAGTATCTGCTTGAAGAAAACAACCCATGAAAATTTCTCAGCTCCATTTATGGATGCATGTTGATTTCACAAGAACATTACGGATATCTCTAGCAGTTGTTGGTGCAGAGGAGGAGCAGGGTTTCTCTGACCTCTTGCAGCTGGCTTTCTGCAGCTTCCTGGGAGCAGGAGGAAGACTCCTGCTGCTGCATTTGCCCAGTTCCAACCTCCCTGCTGCTTCCCAGTGACACAGGTGAGACAAAGTCAGGCAAGCAGTAAAGCCCCTTTGCTCCCACCACTATCTCGTAGCTCCCCCAGATGCTTTTGTATCAGTTTTTTTTATTTCACTTTATCATAAGAATGAACAAAGCAAAAGACAGTATTGAGAACCCAGAAGATAATTATTGAATCAGAGGCAGAAAAGCTTCACAGCCCCCACACTTACTATACCTGTGGAATCTTGTAGATGCCTAAGACAGTAGCCATGTGGAGAGAGATGTCAGAGTCAAGTCCCCCAATAACAGCTATCTTTTGTTCTTTCTTGTCACATTTGAAGTTTGGGACAATTCTTTCTGTGATGGATAGAAGTTTCAAGGTGTTCTGATAAGTCATCCTTGCATTTACGTAGCTATCATAGACGTGAAACCCAAAGCTCATATTTGGTAGGATATTAGGGTTCTTGTTTATTTCTTTGACAGCAAACTGCAGGGAGAGGGTATTCTGGCAGTACTTCAGTGTGTCACTAATAAAAGAGTTATACTTTGTGTCAGAGGTATTCTATTCTATTCACTGGTAACTTTCTGGCTTTCTCTGGCAAATCCCAAAAGATTAAACAAAACAAATAAACAAAAAACAGACAAGCAAACCATATATGCCTTAACCCCTTATCTGCAGGTGTACCACTGGTGCCTAAAATTATGGGTCCTCACAGGTGGCTAACCGAACAGCCATTCCTCCTGTGCTAATGTTGCAAAGGAGGACTTGGTTGCCACATCCTTCTCTTAACTCCTTATTTCCTTTCAGAGGCCAACGGACACTCACTGGATGAGAAGTTCCCAAGTCAGAAATTCTGACTCGTGCCTCTCAGATAGTTAGAGTTTGGTGTAGGTGGTGTGGGTTCCACATCAGGTGGAACAGGATATATTCTTTCATAGTAACTGAGTTTCCATCTTTCCCTCCTTCAAATAAGCTTGGGGCTGTACCAAAAATACTGTAGCCAATGTTAGTCATACTCTGAGAAGGCCTATTATGATTTATAGATCAGACGAACTTAGGTGTATTAATTTCAGTGGTTCTACTCTGCAAATAAGCCAGATAAATACTACTCTGTTTTGCAAAAACAAGTTTGCAATTGCTCTTTTTATTATCCAATATGGTTTACATTGTATAGCAGAGAATATAATCCAAAATCTATGATATTCATGTTTCACAGCATCTGTGACTGTCAGATTAAGTGATTCAGATTGTGAATGTGAGAATCAAGCTTTGTTGCAACGGAAAACCAAATGTTAATGGTGTGAAAGGAAACACAGAGGGAGGTTGAGGATGAAGTTGGGAGAAGACAGTGAGAGCCATGGGATCAGGTGATGAGAAAGCAGAACAGGCAGAAGATAGAAACATCAAGAAGTGGAATCAAGCAATGAAGAAGCCAAGATCACAATGCAAAGAGAAGAAAATATATATTTAACATTCCTACTGGGGGGGAAATCACATGGAAACGTGTTCTGAGCATGCCAGTGTATGTTTGGTGTAAGTGTAGCATACATGAGCTCACCAAGTGTACACTATGAAGGATAGAGGTTTTTTACTTACAAAAGTTCATCTGTAAGCTTTGTGTTTGGGTGCTCATGGAAAACAATTTCTTCAAATACAAAGCCGAAATAAGAAACAATCCCTCCAATGATTAGGTCCCCTCTCTGGTAATTCTGGTATGGAAGCTGGAAAGGCTCCATCATGGTGCATCTAGCAGAGTGTTCCTTGCTCTCAGTTGGAGGCAACTGTAGCCACAGGAAGAGAAGGATCAGCAGCAGAAATGTTCCTACCATCGTGGGGCCAACAGGGATGCCGAAAGTCACATTTTTCTCTAATCCACCATAAACTGCATTACAAGAACTCTCATTGAATGACTCTGGATTATTTTGATAAAGGGAAAATGCCAATGATCTAATTCATGAAAACCTGCATGTTCAGAATTTCTCATGTGGGCTCTGAATGACACAGGATTTATTTTATATACACTTTCACACACTGACATTCATTGTGTTCATGGCCTGAAAAGGTGTACAGGGGATTTGGGAAGGTGAATGATAAATCCCAGCAATTTGAGATAATTACTAGTTCCAAAGTTATCTCCTTAGAGCATTGAGCTCTGTGACTTTTAGTAAGATCTAAATAATGATGCACATTTGTTATTGAGTAGTTCTCTTGTAATTGCGAGTGCCACAGGCAAGTAAGCAGTCCAGCTGCAAACTCTTGATCTGAAGGGAACTTCCTATTTTCCCCAACACTCTTCCTCAGTCTCATCTGCACTATTTCCTCTACCTGTACATGTGTCACCAATGAAGACATGATTTTCAGGATTTTGTACCACAGGGGTGTTTCCTTGTATACCAGTTAAGGGGAGAGAGGAAATAAACTTAAAATAATGCAGGATCCAGTTACAGGTGCAATAAAGAGTATTACATTTCCTTACAGAAAGTTTAGTGTAGTGCTATGGACATAATGTTTCTTGATTTCAGTAAGGCTTTGGACAAAGCCGTCCCCCACCCCCCCCATGATATTCTTCTGAGTGGAATGTGTGAACTGTTAGGTGGATTTGTAGCTGGTTGACGGACCGATCCCATTTTGTTGCAATACGGGTAATGTCCCAGGCCAGTTGTGCTCAAAGGCATTGCCACGGAATTAGTACTGATCCTCATCAGCAGCACTGATGGAAATAATTAAGCAATTCACCACTGTCCTAATTGTGTCCTCACACTTTTTCCTAAAGGAATTCTTCAAGCTGCTCCAGATCTTTTTTATCGTTTACTCCCAGGTTTCTAATTACATACATGTCAATAAAATAGCAATAACAGACACCAAAAATTACGAACAGGATTCAGAGTTCTGGATTATTTAAAACTGTCTTCTTATTAGCTGCTCCCTGCTGTTCAGCTCAGGCCTCAGTAAAATAACATAGCATTTGGGGGAAAAGATGCAGCCCAGTAACCCACAACTGGAGGCCAAGATGGAGAAGATCTCCACAGCCACCATGTATTTGCCCTTGGTGCTCAAGTAGGTTGGAACAAAGGAGAGCCACACACTGCAAAAGACCAACATGCTGAAGGTGATGAATTTGGCTTCATTGAAACTGTCAGGCAACTTTCTACCTAGGAAAGCCAACATGAAGCTGACTATGGCCAGTAAGCCCATGAATCCCAGGACACAATAAAACATAAGAGTGGAACCTTCATTACATTCTAATATTATTTCTTCAGTCATTGAGTCCATGTCAACGTCTGGGAAAGGAGGAGAAGTTGCCAGCCACACTGTACAGATTGTCACTTGCATAAGGGAGCAGGAAAGAACAATTGGGGTTCCCAGTGGCTTCCCTACCCACTTCCTCATTCGGGAGCCTGGCTTGGTGGCCATGAAAGCTAGAACCACAATGGCAGTTTTGGCCAATATGCAAGAAATTGCCACTGAGAAGATCAAGCCAAAAGCAGTTTGTCGAAGGAGGCAGGTGACTTCCTCAGGCTGGCCGATGAAGAGCAGAGCACAAAGGAAGGAGAGCAGGAGGAAAAGGAGGAGAATATAAGTGAGGTTGCAGTTGTTGGCTTTAACTATGGGAGTATCTCTGTGCTTTGTGAATATTTGAAGCACCAAAGCTGTGATGAAGGAAAAGAAGAGGGCAAATGTGGCCAAACTGGTCCCCAACGGTTCTCCATAAGACAAGAATGTTTTGTCTTTGGGGAGGCAGCCATCCTGTTCATTGTTTGCATATTGATCTCCAGGGCATTCTAAACAGTCATCCATGTCTGAAAATGAAACAGGAAAACTTATTATTAAAAAAGGTCTTCAGTCCCCAAATGGCACAATGCATCTAAGAGATGCCAGAATATATAACGGCTACTTCCATATTGTTTTCCCACAAAAGAAAGGAGCTTCTGATGTACAGATAAAAAATGTGTGTGTGTGTGTGTGTGTGTGTGTGTTACATTCCTTACCCTCCTTGTTTGAGATCTTCCCTTCTGGACACGGAAGGCAATCATAGCAGCAGAATGGCTTTCCTTCCTTCTTGTTCTTTCTATAGCCTACATGACAATTCTCATTACACAGAGAAGTGGGTTGTGCCTGTTCATAAATGAAAGAAGGAAATAGTTTAGAACTTATCTTCAAATAGTAAAAATGACAGTTAAGCAATAGCTTGCTAGAGGTTTTTGGATTTATATGAAGATGATCTTAAATTCAGAGCTAATGGTAGCATTGGAGCTTCTACCATTACTCCAGTACCTTTGCTTTTATGAACACCATATTAGTAAGTATTTGAACTTCTTCAGAGATTAGCATGGCAATATCTTATTAAATTAGAAAATGTTCAGGGAAAAGCTTATTGGGTCACTATCTCATGAATATAGAAATCACTGAATTGTTTTTGACGTATAGTTGCAATAGAAATTATTGAAATTCTGCCCTGTGCAGGTAGTCTAACCACTGTTTCTTTATTTTGGAACTTGCGAACTATGCTTCCAATACTTTCTCTGGCAACATTCAGTGCATTTCCTTTCTTTTTGTATACTTGTATCCTTGCTTGTGAAGGGCGATAATCCCTTCTCTTACCTTCTTGGACCATTCTCCTGACTTAGAAATATGGCTAACATACAACAAAATTTGACACTCAATAAGCCCCTTGTGAGTTCAAGTATTTCATGTGTTCCAGCTCTAGCACACCTGAAGCCCTTGATTAGTTGCATTAGGTGTGCATCAGGTGAGACAACACCTGTTGTATTTGTGCTGTTGTGATGGATTCTATTCAGGGGGTGAATAATAGTGAGACTGAAGAAGACAGTTGAAGTTGCATTTTCAGTTGAATTTGGGGAAACCACTTGAAGCATCCATTTAGTGGAGCTATTTCAATTGCTTTTGCAAACAGTTGAAATTCTGTAAATTTTGATAATAAACCTGATTTGCAATGGGGGTTACAAGTTGCAATTTCTGGGGTACAAATTAGGGCTGTGGAACAGATCTGGCCAAATCCCAATCTGAATCGGGCTGATTCTGAAGGAAAGGCAGGCAGCATCTGCAAAGAGCAGCATAGAGCTCTTAGCAACAGAGCTTTCAAATAGCCCCATACTGCACTTTGGATATGTGTGCCTGTTCTAAGCAGGGGGATACATGAGGGCAGTCAAACTGTGCAGGATTGAGCCCTCCATTCACCAGTTCCTGAGTAGAGGGTCCAGTCATGCTGGCTGCAGGGGTCTTCTTCACCAGTGGGTTCCAATCAAGAGTAAATCTTTCTGCTTTCGGCCATATTGTTTGAAAGAGATTGATTTTGGCCCATGTGTTCCCTAGCCCAGCCTCAGAATGGGTTGGCAGCCTGTGTATAATCCTGAGAAGGAAGGAAGGATAATAATGTATACACTTATTAAAAGACATACTGGTATTCCTCAAATGTCATTGACTAGTGACACTTTCTTTATAGCTGAGACACTTCTGCAAATAGACCTAGAAACAAGATAGCTTTCCTTTTATCAGTGCTACAGCCTGATATTTCCTTCACAGATTGAGTCTGATTCTGATAATTGATGATTCAATGTGTTGAAATGAGGCAGTTTTTGGAAACTGTGCAAAAATATGGAGAAAACCTTGAATAAATTCTTACCTGGTTGAACCAGTTTGGCCACACAATAACATCATCATGAATGGTTAACCTCTTTTCTGGGGGAGCTTGTGAGTCCATTGTTCCAACTTTGACTCTCAGAAATGACTGATTTGGGAATGTGACCCAATTTATTATATCAAATCCAGCTACTAATTCCCCATTTTGGTCAAAGGAAACTTCCTCCCCGACACTATTATTAAATGAAACTCTTCCCAGAAAGTGGTGGACCTAAGATTGAAGAGGGGGAAAGCAATTAATGAAGATGCCAAAAATAATTAAATATAAGTAATATTTGTACAAATAGAGTGCTTATCTTTAGCATTTAAGAGGTATAGTTCATGGTCTCTAAAAGATGTATCTTAGTGTCTTTCTCTCTGTGTTTTTAATGAGTTTCTTCTTCAAAAATGGATGGAGCTAAAAATGAAAAAGGAATTAATGAGCAGTGCTGTTTCCTAGAAAAAGAGGTGCTGGAACTCACCACAAACACCTCCCTCATTCCCTTGGAATGGCAATGGAGCCCCCCTGAGAGGGGAGAGAAATGAGTTCCAGGGATTTCTGGCTGAAAAAAAGATCTGCTCATGAGGACTTACAAAACAGGGACATTGTAGAACACAATATTCATTTTAAATGTTTTGTGAAGGATACGTTTAATCGTAGCAATGTTTATTGTGGTGGTAACATGTGGTTCTTTTAAGAATTACAGTAAGTCTTGACCCAAATTTCATAGACATTAGACCACAAATATTAGACAGGACGTTCCTTCAGATAGGAGGAGAAGCTGTGTAGATAAGCTGCTCATCACTTTCCAGGGATTCAGGGCTGCCTTTGTACAAATAGTGATAGCATGATATCGTGTACCTAGCCATCTATAGCCACATTTTGCTATTCCAAGTACAAGCTTGAAGTGATGGCAGAATTTCATCCACTATGTTATCCCAACCATTAAGTGGATAGTCACTTTCTCCCCGAGAGGAAAGTGGAATGAGTTTCCCCTACTGACAGAGGTATTCCAGAAAAGTCCCCCTTTTAGCTCAGCTCCAGAGTTGATTACAGACATCTGTATTAACTGGAAGACAACATTACCTGCCATGGCTGTTGCTCTGTAAGTTCCCATCTTGCTCCACCTGCCATTGCTCTGCAATTTAACTTGGTGGACTGCATGGTGTGCAAAGCATGTGCCAAAATATAGATTGCATTGTAGATGCTGTAGCTGTGGGCTGTCATGCTCGTTTCAAAAACAGACCCAGGAAGGCTCTCAATATTCTCCTCCCCAGTGCAGAATTTGCCATCTTTCTTCTCTGAAGAAGGGTCGGGAAAACCACAATTAAATGCCTCTTCCCAGAAAACCCTGAGAAAACGATCTTCTTTTTCCAAGGTAGGCTTTCTCATCTGAATAAATTTCTGGAATCCTGGAAGATCCTTAGAGTGAACTGCAAAGGATAGAGCCCCATGGAGGAATGTGATGTCCCAACCTCTTTGAAAGGGAAATGCGGTGAAATCCATCTGGGCTGTCATAATCCAGACTTTTGTATTTCCTTGCATTGACACATCATTTGTTTCTGCAAGCCTGGGTATCGTTCTCATTACCATAACTGTGTGAATTTCACCATGCACAACCACAGCATTGGCAGTGCTCCCCACAATAATGCTGATTTTTTTTGAACCTTCTTCCACCAATTCATCAAACTCACCAGAAGATGTATCCTTAGGGAAACTTTCTATAAAATCAAAGCAGATACCCTTCTGGGCAAAGATGGGGAGAACATTTTGTACAAATCTCTCTCCAGTGTCATCATGGAGAAAAAGCACACCAATCCACATCCAATGGAAATGCAGCAATAACTGGAGGATGCCCTCATATTGCTGAGTCCCATCTGGGAATATCCAGTGGGTGAAAAGGGCTTGAATGTCATTATTCGTCACAGGAGAAGAGCCATAGATGAGCTGAAAAGGGTCATTATTAAAATCAAGGGAGGAAAGATGATAACAAACGCTGATTTGAAAACACCCAATCCAAATTTCAATATATCAACCAGGGGGATTCAGCTTTTTGTTTACAGTGGTACCTCGGGTTACAAACGCTTCGGGTTACAAACTTCGCTAACCTGGAAGTAGTACTTCAGGTTACAAACTTTGCCTTGGGATGAGAATGGCAATAGTTGGTCGCCCGATAATGGCAGACAGGAGCTCTTTCGACTGAAAGAGCCCCAGCGCTGTGAAGCAGGGGGAGACCGTGAGAGTGTCATGGTCCCCCAGAAAAACCTCAGATCGGGCGGTCTGAAGACCTGGTGATCAGATGGGTGCCCTATTGCAACTCCCCCACTCCCCAGCAAGCTCGTAAGAGCTCCAAGAGCGAGTAGGTTTGAAGACGCGGCACAGCGGAAATGATTGCTTCCTTCACCGCACAAAGCTCCGAGTCTGACAATCGTGAGCGGCCAATTCCTTCAATAAAAAGACTTAAAATTCAGAACTGTAAGTAAAGAACAGAGCTCTCAATTTGATCAAGATTAGCGGGGGGGAGGGGATTCAAAAACGGAGGTTGATTCATTTTGTTGAAAGAAAGTGGAGTTGGTGTGCAAGGACTGAAGCCCTAAATGGGGGAAAAAGACTTTCGAAAGTTTGCAAGCTAAATTATAGCTCCCCTTCTGCAGGGGGAAGAGGGGGGGAAATATTCTAATTGTCAAAAACCCTGCGGGACTGTGTTGTTAAGCAAAGAGGTTCCTCCATTCTGTTGTGGTCCTCCCGGGAGGGAAAGGCTAGACTCCATTGTGACGTCACAATGAAAGAGGAAACATTCAATTCCCGTTTCCACTGACTCTGTTACTTTGTATCCTGCAGCTGTCTAGATACACGTGATTTTGGAAAACTGTTAAAATGATATATAATGAAATTCAACCAAGGGAATTTGAGGAAGTCACTTAATAATGTTACCAAGATTTAAATAGGATGCATGTATGTTTGTTTGTTTTGATTTTTTGAAAATCAATAAAAATAAATAAAAGAGAAAAAAGAGAATGGCAATCGTGCACCAGCAGTACGCTGGCAGTGGGAGGCCCCATTAGCGAAAGCGCCTCTCAGGTTAAAAACAGTTTTGGGTTAAGAATGGATCTCCGGAACGAATTAAGTTCGTAACCCAAGGTACCACTGTATATCTCTTAATTTATAATTTGCAGTTTGGGGGAATACTTCGGTATTAATGTATTTTCATCAAATAGAAGAATTGTGCAGTTATGTTTATGGCAGAATTTGCTGTCTTTCATATGTAGATAAAGGAAAGAACAGGTAAATGGCTACCAAGACAGCCAGTCAGCAAGGGGGTGGAGCCACCCTGAGGAAAATGTCTATAGCTAGAGAAAGGACCCTCTGAGCTTAGATAGCATGACAGTGTGTGGAGTACTGTTAGAGTTTTCAGGCAAAAGTTAACTGGAGGGCTAAGTTTGATCAAGGAGAAGTAGAGCTGTGAGGATACCAGGTGCACCAACTCCTAGGGGCCGAGGCAGTTTCCTCCCCACCAATGTACTTTGGGGGGGCTGAGCCCCCTCAATATTCAAGGGGCATCCAGCTCCTCATGGCATCGCGCGCATGACGTCAGGGTGCCGTGTGACATCACGCGCATGATGTCATGTTGCATTGCACAAACCCGTTAAGGGGGCTGGAGAGATCACCTGGGTCTGTTGCGCTGTTTGGAGAACCTCAGGAGTGGGATTGATAGAAGGTGGGGAAACTGACCGAAATACTACCTCGTATAAGAACCAAAGTCTGAAACTGTAACACCTATGCAATTAGGCTTAAGAAACTGAAGTAACGCAACTGGAAATGAGCTGATTGTTTACCAGTTGTAACATCAAGCTGAAAATAAGCAACTGTCATTAAAAAGAAGCTGTACGTTTACTACCTTGTTTTGAAGCCTGTAACATCAACTAAATTTAATGTAATAATTAATAAGTTAACTGTTTCCTGAAATAGTTTTATCTCCTGATATATCTTTTGTTTTACCAATTTTGTTCTTTAAAATAAATGTTAAAGTTATATTGGGAAATGTATAAGTGATTTTTCAGTAGGCATAGCAAACACACAGTTGTGCTACCACAGGCAGCAGACGTTTTGTTACATTGCGTGGACAGGCGGAGTCCCCAGATCCCGAGTGGTCCCCCCGTCATGTGGAATAACGACTCTAGACAACGTGCTATGGGATTAAATTGGCCACAACTTTATTAAATTTCAAATGTGGGTAGACCTTGGCTCAGGCATTGGGCGTTCTCCCACCCCAGTCCCCAGCCGGGGACCTAGGGAGCATCAGGGTTATCCAGTGTGTGGGGGGGGGGATGGGCCGGCTCTGGAGAACATATGTTCAAGCAGAGATAGCCGCCCCCGTTACGCCGCCGCAGGGGAGAGCAATGACGACCTTTCGGCGTACGGCCAAAGCCTCCCTTCAAAAACCCCTTTAACGGGGAACCCTGGTATCGCCGCCGCAAAGAGGAAGATGGACTAAAGGATTCCGCCCAAGGCCTGATACCGCCAAAGTTGTGACGTTTTGCTACGGGAAAGGCGAAACCTGCCAATGCAGGGAAATTCCTTTCCGGCCCTTTAACAGCGACCTTATCGTAGCAGCGCCCGCATACCTGTGGAGACAGGTTAACCTGCAAAACCTATGAAGAAAAGTTAACCTGCAAAAGAAGACATTAACTGAGGGTGGGTAGGGTGGGAGAAGCTCTGGAGCCAAGTGAGGATTAACAATTAAGATCCACCCTCTATTGTGTGGGCAGGTAATCCCTCCCCTTACCTGGCCTGGTTTCCCTGGCAACACTTCCCCCAGGTGGGATTGGACAACTCGCTGGGGCAGGCGGGGACCTCCAGGTATCCCACCTGAGGGAAGGCAAAGCCTATGCTGATGGGGCCACTCCAGATCCAGGGCTGCACGCGTCCACGCAAAAGGCGCCCCCCGTTTTAAGTGGGGAGCGGTCATTCCTGCACAGGAGTAAAGTCTCCAATGAGGAATTCTTCCACCTGAGTTTTTCAGGAGGTGTGGAACGGAAGCAGACACATTTTCCACTACCTGCATTTTTTATTGAAAAATACCAACCTATACCCACTACTTGCCATTCCCTTGATATTTTGTTCTTCAATTAGCAGAATGCAACCCATTGAGACATAGTCAAAGGCAACTGTAAATGGCTTTCATGATGACCCATGTTCCATGCAAACCTCTTACTCTTGGCATCTTGTACATGGACAGGATGGTTGACATGTGGAGACATAAATCAGAGTTTGGCCCCCCAATGACCACCTTTGGAGTCTCCTGAACATCACACTTGTAGTTGGGGAGGAGTCTTTCTTGGCTAGAGAGAAGTTCCATGGAGGCTTGATAGGTCCAGCTTGGACTAAAATGGCTGTTATAGATGTGGAAACCCAGAGACATATTGGGCAATATTTGGGGATCTTCATTTATCTCTTTTACAGCAAATGCCAAAGCCAGGATATGCTGGTAGAGTGGTGTCATTGGTCTGCATTGGGAGCAACATAGTACATAACAGTTCACCTTCACAAAAATGCATTGCATTCCCACAGTGAAGGAAAGCGTGTAGATATATTGAAACACGAACCTGGATGTTTTGCTTCCTTGAACATCTAACTCCTAGCATGGCTTTCAGTCCTGCTAAATACAATCATCCATGCCCAGATACATGCACATGAGGCCACATCTCACAGGAGGTGCCTCTGCCCCACTTCACCCCCCATCCTCACCAATGCCTGGCCTCCTGGGGTTGCACAGTGGTGGTGTCTTCTGGTGATAAACTCTGTGAGCTCACAAGAGCTTAGGAGATCTCACTAGACACCACTGTGGCAGTCATGGCAGCTGTACAATGGCAGCCGCACGAATTCCCTGTCCCAAGGCAATTGTTTCTATTTACCTCACAGCTTGGCTGCCCCCATTGCTACTAGTTCTGTTCTATGGAGGAGGAGGAGGAGAAGGAGGAGGAGGAGGAGGAGGAGAAAAATCTGGTGACCGAAAGCTTATAATAAAAACACCTCTAACTCTGAATGAATTACCACTTGGCTTTGATTAAAGTCAAATACTGTATTACATAAGAAACCCTTCACTCAGCATGGTAAATGAGTGGAAAGCCTTAACAAAGTGAATAGGATTGTTACTTTTTATGCTGCGTTCCAAACCGTTTTTAAAAAGCTGAACACTGGTATAACCCTACCATAGAAAAAGAAACGTGTTATCACACACTGCAGTAGTGGGATTGAGATATCAGATCTGCCCCTATGTCTTATAAACACCAGAACTACGTAGAAGGAAAAGAGTGGCAGTAATCACCATACACTAGTGGCCAATATCGTGAAAACATTTTGGAAAGTATGTCTGTATGACCTCAAAACCATGCTAAATATCTCTGTAGAAGATTACAAAAACTTGGCCTATCACTCAAGATCCAAAAAACCGAAGTGCTGCACCAAGAAGCACAAAACAACCCTTCTGCAGTACAACAAATCCAACTCAATGGTGTAACTCTGGAAAATGTTGATAACGTCTCCTACTTTTCCACAAGGGCCAACATTGATGCTGAAATCCAGGATCGCTAGAGCTCTGCCAGTGCAGCTTTCTCTTGGTTGAAGTGTAGACTGTTTGAGGACTGGGACATTTGCAGGGAAACCAAAATGCTTGTTTACAAAGCTATTGTACTACCAACCTTACTGTATGTTTGTGAAACATGGACCACTTACAAACGCCATCTCCAACTCCTTGAAAGATTCCCTCAAGGGTGTCTCTGAAAAATTTTACACATCACTTGGGAAAACACACGAACTAATGCCAGTGTACAGGAAGAAGCAAAGATCACCAGTGTTGAAGCAATGATTCTTCATCATCAACTTCATTGGACTGGTCGTGTTGTCTTCCAAAGCAAATACTCTATCTTTCTAATGATATACTGTAGATGTTCAATCTAATGGTATACTTTTCTTATGAGCCATCAACCCTTAGAAATACAGCTTTTCCTAAAGTTTTCCACAATTTTGACCAATAGTGTAATGAGCATCACCTTCATCATATGTCAAATGCAGAAACATATTCATTACAGATAAACAATATGATTTTTAAGCATACACAGACGCGCACACAGACACACACACACACACACACACACACACTTCCTTACAAAATGTCATCGAAGAGTTCAGGTGTAGGAGGTTCATCAAAGGCTATGCTTGAAGTTATATAGATTTGAGACATAATACCAGCAATAACAACATCTCCAGACTGGAAATATTTGTGAAGAATAGGAAGAGGGTCACGGATGGAACACGGAGCAACAGCAGCCTTGCACTCATCTGGAGGAAGCAGCACTGACGCCAACATCATGGAAAGTACCATCCTGCACAGAGCATGGTAGGAGCAAGAGGAAACTTGCACACAGTCTGAGGCAGCAGCACAAATACCAAGATTGCAAATATTACCATGTTGCAGGGAATTTTTTAGGCAACAATTCATCTCTTTGCACATTGTCATCTGAGTGATACTGAGCAGCAAAGTCTCACTGGGATGGTTACGAAAGCCAGATTTTTGCAGGGAGAAGAATCAGTGATCAGTCTGACAGAGCCCTTGGTGTAAGGCCAAGCTCTGAACATAACAGGAGATATTAATAGTATCTGCAAGTCTTGGTTCATAGTTTTCATGCAGCTACTGGAACTCCCCAGAGAGTCAACGGAATGATCGTGATTACTTTTATAATTACAGCAGAGTTAATCAGCTGTGCTGGGTTGTTGTTTCTTGGTGAGGTGGAGTGGGGGGACATGTTTATCACATCACAGCCAAAGTCTCAGCTGGTCTTCCTTAGCAGGGAGAGTAATAAGGGTTTATGGAGATTCAGCAAAAAAGAAAAATAGGTTACCCAGAAAACTACTTAAGATGAAAATATATAATAAAAGAATAACTGCTTTGCAGCCAATTCTTCAAAGAGGTAAAAAAACCAAAACCTTTGCATAACCTATAAATCTAGTATAAATGTGCATTACATTAACTAACACCAAATGGACAGACCATAATTTTCAGTTGAGAGCCAGTGTGTGTTGGACTAGGACATGGGAGACCCAATTCATTACAGTGGTAACTCGGGTTACAAACACTTCGGGTTACAGACTCCTCTAACCTGGAAGTAGTACCTCGGGTTAAGAACTTTGCCCCAGGATGAGAACAGAAATAGCATGCGGCGGCAGCAGGAGGCCCCATTAGCTAAAGCGCTACCTCAGGTTAAGAATAGTTTCAGGTTAAGAATGGACCACCGGAATGAATTAAGTTCATAACCAGAGGTACCACTGTACTTCCAATCCAGCTACTAATTCCCCATTTGTATCTGTCCCAAATGGAGAAGATAAATTCAGAGAATCTGGGTCTCATTTGCAGGGAGATGAGTGCCAGCAGGTAATAAATGCCATTCAATTGTTTTGAAGTCCCACTTGGAAATGTGGCAACTTCACATTGTGAAGCCAGGTGGATGTGTACATGCATGTGTATCTACAGGTGGATGATGACGGAAAGTAAAGCCTTGGCAGAAGTTATGTATTTCACACTGATGATTTCTCCCCATGAAGGGATATACCTTTAGCACCCGACAAATGGAAGATCAGTGTATTGACAGGATAACAAATTGACAGAACAACTTTATGGGGTTAAAAATTGGTCTCAGCTTTATTGATTACAGATGTAGGTTTGAGGCTTTTTCTGGGAATGAAAAAGATGAAAAGGATGAGTGTTGAGAAATACAAGGAATTACTTTTTCTGCTTTTCATTCAATTAATGCCAGCAAACAATGCAATAATTAAAACCATCAACACAAATTCATTCCTATTTGCTCCTCAGAATTAAGTGGTCTCTGCTGTTCAAGTCAGGCCTGAGAAGAATTATATATAATTTGGGGGAAAAGATACAACCCAGCAAGCCTGCGCTGGAGGCCAAGATGCAAAAGACCTCCACAGCCACCATCTGTTTTCCTTTGGTGCTCAGATAAGAGGGAACAAAGGACAGCCAAACGCTGCAGAACACCAACATGCTGAAGGTGATGAACTTGGCTTCATTGAAACTGTCCGGCAACCTCTTGGCCAGGAAAGCCATAGTGAAGCTGACCATGGCCAGGAATCCCAAATAACCCAGGACAGAATAAAACATCGCGACAGAACCTTCGTTGCATTCCACAATGATTTCCTCCAGCAGAGAGTTCATGTCCACATCTGGGAATGGAGGAGCCGTACAGAGCCAAGCAGCACAAATGCTGGTTTGAACGGAGCAGCAAGCAAGAAGCACAGAGTTTGTGAGAGATTTCCCCACCCATTTCCTCATCCTGGATCCTGGTTTGGTGGCCATGAAAGCCAGAACCACCGTGATGGTTTTGGCCAAGACACAAGACACAGCAATGGAGAAGATGATGCCAAAAGCAGCTTGTCGTAAAGAGCAGCTCACTGGGTGAGGCTGGCCAATGAACAGCAAGGAGCAGAGGAAGCAGAGCAAGAGGGAAGTAAGCAGAGTGTAGGTGAGGTCCCGGTTGTTGGCTTTGACAATGGGAGTGTCCCCATTCCTAGAGAAGACGCCAAGTATCAAAGCTGTGACCAGAGAAAAGACCAGAGCTAAGGAAGCTAAAATGAACCCTAAAGGTTCTGCGTAGGAAAGAAAATGTTGGCGTTTGGGGATGCATTGATCTCTGGCCTTGTTTGGAAATTGGTCATCTTGGCATTGGAAACAATAATCCATATCTGAAGAAAATAAAAATGAATGAATACAATGAATGATATATGAGTTCTGAGAAATGTTGCATTAATTATTTGGTAATTAATTTGGTAAGTGTATATTAACAACTGTTTGTACAATCTCCTGCCAGTATGCATAATCCACAATCGGCTCTACATTTTGATGGGCCTAAAATGCAGGGATTGTTCATCTACTCTGTCCTTCATCTCAAATGAGTGATTAGAAATATTGGCTTTGGTTGTACCATTAGCTAGAGTTGGTCACAATTCTTTGTGGTACAATGTGCAAAACAGCAATACCAGCTTCACTGGGAAAAGTTGAAATAGGTATTAGGAAGCCTTCTACAAAATAGCAGATGATGTCTCCTACCCGTTTGATTTGAAATCATCCCATGTGGACACGAAGCACAATCATAGCAACAAAATGGCAACCCCTCCTTCTTTTTTCTGCTGTAGCCTGGCTGGCAGCGATCATTACACAAGGCAAGGGGCAGCACCTAGCCATAAAAAGAGGAGAAAATGTAGCTCTCTTGTGCCTTCTAAAAAACACAATTTTAACCAAAAAGAGATCTGTTGGCTGATTAACATTATCCAACAGATCTCTTTTTAACATTGGGTCTCTGGACCGTAATAAAGATTGAGGATGATGATTAACATTATTTCAGAAAGGTGTGTTGTATAAATAAACAAACTGTAGTGTAAATATTGTGAGTGAATGAGAAGGGATATTGAATTTTTAATCTTCATAAAGATGGATAATGGAGAGAGGACAGGGAAGACAACAGACTTTGAAATACAGGGAGCTGACAAAGAAGGTAAAATAGGAAGCACCACAAGACAATCAATCTTCTTTCAAAACAGATGGGTAATTTAGCCTCCCCCTGTCTTCTGAGATGTAAATCTCACTTGGGTCAGTATAATTTACTCCTACAACACCGCATTTTAAAAAATCCAATGGTCCCACCTGATTAAAGGATCTGTGCCATGTGATGGCTTCCTCATCCATGCTGAAGTCTGCATTTTGTGAATCTTGTGGAACTATCTTTCCTACTTTCACTCGGGAGAAGGTTTGGTTTGGAAAAGTAACCCAGTTAATAATATCAAATCCACTTGCTAACTCCCCATTCTCATCAAAGGACACTAAGTCACCAGCACTGTTGTTGAAGGAGGTACTCCTCAAGAACGAGTGCAGCTAGACAGAAGAAAACAAAGGCAAAGTTTAAAAAAGGAGAGCTTTTATGGATTTTACAGAGGAGAAGTATCTATCAATATATTTCACACAATAGAAAGTAGTCCAAAACTGTGCAGTCTACAACATTTGAAACACATAAGTATTTCTAGCAAGTATAGCTGGCCTGCCACTTGTGTGAGGGTTCAGCTCTGGGGTCCGTGTGCAAAGGCAAAATGGTGCCATGTCAGGAAGCCCTGGAACTGCCCCTCCTGCAAGGTGGGTGGGTGGGCAGGGAGAAGGGGGCAAAGAAATGGAGAGCAGCTCATGGTGGGTTTTCCCTGATCTCCATTTGTTTATTTACTTCTCCCAACCAACGTAAAATGAACTTAACTTGCAGGCCCACTATAATCAATGAACATCACTGGAAGGGAGTTAAAAAACAGACCAGGCAACCACATTTGAAAATAGCCCTCTATGTCCCTCTTTAGTGCAGAAACAAATGCAGGTTCTAGAAAATAGTTGGTGGACAGAATGGGTGGGCAGTCATGGGAAGAAACAAACCTTAATATTTTCAAACATATTCTTAATTTTTCACAATTCTCCTTTCTCTTGCTCAACTTTGCAAAGGTTTACTCTGAATAGGAAATCTTACCTGCCAAGGTTGCAGTTTTGGATGATCGAGCCCACCTCTGCCTGACATCATTCTGCATTTTGACCTGGATGAGTGCATCTGATGTAAAGTATGTGCAATGGCATAAACCGCATTATAGATACTGTAACTTTGGCCAGTCATGGTCATTTCAAAAATATGCCCAGGAAGGCTCTCCAGACTCTCATGGCCAGTGCAGGTCTTTGTGTTTTCATTGCTCTCATTGGAAGCAGAAAATAAACAGCTGAATGCCTGTTGCCAAAAAGCCTGGAGGAACCCATCTCCATTTGGAGAGTTGGGGTTCAGGGTCTGAAGGAATTCTTTAAATCCCTGGACTTCCTCTGTGTGAATTGCAAAAGACAAGGCACCATCAAAGACTTGTATATCATAATACCTTTGCATTGTTTCTGAAGAGAAAGCCCACTGGGCTGTTAAAATCCACACGGTGCCTGTAGACTTCTCTGCAATGTCTTCAGCTAATGAAAAGAAATATTGCATCCATTTCACAACTGCAATGGTCTGAGGTTCTGCAAACAGAACTAATATGTTAATTTCTGAGGCTACCAGGAAAGTGGACTTGGCCCGAATGAGTTCCAAGAACCTGAAATTATCTAGACCCTGAGATATGGCTGGTAGTTTTTCATCGAAAGCTGTACAGACTCCATGCCGGGAAAGCATTGGCACTAAGCTTTGCATAAAGGTCTCCCCATTTTCATCATCGGATGCCACAATTCCTACCCATGTCCATTGGAAATGTAGAAGTAGCATGACAATCCCTGCATATTGATATTTCTCATTGGGCACCGTTCGGTAGAATGTCTGGGGCTGCAACTCTGGGCTTCTCACTTCAGCTAATACGCAGTAAGCAATCTGGAGGAAGAAATCAATCCCACAAGAATTGTAGAGTTCTAACTTACGGTTTATAAATAGAGGCACCATATTTTCATATACTTTGTGGTGATGTGCACCACTAAAATAATGCAAGATCTGGACCTATACCCACAGGTTCTGTTAGTTGGGAAGAAAGAAGTACAGATCAACGGAACTGTGAAGGGATTGTCAGTTCAGAAGCTGTTTTGTCCTTGGACATCATTGGCCATGTTTGAAAAAGAAAACGTTCTGACCTCCTTTGCCTGGTCCTGGCACAAAGAGTCCTTGAGAAAGAGTACTTCCAGAATGCTGCTTTTATTCTTAAAAAGTCTTCTCCAACCACGACTGACAGCTCTATACATATCAAACGCAACCAGCTTTCTACCAACCCACACCACACACAATCAATGACCACTCTATGTATACAGGTATAAGTAGGTAAAAGTTTGCATGAGTCATGCAGGCTTTGCCGATTCCTTGAACACTGCTGACACATACCGACTCGGTTCCTTTTGTATTAAAGAAACAGCGGCCAATTTTAGGCCGTGACAATCATGGTATATTTCATGAGTGGGAAACTTGTGGTTCTCCAGAACTTCCTGGACTCCTTGACCATTGAGCAAAAGTGGTCGGGGCTGGACTTCCGGTCGAGCCACGGACCCGTCGCAAGCGGGATTTTCTCGGAGAGAGAAAATCCGGGCTTTCGGGGGAAATCGGGGGTGCTACAGGGCGCAGAAGCCCCCCAAACCCCTCTGGAGGGAGACCAGAGGGTCAAGATCCCAGCGGAGCCAACAGCAGATCGCCTGGCCGTCAGGTAACTCCATAATAGGAGCGAAGAGAACGGCGGGCGGAGAAGCAGGCACCGGGAAACCATTGTCTCCCCCCCCCCGAAAATGCAGCCCCAGGCTTGCAGGGCGAGTGATTGATTCTCAATTTACAAGAAATTTGAGCCAATTTGGGATTTATAATTGGATTTCTACAAAAAGGAAGGTTTTGGAACAAAAAAAAGAGTGAAAACGGAGGTCAGTTTCATCTGAGATCGGACAGTAACGCATGACTGAGAGCAGAGTCAGGAATGAGAGGTTGGTGATACAGCAAGCGACTTGAACTTCTTCCTCTGAGAAAGTTTGTTAAAAGTAATACACAGCGTTGCAAAAAGTTGCAAAAAGTGGGTAGATAAAAGAGGAAGGAGAGATTTGTTATTGTTTGACTTTGGAGGGGTCTTCGTGTAATGATTGGTTTGACAGAAGGAAAGATTTATTGAGGCTTCCCTATACTTTTGGTTTAAAAAAGAACTGTGCAATAAAATAGCGCCTTTGTTTCTCCTTTTTGCCAAAGCTTAGCGCTACCCAGTAACAGAAGGAAGAAAGAAGAAAAGAGATAAAAAGACGGATTGAAGGATCTATTGGAAGATATTGGGCAACGCACTTCCTTTTTGGTATTTTCTTTTTTTTTTTCTACAGTCTTTCTCAGCTTAACTTTTTATTATAAAAGGATCACTGAGCTTGAATGAAGGTCTTTATGCTAATCCCCTCCTCTGAATGAAGGAACGGTTTATTTGGTTACATTCTGATAGAGGGCCACTTGAAGTACATTGGGACTTGATACTTATTGGGATTTGATTTAAACTGAGATTTAATTTTTATAATTTTGGATTATGAGACTTTGGTTATATTCTCAGTTTCCTCTTTGTGCTTTTAGGGGATCCTGTTTTTTTGGTTTTTTTCTTTACAATTTAAATGCACTATCTGCCAAGTTGATTTTACAGGTATATTGGGATATTTAGACAATTGGAAAATACTCAATATTTGGGCTTAATTTCATCAGCTAAATATTATTAAACTCTGGATTATTTTTTCATTTTCTTCTGTCTCTTTGCAATACTTCTGGTTATTTTTTCTTTCATTTCTTTTTTTGGTTATATTTTTGGTTAAGGGAATATAACTGATTTGGATATTACTATCATCTAACCCTGGAGTCTGTGGAGCTTTGATCGTGGTTCGGATTGGATTTAGCCTAAGTGGTGGCAAGAAGAAGGAAGAAAAATTATTTGGTGTCCTGTCCTTCAGGTTTTTCAGTCCTATAACCATGTTTGGAGAATATTAATGGAAATTGGGGTTTGATTGTCAAATATTTAACAGGAGGGTTATCTCTGAAATTCTTTGAACTATAATTTGAATATATAATTTAATAATATATAATTTAATAATTTAATTGAGACATAAAAATAATTTCCAATATTTAAATTTGTTATCGGGCCTAAGAATATTTTGGGAGGTGTATGAACATATTAACTTTGTTCCTCTAGAAAAAGTGTTGCTTCTTTGTTAATCTGTTGTTGATTGTATATTGAGAGGGAAACTGTTAGGATTTGGTAAGACTGGGGGGAAAGACTGAATATAATGTCTCACACACAGAAGAAAGCGAGCGAAGGCGGAACACCGGCGGACAGGAGAGGATCTAAACAGGAAACAGATTTCAGAGGAGAAATTTTGAAAATGTTTGCAGAAAGTAAAAGTGATATTAAGCAGAGTGAGAAGAATTTAGAATCAAAATTAGAACAAATGGATAAAAGAATGGGTCAGATGGATAAAAAAATTGATGAAACAGTGAACTGAAAGGACAATAAAAGGAAGTGAGTAGGAGGACACAGACTTTGGAGGAAGGGATGAAAAGGAATAAATTGGAGATGAAGGAGGTGAAAAAAGAAGAAGAGAAAATAAGAACAGGAATGTTGGAAATTAATAAATCACAGAAGGAGGTCTGGGACGCGATTGCCATGAATGAACTTAGACAGTGAGAAGTGAACCTGAGATTTAGGCTTGTCCCAGAGGTGCAAGGAGAGAATATTAAAGAGAAATTAATAAAAGAGATTGCACAATGGATGGAGCTGCAGACAGAGGAGGTTGCAAGAACAGTGCAAAATGCATTTCGAATGAAGATAAGATCAGCGAAGGCAAAGAAGTTTCCAGGAGATTATCTGATTACATTCAAAGATAAAGAGATGAGAAATTTGATACTTCAAAAAAACAGAGAAAAGAAATTGAACATAGATGGGAATTATATAATCATTTTTAAAGATATCCCAATCAGGCTGTTAAAACAGAGAGACCCATATAAAGCAATGGTGCAAATTCTTAGGAAAAATAACATAGAATTCAGATGGGAATATCCGGAAGGGATTTCTTTCTTCTACAAAAGTAAAAGACATAGACTTACAAGTCTGGAGGAAACAAGCAAATGTTTGAGAAGATACAAAGAGCTACGAAGTGAAGATGAAGAGGCAAGAGGTGCAGAACCAGGAATGGAGGCTGCAGGAGGAGTGGACTTGAAAGAGATGGAAGAAGAAGAAAGGAAAAAGATAGAAGAAGAGGAGGAAGAAGAAGAAGAAGAAGATAGATTATAAAATTTGTAATAAAAATTCCAATATGGCTAAAATGGCGCTGAAATTATGGACTTGGAATATTAATGGGATTAATGATAAAAAAACAAAATAAAATTGAACATTTAAAAAAGGAAAATTTGGACATTATTTGTTTGCAAGAAACTCATGTGGCAAGAAGACATAAAAAAGTTTTGATTAACAAAAGACTAGGAAATGAATTTATATCTTCGGATGGGACTAAAAAGAGAGGGGTAGTATTGTATATCAGGAAAAAAATTGAATCTCAGCAAATTTTTAAGGACGAGGAAGGCAGAATTATTGCAGTCCAGATCAAGTGGCAAGGAGAAAAAAATAATAATCGTTGGGATCTATGCACCCAATGGTAATAAAACAGATTTTTACAAAAATTTAGAAGAAAAATTATTTGAATATATGGATCAGAAGATAATAATGGGAGACCTAAATGGAGTGGTGTCAATAGAAATGGATAGATTTGAGAACAACAGGGATGAGCAAAGATGGAAAACTACCTAAAACCTTTTTTTCAATGACAAAGAACTGTAATTTGATTGATATTTGGAGACTTAGACACCCGCTGGAGAAACAATTCACATTTTATTCTGAATCAAATCAATCCATGTAGAGAATAGATCAAGTATGGGTCTCAAATGAACTAACCCCAAGAATCTCGGACATTGAAATTCAACCAAGAGTGATTTCGGACCATAGCACAATAAAACTTGAACTAAAAGGTTATGACGAAAAAAATTTTAGATGGAGAATTAATGACTGCCTTCTAGATGATCAAAAAGTTTTAGATAGTGCGCAAAAGTATTTGTCGGATTATTTTGTAAATAACTGCAATAAGGGGACAAAAATGAATACGGTATGGGACGCCAGGAAGGCTGTGATGAGAGGCTTCTTTATCCAGCAAAATGCTTTGAAAAATAAAAACTGAGAGAAAGGTAAGAAGGAAATTTTGAGGCAAATAATGGAGAATGAACAAAAATTGATTAAAAAAACCTAATAATGTGAAGATAAGACAGAACATAAAGACTACAAACACAATTTGCAATGATAATTAACAAAATGGCTGGCGTGGCAGATAAAGAAAAGGAAGGAACAGAATACAGTGAATAAGATCATCATTGAAGGTGCAGAGATAGATAATCTGAAAGAGATCAGAAAAGGATTCTTGGACTTTTATAGACATTTGTACAAAAGTAAAGGTAAGAACAACATGAGAAAAATAGAAAGATTTTTAAGGATAAAGAGGTGCAGAAGATCCCGACAGAAAAAAAAGATAACTTGAATGCCCCGATTGAAACTGAAGAAATCAAAGAGGCAATAAAAGAGATGAAAAAAGGGAAAGCTCAAAACAAAAATTTCCTCTATATCACTGCTATTGTTACTGATACTCTCTCCCTCAACTCCCCCCTTTTATTTTTCTCTCCCTTTTTGCTCTCCCCTCTCTCTCTTCACCCCTCCTCATTTTTTCCCCTTATCCCACCTTTCATTTTCCATCCCCAACTTTTTTTTTCTATCCCTTTTATTTTTAAAAATCAACCCCCCCTTTTTTAGCCTGTCCGTCAGTTTGTTTTTGAGAGGGGAGCCCTTTCCCCCCCACCCCCTCTTTTGAAATAAGACTTTCCCCCATACCATTGCAGCAGCTCACCCTCCCTCCCTCCTCCCCTCTCCCCCTCTCTTTTCTTCTCCTTCCCTCCCCCACCCTTCCCCCTCCTCCCCTCATTCTCTCTCCCTCCTCCCTCTCCATCCCCCCCCTTCCCCTAAAGGAAACACATACACACATTCATATCACCCTATCATAATTTGCCCCCTCATACTATAGCTAAAACTACTGCTGCAATCTAATACCTCTGATATTACTGTACTATCTCTCCTCTCAACTCTTTTTGTCTCTCTCTCTCTCTTCTCTCTTACTCCAATCTCCCCTCTCCCCCCCGCCTCCCCCTTCTTCTCTCTTTCTTCTTCTTCTTCTTCCCTTTTCTCCCTCCACCCTTTACATATAGCCTATTTGTCTGTCTCTGTTTCTAAGCGCACTCCCAACCCCAATTTCCACCTTAACTGGACCCCAGTACCCCTTTGGGTATATACAACCCCCTCCTAAAGACATATTTCCCCTGGCCCCACCCCTCTAATCTCTTGCATCTCTACCTGCTAACCCCCCTCCCTTTATATGAACTGTCTGTCCGTTAGTCTACCCACCTCTGCTTACCTGCCCTCCCCCCCAGCCTCGGCGGCACCGCTGAGGCAACTACAGAAAACCCAAGAGAAGTTCTTAAAACACAGGCTAGAAGTGACACAAATGACCGCCTAATCCAAACGCTCTGTAAAAGCCACCAGCCAACAAAGCCTGATCAGCTCAACAACCCAACAATACCCAGGAATCACCACAAGCACAACTCCTAACCACCACACGCCCTACCCCAAGTGGACGCCAAGCCAACCTCAAACCAAAACTATCAGGGAGACTGAGATTACACCAACCAGGGAGATGGCAAACAATGCTAAGATGGTAACTCCCCTTCAAGATGATGACCACCCAATAACGAAACGAGATCTGAGGGAAATGGAAGCAAGATTAGAAGAAACACTGAAGGCCACAATGGCTCCCATGCAGGTACTAATCAACAATCTAACCTCCAAAGTGGAAGCTCTAGAGAACAAAAACCAAATGCAAGAAAAAATAATAGAGCAATACCGGGAGGAGAACGCACGTGTGAACAAGAAACTGGACGAACTGGTAAACCAAATGGAAACAGAACACAGAGAGATGAAAATTAAGCAAGCCGACCTTGAAGATCGCAATAGACGCTGTAACATCCGCTTCCGCAACTTTCCTGAAAAAGCAGAGGAGAAAAGCCCAACAGACCTAATTATACGCTGGCTGAAAAACACAATCCCAGGCCTGAAACTTGAGGCAGATGACTTGGAGAGGGCTCACAGAGCCCTAAAACCTATGCCAAAACCCAGCGCCCCCCCAAGAGACATCATTGTATGCTTCACGCGCTACAAAAAGAAGGAAGAGGTATGGAACAACCTCAGAAACTCAACCAACCTTCGATATGGAGAAACCCCCATTCTGGCCCTACAGGACCTATCTCAGGATACTCTAAACCGGAGGAAAAGCCTGCGCCCATGCACCCAGCGTCTCCAACAAGCAGGGATCAAATACCGATGGGGCTTCCCCTTCCGTCTCATTGTAACAACCAATACAACACAACACATGGTTACCAGCATACCTGAGGCCCTGCAACTACTAAAGAACCTTGAACTCGACCTCCCACCGGAATGGCAACCGACAAATCCACCAAGTGACAGCCCCAACCACGAGGAAACAACAGCAAGCAACTGGACGACGGTACAGAGCAAAAAGAAACAACAGAAGCGGCAGAACAACGCAAACCAATACAGACAAGCACAACGCTCAGAACCGTCCCGCCGGCCATACGACACAAGAAACCAGACCAAGACTAACCAAACCAATTCATCGCAGATGGACAACCCTACAACAACAACTGCAGCTCAATGAAGCAACCAGGAAAAAACCCCACAAACCGAAGGACTGGTGATTTCTCCCCCCCCCTTTTCCCCCTCTCCCCCCCCAAAACATAGATTTAGTTAACACCATCAACATTCCCCCCAGCCCCGCACCCCCACAGAAACCCCCACCCCAACACCAGTCCAGACGACCTCAACCACATTCCCCATCACCCACACCTTCAACATCCTCATACTCCATACTAAGGAAAAACAACTCCAACCTTAATAACACAACCCACAATCAGGCTAAAATCTGATACCCAACCAGCAATATGGTGGCACCAGAGCGTACCAGCACCCACATCCCCACCCCAACACACCAACAATGTTGCTTATAACATTGGCAACATTGCTTACGAACCTTATACCTGACAGCGACGTTACAAAGTCACTTCACACTGTCTCGCTGATCACCCCCTATCGCAGACAACAGGGGAGATGGCCTGTCCTTGAACATGGCCTTCCACACCAGCTGAGACCTAGGACCAACCGGCTAAATGCCAGAGGGCCCAAAATACCCCAAACAAACACCTATATGACTATATATAGGAAACTCCCTACAACTTACCCCCTACTCTTTAACCCAAATCTCACTCTACTCCCACTAGCCCCCCACCCACCACACCCTAGGTCAGCGCAACCCCACTGGTTCTTTAAACAACACGAAGAGAGAGACACAAGACAACCCGAACGGGTTGGCAGGGAATCGCCCCACATAAAAGATAAGCAAGATGGCTAACCTAAAAGCAATTACATTAAATGTGAGGGGGCTGGGAAACCCCATCAAAAGAAAACGCATCACCTCATACATAAACACCATGAAACCACACATCACCTTCCTACAAGAAATACACAACCCACCCAAAGGCAGCAAACTCCTGAGCGACCCCCGCTTCAGTCAACAGTGGGTCGCACAAGGCTCAGGGAAAGCTCGTGGTGTAGCCATAATACTCAGTAGAGACCTGAACTTCACTGCCACAACAGTCCTCAAGGACAAAAAAGGCAGATTCATTTTCGCTAAAGGGACACTAGATGGCAAAATCAAACTGACAATCGGCTCCATATATGCCCCAAACACCAAACAATTAGAATTCTTCCAGAAGACACTAAACAAATTCCTCTCCTTCTCTGAAGGGGAAGCAATCCTAGGAGGGGACCTCAATCTAAATATGAAAGGTTTATCCCTGAAAGATATCCACCCCACAACCCCATGGGCAACCTTCCTCCGAAGGAAACCCCCAACAACTAGGAACTCTTACAAGTTACTAAAAATGCTAAAAAACAGGGGTCTCTACGACATTTGGGGTGAGCAAAACCCGGGAGACATCAGCCATACATTCCAATCAGGACGCCATGATACAGTGTCCAGACTGGACAGCATTCTACTCACACAGGGTCTGATCCCCTCAGTGGAATCAACAAACATAGGTAACATTAAAATCACAGATCACGCCCCAGTAGAAGTCATCGTTAAAATAGGAGAAGGAACACAAACCACCCCATCATGGTCCTTCAGTCCCATCCTAACTACAAACAAACAAATTAGAGAGAGTCTCACAAAAACCCTCCAAAACTACTTCAAGGAAAATGATGTAAACAATATAACAACCCCCCTCCTATGGGACGCAATGAAAGCGGTCACCAGAGGAGCTTGCATAAAAGAGAAAACATTCCTTAAAAAACAAACCTCCTCAAAAATCAGCAAAATAGAACAAGACATCACAGCCCTCTCATCACGCTACAAACAAACAGGATCTAAAAAACTCCTCAAACTTATAGAACAAAAAAGGAGAGAACTAGACTCCCTAGAAATTAACAAAACAATGATCAACATTCTATACTCTAAACAACGTTTCTACGAATATGGAGGGAAAAACTCCAGATTACTAGCAAATAGATGTAGGAAAAAAGCACTCAAAACAAGAATACACTGCATCACCAAAAAAGACGGCAACATAACATTCTCCCCCGAAGAAATAACCTCAGAATTTGCAGAATTCTACGCCAACCTATACACCTCCCATAACCCACCAGAGAAGGAAATCAGAACATTTCTAGCAGGACTGACCATGCCTACCCTAACTGATGAGGAACAGGAATTCATGGACAGCCCTATCACCCCAGAGGAAATAGATGCGGTCCTCAAAAACCTGAAACCACACAAAGCCCCAGGCCCAGATGGCTTCACAGCAGAATTCTATAGGAAATTCAAAGAACCCTTGATGCCCTACATGACCCGCCTATTCAACGACATCATAAAAGGGGCCCCCATCCCCAAAACCTGGACCCACTCCAAAATAGTCTCCATCCCAAAACCACTAAAAGACAGCCTCAAAGTAGAATCATACCGCCCAATCTCATTAATAAACCAAGACTACAAGATATTCACATCAATCTTGGCCAACCGCCTAAAAATCTTCCTACACAAGTTAATAGCCCCAGACCAGACTGGCTTTGTCCCTGGCCGCAATATAACAGACCCCATCAGGAAACTACTGAACCTGATCGAACACAGCAAGGCAACGAAACTCCCATTGACAATCATGTCCCTAGACATCCTCAAAGCCTTTGATTGCTTGGAGTGGAAATACATATTAGCAGTACTAACTAACATGAAATTTGGCCCCAACTTCCTACAAATCCTCAAACAAATATACTCCCAAGCCTCAGCAAAATGCAGAACTAACAATATGGATTCTAATACTATAGCTATCCAAAGAGGCACAAAACAAGGATGCCCACTGTCTCCCTTCTTATTTATCCTGGCTCTGGAACCCTTAGCAATCCGCATCCGAGCAGCCACAGACATCAAGGGAGTGGAAATAAAAGGCAGAACCTATAAATTAGGGCTCTTTGCAGATGACCTAATGGTCACAACACCAGACCCCATAAGCACAGCAACCTCCCTAATCAGAGAACTCAACACATTTGCAATGGTGTCGGGCCTACAGGTAAATTTCACAAAGTCAGAAGCTATGTGCTTCAACACCCCTCCTCACACCCAAAAAGAACTCACGAAGGTCACCAAAATAAAACTTTGCCACACCAAGTTCAGATACCTAGGGGTACAAATAACCAGAAACCTCAATAAACTGTACCTCCACAACTACAAGCCCCTGTGGCGACAAATTAACAAAGACCTAAAGAGATGGAATAACACGAATTTCACTCTCTCAGACAAAATAGCCATGATCAAAATGATCACACTCCCAAAACTAACTTACCTATTCCAAACCCTCCCAATCTGGATCCCCTCAACACAACTTCGCAGTTGGCAGAGAAAACTACACTCCTTCATCTTCTCACATAAAAAACCAAGAATAAGCCCCAAATACCTGCACCTCCCCACCTCAGAAGGAGGATGGGGAATCCCCAACATAGAAGCATATTACAATGCCAACCAAATACGCCATATAATCCCATATATACTAGAAGATGAGACAAAACAATGGGTACACCTAGAGAGGGACACAATTGAAAACACCTGCACCACAACATACCCACTCCTCCCAAACAAACTAAAGAAAATTCCCACAACACTTAACAGGTACACACAGACCATGCTCAAAGCATGGAAAACACAAATAGGCAAACTCTCCCCAACCCCATCCCCACTAATCCCCCTGGCGTACCACCCATTATTCCACCATGCAGCACAAAACCTCCAGATAAAAACCTGGCGAACCAAAGGCTTATATCGCCTAATAGACTTTTATAAAAATAACAAACCCTTGTCAACACAAGAAATACAAGACAAACTAGAAGACACCCAAATGACCTGGTTAACACAACACCAACTACATGCCTTCTTAAACAACCCAACAGTAAAATCAGCAGCAACTAGGCCCCTGACAGCCTTCGAAAACCTCCTCCTAACAACAAAGGGAAACGGTAAAGGGACGGTATCCGCAATATACAAAATACTACTCCAAAATCCCGCAAATCCCCTAGACACAATCAAAAAACAATGGGAGAATGACATAGGCTATGAGATTAACCCCACTCAATGGACCAGAATGTGGTCTAAACCCCCCTTTAAATCCATATCAACAAAAAGAAAAGAACTCACACTGAAACTCACCTACAGGTGGTACCTAACACCAAGGAAACTAGCGCTAATACACCCAGGAACCTCACCAAAATGCTGGAGAGGGTGCACCTCCTCAGGCACATACCTCCACATGTGGTGGGAGTGTCCCAAAATTCAACTATTCTGGACAACAGCCATACGAGAAATATGTAAAATAACTAAGCAAGTAATAGACATCACCCCAGAATTGGCCCTACTAAACATCTTCCAAGACAACAATGCCCATTTACACCACAAAGAACTCATAACCCACCTGCTCTCAGCAGCCAGAAGCATCATAACCAGACACTGGAGAGACCTGTCAGGAGTAAGCATGGACCAATGGTACCAAATAGTATGGGAAACAGCCCTACTAGAAAAATTAACTAATAAACTGAAACTGACACGGGGACAAACAGAAGAAGACGCCTTCACCCCGGTATGGCTCCCCTTTATCACATACACAGCCCAACAGGACAATGACAATAATCCACCAACAGCATACAAATCAATATGGCTAACCTGATCCAAAACACCCACCCACCTCACTCACACACGAAAACAAAGATCACCACAGCCAATCACAAGCAAACAATCACACCCTAAGCCAACCCCAACCTCTCTCACCACCAAAGGAACACAAGTGAACAACACAAGCAACGCTGACACCAAACTCTACATACATTAAACATAATAGAAACACCGCCACCCGACCCCACCCCCATCCATCCCCCCTCTCCCCACCCCCCCTTTCTTTTTTATTTCTGTTTTCTTCTCCCCCTAATGCCTCAACAAATGAAACGGATTTGTAAAAACGTTACATGGAAGAAGAAGAAGAAAAAAAAAAAATACGAGGCACTACCCTTCTGTAAAACAAGAAAATCCTTAATTAAAAAAAAAAAAAAAAAAAAAAAGGGAAAGCTCCAGGACCGGATGGATTTACAGCTAGCTATTATAAAGAAATGAAAGACATGCTAATTGTACCTATGAAAGAAGTCATGAACAATATTATGAGAAACAGAGAAATTCCAGAAACATGGAAAGAGGCGTTTATTACATTTATCCCAAAACAAGACTCAGATTTAATGCAAGTTAAAAATTATAGGCCTATTTCATTGTTAAATACTGACTATAAAATTTCTGCGAGTATTCTAGCAAATAGAATGAAAAATGTTCTACAAGAAATTATACACAAGGATCAGACGGGTTTCCTTCCTGGCAGACAGATGAAAATATAAGAAATATAATCAATATTTTAGAATACCTGAATGCCAGGAATGAGAAACAAGCCATGATGATTTTTGTGGATGCTGAAAAGGCCTTTGATAATATATCATGGGATTTTATGTTAAAGAATTTAGAATATATGGAAGTGGCTAAGGAGTTTTTTAATGGAATAAAAGCAATATATACAGAGCAGAAAGCAAAGTTGATAGTAAATAATATTACGACAGAAGATATAAAAATAACTAAGGGTACAAGACAGGGATGCCCGTTATCGCCATTATTATTCATTTCGGTGCTGGAAGTTTTGTTAAAGTCAATAAGGAAAAATGAATAAATAAAAGGGGTGACTGTGGGCAAAAGTGAATATAAAGTTAAAGCATTTGCGGATGATCTGGTAATAACGGTGGAGGAACCATTGGGAAGTGTTAAAAGAATATTAGAAGAAATAGATCAATTCGGTCAAGTTGCAGGATTTTATTTAAATAAAAAGAAGACAAAAATTATTGGTAAAATTTGAGACAAGAATTAATAGAGGTAATGCAACAACAAACTGGAATAGAAGTGGTGAATAAAGTGAGGTATTTAGGAATTTGGTTAACCCCCAGAAATATTGATTTGTTTCAAAATAATTATATACCTGTGTGGAATGGAATAAAAAGGGATTTGGAGGTGTGGGGAAGGTTGAAGTTATCCTTTTGGGGGAGAATATTAATGATAAAGATGAGTGTGCTACCAAAGATGTTATTTTTATTTCAATCACTCCCGATAATCAAGGGGGCAAAAGATAATATCAAGGTACATCTGGCAGGGTAAGAAGCCAAGGATTCAGTTGAAGTTACTAACAGATGCGAAGGAAAGAGGTGGCTTCGCTCTGCCAGATTTGAAACTATATTACGAAGCATCATGCCTTTGTTGGTTAAAGGAGTGGATTAAACTAGAAAATGGAGAATTGTTGGATCTAGAAGGGTTTGATAATAGATTTGGTTGGCACACATATATATGGTATGAAAAGAAGAAAATTCATAAAGGGTTTGAAAACCACATCTTCCGAAGATCATTGATAAATGTATGGGACAGGTATAAAAATTTATTGGAACCTAAACTCCCCCACTGGATTTCACCATTAGAAGTGATGAGTGTGAAAAAGATTAATATGAGGGGGAGGTGGATAACATATGGAGAACTGATAGTTAAAGAAGGGGGGAAATGGAAAATGAAACCCTATGAAGAAGTAAAAGAATTTGTTTATGATTGTTTGCATTACTATCAGGTCTGTGAAATGTTTAAAAAAGACTGTAAAGCATGTGGATATGGAGAAAAAGAATCAAAATTTCAATCAGAGGTACTGAATAATGAGTATAAAAATTTGTCAAAAATGTATAAAATGTTGCTGGAGTGGTATACAAAAGATGAAGAGGTTAAATCAGTAATGATACATTGGGCCAGAGATTTTGGTTATAATATACAATATGATGAGTGGTCAAAATTATGGAATGAAAGACTAAAATTTACGGCATGTACTGCGTTAAAGGAAAATGTAATGAAAATGGTATACAGATGGTATATAACGCCAGTAAAACTAGCAAAAATGTATAAAACATGTAATAAGTGTTGGAAATGTAAAGAAAAAGAAGGGACATTCTATCATATGTGGTGGGAGCGCAAAAAGGCGAAAGGCTTCTGGGAAATGATATATAATGAATTGAAAAAAGATGTTGAAATATACGTTTATTAAGAAACCGGAGGCCTTCCTATTGGGATTGGTAGGAAATGAAATAAATAAGAAAGACTGTAAACTTTTCCAATATGCAATAACAGCAGCGAGAATACGTCTGGCCCAAAAATGGAAACAGGAAGAAATACCAATGGTGGAAGAATGGAGATTGAAACTGACTGATTATGCAGAACTAACAGGGAAGATTCGGTATTAACGGGACCAAAAGTTCATCGAGGACTGGGGAAGATTTACAGATTATCTGAAAGGCATATGTGATGAACAGATAATGCTTGTTGGTTTCCAAGAGACTCTGTGAAAAATAGAGGAATATTGTTAAAAAGAGAGTAAGATGAGGGAAGGAGATATTTAAAGGCAATACTAAGTTAAGAAATGCGTTAATAATATGGATGTAAACGAAAGATTGGAAGAGGAACTGAGGGAAGTAAAAAAAAGATGAATGTGTGATAAAATGTGAATTGATTGTATAAAAAATTGTTTTTTGGAAAATGAATAAAAAATATTATAAAAAAAAGTGGTCGGGGTCAGTGGACAAAATCAGGACAAGCTACTCCCTTGCTTAGTTGGAACCATTCTGATGAGACACAACTAGGGATAGGAGAGGAATTGAGTTCAATGAACATCTTAATAATTAAAAAAAAAAACCACCTGATTCACAATTCCTGAAACAATTGGTGAGCCAAAATGCAGCTGTCCTCTGACATTTGTACTTCTCTGAATTTTGCAATTGACTTCTCTGACCAAAAGCAAAGCTTTATATTAAAATGACACTGGTCACAAAAGTGGATACATTAGTGAAAATGAAATTAAAAAAATATATTACATTAGGAAAAACAGCTGAGAAATCTGTGGATTAGCCAGAACTGCTTAGGAGGAGCAGGGTTTCTCTGATCTCTTGCAGCTGGCCTTGGGCAGCTTCCTGGGAGCAGGAGGAAGACTCCTGCTGCTGCATCTGCCCAGTTCCAACCTCTCTGCTGCTTCCCAGTGACACAGGGGAGACAAAGTCAGGCGAGTACCAAAGCCCCTCTGCTCCAACCACTACTGCAAAACTCCCCCAGATGCTTTTGTACCAGGTATATATTTTCCTTTCACACTTTGTTTTTCAGAAAAATGAACCAAAGTAAAAGAAAGCATTGAGAACCCAGAAGATAATTATTGTACCCGAGGCAAAAGAGCTTCACAGCCCCCACATTTACTATACCTGTGGAATCTTGTAGATGCTTAAGACAGTAGCAATGTGGAGGGAGATGTCAGAGTTAAGTCCCCCAATAAAAGCTATCTTACTTTTCTTCTCACATTTGAAGTTGGGGACAATCCTTTCTGTGATGGACAGAAGTTTCAGGGTGTTCTGATAAGTCATCCTTGCATTTAAGTAGCTATCATAGATTTGAAACCCAAGGGTCATATTCGGGAGGATATTATGATTCTTGTTTATTTCTTTCACAGCAAACACCAGGGAGAGGATATTCTGGTAGTACTTCACTTCATCACTAATAAAAGAGTTATACAGTGGTACCTCAGGTTACAGATGCTTCAGGTTACAGACTCCCCTACTGCAGAAATAGTACCTTTGCTTCAGGACAAGAACAAAAATCGTGTGGTGGCGGCGCAGCGGCAGCTCAGGTACCTCAGGTTAAGAACAGTTAAAGATTAAGAACAGACTTACAGAAAGAATTAAGTTCTTAACCCAAGGTACCACTGTACTACTGTCAGAGGTATTCTCTTCCTCTCACTCTTAAGCACATTGGTAACTTTCTGGCTCTGTCTGGCAAATCCCAAAAGATTAAATAAAACAAATAAGCTAACAAACAAACAAACTATATATCCATTCTGTGTCTCAACAGTTGATAGTTGACCCCATGGACAATACTCAGTCAGCTTTAAGAATATTGCATCTAAATAGCATTTAATTTTGTGCAGAGCATTCATATACTGAAACACACATATGTAAATCAATCTGTTATTTGCAGCTGTACCACTGGTGCCTAAAATTGTGGGTCCTCACAGGTGGCTAAAGCAAACAGCTATTTTGCTACAGCTGGGAGGGGGTACCTGGTTGCCACATCTTTCTCTTACCCCTTATTTCCTTTCAGCAATCAACCGGGTGGTGAGTAGAGACCAGAGCACATCTGATGGAACAAATTCTATTCTTTCATAGTAACTGAGTTTCCCTCCTTCCCTCCTTCAAATAAAATTGTGGCTGTACAAAAAATACTGTAGCCAATGTTAGTCATACTCTTAGAAGGCCCATTAGGATTAATAGATCAGACTAAATTAGGTTTATTAATTTCAGTGCGTCTACTCTGCAAATAACTCAGTTTCGATACTTGGGGGTTTTTTTACTCAATAGGGTTTACATTGTATAGCAGAGTTAAATTAAACAAACAGAAAACCAAGGTGCTGGGAAAAAATTTGACAGATATAGAGTCAGAACGGTTTCAGAGAGAAACAGAACTAACTATGGTTAAAAAGGTAAAGTACCTAGGGGTAAACATAACAGCAAAAAATCTGAGTCTATTCAAGGATAACTATGAAAAATGTTGGTCTGAAATTAAGAGAGACTTGGACAGTTGGATAAAATTGAAGCTTTCTTTGTTAGGCCGAATTGCTGCTATTAAGATGAATGTATTGCCAAAAATGTTATTTTTGTTTCAAACACTACAGATTGTGGACAAAACGGAGTGCTTCCGGAAGTGGCAGAAAGATATATCTAAATTTGTCTGGCAGGGCAAAAAGCCCAGAATTAAGTTTAAGATATTAACAGATGCGAAAGAAAGAGGGGGCTTTGCCCTGCCAGACTTAAAGTTGTACTATGAAGCCGCAGCTTTCTGCTGGCTAAAAGACTGGCTACTTCTCGAAGACACTGACGTACTGGACCTGGAAGGTTTTAACAATGCTTTTGGTTGGCATGCATACTTATGGTATGACAAAGTTAAGATCAATAAGGCCTTTAAGAACCATATTGTCAGGAAAGCAGTGTTTAATGTCTGGACAAAATATAAAGACTTATTGGAAAATAAAACTCCAAGGTGGCTTTCACATCTGATGGAACAAATTCTATTCTTTCATAGTAACTGAGTTTCCCTCCTTCCCTCCTTCAAATAAAATTGTGGCTGTACAAAAAATACTGTAGCCAATGTTAGTCATACTCTTAGAAGGCCCATTAGGATTAATAGATCAGACTAAATTAGGTTTATTAATTTCAGTGCGTCTACTCTGCAAATAACTCAGTTTCGATACTTGGGGGTTTTTTTACTCAATAGGGTTTACATTGTATAGCAGAGATTATAATCCAAATTCTATGTTATTCATATGTCACATTCATCTGTGACTGTCAGATTAAATTATAGTGATTGTGAATATGAAGATAAAGCTTTGCTGCAAGGGGAAACCAGACGTTAATGGTGTGAAAGGAAACATAGAGGGAGGTTGAAGATGAAGTTGGGAGAAAGTGGTGAGAGCCATGGGATCAGGTGATGAGAAAGCAGAACAGGCAGAAGATAGAAAGCCCAAGAAGCAGAATAAAGCAACAAAGAAGAAGATGACCAGACCACAAGGTAAAAAGAAGAAAATATATGTTTAACATCCCTCCTTGATAAAAGTCACAGTGAAACGTGTTCTGAGCATGCCAACGTATGTTTGGTGTAATTGTAGCATTCATGAGCTCACCAAGGGTACACTATGAAGGATAAAGTTTTTTACTTACAAAAGTTCATCTGTAAGCTTTGTGTTTGGGTGCTCATGGAAATCCATTTCTTCAAATAAAAAGCCGAAATAAGAAACAATTCCTCCAATGACTAGGTCCCCTCTCTGATAATTCTGGTATGGAAGCTGGAAAGGCTCCATCATGGTGCATCTAGCAGAGTGTTCCTTGCTCTCAGTTGGAGGCAACTGTAGCCACAGGAAGAGAAGAATCTGCAGCAGAAATGTTCCTACCATCTTGGGGCCAGCAGGGATGCTGAAAGTCAGATTTTTATCTCATCTACCATAAACTGCATTACAGGAACTCTCAGCGAATGACTCTGGATTATTTTGATAAAGGGAAAATGCCAATGATCTGTTCATGAAAACCTGCATGTTCAGAATTTCTTATCTGGGCTCTAAATGACACAGGATTTATTTTATATACACTTTCACAATCTGACATTGATTGTGTTCATGGCCTGAAAAAAGTGTACAGGGGATTTGGGAAGATGAATGATAAATCCCAGCAATTTGAGATAATTACTAGTTCCAAAGTTATCTCCTTAGAGCATTGAGCTCTGTGACTTCTAGTAAGATCAAAATAATGATGCATATTTGTTATTGAGTAGTTCTCTTGTAATTGCGAGTGCCACAGGCAAGCAAGCAGTCCAGCTGCCAACTCTTGATCTGAAGCGAACTTCCTAGTTTCCCCAACACTCTTCCTCAATCACACCTGCACCATTTCCCCTAAGTGTACATGTGTCACCAATGAAGACAGGATTTTCAGGATTTTCAGGGATGTTTCCTGTACACCAGTTAAAGGGAGGGAGGGAAGGATTCAGAAATCCTATATTACATGGGCTAACAGCAGAAACTGACTTGCTACTGTATATAAAAAATATAGATCAATGCATATGGAAGTGGAGAATTTCCTTTTGTTATCTTAGAGTTGGAGAGCAATGTGAGGGACTCATGAAGGTGACAATGAAGGCTTAAATGCAGTGGTACAACTTGAAACATACAATACATGTGGTTGTGGCATGTGGGAAGGGAAAGGGCAATAAGATCGTGAAATTGACAGTGACTGACAGAGACAAGCTGAAGGTTAATTTCCAATATTTATCTTTTTATAGGGTGGGGTAGATAATATATAAGATCCTTCTTGGGTTTTCACTGTTACCCCTCAGTGGGAGAATGGTCTCCCTGGGAAGGGCCTGGGTTTTGCCCCTTTGGGTTTGTCTTTTTTTTTAATACATATTTTTTATTAGTTTTCCAATATAAAACTATACAAAACAAAACATCCAATTTATCACCAACATCTTTTTTTTTACTTCCATCAACATGTCTGATAATTCTCCATCTTAATCACTTCTTGTACATTTCTTAATTTAATATTGCACTACAATAATATCTTAATTTACCTTATTTTTTAAACAATATTTCTACCATACATTCTCACAGAGCTTCCTGAAAACTTACAAACGTTATCTGGTCATCACATATACTCTGTAAATTTAATCCAGTCTTCAGTGAGTCTCTGGTCTCGTTGGTTCTGGATCCTTCCTGTTAATTTATCAAGTTCTGCGTATTCCATTAATTTCATTCTCCATTCTTCAATCGTAGGTAATTCTTCTTGTTTCCATTTTTGGGCCAATAGTATTCTTGCTGCCGTTACTGCGTATAAAAATAACTTCCATTCTTTCTTATTAATTTCATTTCCTATTATTCCTAGTAGAAATGCTTCTGGTTTCTTAACAAATGTATATTTCAACATCTTTTTAAACTCATTATATATCCTTTCCCAAAAGCATTTCACTTTTTTACACTCCCACCACATATGCTAAAATGTTCCTTCTTTTTCTTTACACTTCCAACATTTATTACTTACTTTATACATTTTTGCTAATTTTACTGGTGTTACATACCATCTATATATCATTTCCATCACATTTTCCTTTATTGTAGTACACACAGTAAATTTCATTCCTTCATTCCACAATTTAACCCAGTCTTTAAATTGTATATCATATCCAAAATCTTTGGCCCAATGGATCATAACCGATTTAACCTCCTCGTCCTTTGTATACCATTCCAATAATAATTTATACATTTTAGACAGAATTTTTACGTCATTATTCAATACTTCCAATTGATATTTTGATTCCTTGTTGGTGAAACCTCTTTCTAATACATCTTTTTTAAACATTTCATTAATTTGAAAATAATGCAACCAATCATTTACATATTCTTTTACTTCAACATTTGGTTTCAGTTTCCATTTACTTCCTTCTTTCATTATTAAACTCCCATATGTTATCCACCTCCCCCTCATATTGATCTTCTTCACACTCATCACCTCCAACGGAGACAACCAATGTGGAACCTTTGGGGTGTGTTTTTGGGGCTGTCACAATGAACTCCTGAACTTCAGAATTCATCACTGCACCACTGGTCAAGAGAATAAGAAAGAGTCTGTATGGTGTTTGGGTGAGATATAAGAATTTTTTGGAAAGAAAAACATTGTTATGCAGTCAAATGCGCCTTGGAAGATGGCAGATAATACCATCTATCCAGCTCGCACGAGGTAATTTGAGGCTGATTATGGGGAGTAAATCACTCTCCCTCATCTTCTCAACTTCAGCGATGATGACTTAGATAAAGGCATGGGATTAAATTTCAGTTGTGTACTCAAGATCACATAGCACAGAGTGTTAACTTCTTAAAACCACCTTGCAGTCATGGTGTCAAAAGGGTGTGATTGTGCAACTACGTTGATCTAGGAGGAGGTGGTCCTTCAAAAATCCCTGTCCTATGCTGCTTAGAACATTAAATATCATTACCCAGGCAGGCACATTATGTGGCCCATGGAAGCAGCAAAATAACCAGACTGTACAATAGTGATGGGATAAAATCAGGACAAATCTTTGTTGGCAGCAGCAGGCAGAGCAAGGGTTGGCATGGCATTGGGTCCCAGGATCAGTTCATCATTCCACAAGCCCCATGTTGATGGAATGGATCCGCTGGGTTTGGATCACTCCAAACAGGAGTCGGCCAGTGTTGAACCTTGCCATGGTGCAGGCCAAGCAAGCAAGGTCTCCCTTGAGGACCAGGGTGCAGGTTCCAACCAGGCAGATACCGAAACCACGCTTGGGTTTGCCATGGTCAATCCGCCCCTCAGGACCCTTAGGGGGGACCCCCTATTCTATGTTGATGCTGACCAGTGCCATTTCCACCCTCATGCAAACAATGTTCTTCCGCCTATCAAAGGAAAGGCATAATTTCACTGAGGGAAAGCAAAAAGAAAAAGAAAAAAGCAAATCATGTTTGGAGAAAAGAAAATCCCCAGTACATTTCCGAGCACAATTCAAAGTGTTGGTGCTGACCTTTAAAGCCCTAAACGGCCTTGGTCCAGTATATCTGAAGGAGCGTCTCCACCCCCACTGTTCTGCCTGGACACTGAGATCCAGCTCCGAGGGCCTTCTGGCAGTTCCCTCGCTACAAGAAGCCAAGTTACAGGGAACCAGGCAGAGGGCCTTCTTGGTGGTGGCGCCTGCCCTGTGGAACACCCTCCCAGCAGATGTCAAGGCAATAAGCAGCTATCCTATCTTTAAAAGACGTCTGAAGGCAGCCCTGTTTAGGGAAGCTGTTAATGTTTAATAGGTTATTATATTTTAGTGTTTTGTTGGAAGCCGCTCAGAGCCGCTCAGCCAGATGGGCGGGGTATAAATAAATTATTATTATTATTATTATTATTATTATTATTATTATTATTATTACCTTTCTGGCCCTGTCAACCAATGACCCAAAATTGCCCAGTGAAGACTCTAACCTGAGGGTGGGCAGGTGGGAAGCTCTGAAAGCTCCAGGGGAAACAGCCTTATATAGGCCTCCCCTCCTCTCTGCAGCAAGGGCTTATGGGACAGCTTTTCCCCAGTAGCCCATCACACAGAGATGATACTGGGAAAAACCTTGCCCAGTATTTTGCTGCACTCTATGGGCCACAACGCTTCTGGGCACGGAGCGGGGCTTATGGATACTTTGGATTGTGCGTGCAAATGTCCTGGCAGCCACTAAAATAGCTTGAGTGGCAGAGCCTCATTCTTCAGGTCATTGGCACTGGGCAACAGCCTGGCCGCAACATCCCAGCCTAGAAGAAGTTTCCCAATACTTTTCAGAGACAGACCCACGTTCATGGATGAGTCCAAACCTGGTGTTCAAATTATAAGCATTTCATTGTGATGGGATTCACATAGGATATTTGCCTTGTTAAGTGAGAGACAGTTTGTGTGTGTTGATCAGCTCTGCCTGAGTGTTTCTGGGCCCAGCTAGATATTTGCTTGTTGATATGATTAAACTAAAGTGTGGCAGACAGCAGATGAGAGAAAAGAGCAGCTTTGTCTCTTTCTTCCTGATTGTCAGCTGCTTGCTGAAGTTTGCTTCATAATTAGAATCCTGGCTGACAAGTTTAATTGGGCTTTCTGCTGTGAAAATTACAGCCTATTGCAGAGCCTTGTCTTGGTTTGCTGCCCTTTTGGGACTTGGCACAAGGTGGAAAGCACAGCGTCCAGGTAAACACAGCTCACAGTTAATACCACGTAAAAGTCAAAGCGCTGTTTACAAGGCAGCACAGAAAACTGTATAGCAAATGTTATTTTAAGGTTAGTTGCAATACTGAATAATCAGGAATAATGATGATCTCTGAAAATTGCACCTGTATGTAGCATATGCGATGGCTGTAAGGGCTCTCCGTCAATTATCTCTAATTGCAGGGTCTTGACACAGTGTTTGCCGTTGGGAGAAGCCCCTGGAGAGATCGCTCCAAATGACAAGAACAGCATTCAGTTGTACAGGTTTACAGTGGTGCACATACCAAGGCAGAACTGAACTTTAGAGGGCTGATTTAACACAGATCAGAGAGTTTTATGAAAGTTTGCCAAAGCAGTTCACTATTTCTTGCAATCCAGCCAGGCCACTCCTATTTATGTGCCCAAGTCCAAAGTCATGCGCCATGAAATGTTTAATTCTGTCCCTTTAATGTGTCAGGTCAAGAGTCTGAACAGCCCCAGGGTCTGAACAGGACTCTCTCTGGTCTCAGGCCACAGACCCCATGGGCCCTGATTCACAGGCTGTATCCGTTGCTAGTTGTTCTCAGAGTAAACCCAGTCACATAAATGAGCATGATTATGTTGAGTGCATTAATTTCACTGGGGCTAAGCAGACTTACTAGCATTAGATACCTGGCTGGAATATATACCTGAGTTCTGAGTTCTGAGTTCTGCCTCTTCCTTGTCTGGATGGACAATAGAGAGGGGTGCTTGTAGGAACTGGCCTACTCTACAAAGGTAAAAGTCACATCCACGGTTCCACTCACTTATCCCTCTGGCTTGTCTACCATTGGAGGGTTGTGTGATGAGCCCTGCAGAACAGACCGTCTGGGACACTCCGAACCACCACCATGCCACTGACCCCCCACTCCGGCCCACCATCACCCCTCCGCTGCCTTTACGCTTGCCCATGGAATGACAATTTTCCACCTTCCCATTTCGACTCTCTGGCATAATCTAGCAATTCTAAAATATAGATGCGCTTTTATTCTCGCAAGATTGAATGTCATGCCTTTGGCTGGACTTGAGGGACGGTTCCAACAGATTCCACACGAAAAACGCTTATGTCCCTGTGGAGATGGCAGTACTGAATCGGTGGCTTGCACTCTGTATAAAGACTTGAGGAATGAGGTTATCACCCCTCTTTTATTGTCCATTCTGGGTCGCCCAGCCATTACCACAGTATCCTTTCTCTTGGCAGATCAAGATGAGCAGGTGACAGCAAAGGCTGCAAGGTTTTTAGCTGGGACAATTAGAATAAGATCCACTATTTGACCATTGATTCAAAACCCTAAAATGTATTTTATATAATTGACTTTTTATTTCTATTCTTTGCATATTGTATTGTTGTTTTATTCCTATGATCGATGGCTGACGCAAATAAAGATTCATTCATTCATTCATTCATTCATTCATTCATTCATTCATTCAACTTTGCTGGCTGGGCTTTCTCCCCACCTCCTCCTGGAATATTCCTCCTGAAATAAGAAGCCAGGGCGGCTTCTGTCAATCAGTGATGTCCTGTTCAAATCAGGACAATTGGTGTGTGTGTGACAGGATTAAGCTTGGATGGGCAGGCTTAGTTGGAGCAGGCGAAGCGCATTGTAGGAAGTTAGTTTGGAGGTGATAGGGGAGCTCTCCTTCCCACCCCAACATCAGCTGACTTGCAGGGAGTTTCATTGTACTTGGTCACGTCTTGCCTCCCTCTTCCTACTGAGAACTGGCTGGCGTTGCCAAACACTGCAGAAAGTAAGATTAAACTCTGCATGCATTAGCTGATGGGGGAGGTTGCTTGGTTTTGGGGTGCCAGTGAGTCCCACCTGGGAACTGGCTGGCTCCTCCAAATACTGCAGGAAGCATCACACACACACACACACACACACACACACACACACACACACACACACACTGCACCAGCTGATGTGCAAGGCATTCAATCTGCTTGGTTCAGATGTGCCAGTGAGTTCCCAGGTAGAACGAGATGATGCACCCGAACCCTACAGAAAGGAAGAATGAAGTGCACACGAGCGGATGGCGGGGGAGTGTTTGCTTGTTTGTTTGTTTGTTTGTTCATTTGTTTGTTTGTTTGTTTTATATACTGCCCTTTATCCAAAGATCCCATGGCAGTGTACAACATTAAGAACACATTTTATGGAGCATCAGTAATAAAAACATAATAAAAAGAGTAAGAACAGACAGCATAATAATACAATAATAACAGCCCCCCTCTGCACAGGTTTAACCAGAAATAGATTATTTAATGGGCAAAGGCCTGGTAAAGAGGAATATTTTTGCCTGGTGCCTAAAGAAATGTAATGATGGTGCCAAATTCAGTTGACTCCATCTCATGTTGGCCTTGTACTCACATAGCGAATGAGGCATGACTTCGTTTTTGAGGATTTATTTCAACAACCAATTTTATTCTATAAAATTAAAACATCTGTTATGTGAACTAGTTCCCAACAGTGCCTGATCCTATAGGAGCATCATACCTATGCCTCAGATTTTGGGCAAGCTGAGGGGCAAAAACAAAATTAACTAGATTGACTTTGCCAAGAGAATTGTGGTCATCTCTTCCCAGCACAGAGGTTTTGAGACACTGAGTGGATGAATGGGTCAGATTATGGGAAATATTCAGAGGTGCTTTGGGGGTTTTTTTAAAATGAGGGTATGGATTCTGTCCATCTTCAATGCCCCCCTCCATCTTGAGTTACTGTAGGTAAATGTATTTATCTTCTCATACTGGGAAATAGGGCCATCTTCTTATTCACTAAGCTGACTGCATGTTTACGGAGATGTAAGAAGATCCAGATTATTATCAACTGAATGAACCAACCTCTTTCCAAGGGTTTGTTTTTGACTGACAAAGCTGAGCAGACATGTCTGCCCACTAAGATGAAATATCACTCAACTCCAGAGCTCGATCACACTTAGAGGCTGAATTTGTCTCTCCAACTCTTACATCACAGAATGCATGCCAAATTTCTGCCTTCAGTAAACAGATGTCAAACGAAATAAAGACATGTAATGATGGTGCCAGGCGAGCCTCTCTGGGAAGAGTATTCTGCAGTAGGGGAGCCACCACAGCTAAGGCCCATACTTGAAAAACTAAGAGAGCCATGGGCAACTAGACTGAATTACCAAGGGCCCAAATACGTATTTTCGGTGACCTCAGAAAATCAGCCTGTTCCTTGTTCCCAGACATGTACACAGAAGTCAAATTCTGAGTGTAAGCTACTTGGGCTAGACTTTTTCAAATTGCTAATGATGCGTGCTGCAGAATGATAGTACTGTGGTACCTTGGTTTAAGAACAGCTTAGTACTATGGTACATTGTTTGCCAAACTTAATCCGTTCCGGAAGTCCATTCGACTCCCAGAACCGTTCAAAAACCAAGGCACGGCTTCCAATTGGCTGCAGGAGCTGCAGGAGCTTCCTGCACTCAGTCGTGGAAGCCATGTCAGACGTTGGACTTCCAAAGAACGTTCGAAAACCGGAACACTTGCTCCCAGCTTTTAAGCGTTTGGCAGTCAAAACGTACGAGTACCAAGGCATTCGAGAACCAAGATACGACTGTAATGTATAAGATTTTTTTTTTAAAAAAAAAAAAAGGCTTGGGGCATGCTGGTTTTTATTTTTCCCAGACATGTACACAGAAGTCCAGTTCTGACTGTAAGCTACTTGGGCTAGGCTCTGTTCCTAATTGCTAGGTCTGCATGCTGCAGGATGATAGTACAGTGGTACCTTGGTTTAAGAACAGCTCAGTTTATGAACAACTTGGATTAAGAATGCTGCAAACCCAGAAGTAGGTGTTTTGGTTTGTTCACTTTGCCTTGGAAGCAGAACATGTTCCGCTTTCTGTTGAGTGTGTTTTGTTTGTAAATTGAGTCTCCCGCTGTATGGGAAAGCAAGCCTTGGTTTAAGAACGCTACGCTTTGGTTTAAGAATGGACTTCTGGAATGGATTAAGTTTGTAAACCAAGGTACCACTGTATTGCATAAGTAAAAAAAAAGCTCAACAACTTTCGGAAATATGGCACCCCTAATAACAATTTGTTATTGATAGAAATATGAAATATGGGGGCAAACAATACTGGGAAGTCAAGTAATGAAGGAGATGAACCCATCTTCAGGGTGGGGGACAGGATGGGACAGGACTGAATCTCACATACATTCAGATTTGACTCTACGTTTTAACCCAGACCTTCATTTTCTGCCAACTAAAAATGATCTCTGGGAAAACTTAACTCTTGCTCAGGACTAAGCAATGCTGCCTACTTATTATCTCTCAAGAAAGACAATAATAGTCTTACAATTCAGGGGGGAGAGGCTTTAGCAATTTGGTCAGGCATGTTGCAACTGCAAATACGAAGAACACACTGAGGACATCAGGAGACATCAGGTGACATCAGGAGAGAGCCTATAGTTGTATTAGCATCAACAGCCTCCACCTTCTGGTGAATAAACCCCCTTTGGGCTCACCCCTCTCCGAGTGGGTGGAGTCTAATGTTCCGGGGTCCAATGCCTAAGCCAATACCTTCTCACATGCTGTAATCAATAAAGTTGTGGCTTTTTCCTTACCCATTAACCTTACATACTGTGTCCACATGTCTTTATTCCCCAAGCGGGGGTTGGGTCGTCGAATCACAAATGATTATTAATTTTATTTCAGCTGACTTATGGATCATTTCTGCCACTAAAAGGTGTCAAAAAGTTCTTCCCATTTTTGTATCAGATGGTCCCAAATAAGACCCACCAGTACACAGGGATTGTGCGATTACTTCAGCATTTTAAGTGGACATGGATTGGGCTTTGGGCTGTGGAAGATGACAGAGGGGACAGGTTTTTAAAGAGAATGGTCCCAATCCTTTCCCCTAATGGTATCTGTTATGCCTACATAGTAAGAATACCAAAATGGAATTATGTGGATGAGATGATAGACTTTGCTTTACAGCATTTAGGAACCTATGCAATGGTCTTTGAGGAAAACCCAGCTGTGTTCATTGTTTATGGAGAACCTCCATCCTTCCAGGTTCTGAGAATGTTGATATTTGTATCACCCTTCTTCTTTTTTCCAACTCTGGGCAAAGTGTGGATTATTACATCCCACTGGGATTTTGCATCACACTCTATACAGAAGAATTGGGAGGTACAAGCATTTCACGGTTCCATATCCATCACAGTCCACTCAAACCAGCCATCAGGATTCCAAGGGTTCATTCAGAAGCTGAGCCCTTTCTGGGCAAAACGAGATGGCTTTATCCAGGAATTCTGGAAACAGGCATTGGGCTGTTTATTAAAAATGTCTGAAGTGTCAGAGGAGGGAAATGAAAATGAAATCATCTGCACTGGGGGGGAGAAGCTGGAGAGCCTTCCTGGAATTCTGTTTGAAATGGACATGACTGGCCACAGCTACAATGTCTACAATGCTGTCTATGCTGTGGCGCATGCTTTGAACGCCATCTACAAATCCATATCCAAACACAGAGGATTGGAAGAAAGGGTCAGACTGACATTTCACAGTGTGCAATCATGGCAGGTAATTAGAAAGCAATACTTTAAAATTATAGAGTTCTAGAATTGTAGAGATGGAAGGGGTCCTCAGGGTCATCTTGCAGGGTGTTGGACTAGATAGCCCTCGGGGTCCCTTCCAACTCTACAGATATATGATTCTATGATTGATTGATTGATTGATTGATTGACTGATTGACTGATTGACTGATTGACTGATTGATATTCACAAGTGGCCACCTACATAAACCAGATGACAACTATAAGGACAACTTTGGGAAGTTCACTAAAGTAATCTTAGCACTATGTTGTCTCGTTATTCATTGCTCTTTCAATCGAGGTTCATCATTATCTGAGGAGCATCATATTCAATAATAGTGCTGCTGAGAATGTACACTTGGATGAAAATGGAGAACTGGTTGCAGGTTTTGATATTACAAACTGGGTGATGTTCCCCAATGGTTCAGTGGTTAGAGTAAAGATTGGAAGATTAGAACCTCTGGTTCTTCCAGGCAAAGAGTTAACCATTCATGATGACCAGATTGTATGGCATCCACATTTTAATCAGGTGAGACATGCCAGAAAGAAAAGTTTTGGCCACTTTAACTTTCTGTTTTGCTTTTTAGCTGCTAGATTATTCAGGATAGTAATATTTTATATACATTATTAAGTATAATTGTTTAATTTACACTGAAATGGAGAATGCCTGTGTGTATTACAGAAAGAGTTTAACTGGAAGATCGCACTAAAGCTAAAGAAAAGCAAGAAGAGCTCTCTGAGCTCCTCGATGGCTTGATAATTAAATGTGATTGTTCTCTGGCAGCTCTGATGAGATATTTAACTTTAGATCACATGGGAGGCGATTGAATTGCAAATTTGCCATCTTGGAAGGGTGGTGGCTTGAGTCTTTGTTCCCAGGCTCTGTGTGGGTAAAGGTGTGTAAAACAGTCTCCTGGAGGGAGAGCAAACAGCTGCAGGCAAAATGGAGGCTGTAAGAAGAGAGAGAGAGACCTTTGCTTATACAGTGGTACCTTGTGTTATGGATGGGATCCGTTCCTGAGGCCTGTCCGTAACGGGAAATGCCCCCAACTCGAGGGGCTGCATCTGTGCAGGCACGTGGCACAATTTAGTGCTTCTGCCCGTGCGCGAGCGGTGAAACCCAGAAGTAACCCATTCTGGTATTTCCGGGTTGCCGCAGGACATAACGCGAAAAGACGCAACATGAAGCGGACGCAACACAAGGTATTAGTGTAGGTCTGTTTTGAATTATCTTTTCTTTCTTTCTTTTTTTTATAATAATTTTTATTAATTTTCCAATTTTAAAACAAAACAACAACATAGATACATCAACAGAAACAAACAAACACACAAAATATCATTTCTTAACCTCATTTTCATAACCCTCCTTTCTCGGACTTCCCCTTACCTCACCCTTTTTGCATCCTTGTTTTACATTTTTTCAACAACCCTTTTTGCCAATTAAACTAAAACTTATTATCTTTCTCAATTTCACCTTAAATCATCAAACAGTTTCAGCTGCAATTCTGCATCTTCCTTCCCCTTGACATTTTAGCACTCCTCAATTTTATAACAGTCCTTAAGATATACTTTAAACTTCTTCCAGTCTTCCTCCACCGTCTCCTTCTCTTGGTCACGGATTCTGCCAGTCATTTCTGCCAGTCCTGAATTATCTTTTATTTCTTATAAGATTCTGAGTCTGTGGGGATATGCACCAGATATGGAATTATTTGGATGTTTCTTTTTGTTCTGTTCTGAAGAAAGTTCGGAATAAATTTTATTAGATCATTTTGTAGAAAGTTCTGCAAGTAAAGTTTTAAATAATATATAATGGATCTGGAAAATGTTTCTTTCGAAAAGGTTTTATGCATCCAATCGCTTCAAGCTGCACAATATAATAACTGCTATGCACCTTACACGGTTCTTTTAGGAATTGGGCCAAATGGTTTATTTTCCCAACATAATTCTCTTTGTAGAGCTGAATGAATGAAGAGCACTAATCCAAGTCCCTTTACATTATTCTCTGCAGGTGCTGCCCCTTTCTGTGTGCAATGACAACTGCCATCCTGGCTACAGCAGGAAAAAGAAGGAAGGAGAGAAATTTTGCTGTTATGACTGTGCTCCATGTCCAGAAGGAATGATATCTGGCCGGAAGGGTAGGCAACAATTGTGTATTGTGATATCATTCATCTTCTGTAACATATCGTATTTGCTTTGAGAATGCACATCCCTTGAACATACAACCCAAACACAAGAACACTCTTCCTTGTGTTATTTCCAGGAGCTGGTATTCAGATGCATACTGCCTCATTGATACCCCTATTCTGTATTTATTTGTCCAATCCTCTTTTAAAGCCATCCAAGTTGATGACCAGGTGCTCTTGGAGGAAACTGATTTTGTACATTGATTTCAATCAGGGTTTATATCAAAAATATCAAAAACCGTCATCAACAGCAAACTCTTGCACTAAATTAGATTATTAGAATTATGCAGCTCAGCCTATAGAAATAGTCGAACAGCTCTTTGTTGTTTTCAGATATGGATGCCTGTGTCAAATGTCCAGAAGACCAATATCCAAACAAGGACCAAACTAGATGCATTGCTAAGGTTCTAAGTTACCTCTCTTACAAGGAAGATTTAGGGATCATCTTAGCTACCTTGACTATTGCTTTCTCATTGATCACAGTTTTAGTCCTTGGGATTTTTATCAAGCACAGGGAGACTCCAATCGTTAAAGCCAACAACCGGACGCTCACCTACATCCTCCTCATCTCCCTCCTCCTTTCCTTCCTCAGCTCCTTACTCTTTATTGGAAAGCCTGGGAAAGCTTTGCTGTTCAAGGAATGGCATGCAGAGACAATGTCAAAATCTCAGTAAAAAAAGCACTTTTTCAGAAATCAGTCAATCAATCAATCATTTATTGTATTTGACTAAAAGCCATTACAGATCCAGTTACAAAAGCATCAAACCCAAAGACCCAAACTATAGCTCCGATTCATTTTTTAAATAAAAAGTAATCTTCATTAAATAGTTTTCCAGATGAGATACATTGTTTCCGAGAGATTTGCATGGGGAAATCTTTTCGATTCCTCAAGAATAAGGGGCAGTGGGGTGAGGGAGGCCAGGGCCACATCCACACCATTCCATGTGCTATGAAGCCGCTTTAAACACTCATGGCTTCTTCCCCCAAATAATCTGGGAGCTAGAGTTTGAAAAGGGTGCAGAAAGTTGTTAGGAGACCCCCTGTTCCCCTCCAAGAGCTACAATTCCCAGAGTTCCCTGGCAAAAAAGGAACTCTACCCCCACCCCTACCCCTGACGCTAACCCTAACTCTAAGCCTAACACTAACCCTTAACCTTCAACTAGAGCTACAATTCCCAGAGTTCCCTGGCAAGAAGAGAACCCCAACCCTACTCCCTAACCGGAGCTACAATTCCCAGAGTTCCCTGAAAAGAAGGGAACCCTAACCCTACCAGATAACTCTTAATTAGAGCTACAATTCCCAGAGTTCCCTGACAAGAAGGGAACCCTAACCCTACCCGATAACTCTTAATTAGAGCTACAATTCCCAGAGTTCCCTGACAAGAAGGGAACCCTAACCCTAACCCTACCCCAACTTAACCCTACCCCTGCCCCTGCCCCTGCCCTACTCCTACCCCTACCCTAAGCCTAAGCCCAACCCTAAGCCTAAGCCTAACCCGCCTAACAACTCTCTGTCCCCTTAACCACCTACAGTTCCCAGAATCCCTGAGGGGAAGCCATTCCCATTCAAAGCGTCTTCATAGCACTTCCAATTAGGCCTAATGTGGCCTGATGTTTCCTCCCTCATTTTCTTCTCTCTCCCCACTGCCCCATCACTTGCAATGCAGCAGATGTCCGCCTGCAGTCTTCCTTCAAAGCTCCTTCTCTCAGGTACGGCCACGGCCTTGTCCATTGTTCGCTGCCAGGATTTCACGTTCATTTCTCCAATGTAAATAGGGACGTCCTGCGGTTCTCTTCATGACTTTGAAGGCTGGACTTGGGGAAAACCTCACCGGCTCCGGACATCCCTGTAAGGCAAAGGCAAAGAGGTGAGTGGGATGGCCCCCATCCAACAGCGTCCCCCCAGACTCCTCCTCTGTTTGGCTGCCTGTTAACAAACAAGGCTTCCAAACCACTTTGCATCCATCTCACCCAGTGTAGCCTCACGGCATCCACTAGCCTGAACGCAAACTCTTCCAACAACCACCCACCAGCTGCAGCCTCGCCAGGTCCATTGCCAGCAGTGGCGTAGCGTGGGTTGTCAGCACCCGGGGCAAGGCAAGTAATTTGTGCCCCCTAACCCGTGGATTTGCGTCCCCTAACCCTAAACCCCAGATGTTGCGCCCAGTGCGGCGGGCCCCCCTGCACCCCCCACACTACGCCACTGATTGCCAGACATCAACCAGCTTCAGAGCTGAATATCTGTCGCCTTCAGTTAGCGATCCCACCAGCAAGTAAACTTTGTACTTGCCTTCTCCTTACTCCACAGCATCCCAGCACCAGGCGATTGCCTCCTTCCGCTTGTCAGCTTGCTGCCACGGGGCAGGAGACCACCAAGGCTGAGTGCCACCGAGCTGCCCATTTCTCTCTGGGGAGGGCAACTGCCGAGGCTTGCGCCTTGGCCCACATTTATACCTGCTCAGCTGCCAAATGTGTTTGTGGCATCACAGTCAACCCACAGACAATGGCAGCAGCTGGGGAGGCATCACCATCACACCCTCAGCCCTCACAATGGGGGGGGGGCGCAGCTCAGCAGCCAAAACACCCTCCCCCAAGTTGTGTCTATATCTGTGAAGGCCACACCGGATACCCAAGGGGGCAGGAGGGGGGCATTTCCCTCCACATAACACTAGTCAAATGCACAAATGAACAGAGCAGTGAAAGCAAGCCTTATCTTTGCCGTTCAAGGAATGGCATGCAGAGAGAAAGTTAGCATCTCAGTAAAAAAGCACTTTTCCACCAATCAATCAACCAATCATTTATTGTATTTCATCTGGACAACTATTTAATAAAGATTATTTTTTATTAAAATCTTGGAATGTGTTTGAACTGTGTTTGAGTTTTAGCGCTGCATTGGCAACAACAACCTTCTCAAAACCGTAAGCATCCCAAAAGGGGCTGGGACTCAGTCTGAATGAGCTTACATGGCTGGAGTGAGCCAATCTGAAGGATGCATTAGGCTAAGACAATCAAAAGTAAGTAGGAACATGGGAGGCTGCTTTCAGACCCTTGGACCATTTGGCTCAAATATACTACAGTATAATCTACACTCATTGCCAGCAGTGGTTTCAGGCAAGAGTCTCCCAACCCCACCTGGAGGTGCCAGAGAGGACGGAACCTGGAACCTGCTGCTTTGCAGGGAAGGCGCTCTGCCGCTCAGTATGGCCTTTGCAGTGTAGTATGCTATAGAAGTTCCTATATAACATGCAGAGTCAACCATAAGGCTACCCTGCCCCAATATATATGGTCAATGCAAAACCAATTTTCTGACACAGAATTGTGGCAGGGCTCTGTGACTCAGTGGTTTTCCTTTTATTCAGCTGCCAAATAAGAAAAAGTAGTTTGGGCCAACATGAGTCGATTCAGAACTCGCCAATCCCAGTTTGTCAGGCCAGTCCAAAAGACAGGAGTACCCAGGGTGTGTCTATGCTGTGTGTGGCCCCTCCTCTCCCTCCCAGCGAGAGGAATGGAGAGCCAGCAGCTCCCCTGATCAGGTCATTTAAGCACACATGGCATTTTACAGCTCTCACCCCTAGAGATTATTAATTTCCATTTTGCTGGTGGGAGAGATGAGGCACAGATGATTTCCCAAGGCCGTCCATTGAGGATTTGAACCCGTCTTGCAGGAACACACACAAACACAACATGGTCCATTGGGTAAACACCCTCTCGCTGTTATGTGGTCATGGCAGGAACCGTGGCTCTGAGCTGGATACGAAGACTGCATATATGTAAATGAAAAGGGCACCGATACAGAGGACCTGCAGCAATACGTGGTAACGTGGAACACTTCTGTTCAGGGTTCTAGCAAGCCAGTTACCCCATCTGCCAGGATACTCCATTCCATTCCACCCACCCCACCTCGCTCAACGGTTTAGCAACTTGTAGTCACCAGGGATAGACAAATCTGCCATTTTCAGGTCTCTCTGTTGTTTTTTTCCTATCTTCAGTTTTCCACATTTCCACAGCAATTTCTTTTTTAAAAAATCATGAAAATTTCTCAACACTTTAATGTGAATTTCTCCTAATAAACACTTTTTTTAAAATGCAGCTTTGACTTACATGCACATTTTTGCCAGCTATCTTCACTAATACATTCATTTTTACACAGTTTTCCCCAATATATGTATTTTTGTAAACATTTTTGAGTTGAGCTTCTGTCTCAAGGTGATTTACACACAATAAAAAACACAAAAGCAACAAGTGCATTTAGAAGATTAATACCATGGTGAAGACCCATTTATCCAGCTGGGAAAGGCTGCTGGAACAAAAATACCTTTGACTCTTTCCATGAAGTGCGGATAATGAGTGTTTGTTGTATCTTGAGGGGAAAGCTATTCCATACGATAGTAGCAGCAGCTGCACTAAAAGCCCTGCTCAGAGTTTCTGCAGAGCGGGCTTCTGAGATCTTTGGAACTTGCAAGAGAAACTCTCCTGCAGACTGCAGCCACCTTCTGGGTGTATAAGGGATAAGGCAGTCTCTCAGGTAAGCTGGTCCCAAGCTGTACAGGAACTTTTAAGTCAGTATCAACACCTTGAGCTTGGCTCGTTAGCGAACTGACAGCGATGCAAACCCCGTAAACAAGGCAAATATGCCCCAACAAGCAACCAAGTCACGGTGTTCTGCACCACCAGAAATGCCCAGATCAATCCCAAGATAGCCCCACATAGAGCACACTGTAATGTCAATATATTTAGGATACATAATGTTTAAACTATTGTGGTGAAGCTGGGGTTGCCTTTGTTCATGTGGTTTCAGATCTCTTGAGACATCCACGAGAGCTAGAAATTTTTTTTCCTCAGAAGCTGGTGAGGATGGCATGCTTTGTGTAACCTAGAAGTATTTTAAGAAAGTGATCGTACTGCATCAAAGCCAGGCATACAGGCTCTTAGTCCTTTCTGAGCCAACCACTTCTGTGTTTCCAAACACAGGGCAGGCGGGGAGAAGTCCCACACTTTATGAAGAAATTGCACAATTCGCAAGTAAGTCGCCAATTAGCTGCCCACACAACTAACCTTTTGTGTTCCTGAAGCTGACTTTCCCTACAATGGAGCCACTTGTAAAGCCAAACGCTCAAGTCTCAGCTGCAAGAAGAAGGGGGGGGGCAGGAAATCCCCAAGCAAACCATGAATTGCAGCCAAAGCGAAACATATTTCAGGGCAGACAGAAACATCCTTCTTTGTAGCAAGAAAAAAACCCCAAACCTACAACTTTATTGGTACTGATTTCCAAATGCTGAGGATTGCCCAGAACAAGAGACATATGATAATAAATGGAAGGAGGTGGGGGAGAAACTCCAGATGTTTTGGACTACCACCTCATCAGCCCCAGCCCAAACATGAGGACAGGACTAGTCTCGGAAAGGCTGCTGGAGAGGAACGGCTTAGGAGGCAATCTATTTGAGAGTTCTCTTGCACAAGTCCTGCTGAAGCGGAACGGCGCTGAGCCCTGTTGTTCTGGAATGAGGCCCTCTGCTCAAAGGGCTCATTTGAAGGCGTTGATCAAGGGGACCCCCCGCGCAGGGAGCTCCTGGTGCAGCTGGCGGAAGAGCATGGCACACTGGTTCCTCTCCTGGGCCTTGCCAAGGCTGTGGAAGAGCCTGGCCTGCAGATAAAGGACATCCCGGAGCTGCTCCTTACAGTCCACCTTGGCAAAATAGGTTTTGGCTTCGTTGAGGTTCAGGATAGCTGACTCCAGAGCTGTCGAAAAAGAGCAAAGTTTTTCTTCTCCTGCTTAAACATTTGTCTGTTTCATAAAATCCATATATTGCCCAGCTGTTAAAAAAAACAAACCCTCAAAGATTAAACAGTGAAATATATTAAAATACAGTTGATTAAATAGATTATAAAGCCATCTGCCTATCTGGGCCTTCAGGATTCTGCCTGAACCAAGCCTCCACCAGCCACGCCTCTCCTTGGCCCTGCTCTGTCCCCTTCCCATATCACTTCCCTGGCTGGACTGTGTCCCTGGGCGAAGGACAGAGGGTGGTGTGTGTACCCAAGGGATGCCCTTGAAGGCCTGTGCCTCTTGGGCTGAGTCCTCCCACCTGCAATATATCGTTCCACTCGCATGCCTATGGAATAGAGATGGGGAGGTGCATGGATAATTCTTACCTTCCCTCTTCTTCTGGGGAGGGTAGGAGGCAGCAGAGGCGACCTGGCACTTGGCCACCAGGAAGATGGCGGCTCCCTTGTCCAGCACTGCCCTGTGAGCCAGGATGGGCTCAATCGCCATGTGCAAAATGCTCAGCGCTTGCTCAGGAATGCCAAGGATTAGCTGGAAGGGAAGCGGGAGCCCCCAAACGTCAGGCAGAGATCATCACCTGCTGGTTTAGATTTCGCTTTGCTGAATTAGGTATTGTGTAGAAGTTAAAACGGGGTTTGGGGAACTTGTGACACTCCCAGGTGTGAGTGGACTACAATTCCCACCATCCCCAATGGCTGGCTGCGCTGGCCGGGACTGGTGGGATTTGGAGTCCCAACTGCAGATTATGTTGGTGAACGGCTGTTTTAGATCTCACATCCCAAGGTGATTCACTAAGCCCAAGTACAGGAGAAATAAATGCCTATTATCCCCCCTTTTATTATAATTATTATAGATTTATATACATAAAAATATATATTTATTTACAGATTAAAAATAAGAACCCCTGAAAACATAGATAGAGCAATCATCTTAAAACAATTAAACACGGATAAATGTATTAAACTTATATGGTAAGTTTTACCATTTCTTTTTGTGCATTGAATTTTAAACTGCAAGTCTCTTGGGGCGAGGGGCTGTCCCCTTACGGCACACTGATAGAAGTGCATAAAGGAGCAGGAAGAACAAAGCAGGTACTGCTTGTGCCAAATATACCTGGGAGAAAGCCAAGTTGAGGATGGTTTCAGAGGCCAAGTACTGGAGCCGGTATTCCTGGGACAGAGCCAGTGCCTGAAGCAGGACGGGCAGAGCTATTGTGTGGCACAGAGACCTCCAATAGAGCTCAGCAATGGACAGGAGGACACTAAGTCATGCAGGGGGGAGCAAGGAAAGAAATACAACAGTGTGTGTAAGTAGAGGAGCGGGAAAACCCAACTCTTAGGAACGTAGGAAGCTACTGCCTATCAAGTCAGACCACTGGTCCCAATTGTCAAGTATGGCAGCAGTGGCTCTTCAGGGTTTCATAGAGCCACAGAATTTTAGAGTTGGAAGGGGCCCAAAGGGTCATAATAATAATAATAACATTATTTATACCCCGCCCATCTGGCTAGGTTTCCCCAGCCACTCTGGGCTGCTTCCAACACAATATTAAATACAATAATGAATCAAACGTTAAAAGCTTCCCTTAAACAGGGCTGCCTTCAGATGTCGCCTAAAAGTCTGGTAGTTGTTGTTCTCTTTGACATCTGGTGGAAGGGTGTTCCACAGGGCAGGTGCCACCACCAAGAAGGCCCTCTGCCTGGTTCCCTGTAACTTGGCTTCTCGCAGCGAGGGAACTGCCAGAAGGCCCTCGGTGCTGGACCTCAGTGTCTGGGTAGAACAATGGGGGTGGAGAAGCTCCTTCAGCTATACTGGACCGAGGCCGTTTAGGGCTTGAAAGGTCAGCACCAACACTTTGAATTGTTCTTGGAAACGTACTGGAGTCCAACCTGCTACAATGCAGGAAATGCAGTCAAAGAATTCCCGACAGATAGCCCATCCAACCTCTGCTTAAAAACCTCCATTGAAAGAGAGTCTACAGATTCCAAGATAGTCCATTCCACTGTCGAACAGCTCCTACCAGCAGAAAGTTCTTCCTGAGGTTTAGTTGGAGCTTGAAGCCGTTGGTTCGGGTCCCACCCTCTGGAGGAGAAAACAAGCCTGCTCCATCCTCCACGTGACAGCCCTTCAGATATCACCTCTCCTCTTCTCCAGGCTAAACATACCCAATTCCCTCAACCGTTCTTCATAAGGCTTGGATTCCAGACCCGGGACCATCCTGGTCACCCTCCTTTACATACCTTCCAGCTTCTCAGCTGGGAACTGGACACAGGACGCCAGGCTGGATCTGACCAAGGCAGGATAGAACGGTGCTATTAGTTCCCTTGATCTAGACCAGTGCTTCACAAACCTGGGTCCCCAGCCATGTTGGACTGCAACTCCCATCATCCTTGACCGCTGGTCCAGCCAGCTACGGATGATGGGAGTTGTAGTCCAACAACAGCTGGGGACCCACATTTGAGAAGCACTGGTCTAGACACTATACTTTCAGAGAGGAGACATACCTATTCCTACCTAGGGATGCTGGGAACGGAATCCAGGACCTTCTGCCTACAAAGCAGGTGCTTTACTACTGAGCCACAGCCCCTGCCCAGCACTTGAAGCTGGTATTATAGCTCCAGCCCTTCTTGCAGGAAACGGAGAGAATAAAACAGAGGAAGCAGTGTGAAAGGAAGCACACTACAAGATATCTGAAGTAATTTACAACCAGAATAAAAAAAATGCACAAGCATTTTATTCTTATTTTTAAAATAAATAAATATAAAGTCTGAAGTGATTTACAAGCAGAGTAAATAAACAATAAAAATAAAAATACACGAGCATGTTTATAATGTAATCAAAATGTTGGTGCTGCCCAAATGCCAGGAAAGCAAAACATTATTTGTTAGTGCTGAAATGAGGGCTGCCCTGATACCAGGTGGGCCTCCCTGGGGAGAGCATTCTGCATGCGGGGAGCTGCTACAGGAAAGCCCTGTGAGCTTCCCCCAGGCCCACGAAAGAGGCCCAGCAGGACCCCCAGCCTCACCCCACGGCTGCAGGGCTCTTAGAAGGCTCTCTGGGAAACTCGCCTTGGGAGCAACGGGCAGCTCAATGCTTACCTGATCACCATCTCAGTGTTCTTAATTTTCTGGCAGTGAATCAAGAGCTTCTGCAGGAGTTTGTGCGCCTCAGACATTTGATTCTGCGCTTTAAGCAGGATGGCTTTTCTGGAAGACAGAATCCCAGCAGCCCCAAAATGGAGTCTGAAGCACGTCCAATTTGCAGTGGTTTCAAGTGCTCAAAATCGCTTATTTGTGGCTGGATCAAGCGTAAGATTTTATTTACATGTATCCCACATTTTAGGGCCTTACAGCCACCAACCACTAAAAACAATAAAGAAATAAATTCCTCATGTTCTTTTAAACATATCTGGGAATTTAAATTTCTGTGGTTTAATTTATGTTTAAAATTTTGTATATTGTTTGTTTTTTTATCACAGTAAGCAGCTTTTTATCATAGTAAGCAGCTTTGAGACCTAGATGATGAAAAGCAGGATATAATTTTTCAAAATAAAATACAGACTTCTAATAGTTTAATTCAAAGAATGGATTGCAATGAAGCGTCAATAGTTTCTGATTCAACCCTAATGCAGGGGCTCCAAAACTGTGGTCTGCAAGTTTCATTCAGGTAGTCCATGGTGTGTCCACATTATATATTCATAGTGATTTTTAATTGCATTTTAATTGTTTCTTTTATTTTTATTTATTTTATTTATTAAATTTATATATTGCCTTTCATCAAAGGATGAGTTTACAGTATGAAAACACAAAAATTCATAACATAATAACAAGCAAACAGAAACCCCCTCTCCCACCAACGCATCTGAAAGGTCATAGAACTCAGCAAGGCAAAAGTCACCTCGCCATGGCAAGAGCCAATTGGCATCGGGCAACAGACTTTTCAGAAAGGGGGCGTTAGAAATTGTTTGCTTTCCCTCTGTTTATGGGCTCACGGGTGGCATCCTGCCCTAACCAGAGCATTCACACTGCGGGCGCAGAGCAGCATGGTATGCAGAATGCAGCTTGCTCAGATGCTGCGGAGGGAGGGGGGCACGCAGAGGGGCAGGAAGGCCCAGGCCCAATCTCTGGCATTGGGGGGCAAGCGAGGAAAGACTGCCTGAGCTCCAGAAGAGCTGCTGCCAGCCAGAGAAGACAATACTTGGCTAGGTAGACAAATAGTAGAACTTGCTCCATCTAGCTCAGTCATACATACACTGACTGGCAGCAGCTCACCAGGGTTTCCCACAGGCGTCTTGTGCAGCTTCACCTGGAGACGCCAGGGATTGAACCTGGAACCTTTTGCACAGAGTAGGTGGTCTGCCACAGATTTGTGGCCTTGCCTATAGGGAATAAGGAAGCATCCTAGTTATGTTTCTTTCTCTTCTTAAAAGAAGCAAAATTTTCCAAGCTCCTAGGGCTGTACGATGGGTAGTGAAACATCCAGCACTGGCAGTCCATACACTCAATGGCTGAGGGCCAATGAGGCTTTTCCCAACTCATGCGGCAAAGCATTACTAATGCATGTACAAAATGTCTTGTGTATATTTTTTATTTTTATTTTCTACAGTGTAACAGTGGGAAAAGTTAGCACAAGTAGAAAGAAAGAAAGAGGAATACAATGCCTTATCCCACAGGCATTTTAATCCCATGTTAATGCTAATCCCTTTTCAAGGTGACATCAGAAGAGGCCCTTGTTCCTGCAGGTGTGTGATCTCTTACCTGTAAACCCCCTCGATGCTATTCAGGGCTGTAATCCCAGCCACCAGGGAGCCAGCAACATGGTACTTGCCATCATTCATAGCTCTGTCAAACTGGATCTTCTGCTCAAACAGCATCCACAGCTGGACAAGAACATTTCCGGATCAGGTTAAAAAGAAACAGGACAGGAGTTTTACTTACACACATACACCTCATAAATATATGACATGCCAACTTCATATAGGTATATATTTTACAGAGGTACAGTGGTACCTCAGGTTACATACGCTTCAGGTTACATTCTCTTCAGGTACAGACTCCGCTAACCCAGAAATAGTACCTCAGGTTAAGAACTTTGCTTCAGGATGAGAACAGAAATCTTGTTTCGGTGGCGCAGCAGAAGCAGGAGGCCCCATTAGCTAAAGTGGTGCTTCAGGTTAAGAACAATTTCAGGTTAAGAACGGACCTCCGGAATGAATTAAGTACTTAACTCGAGGTACCACTATACTAACATTTCAGATTCTGCTTTCTTTGGCCTGACACAAATCAAAGGGTGCTGTAGCCAAGATGCCCATGACAGAGTCCAGAGGATGGGGTGCTTGCTTTAGCAGACTGGGTCAGGTATTCTTATCCTCCAGGATGCAGTCGGCTGGCGTTACCGGTGTCACGTCCATGCACCCATAAATCCTTTCCGATATTCCTGGATCAGGTGACATCTCTTTTTCCAGTTCACTCATCCCTGCAGTCCCCTCCCTGTCCATTTACTGAAGGGGGTCTTTCGTCCAAGTCCTTTGCTTAACCATGTGCTGCGTGGAAAAGGACTTCCTCTTGCCTGCCCTGAATCTCATGCCAATCACCTTCCTTGGAGGACCAAGGAGAGGAGGAGGAGGAGAAAAACTTTTCTTTCTTCACACCATGCATAATGGCATCACTTGCCACCTTCTCTCTAAACCAGGGCAGAGGAACCTGTGGCTCCTCCAGATGTTGCTGGATTGCACCTCCCACCTTCCCTGAGCGCTGGCCATGCTGGCAGGGGCTGGAGGGAGATGGGAGCCCAACAGCACTGGGGAGGCACCATGTTAGCCTTTTTTCATCAGGTGAGCTGCTCCAAATCCCTGATCACATTTTGGGTAGGGTTTTACTTTTCACCTTTTCCATTCGTCTTTCCCCAGCTGTACATTAACCTTTTTGAGATGTGGGAACCAGAACTGTTCTCACTCAAGTCTGCAGAGAGCTTCCTGCAGGTGAAGCATGGGAATTTAAGAGATTAAGAAGGCCGCTCAAATCCTGGACACAGCACTGTTCAGAAATGCTACCCAAAGCAAGCTGAGAGTGCTTCTTCTTCCTCTTCTTCTTCATCCCTATGTCATAAAAAGGCAAGTCTCTGCTCCCAAGGAGCTTACAGTCCAAACATTGGGCCTCACCTGTGCATGCTGACTGTTGGGAGGAAATCTCTCTTTCAGGTGCTTCAGTATTTCAGAGGCTGCTGTAAAATAGCCCTGAAACAAACATACATAGAAAGACAAGACTGAAGTAAATGTTCAAGAAATTGGTTCTCAAAATAGAAACCTTGATGTCTATAGGAACTCCAAGAAAAATATAAGATTTGGGGAACAATCCTGCTAAGGCTAAGTGCCTTTAAGTCACATTGATTTCAACAGAAGTGAGAACTCTCTCACTGAAAGAGCCCTAACAGGACTTGCCTTTGACTGGACTCTGTGCTTGACTATTTATTTGATTTTTTTTTAATTTCCTAACCTGCCTTTTTGCCATGGTACACAAAGGAGTTTACAAGAAAAATAGAAAATATAAAACGCCCCAAAATGAAACAGCCTGAAAATAAATAACTGATTAACACACCATTAACTGATTTGAAGAACAGGTTTGTTTGTTTTTTTCTTTTCATAGTATGGCCTACTTTGTCAGATGCAGAAATGGAAAACTTAAAATGGTTTTACCCAAGCAGGAGCTGTAGAACCTTCTGGGACCTGGGACCTATTCTCCATTAGACTCACTTTTTCAGGTGGAACCCCCAAAGCACATAATGGCTATACTTGGGCAGTCATGGAAAGCTATCAAACATACGACACTTGCATGAGTATCCAACCACAGAGTTCACTTGACAAGGGGACTCCACAATGGGCAAGTGTCATCAATTTGCTGATGCCAAGGTGGTGGTCTGATGGGAGCTGCTCTTTCCCAGAATGGGAAACCGAGAACCCAGCCACATCCTGGAAGTGGGCACCATCCACTGGTGTCCTGCATGGACTGTGCAACAGCTGAATTGATTGGTGGGTGGGATAGTAGTGCCACAAGCAGAAAAAGCAACCCTACTGGATGAGGTGGGAAGGGGGTGGGGGCCTAGGGATACTTGAAAAGGTCTGGAAGTCTGACAGACAAGGGAGGTAAGCAAGCATGCTCACAGCAGATTCAGACGATACCCTGAATATATATTATTAGACATTATCTTAGGGCTACCATACGTCCTGACAACATTTGCGCTCAACAACTTTCGGGGTGTCCTGGTTTTTACTTTTTGAAATATGACAGCCCTACAGTATCTATACTTATAGCAGCCCCCATTCACCAATTGGCCCTAGGGTGGATTACAAGGACATCACAACTAAAATCAAAACAAGACTTTTACTAAAATTGTAATACAGTCATGCCTTGGGTTACAGACGATTCGGGTTGCACGATTCCGGGTTGCGCACCGCGCCGAACCCAGAAGTACCGGAATGGGTAACTTCCGGGTTTCGGCGCTTGTGCATGCGCAAAAGTGCTAAATCACTCTTTGCGCATAAGCGCCGAATCGCAACCCGCGCGTGCACAGACACAGCGCTGCGGGTTGTGGACGTGCTTCACACATGGATCACGTTCGCAACCCAAGCGTCCACTGTATTAAAAACCACAGAACGAAGCAATAACAGTATTAACAGAAAAGCAAAAGGCTGGTGAAAAAAACTGAGCAGTGAGGAGAAGCCCAGGGGGTGACAGATAATTCCTAGGTCTCTGAGCCTTTTAGAACCAAAGTGCTGCTTCAGGGGAAGAGTGACCTCTCCCTCCAGCCTCCAGGAAGAAAAAGAACTGCCAGTTATAGAGCAAATACTGCGTGGAACCAGAGCATGCAGTCACACACCCACACACACCACCCACCTGCTCCGCGTGTAGTTCTGCCAGGTGGCACAGCACCACAGCAAACGATTCGGTGTTGTTCTGCTGCACACCCACGTTCACGGCCTCCAGGCTGTTCATGCTCAGCAACATCTGGGCCTGTTGGAGGGCCATGGTGCTAAGGCAAGAGGAAGATTTGAGCGCTGAAGGATGCTAGCCACAGAACCAGCACCTCAGGCTATGTGCAGAAGCATCTCATGCAGTAAAAAATAAAATAAAATCCTTTGCCAGCAACATTAAAAAAAAATTTTTTTTTTGCATGTTCCCTTTTTATTTTATTTTTGCAGAGCTTATTTCAGTTCTGCTGGTTGTGGGGATGACCTAGAAACTTTGTAGGGCAATGAATCCTTGCTTCTAACAGCTGGAGATCTTCTCCAGCATTCCCTCAAACTGCTGAGGTTTAGTAGGGACATGTGAGATCTGCAACAGAATGTTGCAGCATGGGGTGCTGCCACCCGGTGCTCTTGGATACTCCATCCCACCCACCCAGGCCAAATTAATCAGCATTCCATCGCCACTGAGCATGCTCAGTTCTTTAGGACTTCCCTGTAGGTTCACTGCATCTTCTTCTGGCAAAGTCAAGTTGTACAAATAATGAATACAATAAGTTGAATTGAGCTGTTTTTTGGCTTCTCCCACCTGAAGCTATTTCCCCCCTGGAGCGTGTGGGCCTGCTGTGCAGACCTGGTGCGACCTATGGCAAGAGGGAGACATCCTGCAACAGGGAGCAGATGAAGCCTCTGGGGCCGCCAACTGTATTCAGATTTTTGGTACTTCTGCAGCTGATGGGGTTCTGCCAAGCCTGCTGGTCAATCTTCCCCGCGCATGAGTGGTGCCCCAATGGTTACATATGCAGCAGCACTCACAGCTTGAACACTGGAAATAGAAGGAATGGTTGCCCACAAGCTTCCGGGGTTTTAGAATTTTTATTTTTGCACCCACCCATTTTAGAAACTTTTGTTTTTAACTGACAGCAGAGATTACCAGGAAGCCTAAGTCTGTGGGCAATACCACATTCAGCAGCCTTTCCACATTCCTGCAGAATCAGGGCACGCGGCAGGCGGGCGCAGGCAGATGAATAAGGGTCTGCTCTACCTGCGACCGTACAGTCTCCAAATGGCCGTCTTCTGAGCAATGCTGATGTCAATGAGTTCGGACAAGCTGTGTTTCCAGTGCAAGAGGTCGGAGTCCTTTAAGGCGCCCATTAGCTTGCTGGCAGTCTTCCCCGCAAAAGCTCTTTGCTGAACCAAGGACTGGATCCCCAGGGAAGCTAAATACTAGGAGAAAGGAACAAAATAAACAAAGTCACAGGATTTGAAAAGGGAAGCAATTAGTCAACGAGAGCCCCAAGCAAACGACAAGAGCCAAGCTCACAGGGCCAGAGTTTGGAGAAGGGCAAAGGGCTCAGCGGCAGAGTGCCTGCAGGAAGTCCCAGGTTTAGTCCCTGGCATCTTCAAGGACAAGGTGTGTTTGGGGGAGCAACTGCGAAGAGGGTGCTTTTGGGTGTGTCACCCCAGTTACAGAACCTTCTTCCAGGGAGGGCTGCAGCCAAGCATCTAATGTATTTTTTAAAAGGGGAAATCTGCTGTGATTGCCCTTTACAATTGTAAAAACTGAAGTTTTGCTTATTGCTAACAACCCTTAACACATTTAATCCAAAGGCTGCGTAAAATGGTTATAATGACAAAGGAATGGATAAATAAGGGTGGGAGAGACATACTGGCAATCCGAAATAGACGGCTTTCTTCACAGAGTGCTCCAAGAGCACACAGCTGTCCGACCTTTTCTGCTCCAAGATGTACAGCCAGCTCTGGAAAGTGAAGAGTTAATAATAGTTTAAATCAGTCTTCCATAACTTGGTACCTTCTAGATGCTTAGGAGTACAGCATGTGCTGGCTAGAGCCGATGGGAGATGTAGTCCAAAACATTAGGAGGACACCAGGTTGGGGAAGGCTGGTCCACAGACACAATAGAGGAGAAGTAGATTCTCCTCTTTTATAGATGCCTGCAAACTGCCTTTCAGGAGTCAAGCATGCCAAAAGTGAGCCTCACATTAAGAATGGATGCCAGTGGATCACAAATCAATGGGACCCACAAAGTTATGGTCATAGGTTTTGACAGTGGTTGATGCTGCTTCTGATGTTTCACAGCTTTAAAGATTTTATTCTGCCATTGAGGCAGGCATCTTCTCTCTCAGATTGGTGCCATTAAAGGGGAAGGAAAACCTATAAAAGCCAAGGCATTTGCCTGTAAAGATTTGAGAACAGTTTAAACTCCTACAGGCATTTAAGCTCCCAGTGCAGTGTTCAAATGGTTAAGGAATACAGATTAAGCAAAAGAATGCTTTTACACAGCCATACTTGTTACGGCCAGAACCAGCTGGAGGCAAAGAATCAGCTTTAAAACCTAACAAGTCAATTGTTTTCTTCGTTTCCTTTTTTAAACTAGATGAAACTTGGGCTGGATGGAAACAACAGATCACAATTTTAAGCCATTTAGTAAAACCAGCCAAGATTTTTGCAGACCTGCAGCCTGTCCGATCCTCAGAGTTTATGGCAAATAGGAACAGCATCTGTGAAGGCACCAGTAATGGAAAGGAAGTGAGCACCAGTTCTGTCACACCAGCTGAAAGCTTCCATCATCTTACCAGGCAATGCTGCAGGCAGACGTGGTCATTGGACTCCTGAGCGATCCGGATAGCTTCCTGAAGGGCGAGCTCAGCCTGCTGGCTACAGTCAAAGGAAACACAGAGGTAGCCAAGAATCTCTTCATGCAGACAAGATGTTACAGGCATGGAGGTGAAAAAACTCAGGGATCTGTTAGGAGCAGGGCCTGGAACTGTCAGGGGCCAAAAAGATCATATCCCATTGTTGATTCCCCACCCTGCCCAGTGGACTTCAGGGTTAGCAATAAGTAGAATCTTGATGCTAAGAGCTGGGGGGGAAGCACTTCTGATCCACAGTACACTCTGGGACCTTTGCACAGAAATGCAACCACAGTGCAAGGGGTCAGCTGCGGAAGGCAGAAGCAGAGTGGTAGCAACAGCAGCTGGGAACGTAGGCCAAGGGACTGGCTGGATATGTCTGTGTGGAAATCAGCATAAAGAGAGAGAAGACAATCCCTCTTCCCCCACTGGCACGCTGAGGTCCCCCTCCCCCCTTCTCCCTCCTTGGCTCATTGAAAAAGTGGCTGGCTTTCAAGTCTTGCTGGGGGGCTCAGGGGGTGAGTTGTGCATCATGTTTTAGAGAAACGTTCAGTCTCAGTTGATTCATTTTCAGCACAGCAAGGAAATGAACAAGTGAGTGAGATAACCACTTCCTTTGTGTTAAAAGCGTTTCATCCATTACTGGAATGACAAAGTTCAGGAAACATCCTTTATCAAAGCAATCCCGTCAGTTGCTGTTTATTTGTATAACCACATTTCAAATCATTTTTTTTGATATTATTGAATGAAACTCAGTAAGTTTGGGTTGCATCAAGCTAGGCCATGCTCACTGTGGACCCACAGAAATCAACGGAGTCAAGTCGAAGTCTATTCATTCAATGGGCCCACTCAAAGGCTGACTTCACTGAACAAATCATGCTATTCATGTTTCCCTCCATTAAAATGCTGGTGATGACTTTCTTTCCAATTTCCTATTACTATTTTATTCTTTACCATCATCTTATCACTACAATTTTTAGTTTATTTTGTTTTATTGTTTGCAGTTACCATTACAGCTAAGGAAGGGAATATAAGAGCTTACCATATTGCATACCTGACCTCCCCGGAACCCCCTTGTGCAAACATCCTTACCTTCTGAAGGTGGCATGCTGAGAGGGCCTTCTTCCCCTCCCCCCAAAAGGCAGAGAGCTTTTAAGTGCTCCGCCTTGCTTACCAGGCAAGTGCTGCTCAGCAAAGGGGCTCTGAGATGCCCTCGTGAGATCTTGTGGGACCATCTTGAGTTCACATGAGATCTCTCAGAGGGAAAGCAGCAATGTGACAGATGTGTGTGGGGGGGGAGATAAGATATCATGCCAATTTGTGCAGCAGGAGAAACACAAAGCAACTCACTAGTGACCAAAGCGGCAGTGCAGCGCAGCCAAGTTGAGAGCTGCGTATCTCAGGCTCCGGCCGCAGCCTTCATCGCCGTTGCTTTTGCTTTCTGCGCCGGTGAGAATCAAGCGGTCAAAGTAGTGAAGGAGACTGTGTGTTGAACTGAAGACATCTTGGACCCGAAGGCCGTTCAAGTAGCTTAAATAATGCTGGAAGTGAAAACAGCAGCAAACAACAGCTTGTGAGTGATCAGAGGCAACTGCAATGGCCACACTGAACACAGATTTAGCACACAGTAATTTGGTGAAAGGTTGCGAGGTCACCCAATGATAAATCTAGGGGCCATGAGGCCAAGAATCTGGTGGGCTAATTTCAAACCACAGTACTTTCCACTTCCCTTATCACTGCAGTCCCCAACCATGTGCTCCTCTTTTTCCTGCCCATTCCCTCTTTCTCAATTTCCCACCCCCTCCTTCTTTCAGCATTCTGTACCAATTCCATTGCTTTCCCAGGTGCCCTACCTTTCCTAGCTGCTAATTTGTTGACACATTCTTCTTTTCTGTATGCCCTCCTTTAGAAACGAGGCACCTCAACCAACGACAGCTATGCTGCCTGACCTGCCTAGTAGCTCAGCCAATGATGGTCAGAGATGTCACTAAAACTGTTACCAGTACTACCAACACCAAACTGCTGAGTGTGCTACAGTACAGATTACACCAGACTGCCTAGGTGGGGGGAAAACAAACCAAACTTACCGCTTCAGCAAAATCTGGGTTAAATTTTAACAAGCTGTTCAACTCCTTTTGCAAAGATGCTGGAGAGAGAGCTTTGGTCTCATCATTTTTCAATAAAGATGCCTGGAATTAAATTAAAAACCTGTCACTTGAGCAACCAGACAAAGACAAGCATGAATTTGCTGGGATTAAAAACCATTTAATTTTATTATCACCACAGCAACAGAATCCCTTCCATATCAGGAAGAAAAAGGTGGTTGACAGCATGTTTACAAATTGCCATGGAGAGATTTAGCCAAAGCTTCGTTAGGCTACACTCAAAAGAGAGGCTCTTGCTAATTTGATTACGAGAGATGAAAAGCAGGCTTAAGGGATTCAAGCAAGAATGACTCTCAAACATACCTTTCATTCTAGCATCCAGATGTCAATGCAACTGAACTCAAAGGCTGGGATCCAAAGCCCTTTGAAATTGTCAATCACATCAACAATATATTTTACTTTAAAAACCGTTTCAGAACTCCAACAGAGTGAATAGGTATTAGGGTGTGAGGAAACAGGACAGACCTCACATGGCATTTTAAAGACACTAAGAATGGAGCATGCAAATGTGTCTGGGGATAACCAGGTGCCACCATGGAAAAGCCCCCCTCCCCAGAAGCCACACCTTTAGCTCACCTGATGGGCAGGTTTAAGAATAACTATTAACAAACCTGTTGAGAGAGGAAGTATTCTGCTTGCTTCTGTGACAGTGGGCCATTGCAAGATATTTCTTCCTCCCTTGAGACAGAGCAGAAGACCCACTGTGAAATTCCTTCAGAATTCTAGGCCTGCTAATAATTACAAGACCACCTTACCCCAAGGCTACCAAAGAGGCTGAAATGGCTTTTCTATATGCTCAGCCTATTGAATCATAAATGAAGAAGTCCTGGGGGTCAAACACTACTTCTGGCCAGAACCACTCATTCACTCATTTTCAGCTCCTCATTTGCAATATGGGTGTAATATCGACAACCTCCATGTCTTCCCAGGGTTGTTGTAAAAAAGATTGAGATAATATGCCTTAAGGAGTGGGGGGAGGTGGAAAATGAGCTCAGAGATACAGCACGTGTTGTATGAGGAAGATTCTACATTCAATTCCTGGCATTTTCTGTTAGAAGGGTCTAGTCACAGATGGTGGGAGAGACCTTTTCTCAAGATTCTGGATGGATTTGCTGTGCCAATTAATGGTTCCTCATTATCTTGGAAAAAAGGGACAAGTGAGGTGCCACAGGTTCTGTCCTGGGCCTGTTGCTGTCCAATATCCTTATAAACGACTTGGAGGAAGGAACTGAAGGGACGCTCATCAAATGTGCAGATAACACAAAGCTGGGAGGGGTAGCTAATGCCACAGAAGACAGAATTGGGATTCAAGATGGCCTTAGCAGAGTGGAGAACTCGGCCCAAACTAACAAAATGCATTTCAATTGGGACAATGTAAGGTTCTACACTTGGGCAGGAAGAACCAGCTACACAAATATAAGATGGGTGATATCTGGCCTACCAGTAGTACCTGTGAAAAGGATCTAGGGGTCTTAGTAGACCACAAGCCAACAGTGTGATGCAGCAGCAAAAAGGGCTAATGCTGTTCTAGGTTGCATTAACTGAAGTCAAGTCTAATGTTCTAATCAAGGGAAATTATAGTCATGCTCTATTTTCCCTTGGTCAGACCACAGCTGGAGTACTGTGTCCAGTTCTGGGCGCCACAATTTAAGAAGAGTATGGACAAGCTACAATCTGTGCAGAGGAGGGCAACCAAGGTGATCAAGGGTCTAGAAACATAGCCTAATGAGGAACAGTTGAAGGAATTGGGTATGTTTAGAATCATAGAATAGAATCATAGAGTTGGAAGAGACCACAAGGGCCATCGAGTCCAACCCCCTGCCAAGCAGAAAACACCATCAGAGCACTCCTGACATATGGTTGTCAAGCCTCTGCTTAAAGACCTCCAAAGAAGGAGACTCCACCACACTCCTTGGCAGCAAATTCCACTGTCGAACAGCTCTTACTGTCAGGAAGTTCCTCCTAATGTTTAGGTGGAATCTTCTTTCTTGTAGTTTGGAACCATTGCTCCGTGTCCGCTTCTCTGGAGCAGCAGAAAACAACCTTTCTCCCTCCTCTATGTGACATCCTTTTATATATTTGAACATGGCTATCATATCACCCCTTAACCTCCTCTTCTCCAGGCTAAACATGCCCAGCTCCCTTAGCCGTTCCTCATAAGGCATTGTTTCCAGGCCTTTGACCATTTTGGTTGCCCTCCTCTGGACACGTTCCAGTTTGTCAGTGTCCTTCTTGAACTGTGGTGCCCAGAACTGGACACAGTACTCCAGGTGAGGTCTGACCAGAGCAGAATACAGTGGCACTATTACTTCCCTTGATCTAGATGCTATACTCCTATTGATGCAGCCCAGAGATTGATGCAGCCCAGAGTTTAGTCTGAGATGAGATATGATAGCCATCTTCAAATATCTAAAGGGCTATCACATGGAGCATGCAGCAAGCTTGTTTTCTTCCACTCTGGAGGCTACGGCCCGAACAAGTTACAAGAAAGAAGATTCCAACTAAACACCAGGAAGAACTTTCTGACAGTAGGAGCTGTTTGACAGTGGAACAGACTCCCATGAGAGGTGGCGGACTCTTCTTCCTTGGAAATTTGAAAGCAGGGATTGGATGGCCATTTGTCATGTATGATTTAGTTGAAATTCCTGCACTGCAGGCGGTTGGACTAGATGACCCCCAGAATCCCTTTCAACTCTACAGTCCTATGATTCATATGGCTGTGCTGGCAGCCGCTGATGAGAACTGTAGCCTAAGACATCTGGGAGGACACCAAGCTGACAAAAGCTGCTGGAAGGATTTATTTATCAAAGCAGGGCAGAGACAAGTTTTAGGAACAAATCTTAGAAGCTTACCTGAGAGGCCCATCAAATTCATCTTTCTCCATCTTCCCTTCCAGCTCCCCACAGTGGGTCAGTTCCATCTCAGTCTCGTCTCCTCCACTTTTCTTCTCATCATTTTGGAAGTACTGCTGAAGAGCCGTGTAAAGCTTGTACACTTGGCTGAATGAGAGCTTGTTGTACGCCAGGATCATGTGGCGCAGGAACAAGCCTACAGAGAGAGGGGGGGGATCTGTTTCTTGGAGTGTACAGTGGTGCCCCGCAAGACGAATGCCTTGCAAGACGAAAAACGCGCTAGACGAAAGAGTTTTCCGTTTTTTGAGGTGCTTCGCAAGACGAATTTCCCTATGGGCTTGCTTCGCAAGACGAAACGTCTTGCGAGTTCTTGCGAGTTTAGTTTCCTTTTTCTTAAAGCCGCTAAGCCGTTAATAGCCGCTAAGCCGCTAATAGCCGCTAAGCCGCTAATAGCCGTCCTTCGCAAGACGAAAAAACCGCAAGACAAAGAGACTCGCGGAACGGATTAATTTCGTCTTGCGAGGCACCACTGTATTAAGATGTCTTGATCTCCATCAAATCCTGCAGTACCCACACAACACCACTATGGGGAGCCAGTCCTTATAACCAAGATAAGAATACTCCATGCTAAAAAAAATTTAACCACATGCCCAAATAAACTCTAATTTTGCACTCTGGATGAATGCTGCAACTTAAGCAAAGCAAATCCATCTTGTTTTGCATAGCTTGTTCTGGTCATGAATAGTGGTTAGGAGCTCGGTGGCTCACTTAATGTGCAACTCCAATCACTAGAAACCATATTCAACCATACCATTGGCTTCTGAGATTTTAACTAACATTTCCCATCCACTTTTCTGTATATCTTCACAGGCGTAAGGATCAGAAACTAGTACAGACTCAACTCATAGAGAACTGAATTCTTTGCTCTCCAGTTTTCCTTTACCCCCACAGACTTTCAGCAAATGTATAAACCCACCCATTCCTTTCTGACCTCTCTGCTAGCCAGTCCTTTTATAGAAGAGTTTCCCTAAGACAGTAAAGAATTCTCAGATCTCCTCATCTCAAACCAAAAGCCTTCTTTTTCCTCTTTCTCCCTCACACACTGTTTCCTCCATGGTCTCCACTAGTGAAAACATAAATGAAAGGCTGCTTCTCACCTGACAAAAATTGGCACACTGAAGTCACTAATCAAAACCATGTTTTGTGCAACGCGCAGGTATTGAGAAACTGCACCTTGCTGGAGTTTTAAAAAACTTATCAGTGCAAAATATCATCAGATGTGATAAGCTACACATATGACTCTGTGTAATGTTAGAAACAGCTTTACCTTGAAAATAGGAGGAAAGTGAGAGAAGCCCTGCTTTCTTTCCCCTGCCCAGGAAGAAGAGGGGAGCACTGTGGGCCCAGGACTCTGGCAGCCCCTAAGGATAAAGAGAGGCTCTCCAAGGTTTTTATATAATAAATGATACAGTACCTACAACGCTGGTTTTGTGAACTTCTGGTTCTGTTCCACTGAATGCCTCCGAAAGATCATCAAAGAATTGTTCCATATCTTTCAACTCCCCTCCTGCCATTAGCTTTATTCTGCAAGTGATGCCACCACACAGAGAGTCAGATCATGTCCATCCAGCCCAGTTCTGCCTACTCACTTTGGCTGAAGCTCTCCAGGAGTCTCAGGCACAGGCCCTTCCCATCACTTGCTACCTGATCATCTCAACGGGACATGTCCTGAACTGAACCTGGGACCTTCTGCATGCAAACCACATGATAGTCCACCAAGCTATTGTCCTCTCCCCAAAGAATAATGTGGGGAAAGGGGCGGGGGGCAGCATTCATTTAGAAACTGGCATTAAAATTAGATCAATCTGGAATTTCATTACTACTACTATTATTATTATTATTATTATTATTATTATTATTATTATTTTAAGAATTATGTGCCAAAGAACAGGGCCAGAAACAGACTCGGTTAAAAACAACCAGTTCAACAATCTGTATAATTTTCTGTGTATACAGAGCACTTGGACGAGGATACTAAAATACTAGAAATGACACCATTCCATCATGCTACTCTGTTAGTTTTTTGGGGGATTTATAGGTAGACATGTTCTCCACACCTTTAAACTCTATAAGCAAGCATTTGCAAAGAGAGCTTTAGGTTGTTGTTTTTTTAAAGTAAATGACTTTAAAAAACAAACAAACTAGATGTTATACAAATCTGTAGCCAGGATCCAAAGAACTACATAATTAACTCTATTATTAGAACTTTTTAAACAGTATTCTGAAAGTGAGTGACTTCCAAAACAATTTGTGATATGACATGACAGCAGTGATGTCTGTTTTCCCAAGACCATCCCACAGAACATGTGCCCACCAGAACCCTCAGAGGAGCTATTTAGCTCCTCAACAATATGTCATTTTCTCCCAACAGTTGCCAAAATAAATTTTATAAGTCAATGTTCTAATCCTTATTTTCATTTGCCCAAGGGTAGATCATTCTGGGGGAGGGAGATTTCAGCTGGAACATATGTGGTGTGACTCCCCTCCCATAAGGCTGTTCTATAAAGGTTATACAAAGTCCTATATAAACAAATGCAACTGCTTCAAATTTTTAAAGAACAGGATATAAGCAAAATCTGGAGTGAGCTAAACCCATCATACACATTCATAGTGAGTTCTAAATTCCAAGTGCCTAATCTGATGTAGCCAAAGAAGAATCATTCTTGCATTAATTAGCATTTATTGCTGTGTATTAATTGCCTTCTAAAAATGTCCCAGTTCAATGTAGAAAATATAACAAAAACATTTAAAAACAACAGATTACTTTAAATATAATACAAAATTAGTACATAGGGCGGAGACCTATTCATTCAACTGGGACAGCTTGAGAGAGTGCAAGGCTGTCAGGGCTTGCCAGGCGTTTTTGGCCCTTGGCCCTTTAAGTAGGCCTCACTCCAGACCAACAGGCAATGACTCCTGAGGAGACCACAACTGGACATTGTCTGGAGACTCCAGCTGTGGGAGGAGGTAGGAGCACTTTCCATTAGCTGTCTGGTGGAAGAGAGGGATCCCTATCTCTGTGCCTTACGCAGAATGAAGGTGGGGCAGGGTAGAAAAAGCCTTAGAGAAAAGGATGAACATCCAGGAGGGAATAGGCTGGATGCCTAAACAAGGCGCTTCTACAGAGACTGGATATGGTTCTTGCTTCCCCACTGGAAGCTTTCTTCAGGCTGGGCCTAGACAGAGCCCCCTGTCAAACACCTGGAGGGGCATAGAAGCCCTCAATTTCAGCCTGCCAAGAGTATTGCGGCAGAATAAACCTGCCCCCTCCCTGTTGGAGGAGAGCCTCCCCTGGAACCCTTAGGCAGCTCTAAGATCTGACTAGCTGGGATTTAGGACTGACTAGTGAGCGGAATGAACTAGAAAAGGGAGTGGGAGGCTTGGACACTCTGAAGAAAGAACTACAGTGGTACCTCGGATTACGAACTTAATTCATTCCAGAGGTCCATTCTTAACCTGAAACCGTTCTTAACCTGAGGCAAGCTTTCACTAATGGGGCCTCCCACTGCCGCCAGCGCGCAATTTCCGTTCTCACCCTGGGGCAAAGTTTGCAATCCGAGGTACTACTTCCGGGTCAGCAGAGTATGTAACCCGAAGTGTTTGTAACCCAAAGCATTTGTAACCCGAGGTACCACTGTACACTCAAGCAGACCCCTGGAAGAAGAGGCATCATCAAGCTTGGGGAAACCCCTCCCACCCATGGTTTGCAGAAGTACACCTGCACATGATGGGGGATGGGAGGGGGGAACCCTAAGGTGGGGGGAACTAAAAAGCAGTCCAATGAGGTTTGAGCATGCTGAGTGGCCATGCAATATTGACTATTAAGGGCAGGGAGAGAGGGAAAGACAGGAAAACTGGGCTGGAGAATTGATAGAATAGAGTTTCCTGGAAAATGGCTTTGTTGGCTTACTGCATATTGAACCAGAACATTCTGCACTGCCCTTTGGTTTGCCCACTTGTTTAAGCAGCCACATTAAAAGTCACTAAACCTACTACTACGTCAATTTATCATGTCCTTAACTACATACATGTTTAATTCTGCTTGAAAAGTATTCAAGGTTAAGAACTCTCATCTCAATTATGCTTATGGAAAGAACAAATGAACTTACCTTATTTGAACAGAACTCGCTAAGTGTGGGCAGCATTCTTCAATAGCCTTAATCAAGCGAGACAGTGTCATATCAGGCCCCTAAATAAAGCACATGGAGAAACACAAAATAGTTAACAGCAATTTCTAGAGGAATACAAAAGTAAACTGTACCAGCCCCAACATCTATAGCCATCTATACTACTACAGGAAAGAATGTGCCCATCTTTGCTTGTTGCACTTGCACTACAAGAATTCCCAAGCTGGGTAATGAAGGAAAGAAAAATAACGAATAGCTCCCTATGCATCCGAAGAACCCTACTGAAACTCCACCTTCCTTGCAGCTATGAAGGTGCAGCAGCCCTGTCTTCTTCACCTGGACACTCTGGCACGGCCATCAAAGGCAGGCCTACTCCCAAAGCCCCTTCACTGTATCTCCAGTGAAGAGGGGCCCGAAAACATAAGAAGAGAAGAGCACTGTCAGGGGTAAACAAAGGAAAACCCTGACACCTCTGGTGAAACCTAACCTACCTCACAGTGGTGTTGCGAGGGAGAGAGAACCACGCGCACCACCTTGAGCTCCTTGGAAGACGAAGGTGGTATAGCAACGCAAACAAAGAACAAACCGTAAGCTTTCGCCGACGCCAGTCCGCACGGGCGTGAATCTGATGCCCCCGTGTATGCAGGTGTGGGGGGGGGGAGAATAAGCGGCGAGGAGAGAGGGGAATTAAGTGCATGAGGGACAGAGCTGAGCCCGCGTCCGGCAGCGTGGCCCCCCCGCCCCACCTGCAGCAGAGGCAGCAGCAGCCGGTTGAGGCGCCGCCTCTCGAGCAGGCTGAGGTGCGGCCCGGCCCGGCCCAGCTCGCCGATCAGCACCAGCAGCGCCATCTTGTAGGGAGTGACCCAGTCCTTGGTGCCGAAGACGTTGGCGTGCACCACCCCGTTGGTCATCATGGGGTTGAAGTACAGGCTCTCGTGCACGCTGGCCATAGCGCCGCACGCACGCACCGGCGCTGCGCAAACGCCGCCGTCACCCCGGCAACCGCGCCCTCCTCCCCACCCGCCCCGGCGCCGAAAGCCAACCAGGAGCCAATCAGAGCGCGGCTCCAGTACGGCGTACTTCTGGGTTGAAGTGGAAACGCGGGGCGCGAAGTGAAAGGTTCCGCGTGGGTTTGGTTCCGTGTCGGGGGGGGGGGGGGAAGGAAAGGTATGTAAATAAATATAAAACCATAGCAGGGCTGTTCTGGCTTGGTCATTTACACAAAATGGAAGATGTTGTGTATTGAGTCAAAGGATTTTATATCTGTATTATTATTGTCTGTGAAATTGAGGCATCTAATCATAAGCCTGCATTTTTATCAAAGCTTCTATATATTTCAATCAAGGCTTGTATTTAAAAATGAGCTTAAAAAAAAAAGGATTTTCAAATGTTTCATGCCAGGCAAAAGACCAGCTGCCTAAAAGAACCTTGGCAAGATGTTTTTCCTCCTAAGACAAGAAGGGCCCCATTGATTTATAGTAGAAAAACAATTCTCAAAGTCATAAAAAGGGAGAATTACATATGCTGCCCCAAGGCTGAGAAAACACCATTAGGAATGGGGAAAGATAATACTAATGTGCCTCCCAGTAAAATGAGCCAGATCTTCTTTCTAAGGTTGAAAGGCCAGGAGCAAATGGAAGGAAAAACATTTAGCTAGAAAGAAAGAGAGCATTTTTGGGGAAGTCTCTTCTAAAGCTGTTTCTTAAACTAAGAGAGTTAAAAAAGGTTAAAATGTGTTAAATGTTGGAAAGGCAACTGGCTTGGCAGAAGAAGCAGCTTCTTCCTATTTTATTTTGAGGCTGGAGAGGAGGGGGAAAGGGGGAGGTGCAAACTGAAGAGGCTTCTTTTAAAAGCTGTGTTTTATTGAGTTCCTTCCTTTTTACTTTGAAAAGCTTTATTCTTTTAAGAGGCTACCTATGATAAATGTATGAAATATATTAGCTTAAATATATTGGCTTAAATGTAATTATGCAAAGGATTTAAGGAATGCTAGATTCTTATTTCATATGGTTGTAAGAGTTGTATTTATCCTGAAATTAAGTCAGCCACCAGCCCCCCACCCTGCCAGACAGAAGACGCCATCTAAGCAGTCTTGATATATAGTTGTCAGGCATTTTGTTTAGAAACATTAAATGAAGGAAATCTTTCAATGTTGATGTGAAACTCAAGATCCTTGACATCTGTTGAACATAAAATGTAAGATTAAACCATTTGTTTTAGAAGGCAATAGGGCAAGAAGGGCAAGAGGTGAGCTGGTAATTAAGATTCCATGTAAGATATATTATTACTTATTTGTCATTTATATATAGCTCTTTGTCTCCCTTATAAGGGCAAGGAAATGGGTGTATCTTTTGTGGGTGTATCTTTTGTGATTGGTTCTAGCAAACAGCCAATAGGAATTTCAACCAGGCTGATTGGACAGAGGCAGCCACAGGAGGAGCAAAGGGGGCTGGATTAAGGGAATATAAGTGCTGGCCAGAATGGCAGGAGGCCAGGCCAGAGCTTGGTAACCACGTACCACTGAGCCTCTTATTTATTTGTCTGACAAATAAATTACTATTTTAATTTCTCTATTGCTGCGTTGAATATTTCATTCCAGCTAAGCGTTAACCACAAGCAGGGTGCTACAAAATATACTCAGAGTCGCAAAGTGATTTCATGCTCTTTATTCAGCTCATAGTGGTGAGGAGGAATGAATGACTGTCCCCTCAAAGTATCTGCTTTATATACATTATTTACACAATGGGCTGCACATGATTGGCTAATTCCAGGATTCTACTGTAGGCCAATCAGGTTGTGGATTCACTTCTATCTGGAGCATGATTGGGTGGTTCCTGCTAACCAATCATACTGCTGCATTGTTCTAGGACCAATCAGACTGCTGCATTCTGAATCCTATTGTTCTAGGACCAATCAGACTGCTGCCTTTTGGAGCCTATTGTTCTAGGACCAATCAGACTGCTGCAGTTTGGATCCTATTCAACTCAGTACATAACACCCCTCCCCTCTAAGTTCCAGTCCTGCCCGGAAGGTCGCATTCATAGTCCTCAAGGTACGCCGGTGGCCTACGTGTGCGTTGCGGCCTGGGGTGTTCCCTGGTCCGGGGTTCAGGTTCTGGCTCGTGTTCCAAGGATGGGGCTGTTTGGTCTGGCGCAACCGGCTCGCTCAGTCGTGGTTCTGGTTCCGGTGTCCTTTCGGCCTCGCGGGCCCTCTCTGTATTTACTGATTCTGCCTCTCCTGCTTGCCCCTGCTGCTCTATGGGCCTCACTGCCCCACTGTTCCCTTGGGACTCCTCTGACCTGTCCTCCTCCTCCTGGTTTTCTCCCGGGAATCGTCGCCGTCTCTGGTCGCAGTGGCGGCGCCAGCATTGCCCCCCATCTGTTAGCACCTCGTACGACACGGGGCCCGTGACCCTGGTGACTGTGGCAGGTACCCATGCAGGGCCTGCCCCAAAATTCTTTGCGTACACTGGGTCCTGGGCCTCGAAGGTCCGGGGGTTCCTGCCTTCCCCCACCACTACCTCATCCTGAGCTCTATCGGGGTGAAGGCGGTCCAATCTGATTGCAAGGCGCCGACCCATTAGTAGTTCAGCGGGGCTCCGGCCAGTCGTTGAGCTGGGGGTGCTGTGCTGTGCTAGAAGGAATGTGGCAAGGCGGTACTCCCAATCCCCTTGCGTCATGCGGCGAAGGGTGTCCTTGGTGGTCCGCACCATGCGTTCTGCTTGGCCATTGGTGGCAGGGTGGAATGGCGCCGAACGGATGTGGCGGATGGCGTTCTGCACTGTGAAGGTTTGAAATTCTCCTGATGTAAATGCAGTCCCGTTGTCTGAGACGAGAGTGTCGGTGTGATGGCCTGGGGTTCCGATTCAGAGGATGAACCAGAGGAATCCCAGCCTGCACAGGAGTCCCCGCCTCCAGGGCCGGCTGAACTGGGGCAAGGCCTAGATGCTGAAGAGCCTGCACCTGTGGCAGAGCACCAGGAGCTGGCCCCAGGTGAAACCCTTCAGGCCCCAGAGGGGCTTGAGGACTCAGTGGCTACAGGTGAGCCTCCTCCAGGGCCCAGTAACCCTTCGGCCTCTCCTGATCTGCAGAGGCTTAGGGCAGAGAGGCGAAGGGAACTGGTTGCTCCCAGGAGGAGTGCTCGCCTTAAGGCCAGAGGAGGCGGGGCTCCTGGGGGCCGGGACCGCCCCTGGCCTTAGAAGAGGATAAAAGCCCAGTCAGCCCGGTCCCAGGTTGCGGGAGCAACGTCGTTGTTGGCTTTGGACCTTCCTGTGTTCCTGATCCCTGCTTGGCCTCCTGTTCCTGACCATCCGGTGCTCCTGTTCCCTGCTCGGCCTCCTGTTCCTGACCATCCGGTGTTCCTGTTCCCTGCTCGGCCTCCTGTTCCAGCGTTCCTGTTCCCCGCCCGGCTCTCCGCCTCGGACCTCGCCCCTCTTCGTGTGGACTCAGACTACGCTCACGGTACCTTTCCCCCGGGTCCAGCACAGTTTGCTCCCGCCACACCCGCACTCCCCCTTCGTTGGGGTGCGTTCGGGAAGAGCCAGAGGCCATGGCTGACCAGGTGGCTGCGCTGGTGGCTTTGGCCCAGAAGAACCAGGCCTTGACTCACACCGTGCAGCAGCTCAGTGACGCGGTTACGGCACTTCAGCAGCGCTTGGAAGCCCTACCGGCTCCTGGGGCCGACGCCCCGGCTCCTGGCAAGTACCCAGTGGCTTTGCCCGAGAAATTTGATGGAGCCCCGGCCAGCTTTCCCATGTTCCTCGCCCAAGCCAAGTTGTATATTCAGGGGCGAGCCCGGAACTTCCCTGACGACCGCACCAAGGTGCACTTTTTGATTAGTTTGTTAAAGGACCAGGCGGCCAAGTGGGCGTTGCCGCTACTCAGGCAAGACTCCCCCTTGCTGGCAGACTATACGGGGTTTTGCAATCTTTTGGAGGCCGCGTTCGGCAACCCCCAGAAAGGGAGTCAAGCCAACCGGGCGATTCGGCAGTTGAAACAGGGCGAGTCCACGGTGGCCGCATATACCACGGAGTTTCGGCTGTTGGCACAGGACTTGACCTGGAACGACTCGGCATTGCGGGACCAGTATCTCGAAGGGCTTTCGGACGAGATACTGGACCAGCTGGCCACAATGGAACGCCCCACCACGCTAGACACTCTCATTCAACGGAGTCTACAGATAGACGACCGGCTGGAGGATCGTCGCCAGGCCCGGGGCCGACGACACCTCCAGTTCTCAGCACCAGTTTCTTCCGGCAGCCCCACGGTCACAACTGAGTTATCGGAGGAGCCTATGCAGCTCGGGGCAGTGCGGCCACGCCTTTCCCCCGCAGAGAAGGTGCGGCGTCGGGAGGGGAATCTATGTCTCTACTGTGGCGGAAGTGGACACTACGCTCGGTCCTGCCCTGAGAAACGCCAGCCGCAGGGAAACCGCCAACCCCCAGTAGCTGATGGCCCTAGCTACCGGGGGTCCCAAACAGCGCAGAATGGGCCCGCACCAATGGACTTGCAACATCTTATGGTTCCGGTACGTTTATACCCTCCAGGTGGGCCCTGGATTCTTACCCATGCTTTGGTGGATTCAGGAGCAACCTGTTCTTATATGGACGCTGCTTTTGCTGCCCATCATCAGGTGCCACTTCGGAACAAGCCAGAACCGGTCCAGGTGGAAGCAATTGACGGACGGCTTCTATGTTCAGGAGCCGTTACTCAGGAGACCCAGCCCCTGGTCCTGTGTCTCCAGCAGCACCGGGAGTTGCGAACTTTGGACATTGCCTCTATGCCCCGGTTCCCCCTCGTGCTTGGGATGGACTGGCTGGAAGCTCACAACGTTCAGATTGACTGGGTCAAACGGACTGTGCACTTCCCAGACCCATGTTCCCATGCTCAATCCGAGACGCTGGCGGCCGCGCCCACGGAGGAGGCAGCACCCACGCTCCCAGCCGTGTACCAGGACTACCAGGACGTGTTCGAGGAACGGGGGGCAGACCAGCTGCCGCCGCATCGGCCTTTTGACTGCGGCATAGACCTCCAGCCCGGAGCGCCCTTACCAGTGAGTCGCTTATATTCTCTAACAGAGCCAGAGCGCGAGGCTTTGCAGGACTTCTTGCGCAAGAACCTGGAGCGTGGGTTCATTAGGCCTTCCACCTCGCCTACCGCGGCACCAGTGCTCTTTGTTAAGAAGAAATGTGGGGAACTTCGCCCTTGCCATGATTACCGAGCCCTGAACAAAATTACCATCCCAGACCGGTACCCCTTGCCCCTTATCTCGGAGTTGCTGGAGCGGGTGCAAGGGGCACAGGTGTTCACCAAGCTGGACCTCCGGGGGGCCTACAACTTGATTCGGATCCGAGCCGGGGATGAGTGGAAGACAGCATTTGGGACCCGGTACGGGCAGTTCGAATACTTGGTTATGCCTTTCGGTTTGTGCAACGCGCCTGCTGTGTTCCAACGCTACATCAACCACGTGTTCCAGGACTTGTTAGACAAGTACGTGGTGGTGTACTTGGATGACATACTGGTTTACTCCCGTGACCCAGCTCGCCATGAGGGACATGTCCGGACTGTGCTGCAGCGCTTGCGTGAGCACCGTTTGTACGCAAAGCTCAGCAAGTGCGAGTTCCATCAGCGGACTGTGGACTTCCTTGGACACCGGCTCTCTCCAGATGGGGTGCAGATGGACCCTGGGAAGGTGGCAGCGGTTCGAGAATGGGCGGCACCCCGGAACCGCAAGGACCTACAGCGTTTCCTGGGGTTCGCCAACTACTACCGGACCTTCATCGCAGATTATGCTCATCGCACCACCCCGTTGACCCGGCTACTGCGCCCAAAGACGCCGTTTTCCTGGGACAAGGAGGCAGAGGAGGCGTTTCAGGGGTTGAAGGCCTGTTTCCAGAGGGCGCCAATCTTACAACATCCTGACCCCTCTCGACCCTTTGTGGTGGAGACCGACGCCTCCAGTACGGCTCTCGGTGCCGTCTTGTCTCAACAGAATGGACCTGAAGCGCCACTCTTACCCTGTGCCTTCTATTCCCGCCAGCTCCTACCAGCGGAGCGTAACTATACTGTGTGGGAGCGGGAACTACTGGCCATCAAGGTGGCCTTTGAGGTCTGGCGCCACCATCTTGAGGGGGCACGACATCCGGTGGAGGTGAGAACCGACCACCGGAACCTGGAGTACCTCCAGACCACCCGCAAGCTGAACCAAAGACAGATCCGGTGGGCGTTGTTCTTTTCCCGGTTCCAGTTCCGGATCCGCTACATCCCTAGCTCTCAGAACCAGAAGGCGGATGCCCTGTCCCGGAAACCTGAAGACAACTCAGACACGGTACAGCAAGCAGAACCCACCACGATCCTACCTCCAGCTGCATTCCTGGCCACCCAGGAGGCGGAGCCACTGCAGGCTCGGGTGCGGAAACAGCAGCGGGTCGACGCTTGGGCCCAGGAACGACTCCAGGAGCTGGCTGAAGGGTCCAGCCCACAGTATCCGGGGCTGGTCCTGCATCAGGGCCTTCTGCTGCACCACGGTCGTCTGTACATCCCGCCAGGGCCACTGCGGCTGGAGGTTCTCCGGATGGCCCATGATGCCCCAGCAGCGGGGCACTTTGGACGGTATCGGACCACCCATCTGGTCAGTCGTGAGTTTTGGTGGCCCCGCCTGAAGGCTGATGTGGCTCGATACGTTGCTGGTTGTGATGTCTGCCGGCGCGCCAAGGGCCCTACCGGGCGACCCCCCGGCCTACTTCAGCCATTGCCAGTTCCACCGCGCCCTTGGCACACGGTTTCGTTGGACTTTGTAGTGGACTTACCCCCGTCTCGTGGTTGTACCTGCCTCCTAGTTTTCTCCGACCATTTCACCAAGATGGTGCACTGCGCCCCCTGCCCATCTGTACCCACAGCCAAGGAAACCGCTCAGCTGTACCTTCAGCATGTCTTCCGCCTGCATGGCCTACCTGAGCGCGTGGTGTCCGACCGGGGCGTTCAGTTCACATCCCGGTTCTGGCGAGCATTACACCAGACCCTCGGGACAGAGGTCTGCCTCTCGTCAGCCTACCACCCACAGACCGATGGCCAGACGGAACGGGCGAACGCGGTGCTGGAGCAGTACCTCCGGTGTTACTGCAGCTACCAGCAGGATGACTGGGTCGACCACCTGGCATTGGCGGAGTTCGCCTACAACAACGCGGTGAATGCGTCCACCCAGCAGACCCCGTTCCAGGCCAGTTACGGTTATCATCCACGGCTGTTTCCAGATGTGCTGCCGGCATCCGCAGTCCCGGCGGTGACGGAGTGGCTTCAAGAGCTCCAGTCCCAGCAACAGCTTTTGGTGGAGCAACTGCACCAGGCCAAGGAAGCGTACAAAGCCCAGGCCGACCGCCACCGCCAGGTGGGGCCGGAACTTCGCGTCGGTGACCTGGTTTGGCTCTCCACTCGCCACCTCCACCCCTCTCGACCTTCGCGGAAGTTGGACGCCCGATTCACCGGCCCGTTCCCTATCGTGGACCAAGTCTCTCCTGTGGCATTCCGTCTCCGGTTACCCGCAACCCTGAAGGTTCACCCGGTCTTCCACAGGTCCCTTCTGAGTCCAGTGGCCCCACCCGACGAGTTCCACCCGAACCGTCCCCGACCGCAGCCAGTGTTGGTTCAGGGAGAGCCTGAGTACGAGGTGGAACGCATCCTGGACTCCCGATACCGCAGGGGAAAGCTGCAGTATCTCATTGACTGGAAGGGGTACGGACCGGAGGACCGTTCCTGGGAACCAGCGGCCAACGTCCACGCACCTGCCTGCCTCCGAGAGTTCCATGCGACGTACCCCGGCAAGCCGGGTCCGGACCCTCGGTTGAGGGGGGGGCCTGGGAGGGGGGATGGTGTGATGGCCTGGGGTTCCGATTCAGAGGATGAACCAGAGGAATCCCAGCCTGCACAGGAGTCCCCGCCTCCAGGGCCGGCTGAACTGGGGCAAGGCCTAGATGCTGAAGAGCCTGCACCTGTGGCAGAGCACCAGGAGCTGGCCCCAGGTGAAACCCTTCAGGCCCCAGAGGGGCTTGAGGACTCAGTGGCTACAGGTGAGCCTCCTCCAGGGCCCAGTAACCCTTCGGCCTCTCCTGATCTGCAGAGGCTTAGGGCAGAGAGGCGAAGGGAACTGGTTGCTCCCAGGAGGAGTGCTCGCCTTAAGGCCAGAGGAGGCGGGGCTCCTGGGGGCCGGGACCGCCCCTGGCCTTAGAAGAGGATAAAAGCCCAGTCAGCCCGGTCCCAGGTTGCGGGAGCAACGTCGTTGTTGGCTTTGGACCTTCCTGTGTTCCTGATCCCTGCTTGGCCTCCTGTTCCTGACCATCCGGTGCTCCTGTTCCCTGCTCGGCCTCCTGTTCCTGACCATCCGGTGTTCCTGTTCCCTGCTCGGCCTCCTGTTCCAGCGTTCCTGTTCCCCGCCCGGCTCTCCGCCTCGGACCTCGCCCCTCTTCGTGTGGACTCAGACTACGCTCACGGTACCTTTCCCCCGGGTCCAGCACAGTCAGGGAGCCCGTGGGTTGCAAACAGCCTGCGTAGTACCCGGATGGCTGCGGACGTAGAAGTGGACGGTACCAGTGCGACTTCCAGCCATTTGGTGTAGGAGTCCACCACTATGAAGAATGTTTTCCCCTGAAAGGGGCCAGCGAAGTCCACATGCAGGCGTGACCATGGTGCTCGGGCGGACTCCCAGGACTGGACTGGGGCCCTTGGGGGATCTGGGCGGGATTCCTGGCAGGCCTGGCAGTGTTTGACCCAGGCCTCTATCTCTCCGTCGATCCCCGGCCACCACACATAACTCCTGGCAAGGGCCTTCATTCTTACTACCCCTGGGTGTGTCTCGTGTAGGGCTGTGAGGACCCTTTTGCGGAGGGGCTGGGGAACAACGACCCTGCTTCCCCATAACAGGCACCCCTTGTGGGCTGACAGTTCATGTTTGCGGGTTGTGTAGCCGGCGAATTCTGGCCCGGGGCTGCGGCTGGGCCATCCCCTCCACACCCAGTCCAGGACCCGGGAGATGACCCTATCTTTCTTGGAATGGTGTGCAACTTCTTGTGCCTGAATGGGGCGGTCAGGAAGCAGCTCCAGGCTCATAACCTCTTGTGCAGGTGCTGGGTCGGGGCCTGTTTCCGGTAGTGGTAGCCTGCTGAGGGCGTCTGCATGGCCCATCGCCTTTCCAGGGCGGTGAATCAGTGCATACTGGTAGCTGGCAAGGAAAATTGACCACCTGAGGACGCGAGGAGACAGCACTTGGGGGGTCTGCTTTTCGGGGGCAAACAAGCCAAGCAACGGCTTGTGGTCAGTCACCACAGTGAAGGGCCGCCCGTACAAGAAATCATGGAATTTTTTTACTCCCTTCACGATTGCCAGACCCTCCTTGTCGATTTGCGAGTAGTTCCGCTCGGTTTCGTTGAGTGTCTGGGAAAAGTATGCTACCGGTACCTCTCTTCCATCCGGGAGTTGGTGTCCCAGGACAGCGCCGATGCCATAGGGCGAGGCGTCGCATGCTAGCACCACCGGCAGCCTCTCGTCGAAGTGTGCCAAGACCGAGTTTGAGACAAGCAAGTCCTTGACTGCCTGGAATGCGGCCTCCTGGCGCTGGCCCCACACCCAAGGGGCCCGCTTGTCCAGGAGTCTGTGTAGGGGCTCCGCTACCGCCGCCTTGTGGGGAAGGAAGGAATGGTAAAAGTTCAATAATCCCAAGAAGGCCTGAAGTTCAGTCTTGTTCTTGGGCGCTGGGGCATCACAAATGGCCCGTACCTTGTCCCCAGTCGGGTGAACCCCTTCTGCATCCACCATAAATCCCAGAAAGTCCACTTGAGGCACTCCTAGTAGACATTTTTCCCGCTTCACCTTGAGACCCGCCATCTGGAAACGGTGCAGAACAGTGCGGAGGCGGTCCTCAAACTCCTCTGGTGTGGGCCCGGCAATCAACACATCATCAAAGAAGGGGGTGACACCAGGAATCCCTTTAAGGAGAGAGTCCATTAGATTCTGGAATATGCCTGGTGCCACGCTGACCCCGAATTGCAGCCGCTTTACCCTGAACGCTCCTCTGTGCGTCACAATCGTCTGTGCCTCTGCTGTGGCCTCATCTACTGGCAGCTGTTGATATGCTTGGGCCAAGTCCAGCTTGCCAAAAATTTTCGACCCAGCCAGGGTGGCAAGGACATGGCTGACCACTGGCACTGGGTATGCATGGGCCATGAGGGCCTTGTTTATGGTACATTTGTAGTCTGCGCAGATGCGGACCGAACCATTAGGCTTGACGGGTGTGACGATTGGGGTTTCCCAGGGGGCATTAGGCACCGGCTCCAGCACTCCTTGCTCCACGAGTCGGTCCAATTCCTCGTCTATACGGGGTTTCAGGGCGAATGGGACCCGGCGGGCCTTGAGCCTGACTGGTCGTACTGCGGGGTCAAGCTGTAGAGCAATGGGGGGCCCCGTATACTGTCCCAATTTCCCATCGAAAACCCCCGGAAACTCCTTGCATATGGCGTCCACGTCCACTTGTAAGCTCATGTGGTTCACCCCGGTGATGGCTAGTCCCAGTGGTCCAAACCATGCCAACCCCAGTAAGCTAATGTAGGGGCCCTTGACCACAAGCAAGTCCAGTTGCCGCGTCCGCCCTCGGTATTGCACCCTGAAGGTCCCCACCCCCATTGTGGGGACCTTACGTTTCTGGAAGTCCCGGAGGGTGAATGGGGCCGGCCTGAGTTTGGGACCCCCAGTAGGACACAGTTTCCTTAAGGTCCTTGTCGAGATTATGGATAGAGTTGAACCCGTGTCAAGCTCCATGCGGCATGGGGCCCCCTCTATCTGTACCTCTACATAAATTTTCTCTACGTTGGGGTGGGGCAACTGGTATACCTGGAAGTCTGTGAGCTCCGTCGAGTTGCCTTGGTGCGTTGGGCCCCGGGACCTGGGGCTCTTGGATTGGTCATCTGATGCCTGGCTTCGGGTGGGCCGAGCCCGACACACCCGGGCGATGTGTCCCAATTTTCTGCACTGCCTGCACTCTGCGTTGCGGAAACGGCAGGTCCTCCTCTCGTGACTTTCTCCACAGCTTGCGCAGTTCCCTCCTTCTCGTCGAGGCAGCTGTGGTATGTGGGCTGCTTGAGTGCGCTGCTGTACTCGGTGCACCTCCTCCCTGTCGGATCCCGAGTCGTTGGTGAGGTCTTCGTGGTGGACCCTCGGTTGGGACGGCTGGCTCAGCCGTGCCTCTTGCGTCGACCTCTCAGCAGCTTCCGTTGCCAGGGCCTCCTCCAGAGCGACCTGGAACGTTAGGTTCTTCTTAGCGTAGAGGCGTCGTTGCAGCTTCTCATCCTTCAGGCCACCGACGAGGCGGTCACGAAGCATGTTCTCCAGCTCTGAGAAGTTGCAGAACCGGGCAGCTTGGCGGAGAGAGGTCACAAACCCAGTTATGGTTTCCCCAGGGGCTTGCCGCTTTGCGTAGAAGGCATTTCGACAAGCCACCACTGAGGGCTGTGGCGAAAAGTGCCCCTTCAGCTGTTCCATTATTGTTTTGTATGGAACAGTAGCGACGTCTTCAGGCGCAAGGAGAGCCCGGGCGATTTCAAATGTCTCCTCTCCGCAGACGCTGAAGAATATTGCCCTCTTCTTGGCGTCTTCTTCATCGGTGACCCCTTTGGCTTCTAGGAGGAAGGTGAAACGGGAGGCGTACGCTTCCCAGTCTCCAGATGCTGGGTTGAATGGCGAGAAGCTGCTGTCAGTTGCCATTCTGAGTTCCTTGTGTCCCGGAGCTGAAGCCTGGATACACGGTGCGAGGCAGCGGTGCGGCAGGTGGCGGTGCTGCGGTGCTGTGTGTGGCAGTCAGCTCAGCGGGATCCCACCTTCGTCGCCAGTGAAATATACTCAGAGTCGCAAAGTGATTTCATGCTCTTTATTCAGCTCATAGTGGTGAGGAGGAATGAATGACTGTCCCCTCAAAGTATCTGCTTTATATACATTATTTACACAATGGGCTGCACATGATTGGCTAATTCCAGGATTCTACTGTAGGCCAATCAGGTTGTGGATTCACTTCTATCTGGAGCATGATTGGGTGGTTCCTGCTAACCAATCATACTGCTGCATTGTTCTAGGACCAATCAGACTGCTGCATTCTGAATCCTATTGTTCTAGGACCAATCAGACTGCTGCCTTTTGGAGCCTATTGTTCTAGGACCAATCAGACTGCTGCAGTTTGGATCCTATTCAACTCAGTACATAACACCCTGTATTTGCATTAGGGTAAAGTAACTGCCTTTTGGTTCCAGAGGGTACAGCTACTATTGGTTCATTTAAGCTGCTGTATTTGGATCCTCTGTCTTATTGGTTGCCTCCAAAAGGCAGGACTGTGATTGCCTGATATTGTTCCCTCCAAAATGTATCCTTTCTATCTAGTTCCCTGTCCCTATAAATGTAGCTCTCCCCTCCTCAGTCTTCAGTCTTGTTGCGTTAATAAAGAAGTGTTACTAGAGAACTGTCTCCAGCATAATATGTCAAGAGAGCTGAAGTCACAAACCCCACGTCACAACAACTGGCGACGAAGGTGGGATCCGGAATGCTGAGGAGCGGTTAAACGCAGCCCTGCCTCAGAGTCCGGATTGTAGCTAAGAACAAGACTCACTGGCCAGCTGAGAAGACGACCCTGCCCACAGGACAATGGAGAGTCCAAGGGTATTGGAGCCCTTCCAGCCATCAGAGCCCCACACGTGGGAAGACTACGTCGAACGCTTCGAGTTCTTCGCAGTGGCTCAAGGGATCACCGATGCCAGCAAAAGAAGGGCCACATTCCTGAGCTACTGTGGGCCTGAGACCTTCAAGCTGGCCAAGGCATTGCTTGCCCCAGCGAAGCTAAGTGAGACATCTCTCAAAGATATTCTTGCCTGCCTAACAAGCCATTTAGCGCCTACTGAGACCAAGATGGCCCGGCGGATGGAGTTTCATAAGAGGCAGCAGCGTGCTGGGGAGTCTGTATCTGCATTTCTAGCTGAACTGCGGAAGCTCGCTCAGCACTGCGACTTCCAAGATCTGGAAGAGACTTTCCTGGATCGGTTTGTCGGTGGTCTGAGCAGCAAGAAAGCCAGAAGACGCATTGTGGCTAAAGAAGAGGTTACCCTTGCTTCAGCCTTGAAGGAGGCCACCGCCACTGAGAATTATGAAAGAGAAGAGCTTGATGCCAGTCGCAGGGCCCCTAAGCCACAGATAGAAGTTGCGCATGCCATGGACGAGCTAGAGGCTACTCCGAGCCAGAGCCCAGTCCGTGGGGTCGAGTCAGTGCGTCAGGCCTGCACAGTGCACAAAGATCACCGAGGCAGGTGCCCTGGTTGTGGCGGAAACCATGAGCGGAAGAGTTGTCGTTTCCGGGATGCTATGTGCCGGACGTGCGGAAAGACAGGTCACATCGCCAGGGTCTGTAGATCGGCGGCGTTGGGAGCGACAGGAGCACCTAGACTGGAGCATCGCAGATCGGCCACAGCAAACCATGTTCTAAAGGACTGCAACTACGTAACGGAGATCAACGGGAGGGTCGTGCAGTTTCCAGCGCAAGGCAAGGCACACGTCAAGGTGAAGATTGAGGGTCAGCTGTGCGACATGGAGGTGGACTCCGGATCTGGATTCGCTATCGTGTCGGACCAGACCGCGAGGACATTCTTCCCCAGGGGTAAGTTGCCCCCTCTGGAGCCCTTCCCGGCAACTTTGCAGTCATACTCAGCGGGCCGCATCCATGTCATGGGAATGTGTGCCGTGAGAGTACAGTTCCGGGACAAACAGGCGGTACTCAAACTGGTGATTGCGAAGGGCAGTCGCCCCAGTCTCTTGGGCACTGACTGGTTTCCCGCCCTGGGACTGAGTATATCAGGGCTTAATTCAATCCAAACCTGCCCCGAGATGAGCGAGGCATTATACAAAGAATTTGCTGGTCTCTTTAATGGAAAACTGGGTTGTTATAAAGGGCCCCCAGTTGACTTCGAATTGGACCCGGGGGTGGCCCCAATCCGACTCAAACCAAGGCGAGTGCCATTTGCACTGCAACCCAAGATCGAAGCAGAGCTGGATAAATTGGTCAAGCAGGGAGTTCTCTCACCCGTGGACTCCGCTAAGTGGGAGACTCCAATCGTCACGCCCCTTAAAGCAAATGGGGAAGTTAGGATCTGTGCTGATTACAAATGTACTATCAATAAGGCACTCAGGGGAAATTCATACCCCATTCCAGTCGTATCACATCTGTTGGCTAAACTGGCTGGGGGCAAGGTGTTCGCCAAACTTGACCTGGCACAAGCTTACCAACAGCTGCCAGTAACCCCACAATCAGCGGAAGCACAGACTATTGTCACACATAAAGGGGCGTTCAGAGTTAACAGATTACAATTTGGAGTTTGTGTGGCCCCAGGGATTTTTCAAGGGCTCATGGAACGCCTGTTAAGAGGTCTGCCGGGGGTCTTGCCATTTTTTGATGACGTTTTGATTGCTGGAAAAGACCCACAGGAACTGGTTGCGCGTGTCCTTGCAGTGTTGCTCAAGTTCAAGGAGGTGGGGTTGCAACTAAAAAAGGAAAAATGCAGTTTTGGGGTGCCAACTGTGGAATTCTTGGGGTTTAAAATTGATGCATCAAGCATCCACCCCACAGATGCTAAGGTTAAGGCCATCATCGAGGCACCACGACCACAGAACAAGACGGAGTTGCAGTCATTCCTGGGACTTATTAACTTTTATCATTCGTTCTTACCCCAGAAAGCTTCGGTAGCTGAACCATTACATAGACTGTTGCAGAAAAAGAATGTGTGGCAATGGGGGCAGGAGCAGCAGAAGGCTTTTGACTCCTTGCGAGGAATGCTGAGTAGCAAGAGCGTCCTTGCTCATTATGATGAATCGAAGCCGCTGGTCCTGGCATGTGATGCCTCTCAATACGGTCTGGGGGCGGTGCTGAGTCATAGGGAACCGGATGGGTCGGAAAAGCCCATCTCTTTCTATTCCCGTACGTTGTCGCCCACGGAGCGCAACTATGCTCAAATTGACAAAGAGGCGCTTGCAATTGTGGCAGGAATCAAAAAGTTCCATGATTATGTGTACGGTCGTCATTTCTCCATTGAAACGGACCACAAACCACTGTTGGGGTTGTTCAACCCGAACAAACAAACGCCACAAATTCTCTCCCCCAGAATGTTGCGTTGGTCTATATTCCTGAACGGGTTCCAGTACACCTTGACCCATGTGCCGGGGAAACGGTTGTGCCACGCTGATGCGCTGAGTCGATTGCCCCTTCCTGGCGGGAGCAATGAGGATCCTGCTCCAGCGGAGCACATAATGGTGCTGGAAACACTTCCGGGGGCTCCTGTAACGGCTACTGATATTGCTGAGAAAACGAGGAAAGATGCTGTTCTCTCCCGTGTGCTCACTTGGGTGGGGAGGGGGTGGCCAGGTGGTCCGCATAAAGACAAATTCAGGCCTTATGCAACAAGGCAGCACGAGCTATCCATGCATAAGGGTTGTCTCCTGTGGGGAGATAGGGTGATCATCCAAGCACCACTGAGAAACAGGGTTCTTGAGACGCTTCACATGGGACACCCGGGAATGGTCAGGATGAAGTCGCTAGCCCGATGTTATGTGTGGTGGCCTGGAATGGACCAGAACATAGAGCAATGGGTACGAACATGCAAGGCATGCCAAGAGGTGCGGCCAGAAGTGGCCAGAGCACCAGTTCACTGGTGGGAGCAGTCCAGATCTCCCTGGAGCCGGCTGCACTTAGATTTTGCTGGGCCATTCCAGGGGAAGGTCTTTTTGGTTATCGTCGATGCATATTCCAAATGGTTAGAAGTGGCGATGGTCCCTAGCATGGCATCAGCTGCCGTAATCAAGGTGTTGAGGCAGCTGTTTGCAACCCACGGGTTACCTGAGACCATTGTATCAGATAATGGGGCAGCTTTTGTATCCCAGGAATTCAGGGCATTCTTGGCTGATAACTTCATAAGAGGGGTCACATCCGCGCCCTTTCACCCATCCTCCAATGGGCAGGCGGAGCGCATGGTAAGAACAGCCAAAGAATCCATTGCGCGCTTAATGGAGGGTAACTGGTCAGCTCGCATCGCGCGAATGTTATTTTTGCAGCATGCAACGCCATGTACTGCGACGGGCAAGTCGCCAGCTGAGCTGCTCTTGGGTAGAAGATTGGTAACGGTGCTGGATTATGTCCACCCGGATAAAATGCCAAACCGTAATTCAAGAGCAAACCCCCAGGCTGAGACTGACACAACAAGGTATTTCGCCCCTGAAGATCTGGTCTGGGTGAGGAACTATTCACGAGGTTCACGGTGGGTGGCTGGTGTGGTCACCCGGGCTAGTGGACCTGTGTCCTATTATGTGACCTTGGAAAATGGGCAAGTTTGGAAGAGACATATAGATCAGCTGAGGCGCCGGGCGCTCAGCAGGGAGGAGTCTGATAATTCATCCCTGGCTAACGACGCAGAGCTGCAAGACCAGAGTGAAAATGGCCCAGAGGTGCAATCACCAGGGGCTTCAGCAAATGAACCAGGGTCTGCTAGTCCTCAGGATGTGAGGTACAGGTAGGGGACCCTGAGATGTCTGGGACTCCATCTGTTCCTGACGAAACCCCTATAGCAGCCCCCCTACCACAGGTGACACCCAATCCAGAACCGACAACACCTGTTGTGAGGAGATCAAGTAGAAGTTGTAGGACCCCACAGTACCTGAGAGATTACGTCTGCTGTGCTCACTAGGGGGGGAGGGGTGTTGTGTATTGAGTCAAAGGATTTTATATCTGTATTATTATTGTCTGTATTTGCATTAGGGTAAAGTAACTGCCTTTTGGTTCCAGAGGGTACAGCTACTATTGGTTCATTTAAGCTGCTGTATTTGGATCCTCTGTCTTATTGGTTGCCTCCAAAAGGCAGGACTGTGATTGCCTGATATTGTTCCCTCCAAAATGTATCCTTTCTATCTAGTTCCCTGTCCCTATAAATGTAGCTCTCCCCTCCTCAAGCCTTAGTCTTGTTGCGTTAATAAAGAAGTGTTACTAGAGAACTGTCTCCAGCATATTATGTCAAGAGAGCTGAAATCACAAACCCCACGTCACAACAGAAGAGCTAGCCGCTAGGCAAACCAACCATGCATTACAAATATGCCTACAAATATGACACGAAGATTGGCAACAGCGACCCTGCCTGTGCTAACCTCTTGCAGACGACAGCAGTGCCTGGAGACGGGCGGTCAAGTCGTGTATCCACGGTAGTGACCAAAGGAAGAATGACCGCTGGGAGGAGCACAGTGATGCTGCATCAGCACCAGCACAACCAGATACCTTCATCTGCCCAGCGAAGGTTGCCACCCGTCTTATATAATACAGGATTGCCCTGTATTTCAGTGTAAAATTCTAGGTCATGTATTGAATCAATACAGGACACAGTTTGTCCTGTATTTCTGCTCTGCTGTGAGCTCTCTCTCTCTCTTGGGAGAGAGAGAGGACCTGAAATACAGAACAAAACTGTATCAATACAGGACGTAGCATTTTACATTGAAATACAGGACAATCCTATATTATATGGGACAGGTCACAACCATACATGGAGGCAGCAGATCTGATCTCCAAGGAATGCATTGCCTGCTCTTGCTGTGGTGGTGGTAGCAACAACAACAACTGCGGCATGCTCCTTGTAGGCTGGATGTGCCTCCTCCATAAACAGCTCCACACCCCACACACCCATGCAATGCCGTCTCTACAGCAGCCTTTCAGCATAGGATCATAGAATTGTAGAGTTGGAAATGACCCAAGGATCATGTAGTCCAACCCCCTGCAATGCAGGAATCTCAGCTAAAGCATCCATGACTGATGGCCATCCAACCTCTGCTTAAAAACCTCCCGGGAAGGAGAGCAGATAGGAGGTGCTGCTGGTCTCCTCCCATCCCAGGGAGGGAATGGCGGGGGTTGTTCTCTGGGGTCTCCTGGGCTCTGCACCTGCCTGGCGTGATTCACAAAGTGGGCCCCTCCCCTCCTGCGATGGCCTGATTTCCACTTCAACCGTCAAGTAAGGTTGACTTGATTCCCACTCCTGTTCCCATGTAGATCTTTATTCCTCCCTTGTTCCTGACATAGCTCTTAGTTTACACCTCTTCTTCCCTGCAGGGAGGGGGAGTATTCTGTGGTTTGCCTCAGGTGCCAAAATGTCTTGGGCCGGCCTTGGGCAGCACTGTAGCAGACATTCAGAGGAAGCTCTTTAGGGGCTGTGCAAGTATCGAATTGCACCAAGGCTTCTGGGAACAAGCAGTGTAATGGCTGATTCCCATCCATGGAATCACCAAACTTGGCTGATACCAGTGGCATGCCGGGAAATTATTTAGCGGGGGACAGTTAGAGCCAGAGGTGCCAGCTTGCGAGGACAATTGGGTGTGAGAATCACACCTCCTTCCCTAACCTGGGCAGAAGCTTCCCAGGGTTTGGGAAGGAGGCACCAGGGGAACATTTAGAGGACTAGCCTAGTCCCCCTAGTCTACTGACCATTATGTCACTGGCTGTTACCCAGCTCTGTCTCTATCCTTAGGAGAAACACATAGATAGGTTTCTTTTTAGGTGGAAAACGGGAATCAAGGAAACCAGACAAGTTTCATGTGAGTAAAAGTGGAAAATAAGTTTAGGTGGCTTGGTAAGTAAAAGTAAATAGAAGCCAAACTAGACAGCTTCACATAGCAGTTGGAGAGGGCTGTGAGGGAACATTCTCCAAGTTCAGTTGTCTGTTACCTCCTCTCCCATTTGCACACATACGGATTTTGGAATTTTTCTTATGGGCTTTTACTTTCAATACAATGTGACTTCTTAGTGAACAGGCATAGGATCAGGATGGGCTTCCCAAAATATGTTTAAGGGGATAAAATGCTAGGTTTGTGGAGGAAAAGTTGGAATATTTTGGGGTCTTACATGGAACCTATTCCTCTTTTACCTCATAATGACCCTGTGAGGTAGGCTGGTCTGAGAAATATCAACTTGTCTAAGATAACTAGGGATTTTATACCAGGTCTCCTCCGTCCAAGTCTGGAATGTTCATTCATGGCACCATGCTGTATTTCCATATTACAGTAATGGCTGAGAATTAGCAGTTATTTAATCAAGTGACATCTGAACCAACAGCTTCCTGGCTCACAGCTAATGCTCTCACCTACTATCCTTAACAGTGGTGCCATGTCCATGTTTGTAAGAACAAATAACACTGATTTGGGTTCCATTCTCTGCCATGGGTTTGTGTGTATTCTGCAAGCCTCTCTCTCTCAATTTCTAGTTGAATTACTCTGTATATATACTCTATATGGAAAAGTGTAATGGATTGTCCAACTGTCGTTTGAAGTCTTTTTCCTTGAAGTTATGCAGGCTTAAGCTACCTATGGTTTTTTTAACGTGTGTGACACTGAGTCACTGGGCCTCACGACTTTCTTTATAAGGAAATAAACCTGCTGGCCACAGTAGAATGGGCAACACTAACGACTTTTGAAATTAATACGTTTATGGATGCAATTGGATCTTGCTTCTTGTTTCTACTTTGTGCTTACACAGAGCCTAATATTTATATAGCCCTTCACATCCATTATGTAAATGGGTTAGGGCCTAAGTAGTTACAGGATGGCTATCCCCAGTATCTGCAAACTCCCTATATTAAAATGTGTGAACATTTAATGTAGCACAGGTAGCCCACACACACATTATTTCACCTGAATATTCCATGCAACTTTATGTGATGGATTCTTTGAATTGTTTCCCTTGTGTTCTCCTTGTACTGTGGATTATTAACAAATATCTCTTACTAACAACTATTTTTCCTAAAGACAGCAAAAGTGATTGTGATAGTAAAAGGCTATGGGTTTTCTTTATTACTTTATTTTTATTCATCTAATTCATCTTCATATTTCAAAAGAAATTGCAAAATAGTTTACAAATCTCAACAAAAATAAATTATTTGAAAATAAATTATTTGATTGTATTTACAGTACAATCTGTTAAATTGTGGGCGAACATATCAGATGACACAGCGAATCTTCAAACAGCTCTCGTTTATTCAAAGGCCAGAACAGAACTGAACTGAAGGGCTCAGTCAGCCTGCTTATATAGAGCTCCAGTACAGGTACCTTGTTACTGTAACAACTTTCTAAAACTATCCAATCACTGAACGTCACTTTTGATCCTTCATTTGCATACAAACTATCCAATCACTGAATGTCACTTTCGATCCTTCATTTGCATAACTATCTACAGTATCCCCCTGCTGGCCCAGGGTGAGAACTTCAGTACATAACACAATCATTCTTTGCCTTGCAGTTCCTAACTCTCTAACATGCACGCTAATAATCCTGGTGTAATTTTAAGAAGATTTGCGGGTGTAAAAATAGTCATAGAAAAGGGGTTTGCCGTTACATTGTTACATTTTAACGAGACCAGAGAAATAAAGTTTCTCATAAGAGTTATACACATATTTATCTAGAGGTTCTACAAGTCACAATTAGCGTTGTCTTTATTATGGAAAGTAGCAAATACTAAGAGCAAAAGGCTTTATTAGGAAGAAAAAATAAGAGTAATAATGAATGAAATGGGTGGAGAAGAGCCTCACACGGTTTAGACAGTGCTTGACCTCAGAGTTAAATGTTGCATTGCCTTATTTCTTGCTTGAGCGTTTCAGTCCTTTCAAGGTGCAGTTTACATCAGAGTAAAGATAGGAACACAGGTGGCACTGTGGTCTAAACCACAGAGCCTAGGGCTTGCCGACTGGAAAGTCGGCAGTTCGAATCCCCGCAATGGGGTGAGCTCCCGTTGCTTGGTCCCTGCTCCTGCCAACCTAGCAGTTCGAAAGCACATCAAGTGCAAGTAGATAAATAGGTACTGCTCCGGCGGGAAGGTAAAGGGCGTTTCCGTGCGCTGCTCTGGTTCGCCAGAAGCGGCTTAGTCATGCTGACCACATGACCCGGGAAAACTGTCTGCGCACAAACGCTGTCTTCCTCGGCCTATAGAGTGAGATGAGCGCGCAACCCCAGAGTTGTTTGCGACTGGACCTAACGGTCAGTGGTCCCTTTACCTTTTTAAAGCCAGGCTGGTGCCCGGAGAGCTCAGAAGCCAGCCAAGAGGGTGCCCCAAATACGACCTCCCTGGGTGCAGGCCATGCCCGGGACTCCTGTTTTGCAGAGGGAGAGAGGGGAGAGCTGGGTGCACTCGACTTGCCAAGGGTTAAAAGGAACTGATCAGGGGCGCCGTTTGGGATACGGTTAGTGTCCTTTCTCTTCCCGCTTAGAGTGCATTAGGGAGACGGGGGAGTCCAGAAGTCCAACCTTTTTTCTGAAGGTGCTGTCAGATCCTTGGTCCATGGAGCCAGCATTTGTCTTCACTGACTGGCAGCAGCAAGCCAGGACTTCGGGCCGGGGGTCTCTCCCACATGCCGGGGGCTGAGCTTGGGACCTTTTTTCTTGGACGCAAAGCATGTAGGAAAAATAGAACGGTTTTCATTTACAGTATTTGTTTCGTGAAACCCATACACCGCTATATTGGAGAGGGGAACCCCAAAAAGTGGTTTATGAAAGGATAAAACAGTAACATCACGACAAACGGAGAGAACCGCTTTCTGCAAACCTGGCTCCCCCCAGGCAGCCTTGACATGCCTCATTGCCTTTGGAGTTAAAGTCAAAGAGTTCAAGTTTCTCTTAGGGAGAAGCAGAGAAGGGGATTCTGGATACTGACCCCCCCCCCCCCGTGCTGCTTCTGTTGGAAAGGGGGCGTGGCTTAAAAAGTCTGGTTGTCCCACCCCTTCCCATTGTGCCCCACCCCTTTCCCTGCAAGGGGTCAGGTGAGTGCAAAATGCCTTGGGGTGCAGCAGGCATTTTGGGGTGGGGGCTGGGGGAGGATGAAATGCCAGTGGGATGATGGAGGGGGAGTTAGCAGGCAGGGAAGCTGCCGGGCAGAGAACCCCCACCCCAAATGAAGGGAGGTGGGTGGGTACACATTTCGAGTATTCCTAATAGCAATACAGAAATACAAATATTTCCTCAATTTCAGCTGAATTTCCTGCATTCCAGGGGGGTTGGACAACCTATTTCTTAATAGGTTTAATTGGGTTTGGTGCTTTTGTAACTGGATTTGTAATGCCTTTTAGTCAAATACAATAAATGATTGATTGATTGGTGAAAAAGTGCTTTTTGGCTGCAGAACATGATTCGCTTCCTGTTGAGTGTATTCCATTTGTAAATTGAGTCCCCTGCTGCTATGGGAAAGGACGTTTTGGTTTAAGAACGCTTTGGTCTAAGAACGGACTTCCGGAACGGATTAAGTTCGAAAACCAAGGTACAACTGTATATTGAAATAAGTGTGTTGAATCAAAAGTCTTAACAAAACATCTTTAAACAATGAAAAGGCACCAATCATTTCATTTCCTACACCCTTTATTTTACACCACTGTAAATTGTAAAAAATAAATAATTGGTGTTTGCTACTTAGATCAATCCGTATAGCTGATTGAGTAGAGCACGAGACCTTTAATCTCAGGGCCGTCCTTGGAGCCCCACGTAGAGCAAAAGATTCCTGCAGGGGCTGGACTTGAAGACCCTTGTGGTCCCGTCTAACTCTTCCATGATTCTGTAATCTAAGGGCATTGCTTTCAAGTGAAATCATTCTCTGCGCACTCACAGTTCAAACACATTCAAAGGTTTTAATAAAAAGTAATCTTTATTAGTTTTCCAGATGAAATACATTGTTTCCGAGAGATTTGCATGGAGAAATCTTTTCGATTCCTCAATAATAAGGGGCAGTGGGGTGAGGCTCATGTTTTACTGTAGTTTTATAATTTGTTTAATAACTATTATTATTATACTACCTCTGGAGCACAGATCTTCCTAACATGAGAAGCTGCTGAATTTCTGCCTGAGAGGATATTAGCTCAGCACTAGGCCTTATTTAGGAAATCTCTGTGCTTTCTTGCATTAAACACCCACAGGGCAACTTGCTGCATAACAAGATGAGACAAGTTTCATATTTCAAATTCATGTGGGCGGACAGTACAACGAAACAATAAAATAAGGAGCAGCTCTTGTTTATTAAGCTACCCCTCGATTCCTTAATTCTTTGGAACATTGACTTTGAGGCAAGCTACAAATTCTCAACAAAGGCCTTTGCCCCCCCCCCCCTGCCCCCAGTCCTGCACCTTCGCGCCCCCAGTTTGTTTGGAGCACCAGCGCGAGAGGCTGCAGCCTGGGAATTCCCTCGCCCTTCCCAAGGGAGCGGCAATGGTGGGCCCCACCAGGGAAGCCCAGGAACTCTGGGCTCGCTTTCGTTCGGCCCTCCTGGCTGGGCCCTTCTTTACTCCTCCCTACCACAGAGACGAAACAGCTCCTCGCTCGGCATTTGGGCCCGCCATAGAGGTGCCGAGGAGCAGAGCGCCCGGACCAATGGCGCTGTCTTATTGACCGGAACTTCCGAGGTGAGCGTGCGGTGGCCGCTCTAGGCTTTCCCCGCCCCTTTTCTCTCGGCGGCGCCTGGACCTGTGAGGAGAAGCCGGAAGCCGCGGGACTCGGGGCGACTCGGGTCTCCGTCCCCCTCGCCTGCCTCCTCTCCATGGCCCCGGGCAGCGGGGGACCCGCCAGTCCCCGGAGCCGCCTCCGCAGCCGGACGGCAGCAGCAGCAGCAGCGGCGACGGCGGAGCGGAGGCGGCGCCGAGGAGACCGGTGACGCCGCCTCTGCCGCTCCCCCGGCGCCTCCTCAGGCCCGGCCTGGGCTCCCTCCGCCATGGGCTCCCTCTTCCGCAGCGAGACGATGTGCCTGGCGCAGCTCTTCCTCCAGGCGGGCTCGGCCTACGAGTGCCTCAGCGCCCTGGGCGAGCGCGGCCTCGCCCACTTCCGAGACGTGAGTCGAGGCCACAAGAGGGAGGCGCGCGCCTTTGTTTGGTAGTTCATGGAATTTATAGGCTGCTTGATTGTCGTGGGGGGGGCGTGCCGAGAAGGAACCCCTCAAAGCGGTTTACAAAAAGACAGAACAATGAAATTATCACTTTTATTTTTTACAACCATTACTTTAAAACAGCGTTTCCCAACCTGGGGTCTCCAGCTGTTTTTGGACTACAACTCCCATCATCCCTTGCTAGCAAGACCAATGGTCAGGGATGATGGGAATTGTAGTCCAACAGCAGCTGGAGACCCAAGGTTGGGAAACACTGCTTTAAAACATGCAGAAAGTTAAAGGCCTGCATAGAATCGAGACTAAAAGCCCCTACAGTCTTTCTAAGCACCTGGGCAGGTTTGTCTAAGTAACAGCTTCTTCTTCCATCAGGCCCGGAAAAGAATGCAGCTTGTCTGGCTGTTAACCAGAAAGTTAGTGGTTCAAGCCCACCTAGTGACAGCTGTGGATAGGATTTCTGCCTTTTAGGAGGGTGGACTAGATGGCCATTGTGGTCCCTTCCAATTCTGCGATTCTGTGAAAGGTGCCTACCTAATATCAATAGGCAGGGAGTTCCAGAGCATTGGTGCTGCCATGCTCTGAACTGATGTTTCTTGAACTTGGGCCCCTAGCTGTTGTTGGACTACAACTTCCATTATCCCTGACCACTGGTCCTGCTAGCTAGGGATGAAAGGACTTGGAGTCTAGCAACATCTGTGAACCGAAGTTTGAGAAAGGCTGAAGTTGTGGAGCAGTCTTAAAAAGAAACCGGGCAGCCCTGTGAATAAGTGGAGAAGAGGTGTGCTCCTTACAGTTGACGCTGGAGGCTCCAGCTCCTGTCAGCCTCAACCAGCATGGCCAAAGTCTGCAGATAGCGGTGAGTTGCCCAGAAATATTGGGGAGGACGCATACTGTAGAGATGGAGGGCAGGATTCAGCTCCCAGCTCAGTCTTCTTGTGGGCTGATTGCCATCTCTCAGGCTTACTTACCTCACAGGATTGTAGGTTCTTTCTGCCTAAGTGTTGAAACTTATATTTGTCCCCGTTAAAATTCATTATTTAAGTTTTGGTCCAGTTCTTCAATCTTGTTAAGGTCACCTTCTATCCCAATTCTGTCTTCAGCGGCATTGGCTACCCCTCCCACTTGGGTGTCACTTGCAAAGAATAATAATATTAATAATTTATTATTTATACCCTGCCCATCTGGCTGGGTTTCCGCTCTGGGGGGCTTTCAACAGAAAGTTAAAATTACAAATTTGATCAGCATCCCCTCAATACCTTTATCCAAATTATTTATAAAGATGGCCAGGATCCATTGTATCGTCCAGCTAGTTCTGTATGTGTGAGCCCAATTTTTTTGTTCTCACAAGCCTAGGAAAAAACAGTCTAGGAAAAAACTTTTAGTGCTCTTGTATAACCAGGTGCTTAACTGGGAATAGTGAATGATTTGCTGTTATGCATTGTATTAGGGGCCCCCGTTGTGGGTTTTGTTGTTTAATTGGGTCCTACTTTCCAACATTTGGGATGCTCCATACAACATTTCTTCCATGCTGGTAATAGGAATGGCCAGGGTCCAAAACATTTACTGATTAACAGAAGTCGTTTGAGAAGTTCATTATTTCCTTGTCTTTATTACATTTGCTTATTGGTTTTATGACTCAGACATTCTAAGCCTACCTTTAGAAGCTGGTGAACAGAATATGGAATTATGGCTTGGCTCTTGAGCAAAGGTCTTTAAGATGTTAGTTCATAATTTATTGTGTTGAAATAATCATTTGCTTGACCCTTTGTTTTACATCTGTCTTCCTGCAGTTTTTGCAAAAACCACTTTCTCACTGAAGCACTAATATCAGATTAACACTTGAACTAGTTTCAGTTTGAGGCTTAATATATATTTATTCATATATATATTAAGGCTCAAACTGAAACTAGTTCAAGTGTTAATGTGGTTTTTGCATATCTGCTGTAAAACTGCAGGAAGACAGATGTAAAACAAAGGGTCAAGCAAATCCTCATTTATGTGCATTGTTATTTGTTCATTCCTGTGCACCTGCACAGTGCTAGGTACCTGGAGGTGGTAGCTGGAAATGGGGAGCACCTGGTCAACCAAGCCCCACTGCCCCTCCAGTTTGTGGGAGCTGGAGGTGTGGCGGAGCTGGCCCAGATGCTACGTGTTGGTCAGCTGAGCCCCGCTATCAGCCAGCTCCTGTGAGTGTCAGCTGTCCCAGCTCTGCTGCCTCTCTATCTTGCATGAGCTGGAGGGACCACGGGGCTTGTTTGAGGAGGACTCTCCAGAGTGCTCCCCATTTTATGTGATTTTGTATATGTGCACAGGCCCAGAATGGAACGGGGACTCACCTGTAAATTAAAATTAAGTGCATTGTTTTTACAATCTTGTTTGGAGGAGTCGATAATCTTCACTAGCCTCCTTTTAACCATAGTTTATCATACAATTTCCAGAGGGGTAGCTGTTAGCTTGCTGCACTTTATATTTATACCACCATAAACTTTGGTGTACCAGAGTCTGCATCCTCAGATGTTTTTTCATTAAAAAATTGTATTGTGATATGTAATAATTAAGCACCATAGATATTTTGTACTATTTAACACTTATAGCCCAAACTTCTACACATGTTTACTAATACTGTAGAAAGCCAATTTTCAGACCTGGAAACTGAGCATCCATGTGGGTTTCCCTCATGTTAGGGTTCATTCACCTTTACTTGTAGAGAAAATTATTTAGCCCCTGGTTATGTTGATTGTCTTACACTTTTGTGTGGTTCTATGTTAGAGAATTGTAAATTACTAGTGTAGTCGTGTAGATGACTATTCATGTTGCAGCCTTCATAATTTTGTAAACAAAAGCTGTATTCAGAATTTAAATACTATAATACACCCCATACATAGATGTGTTTACTTACTGTAATGGAGCCCTTTGGCCAGGATTTATACAATGCAAAATATTTTTGTGTGCTTAAGGAGGGTTTGGGTTTCTATTCCTTTAATTAACATACCCCGGACGATGGCACACATAGGTTTTTGAGACTGAGAATTTCAAAAGCAATGCAAGGGATCTTCTGTTCACAGAAAAGTGGTATAAACTTGTAATGTAGTACTAATGCTTGGGTACCCTTCAATTTTTTAATGGAATTTCTTCTAAAAGAAGAAAAGTATTTTTAGCAGGATTAGGGGTGAGGGAGGGTTGATCTCAGAACCTGGATGTTTGATTGTGAACATAAGAACAGCTCTGAGGGATCAGGCCAAATGCTCATGACTCCAGCATCCTGTTTCCATGTGAGCCAACTAGGATGCCACCATTCTCTCTCCACTCATGATTCCCAGCCACTGGCATTCAGAAGCATCCTGTCTCCAGCAGTGGAGTGAGAATGGAGGTGAAAATAGAATGGCTGTTGGGTACCCAGTTTCAGCTGATTTTGTAATACGTGTCTCTAGAATTGATTTTTGCAAACCAGGGAATGGGAATCTGGTACCCTCCAAAGTTAGTTATTGGTATGAGCTTTCATGTGCATGCACACAAAAGCTCATACCAATAACTAGCTTAGTTGGTCTCTAAGGTGCTACTGGAAGGAATTTTTTTGTATTTTGTTTTGACTACGGCAGACCAACATGGCTACCTACCTGTAACTGGTACCCTCCAGACATTGATGGACTCCAATTCCCATCACCCCCTGGCAGCATAGTCCAGGATTGTAGGCGTTGTGCTTCAGCAGCATCTGGAGGGCCCCAGGTTCCCCACCCCTACTGTAAATATTGATGCAAAGGGCTTTTAAGTTGGATCTTGGGGCAAATAACATTTTTCTTTTTTCCAGCTCAATCCAAGCACCAGTGTCTTCCAACGGAAATATGTGGGTGAAGTAAAGAAGTGTGAAGAGATGGAAAGGATACTTGGTAAACTTGGGAACTGCAGGGTGGCTGACTGCTTCTTCATCATGCATTAAACACTGGGGGAGGGAGACATACCTGATTACCCCGGCAAAAGGCTGTTCCTCTGTAGGGAGGTCCATTTCAGGGTCACATTTCACATGTGTCATAGAATTATAGAATTGTAGACTTAGAAGGTGTTTCAAGGGTCACCTAGTCCAACCCCTTGCAATGCATGCAGGAATCTCCAACCTCTGCTTAAAAAACTCTAGTGAAGGAGAGTCTACCACCTTCCAAAGGAGTCTGCTCCATTACTGAAGAGTGCTTACCATCAGAAAATTCTTCCTTTCTTGCAACTTGGATCCATTGGTTTGGGTTCTACCCCCCAGAGCAAGAGAAAACAAGCTTGCTCCACCCTCCATTTGACAGCCCCTCATTTATTTGAAGATGGGTATTATATCTCCTCTTAGTCTCCTCTTCTCCAGGCTAAACTCCCTCCACCGATCCTTATAAGGCTTGGTTTCCAGACCCTTGCATCATCTTGGTCGCCCTCCGGCACACGTTCTAGCTTGCCTCTATCCTTAAGCTGTGGTGCCCAGAACTGGACATAGCATTCCAGGTGGGGTGTGGCCAAGGCAGAATAGAGATGCACTAGTATTTCACTTGATCTGGACACTATACTTCTGTTGATGCAGCCTGGAATAACAATAGCTATTTTGTGCTGCTTTTGGGGGGCTCATGTTTCACTGAGATAGGTGTGTATTCTGTAGTCTACCAATTTGAAACTGAGTTTACCTAGGCAAGAATAGTGGCTGAGGTCCAGGCCCAGTTCTTGTTACTTGAAGCCACCCTTGCTTCAGCTTTCATGTTTATTTCCCTTTCCAAAAATCGGAGCTGTTGGTTCATTCGATCATTTCCCGCTCCCCTTGGCCTTTCAGGGAAATGAGATAAGCCTATTAACAAACAATGTGATTAGAAGCTATTTAAATCCTTAGCATTGCTGAAAGCATTGCTCTGTGTTCCAGATTGCATTCTCATGCTTTTAAACTGCTGGCTTGACACAGTTGTTAGTTTTACCAAGTGCTCAGATTTTGAAATTTGCTGTCAGGTGACTATGTAAGTGACCCACCTTCAACAGCTTTGTCAAGTGTTAAATTGCTCCATACGTGTATTGCTTGGATTATGGCATTGCTCTTTACATGAGGTTGCTCTTAAGTTGGAAACATCAAGTGGTTCAAAATGCGGCTGCAGGGATGTTGATAGGAGTATGATGATCAGATAACTAACACCTGCTCTGTGCAACTTATTCTTGTAGCCAATGGATTGTATCCAGATTAAATAAATTCCAGTTACAGATAGGTAGCCGTGTTGGTCTGCCATGGTCAAAACAAAATAAAAAAATTCCTTCCAGTAGCACCTTAAAGACCAGTTGGTCTTTAAGGTGCTACTGGAAGAAATAAATTCCACTTTGTTCCCATTGAAATCAGTGGGACTTAATGGGACATGTCAGTGAATTAAGTCCCATGGATTTCAGTGAGGCGTAAGTGCAACAAACAGTGTGGATCCAAATCAGTTTCTTTTTGGGCTCAAATTGTAGGGGTGAATCTGACCTTTAAAGCTCTAAAAAGACCTTGAAGGGATATTCAGCTATGCTCTCAGTTTAGACCCAGTGAAATTTAATGAACATGACTAAGTGTGAGGGAAACTTGGTTGAATCACCATCTGTAAAGCCCAAGATCCAATTATCCAAAGTAGCATCCTCTAATCTAGTGCCCTCAGGTGTTTTGAACTACTGCAATCTATAATAATAATAATAATAATAATAATAATAAATTTATTATTTATACCCTGCCCATCTGGCTGGGTCTCCCTAGCCACTCTGGGCTGCTTCCTACAACATATTAAAAATACAATAAAACATCAGACATTAAAAAACTTCCCTAAACAGGGCTGCCTTCAGATGTCTTCTAGAATTCAGATAGTTGTTTATTTCCTTGACATCTGATGGGACCAAACCTGTGACCAAACTAGCTGGGGCTGATGGGAATTGTAGTCCAAAATTACTTCGATGGCACTACGTTGGGAAAAGATGCTCTCAGACAGAGGTGGGGAACCTCTGGCGTGTGGACCAAATTTGTCCCAGTGGCCCAACTACTCTACATCTTATGTCACATAGAATCATAGAATTGTGGGGTTGGAAGCGACCCTGAGGGACATCTAGTTCAACCCCCTGCAATGCATGGTGGGTAGAGACACAGCAGCAAAGAAACAATTGGAAACTTTAAAGTTTTCTTCCCTGTTTTTAACCTTCCTTTTTCAACAAGCCTTTTAAGTGGAGATTTTTGTCCCAGTCTGTATTGGTTTCGGAATTGTTTTATATTTAAATTCTTTTAATTGTTTGTATATATGTTCTTATTACTTTGGGAACTTTCATAGGAAGTGATTAATAAAGGCAAATAAATAAATTATTGATGATTTCTAGCTTGCAGCCTCTGCAAGGCAAGAATTGAACACATTCTACTGTACATCTCAGTTCACATGGTGTAACATTGTGGCCTGACAGGCTTATGGAGAGGCCTCCTTGAGCTTTGGGAGCCCTGGAAGGTATTTAGCACCCTCTGCAGTGCAGAGTATTCCCAGAGCAGTAGCCAAATGTGGCCAAGAATTCCCCAAGGATAATAACCCTGAGAGTTGAAAAAATTCCCTATTCCCTAGCAAACCTTTCGTGGAACAATATTCCTTGAGTTAGAATACTTCTTTGAAAGAATTTCTTTCCTCTATTCCAGGATACCTTGTGCAAGAAATTAAGAGAGCGGACATTCCCCTACCAGAAGGAGATGTTACCCCTGCTGCCCCTCCGTTTAAGCAGATGCTGGAGATTCAGGTACTTTGTGGAATGGGGATCTTCTGGAATTAAATGGTAGTCATAGATCCACTTATTTTCCTTTATTTTGGGCCAATTGTGAGAGCTTGCATGCTCGGAGTCCCAACTTTCCTTCAAGAAGCTCATGAGTAGCATTTTAATCTTGTAACAACAACCGTGTGAAGCAGTTTAGGCTGAGGCACTGACTTGTTTGGGCCCATCCAGTGAGCTTAGAGTCATTGAATAGAGAGTACAGATCTTTCATCCTGGTACAGAATTAAATCAATAGTTGCCAAAGAAATACTAAATACCATCTTCATTTTTGTGTGGTAAATTGGGGCTTAGTGGGTTTTCTTCTGTTTGAGTCACAGTAGTGGGACTGATTGGGAATACCAGTGAGTTGTGGTACCTACTTATGATATATGCAGGTGCCCAGAGCTTGCAAACATCATGAGGTGCAACTGGTTGACTGAAGGGGGCAGGCAGAGTCACAAAGGACTGGCCACTTCAAAAGGCCAGGGATGGAAGACAGAGGCAGAGAAGAGGAAAGAGCAGTGCAGTGTTGCAGGAAGGGGAAAGACGGAGAGGAAGAAGGGAAAGCTGTATACTTTAGGTAAGGGAAACAGACAGGAATGAGTTTGAGAAGCAGACTATTGTGAAGCTACCAAATTTTACATTATGGAACTGAGACTCAATTGAGATTGAGAGTGATTAGCTAACTCCCCAGTGGTTTGACATGACCCCCAAAGGTGTACTCCTCCAATGTCTTGTGAAACAGACAGATGCCAACAATAAGCTTATTTCAGAAAGTAATATTGAGCCTTGAGGATTTTGTACAGTAGACCCAGTGCTAGCCCAGCACTGTATGACTGTCATGGGACTTGTGGCCATACAACATCTGGAGCCAGAATGGGAATGCACTTTTGCCCTTGTATTACAGGAGCAGTTGCAGAAGTTGGAGGTGGAGTTGAGAGAAGTGACGAAAAATAAAGAGAAGCTGAGGAAGAATCTCCTTGAGCTGACGGAATATACCCACATGCTACGGGTCACCCGGTCCTTTGTCAGAAGAACTGCTGAGGTACTGTTACCGTTGCATGGCAAAGCTCCTTAACTTGGGTGTACAGAAGGGAGGCAGTGAGCCACAGGCCAGTTTCCGGGGCCCACCTAGTACCTGATAATGGCTGCAGGATTCTTGCAGCAGTGGGCCTTGCTGCAGTCCTGTGAGGCACTGAATGCCATTGAATGCAGGCAAATGCAGTAGCCTTAAGCCTTGTTTCCCATCTCTCTTGGTGATCATCACTCCCTTGTGATTTGGGCACAGCCCTAGCACATTTGAAGAAGTGTTTCCTTTCATTTTTTTCTTTTTAGTTTGAGTCCTGTTTACTTACGAATTATGAAGAATTCCCAACTTTAGAAACGGACCGCTTAGTCGACTACAACTGCATGCATAGACTTGGTGCCAAACTGGGGTAAGTGATGAAAAAGTCTATACAGTCATACCTTGGATCTGAATGCCCTGCGAGTTGAATGTTTTGGCTCCGAATGGTGCAAACCGTCATTCCGGTTTGCAAATGTTCTTTGGAATCCAAATGTCTGATGCGGCTTCTGATTGGCTGCAGGAACTTGCCTTGGTTTCCAGATGTTTTGGAAGTTGAATGGATTTGCGGAACGGATTCTGTTCATTGTCCGACGTACAACTGGGCACTTAACTGTTAATAATCATTTCGCATTTATATGAAGATGAAGACCTGACTGCTTCGATGGTGCCACAGATATGGCAAATTTTTGGAATAATTTAGCTCTTCTTTAGTCTTTCCCTTCTAGTGAGGAAGTGAGGCTGCATTAATCCTATTCGTTTATGTGTCATGCATGCGGGTGAGTGCTTGCATGAGCATAGTTTTATGTAGTTAACCTGCCTACTCCAAAGTAAATCCCAATAACCTCAGTGGATTTTACTCCCTAGTAAGTGAGTTCAGATTTGCAGCCTAAAAACCGTTTCAGAGCTTCAAATTGACAGTATTAACACTTGGCACCAATCAGTGTCGTACTGAATTGAGCTCTACATGGTTTGATATTTGATAGCCAATTGTGTTTCCTTCATGTGCCTATTGTGTTTTTAAGTAAGGAGGAGATTAGTAGATTTTAAAAATTGTTATAAGTGCTGGAATCTTGTAGCTCACTTGGTATGACCTTGTGTAATTTTAGTGGTTTCCATGTGCACCTCAGTGGAAGAGGCATTTTAGTTTACAGATAATCTGTGAATGCCCAGCCCTTCCTAACTTCACTGGCATGTAATGATAGAATATGGTATCCTTTCTGGTCCAAATGCTCATGTAATAAAATTTAAAGTTTGCTCTATAGTATACTTTGTATTTTTTTTTAATGTAGATTTATATCTGGCTTAGTTCACCGAGCAAAAATTGAAGCCTTTGAAAAAATGCTATGGCGAGTCTGCAAAGGATATACAATTGTTTCTTATTCAGAACTGGATGAGTGCCTAGAAGATCCAGATACCGTGAGTAATCAGGATAGATAAATAATGCAGCCTGTTTCTGAAGGTCGGTGCTGGATCAGCCCACCTCCTCATCTAAATTAGACATCTGCATGCAAAGTATATGTGGCTAATCGGGTGTTATGGCTGGATCCAAAGCAAGTTCATCACACTTGGATCCTGTAGAAATGTAGTATTTATTATTTAATAGTATTTCTATTCGGTTTTTTTAGCTGAAGAGGCTTCCAGACAGCTTACAATAACTTATCCCACTATGTGAAAAGTGTGACTTGCTTACTTAATATCCAAACCATAATGTTTAACTGTGACTTGTTTTTCTAAACCATGCTTAAGCTTTTATGTCTGAATAGCTAAAGCATGTTTAAAGATCAGCTACAAACCAGTACAGTATATGACAACATGATTTGAACTGGGTTTGAACTGAGTTACTTCTGCAAGAAGTAAACCATGGCTGAAAGGTAGCTCTGAGGAAGAGATTACAAACTTTCACATCTGGTTTTGAATAAAATGCAATGTGTTTCATCTGAACCTTAAAGTATGGTTAATCTTAATGATGGCTTGTTGAAACAAGCTAACTTTGTAGCTCACAGTCTGAAGCTTCAAACAAACCATAGTTAAGGGCAGTATTTTTTTTCTGAGGATAGTCAAAGGCAGGGGTCGACAAGGTTTACCATGCCTGGGCCATTTCACTCCAACGGAGATCCCTCCGTGGGCTGGATTGCGCACGCGTGAGTGTGTGCGCCTGCTATTTTCAGCATCTGCGCAGGTGCGATTTCTGGCACTGCAGAAGCAAGTCCCTGTGCCATGCTGCGCCGGTTTAGCGCAGTGCATGGGGATTTGCCGAGCGGGCGGCTCGGTTTGGGGGCGACTCGTGGGCCGGTTAAACGACCCCCATGGGCCGCTTGTGGCTCATGGGCCTTAGTTTGCCTACCCCTTCTCAGGGGCATGCTGTACCCCCCCCCCATGTTAAAAGTGTTGCACTTACTGTAACAACTTCATGGTGAGTACTGGGACTTTTTTTCTTTAAAAATATTAAAAAGCACTGATTAAAGGCTTAAGATCAACTGACAAGGTACAGTTAATAAAGAATGGAAATGAAAGGTTCTGAACCCCTCCTCGCAGCTATGCCAGAGTTCATTCCTGTCTTGGCAAAAAATGGTTTCTTGTGATATTGTTCAAATACGGGCACTAGGCAAATGGGAGCAGTCTCAATAAGGTTAGCCATAATTTTGCTGTTCATTGGGGATTTTAAGAGTTAAGCTTGTACCAGAGCTTTGTGCATGTGGAATCTATTCACAGAATACAGAAAACCCCTATCGACCCTTTTTGTGTATCAGAATTCATTTTTAAAAGAAATTGTGCAGTTGGTTCAATATGAGTGGTTAGTCGATCACCAATAAAGTGGAACTGTAGGCCAAAGTTTAATTGAACAATTTATGTTTACTTTTCAGGGCGAACCTACCAAATGGTTTGTTTTCTTAATATCTTATTGGGGTGAACAGATAGGCCAGAAAGTTAAGAAAATATGTGACTGGTAAGAATTAACATACTTTAATTTGCTTTACTTTTTCCTACTGATATTTTTATATTTTGACCACTTTGTAAAATAATAACAGCATCGGCGTTGGGAAACTGAGTGTGCACCTGAAAACATGACTTTTGTGGCTACATATGTGCTTATTAATTGCATTTGTATCTTGCATTTCTTCAGTGGCAATAAGGTGACTTGCACAGGGTTCTCTGGAGGTTTCTTATTCAGGCATTGATCAGACCCAGGCCTGCCTAGCTTTAGTAAGGTGGCAGCATACCATATTTATGTGAATCTAATGCACACCTCAGTTTTCGAAACCTTGAAACCAAAAAAGTATTTGCTATGTTAGCAGTGTTTTTCAAGCTTGCAATCAAATCTAATGCTCCATCAAATCTAATGTGCACCCTATGTTTTGTGATGTAATTTGGCCAGAAATGGTGAGCATTACGTTCAATTAAATACAGTAATATTGATTTGACCATAACCCTGATCCTTACTGCATACCTGCAAATTATTCTTGGCAAAAAGTCTTTAAGTAGAGTTTGTCTGCCATTGTTGAACTTCTCAACCCAGAACCCCTGATAAAACTTACAAGGCGCCTTTGTTTCCTGGTACACAGTCTGACAGCTGCTGTGCTGATCCATCACCCTGGCAGACTTCTTCAGCTCTGTATCCAAAGTTGGGGAAGGGCTGCAGCTCAGTGGTAGAGCATCTGCCTTGCATGCAGAAGGTCCCAGGTTCATTCCCTGGTGTTTCCATGTTAGGGCTGGGAAAAGCTGCTGCCTGAAACCTGGGAGAGCTACTGCCAGCCAGAGTAGACAATACTGAGATAGATAAACCAGCGTTCTTGACTCAATATAAAGCAGCTTCCTAAATTCCAGAACTATTTTAGGCTTTGTTTTTGTGTTGTTTTTGCAAGACCAGATTAAGTTCCCACTGCTTTTGTTTTGCAGTTCTGCTCTTCTCTTCTTTGTTGGGCTCTTTTATGTAGACTATTTTTGTTTTTTTTGCCAGCTACCATTGCCATGTCTACCCCTATCCCAGCACCCCTGAGGAGCGCCGAACAGTTATGGAAGGACTCCAGGTTCGCATTCAGGATCTTCATATGGTGAGTAGAAAATTACTGGTGCACCTTGGAGGCACAAATCGTCTCATGGAAGAAGGTTAATACATAACCTACAGTTCTGAGTGCATGTTTAAAAGGAAGAGGTTGGGCCAGCTTTCAACCATATGGACTTTAATGTAAACGAGGGATGATCAGCTCCACTTTTTTTACAGGTGTTGGCAACAGTGGCTCTGCTTTCTGGGAACTCTTTACAGTTTATGAGCTGTTATATGTGTACTCAGGCATAGGATTTTACATATAAAATGTGTAGAAATCTAAAAGACAGACCTCTTCTATTCAGCACCTGACACCTGTTGTAGCTACCGCACTCTTCCATTCTATCAAAGGTCATTCCTACCTGTTTGGTCCCCTCCCTTTGCCTTTTAAAGTGCATTTCCTCTCCTCTTTCTATGTAGTTTCTCAGAACAAATAAAAAGGGCGATACTTTATTTGATAAAAAATAAACTGCTTGGGGAAAAAATCTTGGTTGTATGGCTTGGAGAAAATAAGACACTTCCCCAACTGCCTGGAAAGAAATTGGTTGCCATCTGTGCGCGCGCTCTCTCTCTCTCTCTCTCTCTGTGTGTGTGTGTGTGTGTGTGTGTGTGTTTGTAAGAGAGAGTGAAAGCATGTGTATAAACTCAAGCCAGAATATAATTACTTGCTTTCCAGTAGCTGTACTGGTCTGTTGTACTAAGAAAATAATTTCTCTTGATACCCATCCAACCCAGTGGGACTCACTTCTGGGTAGATCTGCAGAGGCTCTCTGAAAATTCTGCTGGTTCCTAACAAAGGGCCAGCTAGACAGGTGCAGCTTTGTAGTCTCAGTGTGTGGATGAGACAGTGGTGTTGGGAGGAGTGGTTCGGGTTTGTTAGATATTGGATAACTTTCCGATACAAGGCGGGCCAGTGCAAAATGGATGGGCTCCACTTGATCTGGGATGGAACCAGACTGCAGGCTTCCCACTGGCCATGATGATAACAGGTCCTGGACTAGATGGGCCATTGGGCTGCTCCACTTGGTTTGTCTTACGTTTGTGTGTTGGCAGTTCAAACTGGAGGTAGGCATGTGGGTGAACTGTATTAGGGCGGCCTTTATTCTGGAGTAGCTAATCCAGAAACCGATTTTACCTGAGGGAATGTGCCCCTTGATGGAAAGACTGTACAACCCTACTCTATTTCTTACAACTTGAAAGCATTTTTAGTTGGGCTGCCTGAAGCCAGATGGAATAGCTTTTGAGCTGCCAGTAGATAAAATCAATACTGAAAGACCTATGTGAGTATAGCTAGCGAGGGCAGTTGTGTGAACTTTGTATAAAGTTGCCCTGATCGTTCAGTGTTCTTGTTATAGTTTTAAATATTTTTCTAAAAACAACCACAAAGGTACTGCATAAAACTGAAGATTATTTACGGCAAGTTTTATGCAAGGCGTCTGAGTCTATCTACACCTGGGATGTCCAAGTGAAGAAGATGAAAGCCATTTACCACGTGCTGAATCTCTGCAGCTTTGATGTCACCAACAAATGCCTTATTGCTGAGGTCTGGTGCCCAGTGGCTGACCTGCCAAACATGCGCCGAGCCCTCGAGGAAGGATCTGTAAGTGATTTAAATTTTAGTTTGCTTTATTTATTTTTATACCACTTAATTATTAACATTTCTAATCAATGTACGTAAAAACAATGCACAGAAAATGGGACAATAAAATTTATCATAAAACCAGACACCCTCTTAAAGTGCCTGCTGGAGTAAAAAGGTCTGCATCATGTGCCTGACGTTCAGCAAGGAGACTGTCTGTCTTCATCTCAGCAGGGAGGGAGTGGGCTTGGGACCCACTGCACTGCGCTGAATGTACTGAATGGTAGGAGAGAATGTTGCACTGGCAGCATGTAGCATTCAGGGTTTTCAGTATGAATGATAAATTACATGCATTTCTTTATAAATAGAAGGGAGGAGGCTCTGAGTTGCGTGGGTAATGAAACTCGGTGCCTTGCATGAACAGGTTATGGCTGAAGTTCAGCAAACAGCAAGGCTTTCTGAGGATTGTCTGTAGACCTCTGTGGACATCAGGTGAGGTGGAAGGCTGGAGTTGCACAGGCTCGCCCTGGCTGACATACATACATTTGGATCTCATGGTTACAGAGGAGGGGTTTGCACACCTAGTTCTGAAGCATGTACTCTAGCATGTGAATGACATGGAGAGTTTTGTATGTGTACATCATCAGAGCTGGGGTGGCTCAAGTCTGACTCTGCCCATCCCCACCCCATTTCTGCTCATGCTCATTGTCTGGATAACAGAATGTGGAAATCAGTGTTATTTTTCCAGTGTCTCAAAAAATGATACAGGTCTCCTTTTTTTAAATTCTGTAACCAGAGTGAAAGTGGAGCGTCTGTCCCCTCGTTCATGAACACGATACCAACAAAAGAAACGCCTCCAACTTTGATACGTACCAATAAATTCACCTCTGGATTCCAGGACATTGTTGATGCTTATGGGATTGGGAGCTACAGGGAAGTTAATCCAGGTGGGTCATGAATTGAAAGATACTTATTGAGAAGCAGGATTTATTTTTTCTCCTTTGTTAGGAATGGTTGCAGGAGTTTCTTAAGAAATCTCTATAAGGCATGGAAAAGTGTCTGCTATTTAACACTTGTTAGCAACATTGGTTTGTCATGTGCTGCAGAGTGCATAAGAGCGCAAAGTAAATTCAGCTGGTTACACATCCAGGTGGACAGAGGGGAGATGCCCCCCTGGGCAGCAGATGAGCAGAGTAGACTGGAATAGGGGAGAACTAGATTGCATTTGGCACGTCAGAGCAGACCCACTGAAATCAACAAGCTTGACATATAGCCTAAGAGAGTGTGTCAAAAATGTTCATGGAAAGGCCGGGTTTGGGGGGGAACATGGGAGAGCAGAGCAGTGGCTGGATTATGCTTTTCCTCCCTTCTTTCAAGGGCCAAAATGAGCCAAATTCTGGCACTTTCAAACAATGACTTAGAGTAAGCTAAGATAGGCAGCTTATGGAGAATTTGGATACTATGCATTATGTATAGTTGCTTATAAAGGTGAAATCCTGTCCCTCTCATTTTGCAGCTCTCTTCACCATCATCACCTTTCCCTTCTTATTTGCTGTGATGTTTGGAGATTGTGGACATGGTTTCATAATGTTCCTGTTTGCTTTGTTCATGGTATTATATGAAAAACACCCCAAACTTCTGCGATCACAAGACGAGGTACAGATGAAATCTTCTTCTTCTTCTTCTTCTTCTTCTTCTTCTTCTTCTTCTTCTTCTTCTTCTTCTTCTTCCCCCTCCCCCTCCCCCTCCTCCTCCTCTAGTATTGTTTTCAATATTTCTGTTTCTGTAAACGGCCCCTTAGTTCTCTCTCTCCCCCCCCCACTGGAGTTTTTCCTGTGTATCTGCCACATAGAAGGGGGAATACTTTAAGGCCGAATTGAGCAGCCTGCGTCCCTGCAGATCATGCTGAACTTCCAATTTCTGGCAGCCCTAGGCAGCATGGCCACTAGTCAGGGATGGTGGAAGCTGGAACTTGAATTGCATCTTGCAAAGGGCCCGCAGATCCTGATGCACTGCAGCTCCCATCAGCCCCGGCAGCATGGCCAGTGGTCAGGACTGGGTCAGGAATGATGGGAGTGTAGTTCAAAAACATTGCAGAAAGCCCTCCAGTTGTTTTTGGACAACTGATCGTCCTGACCATTAGCCAAGCTGCCTGGGGTGGATGGAGCTGCAGTGCATCATTAGCTCGTTTTTTTTTCTCTTCTTGACTTGGGCAAGGGAGGGCAAATCATTCATCCATTGTTGTATGGAAGGTGACAACTTTTTCTAATGTGGAAGGCATGCATAAACTGATGGTAAATTCTAAATAGCAGAGATGTAATTCAGCAAATCCTCATGCCTCGCTTGTGATCATCCTGGGGGCATCTGGCGGACCACTTTTGGAAGCTGAATGCATCCAGCAGAGCAGTTTCTTATATTTTTATGCACAAAGCACACTGCATCCTTACTAAGATTGGCTGCTTCTAATAAATTTCTACCACACATTGCGGGAATTGTGAATTGTGGCGTATCTGGACACTGCACCACATCAAATACATTGTTTGGAAGTGCATCAAAGCTTTTATGTGCTGCACATGTAACAAAGGGTCTTATCTTTGAAGTTCACATGGCAGTCAGTGGGCCTGTCCTTTTTAACATTTGCAGATCATGAAAATGTTTTTTCAAGGACGATACATCATCTTGCTGATGGGACTGTTTTCTGTATACACTGGCCTGATCTACAATGACTGTTTTTCAAAGTCTTTGAATATATTTGACTCCCACTGGAACGTTTCCCAAATGTTTGCTGTGGAGTGGCGGTGAGTGACTCCTTTGTTAAACCCAGTGCGGTGTGAAAGCAACCTACTGAATTGAGATGGGAAGCTCAGAGGTATCTCCCCACTTGTGCAATGTCCTAAACCTGTCACAGCATACTTTTCACTCATTCTACAGCAGGGGTCAGTAAACTTTTTCAGCAGGCGGCCAGTCCACTGTCCCTCAAACCTTGTGGGGGGGCCAGTCTATATTTTGAAAAAAAGAAGGGGGGAAAAAAAAGAATGAATTCCTATGCCCCACAAATAACCCAGAGATGCATTTTAAATAAAAGAACACATTCTACTTATGTAAAAATACCAGGCAGGCCCCACAAATAACCCAGAGGTGCATTTTAAATAAAAGGACACATTCTACTCATGTAAAAATACCAGGCAGGCCCCACAAATAACCCAGAGGTGCATTTTAAATAAAAGGACACATTCTACTCATGTAAAAATACCAGGCAGGCCCCACAAATAACCCAGAGGTGCATTTTAAATAAAAGGACACATTCTACTCATGTAAAAATACCAGGCAGGCCCCACAGATAACCCAGAGGTGCATTTTAAATAAAAGGACACATTCTACTCATGTAAAAATACCAGGCAGGCCCCACAAATAACCCAGAGGTGCATTTTAAATAAAAGGACACATTCTACTCATGTAAAAACATGCTGATTCCTGGACTGTCCGCAAGCCGGATTTAGAAGGCGATTGAGCCAGTCCGGCCCCTGGGCCTTAGTTTGCCTACCCATGTTCTACGGTAAATGAAATGTGCCTCCAGTTCCTGCCATTTTCATGATTAATTTTTTTAGCCTTTCAGTTCAATTATGAAGCATCTTTTGTGGTGTGCAGAATAATAAATGGCTTACTGGAAAGCAACAGCCAGTAACTGCCATTCTAAAATATTGTGGTAGCTTTTCTCAATCATTTAATGAGAGGGATATGTCCTTCACTTGAAGGACATATTTACTAGCTACCTGTATACTTGTTGGTGGTGCCACCACCAGGGGCTGCTCTGTTGGGATTGACCTGTGACAGGGCCTTTTCAGTGGCCATCCCGTGGTTGTGGAATGCTCTCCCAGGTGAGGTGTGTTTTTCTCCCTCATGATTGACTTCCAGGTGATTTTTTCTTTTTAATTCCTGGGAAGGTTGCACAAGGCCTCTGGAAGGCTGTAAATACTGAGTTGGACTATTGTTCCATGTAGCTAAACATTGTGTACAGTGACTGACTGGCAGGATTTCAGATGGGAGTGTTCCCCAGCCCTACCTGCAAGATGTCACAAGATCCTTGTGGGATCTTGCGGAAGCTTCTGACAGCAAATAGCCTATTGTGGTGATACAAATATCTTTGTTCAAGTCTTAATTCTGCTGTGTACTTTTTTTTTCTAACAGTGAGGAGGACATGAAGAATCAGTATTTGATGTTAAATCCAAATGCGACTGGAGTGTTCATAGGACCTTATCCTTTTGGCATAGATCCGGTTAGTGTTCTTCCCTGGAGCTTCCACTGTGTGGCAACGATGACCCTTTAAAGAAGAATTGGCAGTTTTATGGTTCTGAATCATAGGTCAACAGATTTACAGCTTTAATTTTTGTAAATATTTCTGTTTGCTAGGATAGTCCTATAGGGTTGGCAGCTGTTCCTTACTTTTTAAGGAAGTGTACATGCAAAAGGTGGAGGGTTCAGTCCCTCACATTTCTGGGTGGGTCTGGGAAGAAAGTTATGCCTGAAACCCTGGAGAGCTGCTGTCAGTAGATCAGAAATGGAGAAAATGTGGCCCTCCCAGCTATTGCTGGACTCTACCTCCCATAATCTTTTTCCATTGACCATTCTGTTTGCGGCTGATGTGAGTTGGAGCCCAACAACACCTAGACGGCCACAGGCTACTCACCCTTGGCATAGGCAATACTAGCTGGACCAAGGGCCTGTTTCTGGGATAAGGCAGCGCCCTGCGTTCCTAACAGCTTTGTCCCACAGAAGGTAGCTGATCAAAGGCACTATGTGCTATTTTTGTGAAACTCCCCCCCCCCCATGTTCATGTTCCCTATACCTGGTCACCTCCCACCCTTGTCAGGAGAGCCACTTAGTAACGCCTTTTTCTCATTTCAGTTTGCCCCCTTGGAACCTCTCCCTGAAAGAATTCTCAGCATAGTCCCACCTTGCTGTCTCCACTGTAGCATGGTTTTCCATTTCAAGGATATTATCCTGCGTGTCCCATGTTTTCTAACTTGCAAGAGAACTAAAGTGTGTTTGTAAAAGAGCTACATGGGGTTTCTTGCTTACCTTGCATACAGGAATGCTGGAGAAGGACTCCATACTGTGCTCTATAAATCATTGCTTGTAGTTAGAATCTGAGCCAATATCTCATTCCTCTTCCTCGGTTAAGTCTGATTCTGTCTGCCTCCTCTCTCTCTCACCAGATTTGGAACCTGGCGAACAATCGTCTCAGTTTCTTGAATTCCTTCAAAATGAAAATGTCTATAATTATTGGAGTGACCCACATGACGTTTGGGGTCATCTTAGGAGGACTTAACCACTTGTAAGTGTGTGTCTTCACAGGAGAATTGCAGCAACCAAAAGCAGAACAAAGGCATAAATAAAACAAAATAAAAAAATTCCTTCCAGTAGCACCTTAAAGACCAACTAAGTTAGTTCTTGGTATGAGCTTTTGTTTGCATGCACACTTCTTAGTGTGCATGCACACGAAAGCTCATACCAAGAACTAACTTAGTTGGTCTTTAAGGTGCTACTGGAAGGAATTTTTTTATTTTGTTTTGACTATGGCAGACCAACATGGCTACCTATCTGTAAAAGGCATAAATGTATTTTTAAAATTCCTGTTCTTACGATAAAATGAAAACAGCTCTACATAAAGCAACAAGCTGAAGCTTACCAAATTATCAATGACTATTAGTGCAAACTTTTCCATGACAATTACTATAACCTACATTCTCCCTCCAGATTTATCTTGCTGCTCCAGATTCAAAGCCTTTGCTGGGTGCTAGGTGTGTCAAAACTATTTCTCCTTTAGCTGTTAGCAAGTTTATATCACTCCTCTGTTGTTTTCCTTCTTAGTTACGTTACATGAGGCTTGGGAAGGTTTGTACTGAGGGTCGTAATGAATTGATAAGTCTTGAGAAGATTAATTTTGAGGTTTGGGATTTTTGAAGGTATATATTTATGTGGTTTTAATTGGTGGTTGTTGAAAACTATCAGTTTATCCAGGACAGTTGTGTACAGTGGAGGTTTGAGGTGAATTGCTTTGCTCTCCTCTGAAATTTTATATGTAAGGATCAAAGCCTATTGGTGAGTATCAGCTTGTTGTGTTTTATGTACAGTGGGTTTTTTCTGGGCTATTAATATTTTTATTTTTTTATAGATTTATTGTGCTTGAGTTCTTTGTTAAATAAGGTTTCCACTGAAAACCTTTGTGTTGAAACACTTTGGGCATATATTGAAATATACAGTCAAGTATAGGATTTGGCCTAGTAAAGGTTTAGTGTTTGTATATAGGATAATTATTTCATTATAATAAATAATTCTGTGTTTTTAATACACCAGTTCCTTAGCTCTGTTGTTTGTTGATAGTTTTTTGTGTGTGCTTCAGTTGTTTGCAACAATTTGGTATGCCTTTTTATTCGAGGTGGAAAATTCTTGGAATAACTTTTATGTATAACCTATTTTTAAAAATCAAGTTGATGAACAAGCACAGCTATTATTCAAGATCTAGCCTACTGTTTAAGGCTCCCTAGAGCTCCCTAGCTAGTAGGGAACCTTATACATGACCTTACTCTATTTTTTAACATCATCATCATCATCATCATCATTATTATTATTATTATTATTATTATTATTCTGTCCATCTGACTGGGTCGCCCAAACCACTTTGGGTGGCTTCCAGCAAATTAAAACATCAAACATTAAAAACTTCCCTATACAGGGCTGCCTTCAGATGTCTTTTAAAAGTCAGATAGTTGTTTATTTCCTTGACATCTAACGGGGAGGGGGGTCCACAGGGCGGGCATGACCTACTCTGCTCCCTTCCCTGCTCCTACCACCTTTCTTTCCAAGACATCTATCCTGTGGCTACAAATGGCAAAGAACAGTTTTCTCCTAGGTCTGTAAGTAGCAGCTTATCCAACATTGCAGAAGATTGTTGCGGGGCAGTAAATGTCTTGGCATTCATTTTTCAGATCAGAGATGGGGTAACTGTACTCCTGTTGTTGAGTTCCAACTTCCCATATCATGGCCCAGTGGTCAGGGATGATGGGAATTGTGGTCTAACATCTGGAGGTTGCTTCATTTTTCTTGGCATAGACAGTATATTTATGTATGTATAAGCTTTCTCTGTAAAACTGATTTCCACTTTGAATACAAAAATGAAACGAAATCCACCTTTTTTCTTATTCCACCAGGCATTTCAGGAAGAAGTACAATATTTATTTGGTGTTCATTCCTCAACTTCTGTTCATTCTTTCCATCTTTGGATACCTGGTTTTTATGATCATCTATAAATGGTTGGCTTTTAGCGCGAAGAACTCTGAGACGGCTCCCAGCATTTTGATTTTGTTCATTAACATGTTCCTATTTCCTAATAAGAGAGAACCACACATCTTTTTCGAAGGACAGGTTGGTAAGCCTTATAATCTGAAAGATAGTCACAGAATTCCTTATCTTTGCCTGTCTCCGGTCTTGCAGTTCAGGGTTTCCTAAAGAGAAAGCAAAACACACAACTCTTCTGCTGCATTGATTTCAAAGGAATAGTTAGGCATGTACTTAAATTTCCTTAGTTGAAATGAACAGATCTTTAACAGTACCTAATTTAGGTTGCTTAAATGTATCTTTTCTAATGTGGCTGAAGGTGTGGGGAGTGGAGCCACTTTGGGGTATATGTACTGGGAATGTGCAGTAGTTACTGAATTTTGGGAAGAGTTAGGTTAAAGTATTACAGTGGTACCTCTGGTTGCGCACAGGATCTGTTCCGGAGCTCCGATCAGATCCTGAGGAATTCCCAACCAGAGGTGCCGCTTCTGCGCATGCGTGTGGCGTGGAAGAGCGCTTCTGTGCATGTGCACGGGGCGAAAGCTGGAAAAATACTTCTGGGTTTGCCGCATTCGCATCCTGAAGTGTGCGTATCCAGAGGTACCACTGTACTTGGTTCTAGGCATGTATGGAAGATAGTCTTTCCCTGTGCTGGTATTGTTGGCATCCATCTGTCTCAGGAGACGATGGAAGTCAAACCACTGCATTAGCAGCACCAAAGTGACCTCCCCGGGGTGCAAGCCTGGGCAGTGCGTATGTTGGAATTAGGAGCCATCTTTTTGATTCTAGAGAAAGGAATAAAATGTTATGATAAGAGCAACGCTTCATTTTTAGCAACTCAGTATTGCATAAATGAAAAGATAAGACTAAATCAGAAGTTATTTTGTGGGCGCAGTGGCCTGGGATGAAGTGGCATATGAAAGTTGTGGCATGGAAGAAAAAGCATAAATGTGGAAATATTGTAGTGAAGTATGCAATGTATAAACAAGGCAATATTAATATGTGGTTTCCCCACATTTTTCTCTTTGCTGTTCTTTCTGCACTGATTTGGTTTTTGTCTTTGTTGTGTGTATGGAGATGCAAGTGGATGCTTTGAAAGGAAGAGAGGCAGTTGGAGAAATATATGGAATTGAACAGACAGCCATACAAAAGTGTTCATTTTAGGGCTTGTAACCCAGTTTTTAAAAAATCTTCAAATGCAGTCCTAAATACACGTATTGAGAAGTAAACCACATGGAACACAGTGAATTCTGAATAAGCATGCATAGAACTGAATCATCAATGCATAATCTCAGTTTTTAGTTAACTGATAAATTTTTACATGTGTTGCAGGAGGCATCATATTAGGAAAGTCATTTCTTCCCCTCCCTCTTCTATGATGGTATTTGCCAGCTGCAATTTTAACACAACTTTAACTCTTTTATTTAAAAAATCTGCCTGATTAATATGGTCACCTTGGCAGGGGATCAGAAGGGTTCTTTTTAACTATAAATAAATGTTGTGGCCTTACTTTTTTATTGTATTAAAATTAATAAGGTATAAAAAGTAAATGGAAAAAAAATACCCCAATTCCAAACTGGCATTTAAGTCAGTTGTCATGCAAATCCTTTTCCTGCAAAGAATTGACACCTGTCTGAATCCTTTCAGTAATGTATATGCCAAGGGTGGGGAACCTGTGGTCCTCTAGGTGTTGTTGGAACCAAGTCCCATTAGCTCTATTTCCAGCATTCAGGGATTGTGGGGGTTGTAGTTTAGTGATTCCTGGAGATGTCCACAGATTCTCCACCCTTCAGGGCACTGGGGGAACTGTCGCATTCTGAGGCACGGCAGTTGCCATTAGGAGAGTTTTAGTGGTTTTGTGTAGGGAGGAGGGAATCAGCCTCCATATAAAACAGCTTTGTCTTTTTTGCCTCCTCTCTTTCAAAACAGATGGTTCTACAGAAATTTCTCCTGTCTGTTGCTGTGCTTTCAGTTCCAGTGCTGCTTTTTGGAAAACCACTTTATTTATACTGGTTGAGCAATGGAGGCCAAAGCATCGGGGCATACAGAGTATGTATTGGAAATAACTGCCTATGATAGCATGTGTGTTATAAGATTGGCAAAATCCTTCTTCCAATTAAATGTATGTTCTCTGAATTAGTTTGATGGCTCTGTAAACACGTTTTCTTTTTGGTTAAGGGGCAAGGAAAAAAGGATAAGAATAAACACCATTTTGTTACAGAAAAGGACATATATATGTTTCCAAGCCAAAAGTAATAAAATGAAGTTCTGTAACAGTGTAGCCCAACTGACCAGCCTATGACTACAGGCAGAGGTTGCGTTCCCAGGTATCACACACATATGTGAAATCTTGTGTAGTTGGGATCACCATCTAAAAGCCAAACTACTCTAAAAACCCACCCAACTCCACCACAATTGTTCTCTCCAAATCTCCTTTCTCAAACTCCAACTCTCCACAGCCTGAAATATCAGTGCAAAGGGTCATAGGATTGCTAACCATTTTCTTGCTCTTTTTGCACCATTTCGGGCCTTTTCCCCACTGTTTTGGGGCCATTTTTGCCTTTTTTGTGGGTTTTTGCATTTTTAAATTGATTTTATTTCCTGGCACTGTGCAGGTGCGGTCACGCATGTGTTAAATGCATGAAAGTGGGGAGACACCTGTATTATTATTATCACTATTATTATTATTAAAAAAACAAGGATTGCCAAGCTGGCCCAGGTATTGACATGACCCTTACTGGTTGTTGATCTTGTGAACAGTCATTCTGCTGTGAGGCAAGAAAGAAGATTCCACCTAAACATTAGGAAGAACTTCCTGACAGTAAGAGCTGTTCGACAGTGGAATTTGCTGCCAAGGAGTATGGTGGAGTCGCCTTCTTTGGAGGTCTTTAAGCAGAGGCTTGACAACCATATGTCAGGAGTGCTCTGATGGTGTTTCCTGCTTGGCAGGGGGTTGGACTCAATGACCCTTGTGGTCTCTTCCAACTCTATGATTCTATGATTCTATTCTATGATTCTGTTTTTGGCCCTTGAGGTCTTGCTAGGTTGTGCCACTGTGAGGGTTCCCTAAAGTGCAGCTAATTCTTACTCTTCACACACTATAAAAGCAACCTTAATTCAGTAGAGGGTTGTGGGTAGAGTGTGTTTCAGCTCTCAAAATTTTGGGTAGCACTGAGATAGAAATACAGAAGGCTTCATTGCATTTTAAAAAGTTGGTCACCTTTCTTGAGAACTAAATCTTTAGCACTTGGGTTTTTGGGGGGCTGGTGGAGAGGGCTTGCATGGTTGCTGTAATCCAACTTGAGGTGGGGTGAGTGATACAATTCAATTTTTTATTTTAAATTCTCCAGAAAGGCTACCGGTTAGTACGAAAAGAAAGTGAAGAAGAAATTGCTCTGCTGAGAACTCATGATATTGAAGAAGGAAGCAGCTCTTTGGACCACAAGCACAAAGATGAGGAGAAAGAAGAGGTAGATGTGTGTGTTTCACAGACACTGCCTGTAGTTTGGAGCTATGTAAAAGGAATCATCTCAGTGCAGCACAGGGCGTGTTCACCTTCCCCTTCAGTTTGTGGTGTTATATTTCTTTCGGAAGGACCACCCCGCCCCCCTGTGGCTTGTTATGCATTTATCAGCAATCTGGAAGACTGCAAAATGTGATGTTACATAATCTCTCGCAGGCCACCTACAGGATGCTGGCTCTTATTTCAAACTCCTCCTCAAAACGCCCTTTTTAGCGTGTCCTGCACCCTGGCATTTAAATTAATGCATATCCCCCTGCATTTACCCTTGCCCATAAATCCCTTCCTCTCTTTCAGTTGCCTCTCCCTGTGTTAAATTTTAGATTGTAAGCTCCTTGGGGAAGGGACCTGTCATCTTGTAATTTGTTACTGTGTTGTGCTGGGCTTATTGAGGGTGCTATCTAAATATCCCCTAGAAAACTTCTAGCAATAGTTTTTTCAAATGTTCTGCCTCCAGAGAGCCTTTTCATGCTGAGTTGACTACTCTAGAACTACTGCGTATTGCAGAGGATTCAGGATAGTGTTGCATGATTGACACAGCATGCTGTGAAGCCTCTATGGTCCCATGCATGGAGTATGTGCCTAAGATAAAACCTAATGCTTCTCTGTGCTTTTTTGGGGCAGTGAGGGTAAAAACAAGGGACGTGGGTGGCGCTGTGGGTTAAACCACAGAGCCTAGGATTTGCCGATCAGAAGGTCGGCGGTTCGAATCCCCACAACGGGGTGAGCTCCCGTTGCTTGGTCCCTGCTCCTGCCCACCTAGCAGTTCAAAAGCATGTCAAACTGCAAGTAGATAAATAGGTACCACTCTGGCGGGAAGGTAAACGGCGTTTCCGTGCGCTGCTCTGGTTCACCAGAAGTGGCTTAGTCATGCTGGCCACATAACCCGGAAGCTGTACGCCGGCTCCCTTGGCCAATAAAGTGAGATGAGCGCTGTAACCCCAGAGTCTCCCATGACTGGACCTAATGGTCAGGGGTCCCTTTACCTTTACATTAAGGGTAAAAACTGCCCAAGGAATACCAGTTAAAAGCACCATAGAGCAAGTTCAGACAGGCTGACTGAGACGTGGCAATGCACATTACTGTCTACACTGGCTGGCAACAGCTCTCCAGGATTGTAGGCAGGATTTTCTCCCAGCCCTATTTGGAGATGCTGGCGATTAAACCTGGGACCTTCTGCTTGGTCCTTCCTGATACCCAACAAAGTCATACTCTGTAGGCCTGTCGATCTCAGTGGGTCTACTCTGAATATGACTAGCACTGGAGACCACCTACTGAAATGAATTTGATGTGTCCCGGGAATTCTAAAGTACATCTGTATGTTTACATATTATTTTGCTTTAGTTTAACTTTACAGATGTATTCATGGATCAAGCTATCCATACCATTGAATACTGTCTAGGATGCATCTCCAACTCTGCTTCATACCTCAGGCTCTGGGCTCTTAGTTTGGCCCATGCACGTAAGTATATCCTGCATGCAGTCTCAAACGCTCTTATTTTCTTGTTCCCACCTTGGTTCTTTAGGAGTCTCTCTCCCCCCCCCCCCCCCCGCTTTTGATTTTAAAACAAATATAAAACGTATTTAATTCTAATGTGCATATTCATTGTTCAGACATAATAAAAATTGGTTTCCTACTATGTGAATGGATTGCATGAATTCAACTATCCCTTCTCCTCTTTCCATACTGCAAGGAGATTGGAAGCATCCATTTTCAGCTTTAAACTATAATCATTGTTCCCTATAATGTATGAACTTGGAGAACTGTGGTATATTGAAGCTGTGGTTAGTAAAGAGGTCAGAATCTGAAACCATGGTTTGACCTCAGCTTTTTTTTATTAAAATATTTTTCATGAGTATCAAAAGTATATTCAGTATCTGTGTTCAAATGGTAGAGTTCAAATCATACGGTTCAATTACATTCAGCATGATACATTGTTGGTATGGGCAGTATTGGGTTGAAGGTGAAGAAGCAAACTGCATTTCCCTAAATTTAGACACCATAGGAAATACACTTAACTTAAAAGCGGAAGCAAATCTTCCAGTCTCGCCAGTATGAAGTGGGGACAACAGATCATGCAAGCTAAAAGTTTTCCACAACTCATCCACATAGTCCAAAGCCATAGTTTCCTGTTTCGTCTGAACAGGGCATGATTAAAGTATTACATCTTCAAATGCTTTTAATAATGAGAAATGTGTCCCTGGCAAAATTACTTGTCCTTTAGGCATGTCATGTGGTAAAGTATTAAGAAGCAGGATTTGGGACAGTTTATTGTGTTTTTATTTTTAGAATTATCGGAAGTCCTCTGGGCAATGATCATGAGAGTGGGCCTTCGTGTGGATGCGACTTATGGGATCATCCTTCTGATACCAGTTTCAGCCTTATTTATGGTTCTAACAATATTCATTCTTTTAGTCATGGAAGGTCTTTCTGCTTTTCTACATGCTGTACGACTTCACTGGTATGTGTGTTCCTTTTAATATATACGTACGTGTGTGTGTGTGTGGCTTGCTAGCAAAACATTTTGGATTTTTTAATTAAAAAATGTAAAGCTTAATTTTTATTTTTATTTTTAACGTAAATGAATCCTTTATTGACATTAAGTATGTTCCACTTGAAAGTAATTATTCATTGTGGATACGATTCAGAGCATGTTTGCCTAGCAGTTTTGAACGGGGTCCGTGTGATTGCCTTTATCTTAATGTAGTGCTTTTCTTTTTACAGGGTAGAATTTCAGAACAAGTTCTACGCAGGCGAAGGATACAAGTTCACACCTTTCTCCTTTCAAGACATTTCTTTACATTGTAATAGATACATTGCATAGTTTGGCTGCTGTAGTCGGTACATCTCTAGAGTTGTTTGAAAATAATCATGTACCTATTTGTCATTCTTGTACAGTTCATTGTAGAAAAGAAAAACACTGATTGCCTTACAATGCAGCCAAATAATTTTGTAATATATAACCTCACATTTGGATTTTGCTAACGTGGATTTCTGGTAAATAGTCACAAAAATGTCTGTGTTTTCCAGTCATGAGCACATATAAATTGATTTTAAAACTGATTCTAAATATCTCATTGCTGCTTTTAAAAATGCTGCAGGTATTTTTAAGAGCAGTTTGTTTTCTTTTGTAAACCCTTACAGTGTATCCGATATGCCCTTAACTGGAAGTAAGCCCCATTGAACCTGAGTTCAGTACTGAAAAATGCCTTGTCATTCTGCCTTGTCATTCCTGTTAGTACTACTGCACCTTCATGATTACTCATAGCTCAGAAAATCAGGCAGCAGCTGAGAATGAAGTTGCATACCTTTCAGTATTTACAGGAAACTATTAAGACTTTGTTATGCAGTCTAATACATGGGCTAAGGTATTGTTAAAAAGCTTTTTGCCTCTGGTTTGAGCAAGAGCTATGCTATTTTTTTGCCATTTCACATCCTACATTTTGAATATAAGAGGAAGGATTTGAAAGCCATGCCAGCTTTTGGATTCACTAAAAAACTTGGAAGCCTGTGGCCTTGAATTTTTTAAGGAAATGCCTGTTAAGTTGACCAAGGAGCAAGTTATAGGGGCTCACAGTAATTCTCTTCCAATATTGCTACCTGAAATTATTTTGCAAGGTATTAAATATTCTAATTTAACTCCTGGTGGAACTTAAACCTTATTTGCTTAAATGAAAAAAAGATTCATTGAAATTAAGTATATGCTTATGTACGTTTCTTCAGTATTGCTGTCTGGATATCCCCATACCTTTTGTTCAGTGTTGAATGGCAAACTACCTGAGTTAGTACAAGTTCTTAGAAAACAATTACACACTCCATTTATGCACATCATTCCATTGCTGAAACTTAATACTTGCAAAATCAGGTTCTAGTTTAATTTTGTTTTTGACACAGCAGTGAATTTGAATGAAACTTGTTTATACTCGGTGAAGACAGCTACCTTTTAAAAGTTTTTTTTAATTTCAAAATGAAAATGGAGGTATTTCACCTTACCGAGTTTTATAGTTGCCAGCAGAATAAATCTAGCCTTCTTTCATATTCATCTTAAATAAAAGCTAATCACTCATTTTGAGAACAAACATTGTGCCTGTTAAATTGTAGCTAGCAATGAATTATGATGGTGATGATTTAAACCTCTGGGGAACCAAGCTGTGGGGGAAATAATAATAATAATAATAATAATAATAATAATAATAATAATTATTTATTATTTGTACCCCGTCCATCTGGCAGGGTTTCCCCAGCCACTCTGGGCAGCTTCCACAAAAACAAAAAATACACTAAAATATCACAGATTAAAAACTTCCCTGAACAGGGCTGCCTTAAGATGTCTTCTGAATGTCAGGTAGTTATTTATCGCTTTGACATCTGATGGGAGGGCGTTCCACAGGGCAGGCGCCACGACCGAGAAGGCCCTCTGCCTGGTTCCCTGTAGCTTTGCTTCTCACAATGAAGGAACCGCCAGAAGGCCCTCGGCGCTGGACCTCAGCGTCCGGGCAGAACGATGGGGGTGGAGACGCTCCTTCAGGTATACTGGGCCGAGGCCGTTTAGGGCTTTAAAGGTCAACACCAGCACTTTGAATTGTGCTCGGAAACGTACTGGGAGCCAATGTAGGTCTTTCAAGACCGGTGTTATGTGGTCTCGGCGGCCGCCCCCAGTCACCAGTCTAGCTGCCGCATTCTGGATTAGTTGTAGTTTCCGAGTCACCTTCAAAGGTAGCCCCACGTAGAGCGCATTGCAGTAGTCCAAGCGGGAGATAACTAGAGCATGCACCACTCTGGCGAGACAGTCTGCGGGCAGGTAGGGTCTCAGCCTGCGTACCAGGTGGAGTTGGTAGACAGCTGCCCTGGATACAGAATTGACCTGCGCCTCCATGGACAGCTGTGAGTCCAAAATGACTCCCAGGCTGCGCACCTGGTCCTTCAGGGGCACAGTTACCCTATTCAGGACCAGGGAGTCCTCCACACCAGCCCGCCCCCTGTCCCCCAAAAACAGTACTTCTGTCTTGTCAGGATTCACCCTCAATCCATTAGCCGCCATCCATCCTCCAACCGCCTCCAGGCACTCACACAGGACCTTCACCGCCTTCACTGGTTCTGATTTGAAAAAGAGCTGGGTATTATCTGCATATTGATGAACACCCAGTCCAAACCCCCTGATAATCTCTCCCAGCGGCTTCATATAGATGTTAAAAAGCATGGGGGAGAGGACAGAACCCTGAGGCACCCCACAAGTGAGGGCCCAGGGGTCTGAACACTCATCCCCCCCCACCACTTTCTGAACACGGCCCAGGAGGAAGGAGCGAAACCACTGTATAACAGTGCCCCCAGCTCCCAGCCCCTCTAGACGGTCCAGAAGGATGTTATGGTCGATTGTATCAAAGGCCGCTGAGAGATCCAGCAGAACTAGGAAACAACTCTCACCTTTGTCCCTAGCTCGCCGGAGATCATCAGCCAGCACGACCAAGGCAGTTTCAGTCCCATGATGAGGCCTGAATCCCGATTGGAAGGGATCCAAATGGTCCGCATCCTCCAGGCGTGCCTGGAGTTGTTCAGCAACCACGCGCTCAATCACCTTGCCCAAGAAAGGAAGATTTGAGACTGGGCGATAGTTGGCCATACTGGCCGGGTCTAAAGATGGTTTTTTAAGAAGCGGTTTAATGACCGCCTCTTTCAGCGGATCTGGGAATGTTCCCTCACAGAGGGAAGCATTCACCACCCCGCAGAGCCCATCGCCCAGCCCTTCCCGGCTTGCTTTTATTAGCCAGGATGGGCAAGGATCCAGGAGACAGGTGGTTGGTTTCACGCGTCCAAGCAGCCTGTCCACATCCTCGGGGGTAACGGATTGAAATTGATTCCATGCAACTTGACCAGACAGAGCTCTAGCACTCTCCCGCCCCGGCACTGCTCCCACGGTGGTGTCTAGCTCCTTCCGAATATGAGTGATTTTATCTGCAAAAAACTTTGCAAAATCGTTGCAGGAGATCTTGGGGTCTTTACAAGGCCCCGGTGGTAAAGGTGGTTCCGTTAAATTACGAACCACCTGAAAGAGTCTCCTGCTACTATTTTCTGCAGATGCAATAGAGGCGGTGAAGAAAGTCTTCTTCGCCGTCGCTATCGCCACTTGGTAGGCTCGACGTTGAGCTCTAACCTGTGTCCGGTCAGACTCGGAGTGAGTTTTTTGCCACCGACGCTCTAGCCGTCTCAGCGATTGTTTCATCGCCCTCAGCTCCGAAGAAAACCACGGAGCTGTCTGGGCTCCATGCAATCGGAGAGGGCGCTTCGGAGCCAGACAGTCGATAGCCCTGGTTAACTCCGCATTCCAGCGGGCCACCAGGGAATCGGCTGAAAGGCCATCAACATGGGATAAAGCATCCCCTACCACTCTCTGGAAACCATTTGGATCCATTAAGTGGCGGGGGCGGACCATCCGAATTGGTCCCACCTCCCTGCAGAGGGGAAGGGTCGCGGAGAAGTCCAGTTGCACCAGGAAGTGATCTGACCATGGCACTTCTTTTGTTTCACTTTTACTTAGTGTCAGATCACCCACGTCACTAGAGGTGAACACCAGGTCTAAGGCATGTCCATGACTATGAGTTGGGCCAAACTTATTCAGGGACAGCCCCATGGAGGCCATGCTTTCCACGAAGTCCCGAGCAGCCCCTTGTAAGGTCATGTCGGCATGGATGTTAAAATCTCCTAGGACAACCAAACTAGGTGTCTCCAGGAGAAAATCCGCCACGACCTGAAGCAGCTCAGACAGGGAATCCTTGGTGCAGCGGGGAGGTCGGTACACCAAAAGGAATCCTGTACTGCCCCTATTGCCCAACTTCCAGAACATGCACTCAGAAAACTGGATCTTCCCAGTAGGACGCCTGGTGCAAGCTAGTGACTTCCTAAAAATCACTGCAACCCCCCCTCCCCGCCCACATGACCTGGGTTGCTGTGCGTAAGAGAAACCTGGTGGGCAAGCAGCGGCAAGGACAGGCCCATCTGCTTCCTCCAACCAGGTCTCTGTCACACATGCCAGGTCAAATCCTCCATCCACAATCAGGTCGTGGACAGCAGTGGTTTTATTCATCGTTGACCTGGCATTGCACAGCAACACCTTCAGGTCATGTAGGTTTCCCCTGTTGATTCCAGTATCCATCCGGTCAAGGCCAGACCCGGAGGCAGGGATAGTCTTCAAACAGGGCCCCCCTGGGGGATATCATCAATTTGTCCCTTGGCACCGGGATATTCCCAGGGGAACTGAAGGAGGCAGTGGTGCGTCCGCTCTTAAAGAAAACATCATTAGATCCCTTAGATCTATCCAATTACCGCCCGGTCTCGAATCTTCCATTCCTGGGTAAGGTGATTGAGAGAGCGGTTGCTGAACAGCTTGGTAGGTTTCTGGATGAAACATCTGCTCTGGATCCATTCCAGTCCGGCTTCCGTGCTGGTCATGGGACCGAGACGGCTCTGGTCGCCCTAACAGATGATCTCCGTAGGCAGCTGGATCGAGGCGGGTCGGGGCTGCTGATTCTTCTAGATCTGTCAGCAGCCTTCGACATGGTCGATCACGAACTCCTGGACCACCGCCTTGCCGACGTGGGAATCCAGGGCACAGTCCTTCAATGGCTGCGCTCGTTTCTCTCTGGTCGGGGACAGAGGGTGGCGCTCGGGGGGGAATTGTCATCGCGCCACTCCTTGGTGTGTGGAGTGCCTCAGGGTGCGATTCTCTCCCCAATGCTTTTTAACATCTTTATGCGCCCCCTCGCCCAGCTTGTCCGGAGTTTTGGGCTGGGTTGCCATCAGTATGCCGATGACACCCAACTCTATCTGTTGATGGATGGCCATCCTGACTCGGCCCCCGATACACTGGCGAGATGCCTGGAAGCTGTGGCTGGATGGTTACGTGGGAGCCGGTTGAAGTTAAATCCTTCGAAGACAGAGGTCCTCTGGCTGGGGCGGGATGATATGGGATTGAGGGGGCAACTCCCATCTCTTGCGGGGGTGCAATTAGTGCCAGCACCGTCCGTTAAGAGTTTGGGTGTAATCTTCGATACCTCCCTCTCTATGGAGGCGCAGATTACAGCTATAACAAAGGCGGCATTTTTTCATCTCCGCCAAGCTAAGCAGTTGGCCCCTTATCTCTCTCGCCCTGACCTAGCCACTGTGATCCATGCGACGGTCACCTCCAGACTGGATTATTGTAACTCGCTCTACGTGGGGCTGCCCTTAAGACTGACCCAGAAACTCCAGCGGGTGCAGAATGCCGCGGCGAGACTCCTTATGGGGTCTTCGCTGCGAGATCACATTCAACCGGTACTATACCAGCTGCACTGGCTCCCGGTGGAGTACAGGATCAGGTTTAAGGTGCTGGTTTTAACCTTTAAAGCCCTATACGGCCTAGGACCCTCGTACCTACGGGACCGCCTCTCCTGGTATGCCCCACAGAGAAACCTACGGTCTGCAAATAATAACATCCTCAAGGTCCCAGGCCTCAGAGAGGTTAGGCTGGCCTCAACTAGAGCCAGGGCCTTCTCGGCTGTGGCTCCAATCTGGTGGAACGCTCTGTCACAAGAGACTAGGGCCCTGCGGGACCTGACATCCTTCCGCAGGGCCTGCAAGACAGAGTTGTTCCACCAGGCCTTTGGTCAGGGCGCAGCCTGACTCCCTCCTCTGGCAACCTGCTTAGAATCTTGCTTAATTAGTTGCCATTAATTTGATTTTAATTGATTTTTATAATGTAATATTTTTAGAATGTGTGAATATCTGATGGTTTGATTGTTGATTGTTGTTAGCCGCCCTGAGCCCGGCTTCGGCTGGAGAGGGCGGGATATAAATAAAATTTATTATTATTATTATTATTATTAAACAACGACTAAACCTGCCTCCTCGGTAATGACATGGTCTGGTCTTAGCATAACTCCGCCTCCTGCCCATGATCACCGAGATCGGATGTCCCAGTGCTTCCCCCCCCTGTGGAACTTGTCCCAGCCATCGTGTTGGCTGGGGCCCCACTCCCAGGCAGCCCTGATCCCGCCCCTTAAAAACAAAACACAAACTATACAGAACCAATAAAACAACAACAACAACAACAAAAAGAAACAGAACAATTATACTAAAATTAATCCCCAACTAAATATCCATCCCACCCACCCCCAACAATGGAAAAAAGGAAAAAAAGAAATAAAAATTTAAATTGCCACCGACTGCTTGAGGACATTTTAAAGCACATTAACCACCTGGAACAGGAAAGCAATGGCAGAACACTTCCCACCCTTCCCAAAAAGTTTGTTCCAAATAAGGGCCTGGGCCACGTCCCCTGGGCCAGCTGGAAAAGGCCCTGGAAGGGAGCAGGCCCTGCAGTCCTCACCCAGCCGATGAGGATATGAGTCCCTAGAGAAAATGATTGGATGAGAATGGGCGAATACAAGAGGTGGGAGGAGAACTCTTATTGTAGGGATGGTGGCAGGATGAGAGTGGGTTGTATTGTTCAGGAAATATAATCATTACAATGGATACAAGAGACTGCCCAGTAAAAAATATCACATCCTTAGATTAATGTAGTCTGGAACCATTCTGGTGTAACACCTTAATGGTTAAATTCTCCCTTGTCACCCATGATAATCTACTGAAGAAATGGAAGAAAAAGAATGGGCTACTCTGGTTGTGAGTAGAGGTGGATGGTGTCTTCAATGCGTGTGTGTGTGTGTGTGTGTGTGTGTGTGTGTAAAACTTATTGTGCAGAAAAAGGGGTCTGGGTTAAAGGCGGATCTACATGGATCCTCATGGATCCTCCACTTTTTTAAAAAAATGACTCCAACAAATCCAGTGTCAAAACACATCTGGAAGGCACACCTACAGACTGGACTATCAAAAACGTGGATCCAACACTGCAGCACCACAAAAACATGGATCCTTATGAATTCATATGATTTTTATATTGAAACAAAATAAAAACACCATGATACTCTACACCACGTATTTGTCTATAGGCAGAACCCAAAAAATCACGCATGCACTGTTTCGTGGTACTGCAATGGCGCAAAAACATGGTTAAAAAACACGGATCCTCATGATTTTTGCACTAGATCAGCCCGAAGTCACCATCAGATCAAACAGCATGGCCATGGGCACAGCATGCACCACAAAAATCACGGATCCACGGCTTCCTGGCAAGAACGTGGCCCAAAAACGTGGTTCTGAAGCACAGATCCTCATGGATCCTCACACTTCTAGCATTGGGCCAACCCTAACTCACTGTCAAATCACACATCATAGCCAGGGGCACAGCCTGTACCACAAAAAACTTGGATCCACGGCTTCCTGGCCATATCATGGCCCAAAAACGTGATTTTGAAGCACGGATCCTCATGGATCCTCACACTTTTTGCATTGGGCCACCCCTAACTCACTGTCAAATCACACATCATGTCCAGGGGCACAACCTGCACCACAAAAATCACGTATCCACGGCTTCCTGGAAACTATGGCCCCAAAATGGGGTTCTGAAGCACGGATCCCCATGAATCCTCATGCTTTTTGTCTCTACTTTCCAGGGACAGTCCTGGATTTACAGACGCCATTCTGGTTTCTGATTTGATCCCGGAAAGTCCCGCTTTTCCTTCGGAGAAATGTTGGAGGGTGTGGTATGATATCCCTGAGAGAAACGTCGTGAGGGCATGGAGTCGTGTGATCCTGGAGCCAAGAAGATCAAGTAACTATGCAACCTTTAGAAGGCAGCTGAAGGCAGCCCTGTATAGGGAAGTGCGCAATGTTTTCTTATGTTTTGATGTATGTTGGAAGCCGCTCAGAGTGGCTCCGGCAGCCTTAGTCAGATGGGTGGGGTATAAATAAAATAATAATTATTATCATTATCTTATATCATTCATATTATAATATCAAATATTACTATTGTTTTAATAATTTTAAGGTCGTACATATATATAAAATAAATGTTCATAAATGTACTAAGCACACACACGAACACAAACCACATGTCTGAAGCGCGCAGAAAAAGTCCTGAAACCATTTTGTCCCTCCCAAATTTACCTGTTCCAAATAGCCCATTGAAATGATGGTTCATGGTAAAGGCTTGATGTTGTTGGAGATTGCTAAGGCTCATGCTAGCTTGGAAGGTTTGATTTCTACCCTTACAGAATTTAGGCTTGCCCTTTTTTAAAAAGTGGAGGATCCATGAGGATCCGCCTTTAAGCCAGAGACCCCTTTTTCTGCACGATGAGTTTTACACACACACAGTCCGTAATAAATTATTTCCCATCAATGTTCTTTCTTGAATTCCGCCCCTTTTTCTATGGACATTGAACACGCGCGCGCCGTGTTTCCTCAGGCTCTTGATGCCGCGATGCCGCGCGCGCGCGCCCCCTGCGGCCTGGCGCCGTTGCCATGGCGCCGGAGGAGCGTGGGTCGGCCTGCTCGCCGGAGCCCGGCCTGCGGGGCGAGCCATGGACGACGTGCGGGTGCAGTGGGTGGGCGACCGGCTGCAGAGCGCGCTGGGCGTGAAGGACGCGGCGCCCTTCGAGGAGCTGCTCAACCGCAGCGACGGCGACGAGGCCGAGATCCTCCTGCGCTTCCTCAACCTGGGCGCCAGCGCCGAGGAGGGCGAGCCCGCCGCCCTCTTCTTCCGCCAGGAGATCCGCCTCGACGAGGTCGACGTCGAGATCGGTGGGCAGAGGGCCTCGCCCCCTTCCCCGCTTCGAGCAGGGACCCCTCAGGGAAAGCCCACGGGCTCCCCGCCCTCCAGATATTTTAGGCTGCAGCGGTCCTGGAGCTGATGGGATTTGTAGTCCACAACCGCCCTTCTTCTTTTTCTTTGCCCGCTGAAGGGACTCAAGGCGACTTGTGGATAAAAGGGAACTGCTGCGCTGCAAACGGTGGCGGGGGGGGGGGAATCCAACAATTAAAAAGCCAATTAAACAGCAATCAAGTTATATATCTATCTGGAGGGGTGGCACATTGGCTGTCCCTGGAATCCTCTCACCACTCCCCTTCATAGGAACATAGGAGAAGCTGCCTCCTATCAAGTCAGATAATTCGGCAGTGCAGCCTAGTGTTGCCTGCACTAACTGGCAGTGGCAGTAGTTATCCAGGGTTTTAGATAGGGGGTCTTGGGACGGCACCTGCACTATACCTACAGAAAGTGTGTGCTCTAAGAGAGCCTTTGGGCATTTGCTGAGTGCCTTAACTCTCCGCACACAGAATGACCATAGCCTTGTGTGCCATTTCCTTTCATTTGCCACAAACACCTGCCTGTTAGAGGCAGAGAAATGATAGAGTGTCTCTGAGCATATACAGAGTGCCTTGACCCAGTTGCTGAGTAGCAACATCCTTGCATCCTTCCTCCGACATCAGTATCTTCTGCCTTGACTATGTAAAAGAGTTATATATATTAGAAAAACCCTCCTGCATGTCTCAGAGTGCTTTCTCACCACTTTACTGTGATTTTCCCCAGTCTGTATCTGTACTGGAATTGTTCTAAAAATGTTTGTATTGTTTTATCGCTTGTTGTTTGCTGCCCTGGGCGCCTTTGTGAGGAAGGACTGAGTATGGATTTAATAAATAACACAATCTTCAGTCCTTCCCTCATCATAACTTTCAGGTCCAAAGTTTCCTTAGTTTCTCCCAGGTAGTCAGCCCCAGCATCTTTGTTTCGGGATGTCAGAAATTACAACTGAAGAACAGCTGTTCAACTGTAACAATATAATACAATGTAACCATTATTTTATATATTCCAGGGCTTAGTTTGACTTCACAAACAAGCTTCAGGTTGAAGCCCTGGTTCAAATTGTGCACTCTGAGTAGTTTTTCTTTCTGAACCTGCTAATTTCAAAGGAGAGGATTCCTTTATGGAGCCTCTTCTTACTTGGCTGTCAGTGGACAGAGGAGTTTCCTGTGTGCATTCAGAGTCCCTGCAAAGCTCTGGGCTGGGCTCACGAATCCAGCTTCGGTTTTTTGTAACTTCTCTGTGATGCTTTTCTTTGTTTCTTTCTGAAACAGATGTTCCCTATGAAGAAGACGAGGAAGATAATCGTTCAGAGAAGATGGCTGCAGCGTCCAGCAGTTCAATGGTAGAATCAAGTACGTAAAGGAAACAATTTAGAAAAAGCCTCACTAACAGCTGGAGACTCAACTACAGAAAGAGTTAGAGTTAAATTAGACGTGTTTTAGGATCACAGTTTCTTTGTTTTTAAAAATGAATTGTGGGATCAGAAGGTATGTAGCACTCTGGAACACGGTATGTATCCAGGTAAGTGAATATAGGATAACAGTCTCTGGTTATGGGCTGCAAGAAGATCAAACCTATCCATTCTTAAGGAAATCAGCCCTGAGTGCTCACTGGAAGGACAGATCCTGAAGCTGAGGCTCCAATACTTTGGCCACCTCATGAGAAGAGAAGACTCCCTGGAAAAGACCCTGATGTTGGGAAAGATGGAGGGCACAAGGAGAAGGGGACGACAGAGGACGAGATGGTTGGACAGTGTTTTCGAAGCTACCAGCATGAGTTTGACCAAACTGCGGGAGGCAGTGGAAGACAGGAGTGCCTGGCGTGCTCTGGTCCATGGGGTCATGAGGAGTTGGTCATGAGGAGTTGTTTAGACTAAATGACTAAACAACAAATATTTTTAGGGGCTTAACTTGCTGGACTACAGCTCCCATCATCCCAGACTATTAGAAATCTGAAGGCTAGGAGAAAAGCTTTTAACGCGTTTGTTGATCCAGCACCTCCTGTATCTGTCATAGACCCAGTTGAGAGATAGCAATTGCTGTCAAGTGTAGAAGCCCTGGCTTATAAGGACCAACATCTGGTTGCTTCAACCATTAATTCTTGGGAGATTCAGTTGCAGAGTGGTACTTACAGCCTTGGAGAAGTAGGGGAGATATTTCAATATTCAGGGAGTGGAGAGCCCCAGGCCTGAGGGCCAAATGTGGCCCTCCAGATCCCTCCATATGGTCCTTGAAACTCTTCCCAGGCCACCCCCACTCACTGGCTCTGCTTCACATCTTTAATATTTTTGCCTGACTGGAACTGTGATAAGAACTCTTGCTTGTCTGGATGGAGAATAGAGAGAGGTGTGTGAGTATATTTAGAAACTAACCTAGTGTACAAAAGGGAGGCGGAATACATTTGTTTTCCTGCCCACTTTTGCTTCTGGCCCTGCTGGGATGTGGCCCTTGGAAGATTGCCCAGAAGAGAGTGAGTAATCATTGTGCCATTATTATTTTAATTGTGTTTTAAATATAAGCTGCCTCGAGAACTTTGGTTGGTAGGTGGGATGAAAATCCTCCCAAATAAATGAATTAATTAATAAATAAATATTGGCCACGCCAGCGGGGCCAATGGGAACTTACCCTCACACTCCTGACTTCCCAGTATCTCGTCAGAGGTATACTGCTTCTGCACAAGGAGGCTCTATTTCGCTGTACTTGGGCCCCCTTGAAGTGAGCCCTCTGCTATAGCTCAGGTTGCATGATTGATATGTCGCACTCGTGTTTGCCACTGACTTCTTATTCCAAATATTCCTTTTTTAGAGAGAGATCGAAAAAGCAAAAGTTCTCTGCCCGAAACTGGCGAGAAACCTGTGGTGGACCATTCTTCTGCAGCTTCCCTTGGGAGCTTGACTGATATAGAGCATGAACTGGGTATGGGCGGTGGAGCAGTTAGGATGTATAAAGTAAGTGTGTTTGTCTTCAGTGCTGGCTTTTCAGTGCACCGAAAACATGGGCTTTCCATGGAAAAGTCAAAGCAAATAGGTCTGCTCAGTGTATTAGGAAACCTTGCACAGATGGGTTGTATCCAACTAAATTACAGTAGACCCCCTGAAATGAATTCATCTAAGTTAGGCATGTCCATTTTGAATGGCTATACCTGGAGCAACACATTCGTTATGAATTCCATTGAGAAGCCCTTCATTTCATTTCCAGATAATTTCATGAGAATCTCAACTTTCAGGCTCATTTTCCATTTTCATACATAGTTAACATGTTCTATATAATTTTAAATATAATTCTCCGAAGTTTCATTATCTGGCAAGAGTTTTTCAAAATCACATTTTGAACATGAATAAAACAGCCAGAAGCATGACATGCAAGATGACTCAGAAGTTATCTGTTCCCAAAGATCTCCCAAAGACAATAGAGAATAGGTTAAATACTTTATTGTATCGATATCGGTGCTTTCTCATTTGGTGAAAGACAAGAAATGTTATGTTCAGAATAAAATCATAAGAGCTTAGGACGATATAACTTACATTGGTTCAGCATGTTACATTAGTTACAAAAGCACACTCCCCGTGCCCCCCCCCCCCATGAAAAGTAAAGCCAGTGTAAGTTGAGTACAGTACGCTGATGTACTGTTACACTGGATCCAAACTGTTCAGCAGCAAGGCAGTTGCTGCTCTGCCTAAACATGGCAGCGGGGAAAACAAACCTTTAAAATAGTGTTCTATACTGGGTTGTCAAGTCACATGGCCCAGCGGAGTCAGGGTGACCAAGTTACACTTCATATCTTTGGTTGAGTCAAGGACTTAGTGTCACCGGAAATCCACTGCATCCTAAGTTGCTCATTCCAACAGATCTGGCCATAGGAATGCCTCCAAAGCCTATTATTTGTACCATACCATCTGAGACAGGTTCCTGTCCTGGACAAGCTCTCAGTCTTAAAGACAAGTCAGACAAGTGGGTGGAGATACGTTAATACTTTGAGGATGGAGATAATCTAATTATGTGTTAATATGTTTAGCAATCATATACCCTTTTAAGGTTTATTTATTTTAAACCTTATTATGGTTTAGAAAATTGTAGAATTTATATTTCTCTATTAGACCCTCACCCCTCTTTCCTGAAGCATGTACAAGCTTCTACAAACTTCCCCTCAGAGGCATCAGGGAGGGAAGCCCATCCTGTTTGGCATTCCCTAGCTAGGCTAGAGAGGTATGAGGAATTTTGCTCCCCTTGGAGCAATATTGGGTTTAAAAAGGGAAGTGGAGGAAAGAAAATTTGGGAGTCCCCTTTAAGCTCAATCTCTCTGCAGTCTAAAAGAGAGGGGAGACTCCCAAAGGCTGTATATAAACAAATATATAATAGTAATAATAATAATAATTTATGAGTCTACTACCCTTTAAGATTGCAGCAAGATCAGGCTTAAAAGGGAAGGGAAGAGGCTTCCCCCTCCTCCTCTTTTACACTGAGTTTGGATGAGCCTAGAACTCCCTGCAGGGAACTTGCTGGTGTGCCCAGTTACTTCCCTGAGTGGAGTGCTAAGATGGATCATCTCTCCTGATTTTAGGCAGGGGAGCAATCCTGCTTGGTTCACCCTCATGTAGGAAGCTCTCTTGCACCCCTAAACACAGCAGGATCACTCCCTATTTGTATTGGGTGATATGAAGGGGGAGCAATCCTGTTTAGTGCTGACCCCATTTGAGCTTCAAAGGCTCCTGACAACCAAGCCCCACCCTTCCTGGCAAGCCCTGCTGTTACCTGTAAGATGTCACCTGTTGGGAGGTTGGGTGTGGCTGGCCCAAAATGGCCTCATGGCCAAATGGAAGTCTGGTGGGCCAAGATTGGCTCATGGGCTGGAGGTTCTCACTCCTGATCTAGAATTAGGAACTGAAGGTCTCTTGCCTTGGTTTAGAAAACACTGCAACACTGTAAAAGGTTGAAGGCACACATATAAATGAATTTTAACATAACCTAAAACACACATAGGCCTCACTTACCAAATACAATGCATTCCCTGAAAATTGTTCATTAGGGGAGTGTTTGCATAACGAGTCAACAGTTTCCATTTATTCCTATGGGAAAATTTCTTAATATGTACCCAACCATGGAATTTTAACCCCCAAAGCTAAAAACCCTCAGGAAAGGCAGGAAAATCCAGAAAAATGCTATCTTATTTATCTAATCACTCCCCTTCCCTCCTCCCTCTGTTTCTCAGCCAGCCAGCAAAAGGCAAACAAGGAAGCAAAAAATGCTCTCTGTTTGGGTATCTGAATCTGTGGTGTGTATAGTGAGGTTTGGGCACTAATTCCTCATGTTCGGATAAGCTAATTTTCGGTTAGTGAACATTTGTAAAGTGGGACCTGCTGCATGTAAACTCCACGAGCACAGGGTATAATGTCCTTATGGAAACTGGTTATGCTGAAACAAAGTGCAGAAGCAGAAACAGCCGTGCAAATATGGTGTCAGTTGGCAGCTTAGTTTTTGTTGTGTTTGAAACTAGGAAACAAATCATTAGAGCATTGCCATAGCTAAGTTTGAATTACCATGGGCATTACAACTTTCCACATGGAATTGATGCTGAATTGATGCTGACTAGCAACTCGTGAATACCTAGTAAAGTGTAACATGCACAGTGTTTTGCTTTGGAGGCATTTATTTGTGAGTGTATCAAAGAATGTTCCTATGTTACACTGGCCATATTACATCGGCCACAGGAGATTTGTAAGAAAACTTTTTTTCCACAGTTTCCAATAATAATAAAAAAAAGCTCAACAACTTTGGCCCAAACCCCCCACAAAACATATGGTATTGGAAATACGGTATGTTTCCTATGAAACATCAGCTCTTAGTGTATACAGTGGTACCTCGGGTTACGAACTTAATTCGTTCCGGAGGTCCATTCTTAGCCCGAAACTGTTCTTAACCTGAGGTGCACTTTCGCTAATGGGCACACGATTTCCGTTCTCATCTTGGGGCAAAGTTTGTAACCTGAGGTACTTCTATTGGGTTAGCAGAATTTGTAACCTAAAGCGTTTGTAACCCAAAGTGTTTGTAACCTGAGGTGTTTGTAACCCGAGGTACCACTGTATTGCCACTGTTGGGGAAAATGTGATTCAAACTTTTAGAGAAAACATTTATCAAAGTTACAGATAGATTATTGAGCATCTTTGAAAACAAATTTTTAAAGAAGCATTGAAACTGTCTGTGGCATACTTCTTGATTATTTTTGTAGGGAATATCAAGGCAGATTACAAACAAATAGTTTAATGTTAATTGTGGTTAAATAATCTTAGCTAAAACACAAAATATTATGTTAAAAAGCTTATGAATGTTAGCCTGGTCACTATAGAATTATCCTTCTCTTTTCATCTTTGACATTTTGCAGACCTTCTATTTTGTGAGCTTTCCCTCCACTTGTATATGGTAGACTGCAAGCATGAATATACCTCTCATCCCTTTCTGTGCCCATTCCCATCTCTTTTGTCTTTTTACTAAAGTTATTTTTTTTAAAGAATGGCTTCTCACTTTTTATTTTCAGTCATGACCTACTTCTTGAATTTCTGAATAAATGCACACAATTGTGTGTGGTGTAGCACTCTGGAAATGGCTTTGCAGTTCTCTGGCCTGTGTAGGAACCAGCCAGTCATGCAGGCACATAGGCAAAATAAGGTGTTTTTTTTTGTATCATAGGCCTTATTGACAAATTTAAGCAAAGAAGACCCCAGGTCTGAGTGGCATCCATCCAATTTTTTTAAAAGAACTCAGATGTGAAACTGCTGAACTTATAATAAACTTCTAACAAAAAAAATTAACTTACCCCTGCCATGCCTACCTTCTTCCTTCTTCCTTTTCTCAGCTTGTACTTTTATTTCTTTCCCCTGTCTCTTGCTCCATTTCCTGTTTCCCTCCTGTGCTCCCTCCTGCCATATCTTTGGAAAATCCAATGGGTAATTCTAGATTGCAATTCTTGATAATGGATGGACAGGCACCAGCATGATCCCTGAAAACAGTCTTACCTCCTGTCAATTTGTCCCTTTCTATTTCAGAAAACCATAAAGCGGGAGGTTTATAACCTGTATTATCACATGGCTATGAACAATATCCCAGAAGACTTTGTGGAGACTGACATGGTGTATTTTCTCAGAGACACTGCAGGTATTTTACATGGAAGGAAAGTTTTGGCTAAGAAAGGAAGTTATGGTTAATAATAGATTAGGTTCTTTCCAGATGGATCCTATGAGATCTTGATCCACCCTCAAAACCTGCTGTTTTCAACCTGAGGAGCTCAAGATTTCAAACAATATTTCAACAATATTTCAGAAGAAAAGTGGGTGTGATTTTGCTTAAAGGTGTCAATAAGTTTTATATTGCGTATGTAGTGTGGTCTGCCCAGGGCTGTAGGAAGAGGGGCAGTGGGGGCGGACAGCCCCAGGTGCCCTCAATGAGGGGGGTGACATTCTGAAGCCTAGCCCGAGCCATTGGGATAAGGGGGGAGCTGTGCCACTTTGCCGGCGGCATTCCCTCCTTCCTCCTTCGTTCTGACAGCTTGGAGGAGGCTTGGGAGTCATGGGCGGGCAGTGCACTGAATATGGGCAGCTTGCTCCGCCCCCAGCGGCAGGGCATGTGTGCCACTCTGGGCACCTGAGCTGCTGTCCCGCGCCTGGGAGGGCACCCTCTGTGCCACTCCCCCCTTGGGAGCATGCCCGCCCTGGGCAGCGTGGGCATATGCTCCACCGCTGGGTCTACCCATTGTTCAGTCCCTTTTCAGTTCTTACCAGGCCTTTGGTCAAGGCGCAGCCTGACTCCCTCCTCTGGCAATCTGCACAGAACTTTTGCTTGACGGTTGCCATTAATTTGATTTTAATTCATTCTTATAATGAAATGTTTTTAGAATGTTGGATTATTTGATTGTTGTTAGCCGCCCTGAGCCCGGCTTTGGCTGGGGAGGGTGGGATATAAATAATTTATTTTTATTTTTATATTATTATTATTATTATTATTATTATTATTATTATTATTATTATTATTATTATCATTACCAGCCACACTTGATAAATGATTACTCCTCTGTCATTTCGTCTCCTGTACAACACATACTGTACATACATCCATTTTTTCAGTCCTGCCAGCCCTTATCAAATATAATCATTATTACAAGAATAAAAGCAACAAAATGATTTATTTTTATTAACACAGTATAACTGGTGGAGGTGGAGGTGTATCACATAAGCAACAAATACAGGTCTCTGCTCCAACAAGTTTCTGGTTTTGAGGTTGAATGAAGGAGGGAGAGGCCAGGGTAAGAAGGGATAAAGATGGGAGCCAAGGCAATGACACCTAACAACTGCTCCTCGTGAGCCTCAGCTAGGAGATCTTTCATATACAAATACATATCTGTATCCCAACTCCTAGAAATCAGGGATTCTAATGAATTGCTTTGAGGGGGTTTTTAAGGCTTTTTGTTGCTGCTGTTATTTAAGGTTTAAGGATGAGAAATTATTGCGTGGCTATAGCTAATCATCCAGCAATCCAGCATTAGATCAGGAGTGGGGAACCTTTCGCCCACCAGATGTTGCTGCACTCCAACTTCTATTAGCTTTCCAACCAGCATAGCTGGGAGTTATAGTTCAGCAACATATGGAGGGCCAAAGATTCCCTACACTTGCATTAGATTCCGATCAACTGCCACAGTAGATATCATCTGATCTGTCTTATATATTATTTTATAGGTCAGAGAACCATAAAGTCAGAATCCTACCTAGTTAGCCTATTGATATTTGATTGCCAAAGTGTAGTTTGTGAACCATGAGCAGACCATCCTTAAAAAAAAAAAAAAAATTATTAAGAGTTTTGTTGATACAGTAGAGAAAAGACAGAATAAACAGATAATAGACAGAAAAAAGAACAAACATAAAATTTAACATCTTGTAATACCCATCTTTTCTTCATCTTTTGGACTTCCTCACATCTCCCGCTCTTGCATTCCAAATTTATAAAACTTTAGCCAGCAACTTGTCACCTTGTTTCAATTCTTATTATACACATTTCCAATGTTTTGTCCCTAACTTTGAATATTTTTATCTAGGTCTTAAATACCTAATTTTAACACAATGTTTATTCAAAATTTATTTTTCTCGTAAAATTCACTCATTCTCATAATCTTATCAACTAACTTTATGGGCCCTGTTATTTTCAAATCTCTCATCCTTCTTAGCACTCATATAGTTTACAATGTTTTTGTAGATAGTCCTTGAATTTCTTCCACGGCTTCACTGCTTTAGCTTCCATAGGTGATAACCACCTCGGGGTCTTATTTTCTAATAAGTCTTTATATTTTGTCCAGATATTAAACACTGCTTTCCTTACAATATGGTTCTTGAAATTCTTGTGAATCTTGACCTTGTCATACCACAAATATGCATGCCATCCAAAAGCATTGTTGAATCCTTCCAAATCTAAAACATCAGTGTTTTCAAGAAGCAGCCAATCTTTCAGCCAGCAAAAAGCTGCTGATTCATAGTACAACCTTAAGTCTGGCAGGGCAAACCCCCCTCTTTCTTTAGCATCAGTTAGTATTTTAAACTTAATTCTGGGCTTTTTGCCCTGCCAGACAAATTTAGAGATATCTCTTTGCCACCTCCGGAAACACTCCATTTTGTCCACAATCTGTAGAGTCTGGAAAAGAAACAGCATCCTTGGCAATACATTCATTTTTATAGCAGCAATTCGGCCCAACAAGGAAAGTTTCAGTCTTGACCAACTTTCTAAGTCCCTCTTGATTTCTGACCAGCACTTTTCATAATTGTCCTTAAATAAACTCAGATTCTTTGCTGTTATGTTCACCCCTAGATATTTTACTTTTTTAACCACATTTAACTCTGTCTCTTTCTGAAACCTTTCTGACTCTGAAGTTGTCAAATTTTTTTCCAGTACCTTAGTTTTTTGTTTATTTAGTTTAAATCCCGCCACCCGACCAAAGTCTTGAATCAATTGTAATGCCCTTTTTGTACTAGATTCTGGCTCCTGTAAGGTCAAAACTAGGTCATCTGCAAAAGCCTTAAGTTTATATTGTTTCGCTCCGACCTGAATTCCTTCCACCAACTGGTCCCCTCTAATCATATTCAGGAGCACCTCCAGGACCGAAATAAATAACAGAGGGGAAATAGGGCAACCTTGTCGTGTTCCTTTTTCAATTTTAAACTCTTCTGTCACCACATTGTTAACTATCAATTTGGCCTTTTGTTCTGAATAGATTGCATCTATCCCATTTTCAAATCCCCGTCCCACTCCCATCCCTTCCAAGTTTTTCTTCATAAACTTCCAAGAAATATTGTCAAAGGCCTTCTCCGCATCTATAAATATTAGCCCTGCTCTTGTATTAATATTTGTTTGCAGAAGTTCTAAAATGTCAATAATATTCCTTGTGTTGGCAAACAAATGTCTTCCTGGGAGAAAGCCTGCCTGCCATGAGCAAACCATCCTTATCCTGAGTGTGTGCCTATGGTGGTATGTAATCTAAAGACTGGATCAGAAAGTTTATCTTCATTCCAAGTAGCACTGGCTGCAGATTTATAATTCCCTGCAGCAAAAACTAAAAAATTTAAAAAATAATGAGATGTTGGAACAGCTACTTCTTAAAAGTTTGTCAATGAAAGAATGAACACACGCAAGGATATATGCTAGTGGATTCATTACAGGTGACTACGCTTGTGTGGGAACTAGAGTACTGCAAATAGGTACTGATAAACCAGGCATTCTGCTTTGAAGTTTGCTAAAGTTGTCACTGTTTGTAAAATGGAGATCTATGGAAAAGAATAAATACATGGGTTGTTTGTTTGTTTTTTAAAATAGGAACCAGTGTGCTAGCGAAAAGGCCTAACAATGTATTTTGTAGAAGTAGTAGTTGTTTCTTTATTAATTACAGGTGTGAGGTGCCTCAATTTTTATTTAACCTTCTTTCCCCCACCACAATCTTGTACTGCAGTTAGACTTTGAGTAAAAAGCTCTCATTACCACCAGTGGAAGAGCTACACACTTTCCTAGGCATGTAGATGGTCTTTGAGTGCATTCCTATAAATAGTTGTACAGTATTAAGTTGTTGGAAACAATCCTGAGGAGTTCATAACACTAGACATGCAGCTTAAATGATTCTTTATAAATAAAATAAATAAATAATATGCCTGCCCTTGGGGAGTTGGCATACCAGGCATAAAACATCTAGGCTAGGCTAGCTGGTTTTCTGTGTGCAGAAAGAAAAGCTCACCTGCTGTTTTTGGATGTAGTAGTGTCCCAGAAGGCACATGATTTTCCTGAACTTACCGGGAGTGTTGGGTTAGAATATTTCTTTAAACAAATCCTTGCCTTCTTTTGCTGCTTAGAAACCGTTAGTGAACCTAATGACTTGGCTGAAGCGAAGGACGTCCTGCCGGAAGTACTGGAGTACGGCATACTGAATGGCCATACCCTCATGATGCTGAAGCAGCTTTTTGCACTGGTGAAAGTTTTTGTTTGTTTTTAAATTTCTTTTTCAAAAATAGCTCCCCCACCCCTGAGACCGAGGTGCTGCAAACTCAGTGATCTTGAGTCCACAGGTTTTCTACAGAATTTAATGACTCTTTATACAGAATCATAGAAAATGCATGTGATAATAGAAATCACTCGAGCTGTGAGGTAAAGGTAGTGGTTTCAAGAGAAGTAATAGCTGAATAAACAATTATAATTCTACATTCATCAATCATAGCACATTATTAGTGTGGTGTGACAGCAATGGGGGAAATGCTTGCTATAGACCAGGGATGCCAACATGAATAAAATAGGGGGGGGGCATGTAAGCCCTGCCCCACATAATTGATTACAAGATGTGGTCAATTGATTACAAGATGTGGCTATTTGAATGGCAGTGCCCATCAACTTTGGGGCCCAGCCCCCTCAAATATTTTATTGGGGGGGCGAAGGGACCTCGGCCCATAGGAGTTGGCTCCTGTGCTATAGACACTCCCTTCAAACCTCATACAAAATTTCAATATATTTCTGGTGACTACCTTATCAGCAACTCATTTTAGTGAACTACCATTTTTAGATGTAATTCAAAACTTGTAAGTTGGATATTAGCCCAAGCAGTCATGAGTGGGTTTGAGAGTGAGTGACTCCAAGGTAAAGGTTTATAATAATTTAAGCATCATTTTTTAAAAATAGACCAGAGTTTACATAGCATTTAAAGTAGAAAAGCCCCCCAGATGATGGCATGTAGCTTTCTATGCTAACTGGTCTGGGTTATGTGTTTGACCAGTGGTGACCTCACCATACTTTGTTGCAGAAAAAAGTTCTTGGTTCAACCTATCACAAATGATGGAGAGAAACACATTGAGTCTCAGACAAAATAGCAGGAAGAAGCAGGAAGAGCCCATTATGGACTCCTCCCCCTCCTGACAGCTATTTTATCCCAGGAAACTTCTCTTAAGCAAAGAAAAATGCTGTTTCAATTTCCAAGCTCCAGTTTTTAATCAACAACAAGAAATGGTTTTATACAGAGAGGGAAAGACAGAGGCGTAGGAAGGGGGGTGCGGTGGGGTTGGACCGCCCTGGGTGCCATCGCTGAGGGGGGTGACATTCCGCGTGCCACCTGCCCGCGACTCCCAAGCCTACCCTGAGCTGTTGATGTGTGTGTGTGTGTGGGGGGGTGACATAAAATTTCCACACCAGGTACCACCTGACCTTGCTACGCCTCTGTGGAGGGACAAACAGGGTAAAACCCTAAAGTGATTTTTTTAAAAAATAAACATGTCAGGCACTTGAAGAAGAGGGAGAAAAAGGTGGGCCACTCCCCTGAAGAGAATAAGAAAGGGCAATCAGGATCCATAGTCTGAATATGTGTTTTTACGGGAGTGAAGTTATGAAAGGAAGAGCAGAGTTCATTGGGGGCGGGGGACCTTCCACTGACTGCATGCAGCCTAAGAAGACACCCTAGAGTTGCTTCTTTTGCACAAACTCCCCTGGAAATAACATAGTGGGACTATCTTCTGATATGTATTAGACCTATATCAATAATGCTGGGCTAGCTGTCCCCTCTTCCTCCAGAGAAGATGGATTGTCATTACTTTCACACATAGCAGCAGCTATAACTGGATCCAATGGCAACTAGGATTGCCTGAGGCAATAGCTTTCTAACTTTTTGCTTTTAACTGTTTCAAAGTTACAAATGAATTTAGCCATTATATTTTAAATGAAAGCAAATAGAACACAGTTAAACAAAACATGCTTGTATTTTCAGGTCTTTCTGCCTGCAATGTGTCATAACCAATATGATATGGATGAGTCCATTCCTCACCCAGAACCAGAAAAGGCAGAAGGTGAAGATGCTCAGCCTGTTGTGAAGAAAAAAACATCACCAGAAGCATTGGACAGCTTGCATAGCCTAAGGAATGAGTTCTTGATGAATATGCAGAAATTCCTAAGCCACATTCAGAGAACCATACAGCAGATAGAAGGTAAGTCTCAGTTTGATCTTATGTGGGCTTCTTAAAGCACTACTGGTTGGGTGGTGTAAATGTGTGAAATGCAAAAATGAGTTTGTATCCAGTTTCAAAACCAGCTGTTGGACATTCAGGAAGATGGATTTTCAGCTGCATTCTAATCTTCCAGCGCTGTTTGTGTAAAAATGGGCATAGGTGCATTCTCCCTATTCTTCACTCTCCTTTTTATATATTTTAATCTCTTCTCTGTACAAAAGTATGTGTAGGAGGAAATGCTTGTTGGTATCACCTAGGGTTGCCATATGCCTGGAATTTCCCAGACACATCTGGAATACTGCAGTCATAAGCTCAACAACTTTTCTGTCCGGATTTTCAGTGTTTGAAATATGGCAAGCCTAGCTTCACCCAAATTTATTACCTTCACCTTTTCTCCATTCTTTGCTCTCTGGAGAAATTTAGAAGGTTCAAGAAGAGACTTGTCAGTATAATCTATAATGCCATGTCTTCTCTGCTTTCTGATGAAACCGACAAGCTAGGGAATATTCTTGTCTATTTCATTAATGATTGGGACATTTTTACTGTAACTAATAATGTTTTCTTTCAACAGGGGAAATTAAGTTAGAAATGCCAACCATAAGCTTAGATGGTGATGTGAATGACCTTGCCAATGATCGGGATGTGGTTGATACACTGGAGACACTTGCAGCCAATTGGCTCACGTTGATATCCTCAGCAGATGAAGAGCTTCTGAAAAAGGTCCCCCAGGTAATCTATTTCAGCATTCTGTTTTCCCAGTGGCCAGTTAGGTCTGCTGGGAAGCCCACAAGCAGGCAAGATGGTAACACCCCTTCTCCTGTGGTCTGTTCCTAGCATCTGATATTCTGAGGTTTATTGTTTCTCTGTCTTAGGTGTCTGAGGATGGGTTAACATAGAAAGGCAGGGAAACTGTGTGGTTGATTTTTAACCAGATGCTAATCCGATGAGTTCCTCCTCCAGCTCTTTTCCCACTTTCAACCAGGACAGCAACACTTCCAAGCAGCTTCTCAGCTTTTTATACTTCTTTCTTTTACCTCAAATACATCAAGAACACAGTCAGTATTGCTGCAGACTTCCTGAGCTGCCAATTGGTAAACCCAGATGTTTATTTCACAGATAGCGTTTCAGAGCTTCTAGGAGTGCTTTGAAACTCCTGGACCTGTTGCATCTTCAGCAAATGCAAAGACACCCTGATTTATTGCCCTAAGTCACTCTAGCTTGTGCTAGGCTTCCTCAAAAGTGGAGGGGTTTCCCTCTTTTGCTTCTTTCTGGACCTGATATGTAAAGGGGGACATCTTCTCAGCACTTTTCTGTCTAGAGGAGGCGCTCATAGGACCAGCACCAGCACCTGGTTAAAAACCTATCATACAGTTTCCCTGCCATATTAGGCAATAGAGGGAGTTAACTAGTAGTAGGAATAGTAGTAACATTTATACCCCGCCCTTCTGACTGGATTGACTGACTGACATTCTAATGGATGTCTTGTTCAACCCAAACCACAAAGAACTTTCATGGTAAGTGCCTGAAGCTCCTTTCTAAATGTAGAGGTTCGGTTTACTTTTCAAGGTTTATGGCCATTGACAGATCTATTTCATTTGCACGAATTATGTCTTGCAACTTAGGACAGCTAGCAAAGTAGTAAGAGAAAGTAAAAATACAATAAAAACAGAAAAATAAAAACACACATATAAACTAACAAAGCAGTAATTGTCCAAACAGACAGTAAAAATAAAAAACTGCTCTCGAGTTGATATTATCAGTTCTTAAAAGCTGTCACCTAAATGATACTATCAAGTGGTCCAGTGGGCATTCCAAATTTGAGGACCCATAGTTATGCCTTTTCCAGCTCTATGACCTTCATTTTCTGGTTTTATTTGTTCCATTTTTGAGGTGAAATGACTAGAAGTGAATATGTCTGTATGTATTGTGTAGCTCAGAGTGGTCAGACACATGGCCCATTGGGTTGTATGTGGCCCTCGAGGCTGTTTTTGGCGGCCCTCCAGCTCCCCACCCTCTGCCTCTGCCAGGGCAGCACAGCCAGGCTGGTGGCCTAAGGCAGGCTGCTGCTGCTCTGCTGCTGGAGGAGCTCTGTGGAGCCACCAGTCTGCGCTCTTGAGCACACTTGGAGCATAGCTGTGTCCCCAGGGCTCCAGAGCACCAGAGCCCCCCAGGGAGCAAACAATGCAGAGGAGAAGTGTGGAGTGGGTAGATATCTGTGTATGTTTCAGTATGGAATACTTCGCTTTCTTTTTTGTAATACAGAGAAGTTTGCGCTTTGGGTGGGTTTCTGTGAACTTCATAAAGTCCAAAACTTGAAACAATTTAGCAGACAATTCACTTGAGAGTTGCCTGTGGATGTCAACAATTAACCTCAAGGCATTGATCAACTTGTGAAGAATTCTCTAGCTCAAACATCTTATTGATGCCTGTGTTGTTAACAAAAGCGCATGCGTCTGTTTTGTATTAAATCTGTGTAATCAATAAATATATTAAATTGTGTATGTAATTCAATATATTAATTTGTATTTAAATATTTATATTTAATTAAATACATTAATTGTGTATATTAACTATATTGCAAACATTTTAATTTACTGATATGGAAATTTAATTTTGTGTGTGGCCCCCAGGTTCTGTGTCAAAGGACTTTTGTGGCTCATTTGGTTTCAGAGGTTGGACCGCCCTGTTGTAGTTGTTTTACTATACAGCTTGCTTCCCTGTGTGCTACCGGCTGGACACAAAAATGTTGCAGTATATGGGTCCATGGGAAAAACACCCTGCAGGCTTACTGATCAGAGTTTGTGTGATGTGTCTGCCTTTATTCCAAAGTACCTGGTCTCATCTTAGTTCCTTTCATCCTCAGGGGAATGGCCCACTAGCTGAGATTGACCTGTGGCGAGAGAGAAATGCTACGTTGAGTGCCCTCACTCAGCAGCTCAAACTGCCCTTAGTCAAAAAGGTCTTGGAAGTGCTCACGGCAGCTAACATAGCAATTGTGGATAGCTTGCAGATAGTCATAAATGAGCTCTGCAAGCACCATGTGGAGGCAGTTGATAATGTGAGGTTCCTTTCTACTCTTGAACGACACCTAAAGGTAGGTTTTTATCAGCTGTATATGTAAGATTCAGTAGCAGCAGGGCACTGACCAACAATGTCCAAAAGTTTTGGATACAGAGTTCATAATTTTTTTAACACCTCATGATGACTCATTTGTACATCACAGTAAGCCATAAAACATGCTTTGCCAAACGTGCCCCCTTTGCTCCTGTCTACTAGCAATGAGAGGAAAGAAGTCACATTCCTCTAGCTTGGTGTTATGAGCCAACCAGGGATTGTGGTTTGGCTCCCTCCAAACAAGCTATGGTGGCACACTAAGGTTTATTCTTGGCTTACTAGTCGTGCTTTGTTTAAGCAAAACAAAGCACAATTCCTGGTTTGGATGGTTCATTGTTTGCTGCCTCTGCATATTCATGGAGGGGCAAAGAGGGACTGCACAGTAAGCTATGGTTAATGGCTTATTGCAGAGTGCAAACACAGCCAACAACACTCTATTATCAACAAGGAGCAATAGCAGCTGCTTCTTGTAGCAAAGGGCCTTTGTCTTAAATCATTGGTGCTACCAGGAACTGAATCTAGGGCCATTTGCTTGCAAACCATCTCATGTATCACCTCTAAAAAAACAACAACCTGGAGATGCAATTAAGGGTACCAACAACTTCCCCCCTTTTATGTATTGGAATAGCCTGCATCACTTCCTGGACAGAGTTTGTAAATAGTGACAACAGTATTAGAGACTCAGTATGGTGCAGCCAAGCAGCCCCAAGGCTGCTCAAAGCCTTTGGAGATGAAATAAGGAGACGCCCTTTCTCCCGAGTAGTGTTCCTGATCAGCTACCATCTTGGATATGTTTAATTAATTCAGTAGAACCTTTCTGTTGGGGGCCCTCAGTGACCCTACTATGCACTCCCTACCCTTTTCCTTTTCCATTCTTTGGGCTGTACCTCATTTTATGTTTCCAAAAACATGTGTCCTATTCCTTCATACTGATATTTTTTTTTACAATATTTGCCATTGACTCAACAGAATTTAACACACGGCACTGGCTTCAACATTGTCTTGGATACAATTCCCTCACTGATGAATGCCTTGAGAATGGTGTGGATTATTTCACGGCACTACAACAAGGATGAAAGGATGATCCCCCTAATGGAAAGGATTGCCTGGGAGATCTCGGCAAGGGTCTGCAAGGTTGTGGATTTACGGACTTTGTTCAAGTATGTGGCATTTCCTTCTGTAAACTAAGCTAAAGTCTTGTTCTCAGGACCTTGCACCAGTTACTTTGCACACCCAGGTTGAGTGTGACTCCCTGCAGATCAGGAGCCATCCTCAGGAATGTGTGTTGCAGTGTAAATCTGGTTTTTCATCACTTACCTGCCTCATCTCTAGACCATTGTTTAGAGTTACACCCACTGCATAGCACAACATGCCATTTTTTGTAGTGCCAGGGTCCAAAGGTTATTAGTTTCTATGATGAAAGGCAAGAAATACATTGAATCTTTTGAGTGTTGAATATGGCTGTCTTTTCTTTTTGAATTTTGGATCAATTTTCCCCCGTGCTTTTTTATGGGCTCATAGGGAAGACAGGCAACTTGCAAAAACCAAAATGATAGAAGCCAAACGGACCCTTGAAATTTGGAAGGAGTCCTACTTTGACATCCGTGCCAAAATTGAAGCTTCAGGAAGAGACGCACGATGGGAATTTGACAGGAAGCGTTTATTTGAAAAAACAGATTATATGGCCATAATCTGTCAAGACCTCTATAACATATTGCAGGTAAGAGCATGCATGAATTACTGAAGAATAGGGTTTTCTTTACATCATTTGTTGAGCCCAGTCTAAGGTCTCCTAATGTGTGCTTGAGTTTCAAGACACACTCAGAGCTCCAAAGACGCACAGGTTTTCCTCACATCTTTTGCATCTTTTGAGTGTTGAATATGTCCATGCAACTGCTTCGGTCTGCAGAACTGCTACAATTACAGGTGCTACATAATACTCATTCTCTACTTGCAATAAATTGATCTATCAGTGTGGCAGCCCCTACACTTTGGAACTCCCTGCCTGTTGACATGCAGCAGGCTCTTTTGCCATACTCCTTTCGGTGCCTGCTTAATACATCTTTGTGTGCTGGCAAGCCAACTCGGAAATGTAGAGTGTTGACACATGTTTTAATCTCTTTTTAGCTTACTGTTTATTTTAATTATCTTCTGTTTTTTAAAAGAGTGAATCACTTTACAGGTTTTATTACAATCAAAAGGTATATAAATTTTGTTAAATGAAGTGCATTTGTTATTATCTAATCCGTACCTCCTTTTTGTTGTCATAAATATACTTGTGCATTCTTCTCCCACCTTCTTTTCCCTTGTATCCCATCCCCTTCTTCTCCTTTTCTTCATTACATATTTTTTTAAAAAATAAATAAAAACATTTCATAGTTTGTAAGGATGCAATTTTTTAAAAAAAAATCATGTGCACACAAACAAAAAAACCCTCCATAGAAGCAGAAAAGGAGCCCAGCAGGCAAAAAGGATAGGCTAGTTTCTGTTTGCAGTAAGTTTTTTTCTTTGCTTGGGAGAGTGCTATCCCTTACCTGTTGGCTGAGGTGATACAATTCATTCAGTCACCACTTTCTGCATCGTGTATAGACCTAGCTAGACCTGTGCCTGTGCTTCAGGATCATTTGTCTTGCTGCTGAAACAACTTCTTAGTTACTTCAAGTGACAATTTCACAGCACTCAGACAGTTTTTGTCAGCTGCTTGATGGCCGATCCTTAACCAGAAACTCTCTGGGTTTCTTGTCTGGCTTCTCAGACTAGCTCAGTTCCCATCTTCCTTTCTGGGAAAAATAAAGCACAAATTGAAAGCCACTAGAAATTATATCTGCCTACACATCAGCTTTTTTTGTACCCTAATAGGTTATGGAAGAGTTTTACAACATCTTTGGTCCTGAACTGAAAGCTGTCACTGGGGATCCAAAGCGCATTGATGAAGTCTTGCGACGAGTTGACGGTCTTGTCAGTCCTATGGAGGTTCTGACCTTTGAGCCTTTCAACATCAGATGTGCAACTCAATGGAAGATAGTTATGGAGGAATTTAAAATGGAAGTTTTGGTAAGGAGCAGAAGCTTTGATTTGTATTTTTCTAGCTACTCACTAGAACCCCTTGTCTTCCTGCTAGAACCCATGAACAATAAGAATTTGACCTACAAGCCCCTTCAGTCCTTCTATGAAGTGATCTGTGAAAGAGCAGTTTGCATTTAGTATGGCGTTTGGAAACCTGAGGGGTTATTTTATTGCGTTAGGACTGCCTGCCATGCCTGCCATTGATAAATGAGAATGCCCCCCTTGTTAACTTCCCTTTCTTAATTTTTAGGATATAGAAAAAGAAGCAAAGAGCTTCATTGATGATTCTTTTAAGACTCTTCGTTCAGCGGAAGCTGCTTTTGACATGCTCTTAAACTTCAAACACATCCGCTCTCGAGAGGCCATTAATAAGCAGATGATGATGAAATTCAATGACATTTTGGCACAGTATTGTAAAGAGGTATTTGCTGTTCCTTTCCAGCCATGACTCCTTAGATCTTTTGGTGCCCTTTGTGAAATAGCATCTCACCTCAAGGTTTTATGCAGGAGCTGCTGAGACTGGTGACTCCCTTCTTATTCCCTATCCTGCCTTGCATGTTAAGCAGTAGCACCTCTCTCCCTGGGTAAACACCAGCTACCTGCTGTGTTGGGAAGCTGGGAAACAACAGAGCCCCACCCAAGCTGCTTCGCATCAACAGCCACGGATGTTGAGGCCTCCTTTCTCTTAGCTGCATCAATCTTAAGGACTCCCCCAGTGGTGAGACTGGTCTTGATACCATAATAATTAACAACAGGGGTGACTTTCCTGGATTTCTTTGCTCACAGGGAAGTAGTCACCCTTTGTTTGTTTGTTTAAAAATCACATTAAAGCACTAGTAATAAGAGCATATGAGTGAGTGGTATATCTTGTTGATATAGATGACATAGGCACAATTCAAATAGGCACTGAGACACTCAAGCAACTACACACACCTATCAAAATGCTCTGGGACTCTGTCGGGGGGGGGGAGAGTCTTGTTTCTCTACTAAGAGTAATTGAGGGGTTGCATTTTGGGACAAGGCAGTTCCTCTGCAGCAACAGCATGGCACAAAAACTTCCGAAGATGGTGATTCCCCCCAGATCTTTCTCAGAGCTTAAAAAGCCTCAAAAAATGTGGCTTTTTATATAGATAGTGTATGGGAAATGGTCAGTTCTGTTAATAGAATTTTGAAATCCCTTGGGCCTAGGTTATATATTGTAAGGTACTGGGAGGGTGTCTGAAACAAACATATCCAGTAGTTAGACTCTGCCACCTTAACTCCTGCCCCACCAGTGCTCAGCTACCACTGAAAACTGGGCAGAGTGAGCTCTAGGCTCTGTAGGTACCCTCCAAACTGCAGTTCTAGCTAGTCCATGTCCACCAGGCTGTCTGAAGCCTCAGTGCTTGCACTTCAGTCTGAGCAACTAGCCCCTAGGTTGAGGACACTAGGTTCTGGTTCCCTTTCCCTAACTGCTAGCTTGGATCTTGCTCCCTGCCTAGCTCTGTCTACTCACCTGACTTTGGCCCTCCTGATCTTTGTTTGATGTTCTGGGACTTGTCCCAACCTGTTTTGGACATGCAGCTACTTCTGACCCCATTTGGAGTATGAGGTGACTCCCTCACTTCCTGGATCTTGGCTGCCTGAAGCCTGACCCTACTGAAATCTGACATGTAGCATCTTTAGATGTTGCTAATGATGAAACAAAGAATTTTGCCTAGTAAGATGATAAATATCTCTTTTTTTTAATTCACAGGTTGAGATAGTTAACAACATATTCGTCAGTAACCTTTCCAACCCACCTTTATGCAAAAACCACCCTCCAGTGGCAGGAGCAATTTACTGGGCCCGAACTCTTTTCTACCGCATAAAGCACACCATTGTTCGATTCCAAGAAGTAGAGGAGCTGCTGGCTAGTGAGCGTGGAAAGGAGGTGGGCTGGAGTTTTGTTACTAGTGAATAATAATGCACATTAGTATATATCAGAAACAGCATTTCAGTGAACTGGGAAGTTCAAAGTACATTGTTTTGGAATGGGAAGTTGCTGAATAACATTCTTGTTTTCATTGTTCTGTAAGCTGCTCTGGGATTTGCTTTGGGATGTAGAGCAAGACAGAAGAATGTTCAATGAATAAAAATGAAAAGATGAACTGCAGAAAGTAAAAGCTCTCTTGTCTGACCTGGGGTATTTTAGGTGAAACAAAAATATCTTGAAGTGGCAAAGAGAATGAAAGAATATGAAGATTTGAAATATGACCAGTGGAGAGATAACACAGAAGATAAACTCCCAATTCTATTGAAAAAAACTCTCCTTGCTAAAGTTCATCCTTCTGGAGCTATTATTCAGGCTAATCCAGAGACCCGTGAGCAGGTGGCTATAATTTTTTTCTTGTTCCAGCCCTTTGCATATCCTTGGGAAGATAAGGATCTTGCATAATAATTTTCAGTTTAATAAATTTCTGTTTCTATTTGGCAACATTTCTTTCCCCTTTTGGTTTATGTTTTGACACATTGTCCTCCTTTCCGTGGTGGTTGATCTTCTGGGATGTAGAGTCCACGTACTGAAGAGATGGACACTGGAGAGAAAACTACTCGTTTCACAGTTAACTTTTCTCCCAAGCTTCGAGAGATAATCAATGAAACAAAATATATGGAACAACTTGGATTTCCAGTGCCTGAAATAGCCAGGAATGTGGCCCTTCAGGAGGACAAATTGCTTAGGTAAGGATATCATGTGAATCTACTCTTGTCAGAGTACATGCAAAGGTGAGGCTGTTGGTTCTCCTTCATTGGTGGAGAGCATTCTGTTGCAAATCATTCCTCCTGTTTCCTCTGGTAGAGTCAAGCAAATCGGTAGACTTTGTTGCTTCAATTGGTGGAAAGCCCTTTCAGTTCTGGCCCTGCCTGCTCAGTGCTCACAGGCTTAGAGAGGAGATTTCCTCCATCTTTGTGTTTTTGGCTTGCTGCTTGCTCAGCTCAGTAGCAGGTTGGTCTTGGCAGGAAAGGCAGAGATTCACCTCTTTGACGCTTTCAACTGTTGTTCAAAGGGCAGGACTGGGCCTACTACTAGGCAGAGTGGGCGTCTGCCTTGGGCAGCTGGTTCTGAGAGGGACATGTGTATGCATTATTTGTTATTGTTCGTATTTATCAATCACCTTCCAATTAAGTTCCAAGGCAATGTACAAACTATATTTTTTTAAAAAAAGTTTTAAAATGGCATGAGAAAAAAACAGAAGGCAAATTTAAAAACAAAACAAAGTTGACACCCATGACATTTTCCATCCAGCTGAGAAAGCCCATGGAACAAAAAAAGTATTCAACTGTTTCTGGAAAGTGCATTGTGACTTGGCAGGAACGCTAACCTACAGAATAGGGGCAGCCACACTGAAAGCCCTGCTCCAAATTACTGTGGAGCAGGCTTCTGGTATGTTTCCAACTGGAAGGAAAGAGACCTATGGGATATATATGGGATAAGGTCATCACTCAGTGTGGGGCACCATCATATCCTTCAACTCAGGCAGCAAAATATATTGGGCTTGCCCTGTTGAAGAAGTAATAATAGCTGCTCCCAACTGTCACCAGAAGGGAAAAGATGGCTAAGTACTGCACACAATGTAATGTCCTTAAGAGTCGCTGAGAATTTTCAAGGGGCAAGGTAGCTTCCAAGGCCACTTATGAAAAGGAAGGCCTGCTTATAACTGAGTAGAACTTGGTCAGGTAGCATACACTGCACATGGAATGGTGATGATGATGATGCACATATGAATGGGTTGCTCCAGCTACTCTGGGGAGATTCCAACAGAGTATAAAAAACATAATGAAACATCAAACAATAAAAACGTCCTGATACAGGAGTGCCTTCACATTTCTTCTGGAAGTCATATAGTAGTTTATCTCTTGGACATTTGATGAGAGGGTGTTCCACAGGGCAGGCCTTGGTAGTTTGGTGAACAATTTGAAGATTCCTCTTTTTGATTATGTAATGGTTCTAGGGGTCGCTCGTGCGTAAGTCGTCGCCACACCTGGCTGAGTCACCTGGGTGAACCCTTTCTGTCCAGACAGCCACTCATCCGTGGCTGTCTCAAACGCTGGCAGAATCCGTCAGTGGGCGTTTCTTGAACTTCTTCCAGCAAAGAAGTTCTTTGACGCCAAGTCTCCGCCTACTCTCCCTGCGCGGAAGTCTTCTGCGCAGGGAGGGTGTGGGCAGTGGAGGACCCGTGCTCTCCCCGCTGGTCTCCGGCGAGGAGTCATGGAGCCTCCTCACCGATCCCCCCATCTGCCCCCCTTCTCCACTGGTGCTACGCTGATTTCCTTCCCCCGCAGATGGGCTGCCTCTCTCCCTCCTGGGACGCTCTCCGGCATCCCTCTGGAGCCCGCCCTCCTCCTCTGGCTCCGATGGCAGTTCCCTGACAGATTACATTTGTCCCAGATCTTGGGATGGGGGTTGTCCTCCCATTAAAGGGATATATTATTAATTTGCATGGACCTGCCTACTGGAAGAAGTGGAAGGAGCAGCTAACACCAGAACACACTTCATTGATCAGAATAAGTCTTCATGGTAAATCCAGTGTTCCTTTCCCATGACATTTTGTCGCATTTTTTTGCCACACACGGGCTGTTATTTCACTCTGACGGAGATGGGGAGGGGTACAATCAGTTCTTTGGCCCTTTGTGTGCCTTTCTGGGAGGGCCCTGGTGTGATGAAGCTGTGAGCCCACAGAGTGTTGAATCCAGTCGGGAAAAGAGAAAGTCAAGCAGTGTTTTGCTGGTATTAAGGTTCTAGGAAGCTAAGACTGGGTCAGGGTGTGCAGGACCTGGGACAGCTCACACTGCAAACTCCCAAGGAAGATGAATGTTGTTGATCTGAGTACTTAAATACAGTAGCAACACAGGCCTGTTAAGTACCTTTGCTGAGAGCTACTTAGAATTTAAAGACAGAGCTCTGGCTTGGAACCTGGTACACTGGTATTGCTGGCTGATCCCCTCTGCCTTCTCTGCTTGGAACTTAAATGGGAGCAAGGGGCATCCAGAGAAGCAATGGAACTATAGTTTCTTTTCTTGAGGAAGGAGGGAAAGCACCAGCATGGGAAAAAAGAAAAAACCTTAAAAGTTAACTAGAAACAATGTTTTAAGACCCAGTATAATTTGGATTGTATGATCCTTGGTAGGAGCAACTTAATCAAACTTGTATGCTTTCCGATAGGATATGTATTTAATTTGTCCCTGAAGAAGAGCCTTATGATTCAAAAATGCTTTGGACCTGAATGCATTGTTTTTGTTGCACCTTTGAGCTCTCCTGCTTCCTTTGTTCCTGTCTCAGCAACAAAGGTTCTCATTCTTTGCATGACCGATGGGATGCTTTTTCAGACTGCACCATTGCGTAAGGTGTTCAGGGTTCCTGTGGCAGACTCCTACTGCCCTATATCCAAAAAGGCAATATCTACAGCAGAGTCACTGGGAGCTGACATTAGGCTTATTTTGATGGCTTTAAGACTGTTCTTTCAGATGTTACCCATTTTTAGACACTTCAATGCGTGCTGATTTCTCAAAGCGTGTAGAAATCTGTCTTTTGGAGACAAACTGATGTGAAATTGGCACACCTGTAACCACTCAAATGTGTCTTTGTCAAGTATCTTAAGATGAGGTGATGCCTGAATGAAGCAGTTCTTAACAGTTTCCTTGTGCCTCTTTCTTTAGATATACTGATGGCATAAAACAGATGTTGGATCGCTATCACGCATTAATAGGAACACTGAATGAAGCAGAGACCCAGCTTCTGGATGAACAGATACAAGAACTTTGGCGAGTTTTCAGATCTGGTTACAAGAGGCTCAACTGGAACTCATTAGGTAATACATTTTCCCTTGTAAAACAACTTTAAGGCAATAATTATCAGTTAAAATTTGCTAGAACTTGACATCATTTTCCTTTTGCCATTCCATCCTATAAAGAGAACAACCTAACACTTGGGTTTTATCTGAGATATATAGTAATTTTTCTTTTTTCTTTTCTTTTTAAATATAACAGAGGAAAAAAGAAGTACCATCAGCTGCCATTAACAATAAAAACATTCCATCAGTCCTGAGTTAAACATATAAATGAATAAAGTCTGTCTGTATGTCCAAATAGGTATCCAAGTAAGGTTCATGGGTATAAGCTGTACCTTGTTGTATGGTAATTAAAGAAACAATAACACATTTTTAGTTCTTCTTAAAAAAGAATGGGTATAGTGGCCCGCCTGATGCTGTTGGACTTCCAGCTCCCCTCAGTCCCAGCCATCTTGGCCAGTGGTCAGGGATGATGGGAGTAGAAGTCCATAGAATCATACAATCTTAGAGTTGGAAAGGACCCAATGGTCATCTAGTACAACTCCCTGCAATGTAGGAATCTCAGCCAAAGCATCCATGACAGATGGCCATCCACCCTCTGCTTAAAAACCTCCAAGGAAGGAGAGTCCACCATCTCTCATGGGAGTCTGCTCCACCGCTGAACAGCTCTTACTGTCAGAAAGTTTTCCAATATGTTTAGTCGGAATCTCCTTTCTTGTAATTTGTAGCTGCCCCTCTGAAGAACTATTTATACTGGTGCCAATTTTGCTATATCTTAGAGCAGAGCTTTCCAAACTGTGTGTCGCAGCTTGTTAGTGTGTCAGCTGCAGTGTGTAGGTGTGTCGTGCGAAAGCTCCCCGTACTCCTCCTGGGGCTGGAAAGGAGTTAGTTAACCTCCAGTTTGCTAGTAAAACTGAATTACTGCACTGCGAAATGAAGCATGTCTAAAAAGTGTGTCACCAACATGAAAAGTTTGGAAAGCTCTGTCTTAGTGTAGGTCTCAGAATGGTTTTGTTCACTCCAGCATTTGAGATATTATGTGCGTGTTTTTCAATCCTTGCTTCGATTAGTTTCTGTCAGATGTATTGGATTGCTATCACTGATACAATATTTTGGATTTTTCTGCTGTTTTTTGTTGACATCCTTGAGGACTTGCTAATGGAAAGCCACGAGAGACATATTTTGAATGCAGTGCATACATATGGCTGATGAAGACACACTTGCTTAGGCAAGCATTCCCCTGGACTGAACTTCTGGTTCTATAGTTCAACCTGTCTTTTAAATGTTGCATCACATAATTTAATTAAGGATGTTTTAATGCCCAATGGATATGGTATCATGTATTTTAATTATGTATTGATTTTATAGTTGTAAACAGCTTAGAAGCCATGTTGGCATATAAGCAGTATATAAACTAATAAATAATACATACATACCTGCATACTGGGTGTGGACTAAAGACACAATAATGATCTGGACTCCCTTTTGTTTCAAAGGTATTGGTGACTACATTGTGCGATGTACCCAGTCCATTGGGAAGTTTGAGTCACTTGTCCATCAAATTCACAAGAATGCTGAAGACATGTCTAATAAGCTTTTGTTAATAGAATCCACCAATTTGTTCAAAAGCCCAGCTTCCAAATTTGAAGATTATCTTCCTGGTAAGCCTGTCTGTTTTTGCTGATTCTAGGCCTTGTACAGTCATTGGTGTGGTGCAGAGAGTCTAGGTTTCAGGTAGATAAATTCAGTCTCCATGTAGGAACAGTATTTACGTAATAAGGTGTGAAATGTGATTTGATATGATTTGTTTCTGCTGCTTGATAATGGATTTAAAGTAAAAACAAAAGTCTGCAGTGCACTTTGTATGCTACCATGTACACACCTTTTCTTTGTGAAGAAAATGGCTTGAAGCAGTCCTTGAAGGTCATGTTCACATGAACATGAAGCGAACAGTGTTTCCTGCTTCTCTAGGGGCTATTCAGGAAATTGTTCCAAATATTGTTTTTTAAAAACAATATTTAAGATTTATTTATATATTACTTATTTCTGAAATCTCTAAGCAGTGCACATTAAAATTATAAAAGCATACAATGGTTCAGTGTTCCAACTAGTTGTGTTTTCCTTCAAGACATTCCATTCTACTCTCCCTACCCTTTTCCTTCTATCTCCCAGCCCTCACCAACTGATACTGTGGCCACTGAACATGTTCAGTCTTCATTGGACTGTTTCAGAGGGAGTTTCCCTTAGGTGCGGGTTTTTTTCTACTTCTGCAAACTTTGGAGTCCCTCCTAGTTTGCTAATATCTCTCTCTTGTTTCTCTGTAGTCCCATTTCGGCTACATACCCACCATAACTCTGCACTTGAGTTTGCTATTTCTATGCGTGTATAGGTGTGTATATAATATGCTGCTGTTTCCATTTCTTCATTGATTTTGGGATATCCTAGAGCTTCCTTGTCATTGCTTTTTATTGTATGTGTTGCCATTCTCTCTGCACTAGGTAAAGGCCCCCTAGGAAAGAATTGAGAGGCACAGACTCCTTGTAGTGTTTGCATGCACAAGCAGTACTGGTGTTAATGCTATTTGTTTTTGAAAAGGAGATTGTGCACCCCTTTCTTCCTCCTACATTGAACAGCCCAGGTTTAAACACTGTTATGTGTGTTTTTTTAGTTATGTGAAGTTACTGTCCTCATAAACATTGCTTAAGATTGTTTGATTACCCATGTGCTTGAGGACAAGTTATGAAGAAACCTTGAAAATGAAAGCTGGTATTCCAGTGGCTCCTCTAGATATTATTTTACCCACACATTGTGTAAACGGGCACCTAAGAAAGTCTAAAGAGTTAGCCCTGGTACTGAAGCTGTAACTTGTATGAATTCCAAATAACTCTTCATGTGGAGTGAATTTTTCAAGGAGAATCCCAGCATATTATCTTGTACATTTGTTAGCAACTGACAAATCTTAATTTTGCAACCCACCTTGGCAGGGGCGAAAGAATACTTTGAATACATTAAGCATGAAAGATCCAGGGATGTTGAACATATGGTACACAAGTACATTTCCATTGGCCCCCTGCTAACAAAAATGGAGGGGCTTATTGTGAACACAAACACTGGCAGGGCCTCAAGACTGGTTCATTATTATGCCTTTTGGGAAAAGAAAGTTTACCAGAGCTTGACGACCCTGATTCTCAAGTAAGTCTGTTTGAACATATTTCTTCCTCTTCTGTCTAGTTGTTTGCTCTCTGAGTGCAACTTTCATTCATCTTTCCCTGGTTGGTGTGCAGGAGACACCCAGTAAAGAATAGGTTATCATCACCCACCACTTAGGCAAAGCCTCTTCATATGACATAGCTTTGCCGACTAGGCTCAACTCCTGAATCCCTGCCCCAGTTCCTTTTCCTAGGTCAAATCTCCTGCTATTTCCCTGTTTTATCTTTCCTAGATAATTCCTAGATAATTTCCTAGATAATTATCTCCTTTGGTTAGCTGAGTCAAATTCTGCTCTTTACCGCATGCTAATTGGGAAAGGAATATTGTGCAGTTCTTATGCATGTTCTTTCCAAGGAGTCCTCAGAGACACTCCTGCAGTTTGCCATAGGATGTTCTTCATGTTCATTTTTATCAGGACTGTTTGGAAGGGGCTTTGCCCTTCACATTCCTTTTGTTCTTCTACACACGTCATACTCTGGGGCTGACTCAGCTCCTGTTGGAACTGTGTCAGGGGCTTTTGAGCTGAGCATAGTCTACAAAGCTGTGTCACAAGCTGCTTCTTGGCTTAGGTGGTGGGGGATATTAACCCGCTCTTTACTGGACACATAATGCACACTTCCTGGAAGGAACATCAATGATAAGTGCCAATGTTCTGTTTCTCTTTGCAGAAATTTGCAGTCTTTCAATGCCGCTGTGACAGGGAATACCCCTCTCTTTCAAGCAGAAACAATTTTATCAGCTCCTGAAATCATCCTCCAGCCAAATGCTCCTGAAATTGAAAAAATGTGTGTACAATGCATTCGAGATTGTGTGGAAGTTACTAAAGTGAGTATTCTGTGTCAATTTGCAATGAGGTCTAGGTGAATTTCCTTTTCTTTGATTTATGTAACAAGACAGCAGAATACCATGCTACCTACAATGATTTAGGGGCATTAAAATTAAATATGCATGGTTCAATTAGGTATATTTCATCAAGATACAGATTTACAGATCAGAAGAAGTCAGTGAAATGATGTAGCCTGATTTTTGTATGATGTATAATCCAGCCTCCTAGTTAAAAATATAAGTGTTTTAGTAGTGGGATCCTCAGTCTGTTACTTATGCAACCTGCCCCTTTAAGAGAAAATAATCTTCCTGGCTACACTTCTATTCATTAGGCCAATAATAAGTTTGAGTATGAACTGGTGAGGGAAGGATCACTCATAAGTGTTCAGCAAATGAATGACCCACTGTTCAAATCAATGCTTTGAAATACTGCATTAAGGCTGGCTCCATTGGACCAGGACATCATCAAGGGATTGATAGAAATGGAGTCAAGTGACCTGGAAGGAGGAGAAATCCTGAGGAGGCACAAGGAGGATCAACAAAGTTATATGATCTCATAATGGTGACAAAGAGAAATGAGCATGAGGGAGGGGGAAGAGGAGCACAGGACAGTAGTTTGATAAGAGAGGTGTTGGCAAGAGAGTGGAAAGGAAGGAGTAGAAATTCAGGAGTGGCTATGCAAACCCTGAAGGGTAAGGAAAACAGAATGGGATGTACAGTGATGCCTTGGGTTAAGTACTTAATTCATTCCGGACGTCCGTTCTTAACCTGAAACTGTTCTTAACCTGAAGCTCTACTTTAGCTAATGGGGCCTCCTGCTGCTGCCGTTGCGCCGCCGGAGCATGATTTCTGTTCTCATCCTGAAGCAAAGTTCTTAACCCGAGGTACTGTTTCTGGGTTAGCGGAGTCTGTAACCTGAAGCCTATGTAATCTGAAGCATATGTAACCCAAGGTACCACTGTATTGAGAGAGCAGGAAGGGCCTTGAGTTATGGGAGTCTAGCAAAGACCTCTGTCTTCTCATATTGCTATGCTGGCATCACTGATGCAAATGCAACTGATCTCCATGATAGCCCCCCCCCTTCCCTTGCTGATGCAAAACCTGATACCCAATAAGGTCTTTTGTCTTCAATGCAGCATTTTGTTCGCTGGATGCATGGCACCTGCATTGATTGTCCACCACAGCAAACTGGTGACGACGAACCCATCATCTTTAGTTTCTTTAGCGATATCTCCCAGAACCCTTTAATCATTGAGCAGGCCATCCTCATTTCTCAGAACATGCACAAGCTTCTGGGCTCCCTCACAAAATACCTGAACCGGTGGAAGAGGTACCGCCCTCTATGGAAGTTAGACAAGGCCATTGTTATGGAAAAGTTTGCTGCCAAAAAGCCAGCCTGTGTCGTCTTTGATGACAAGTTGCAGTTCTACCTGAAGGTAGCCCAAGAAGTGATGCAGCAGCCCATGGTTAAAGACGAGCAGTGCATTCGCCTTCAGCTCGAACCTTTGGCTTCTACAGTGCAAGAAACTGCTAAAGGTTGGATGGCTTCACTCGGGAAACTGCTCAACGAATCAGCCAAAGAGGCACTTTACGAACTCCAAGAAAATATTGAAGTAAGAAACTATTTGACTGGCAATGAATCATTTTTATCAGGGGTAGTTAAGCAGTGGCCATCCAGAGGTTCTTGGACGCCCACTTCCCATCAGCCACTACCACCATGGCCAGTACTCAGGGATGGTGGGAGCCACATCTGAAAGGCCAAAGGCTGTAAAATGCCCTTATCAGCTCTACTGCCCAGTTAAGTTTGCAGAATATGGTCAGGTGGATAGGGGAATGGATACAGAAGGATGTAGCGAAGCTTCAATAATTTTTTGTAATTTGTTGGCATGTTAAGTCCACTCTTCTTTCATTTGGGCAAAGGGGAGTAGTTGAAGGGGATAGTTTGTTCTTCTGAAAGTTTGCTTTAAATTGTACCATGGCTCCACAGGCAAGCAGTTCCTTCTCTTGTTAACCCTTTCCGTCTCCCTAAAACATTTTTATGTTCTTTCTTCAAAAGTTCCCATATTTTATTAGTCTCTGTCATCTCAGACACTCCAAAGGTGTTCACACTTTTTCTGACTGTGCAGCACATTCCCCACTGACTTCTTTCAGTAAAATAACATAAGGGAAAAATAGTGAATCCAAGGCCATAGAAGAGGAAAGACAACACGTCTTTAAGCCAAAAATACTGTATCCAAAAATATCCACAACTAGAATTGAAGCTCTGAGGCCAGCAGGAGGCTGGAGGACATGTGGGAAAGTGGCTCACCACCTTACCACTGCATCTAAACACTGCCCCAGGGACTGTATGGCCTCTCCTGATTCAGATGTTATGAAGAAAAAAAGCTATGTGTTATCAGCATACTGACGGTACCTCACCCTGAATCTCCTGATGACTGCTTCCAGTGGCTTCAGATAGATACCAAATAGCATTGGGAATAAGATAATGTAGCTGCCAATGCTACTGTCTGGACTTAGTCCCAAATGTAGGACCGGAACCACCCAAAAATAGTGCCCCAAATTCCCATTCCCTGGAGCTGGTCCAGGAGGATGCCATGGTATCGAAAGCTGACGAGATCGAGAAACAGGAGCAAGGTTGCAATCCCCCTGTTTCACCCTTTGCAGAGGTCATTCCACTGGGATTGATGTAGCCCTGATTGAAGCTGGCTTGATTTCTCAACCATGGTGGTGCATAAATTGTTGCAACCCACTGCCTTCCACTTATATAACAAACAAATATTGTAACCACAATACACGTTATTTTTGCAACCCCAAGCTACTTCATTTTCATATTCTTGCATAATATAGTTTGCTGCAAGATCCTGAGGATCTATAATTGTATTTTTCATGAACAAATCATCGCTTAGTTAATGATACTGATGAATTATTGAAAGTATTTTCAGCTAAATGTTTCTTTTTAATGAACCATTCTCCCCAGAGATTATCGCATAACCTTAAGACAACTCCCAGTACCCTGGAAGATCTCAAATTCGTCTTGGGCACAATTGCCGAGATCAAAGATATGTCTCTAGAAGTGGAACTTAAATACTTGGATATTCGTGAGCGATACCGTACCCTTGAAATGTATAATATTCCTGTAAGTGAAATGCTGCAGTATTTGTGATAAGTGCTGCAGAATCTCAAGATAACCTTGCTCTATAATTTCCATTTGTTGGACTGGGAGGATGGGACTTTTTTGAAAGTCTCATGTCCCCAGACCTAATGAGTCACAGGCAATCAGGGAATTGTTGAAGGACCAGCTCTGGGTCATACACTGGACCTCAGAGTTTGGCAAATCTGGGATCATTCTTAGACAGGCTTCCTCAGACTCGGCCCTCTAGATGTTTTGAGACTACAATTTCCCTCATCCCTGACCACTGGTCTTGCTAGCTAGGGATCATGGGAGTTGTAGGCCGAGTTTGAGGAAGCCTGTTCTTAGGGAATCTGCGCTGATTTATATGACAGTAAATTATTATGGGAATGGGCTCAGTGGTGAAGTGCCAGCTTTGCATGCAAAAAGTGGCAGGTTCAGTCACTGGCATCTCTGGTTTAAAGAGGGAGATCAAGACCCTTTTCTCCTGGAAAGTTGCTGCTAGTCATAGTAGGCAGTGCGAGATGGGATGGACAAATAGTCTGACTTGATATTGATGCACATGAACAAAATGGGCAAGATGATGAATTGCAGGGTCACACTAGACCCCACAGGGCAGGCATGTGTAATAGCTTGCTTTTCTACTTGCAAGTGCGAAGTGTGAAGACATAACCAGGGAGAGAAGGGTTAAACAACCCCTTTCTGTCCTCCTCACTTATGTTCTGCTCATATTTGCAGCCTTCAAATTTGTAACATCTAGTAGTTTAGTCTACAACTTTAACTCATGAGCTACTTTAATTAGGATTTGCTTGACTTGGTTCTAGGTCATGTGATTCTTTCCCAACTTAGCTATTCCAGGCTAAGCTATTCCAGGCTAAGGTGCAACAAGAATGTTGATGAAAAAGGGCTAGAGCCACCTCAATAAACAAAGCTGGTACTGCATGTTAGAAGTGCAACAGCAAAGATCATTCAGATAGTAACTTAAAAATTCATTCTATTAGTGTTAAAGACCTGAACTAAGGCTCGAACAGTGTCCTTAAATTAGACACTGTTTTTGCTAAGTAAAGTGTTATAAAGGGTTTTGGTTTCTCTGTCATCCAACTGTGTTGTTTAAGTGACTGCAGTACAGTGGATCTGAGAAATCTAGCATGGCAAAAGGAATCAAAATGCAGGGAACTCTTGAAAGTAGGATGGCAGAATACAGATTGGTTTGTGTGTTCTATAATAACAACATGGATTGGCTTGTTGGAAATTTAGAGGGCTATTGCAGATAGAGACCTTGAGGATAAGTGAGTTGGTAGAGCATGAGACTCAATCTTAGGGTTGTGGGTTTTCACTTCATTGCAGGGGGTTGCACTAGATCAGTGTTTCCCAACCTTGTGCCTCCAGCTGTTTTTGAACTACAACTCTCATCATCCCTGACTAGCAAGACCAGTGGCAAGGGATGATGGGAATTGTAGTCCAAAAACAGCTGGAGGCACAAGGTTGGGAAACACTGCACTAGATGACCCTCATGGTCCCTTCTGTGATTCTAAGAGGGCAGGTTGCTGTTAGCAGTTCTCATAGAAGAACCAAACAAAATGTCTTGGGAGTGACTCCCCAGATATCATGCTGGGCTGCACACCAGCAGATTTAGACACGATCTGGAGCCTCAGACACACTTTTTAAAATGGAAATATTATTTTGCTTTAGACAACAGAAGAAGAACAGCAGTTGGTGGAAAAGATGAAGCTAATGTGGGATACACTTTTTAATGATGCAGCAGCAGTTGATCACAGCCTTGGAAGCATCAAAAAGACATTTACTGAGGTACTGTTCCTTTAACGTATATTGTAGAATCGGATGAATGCATTTGGAAGAGGAGCTAAACTAATTTGGATCATATTCCCTCTAGATCACAAGGGAGCAGATTGCAAACTACAGTAAAGAAATTGATGATTTTTACCATAGGTTTATCACTGAAGGACCAGGTTCTGTTGGTGAGAATCTTGACAGAGGTAAGAATGTGTGCGGGCTAGTACTCCTCTTATTAGGCAGCTGGAATAAACAATGGATAATGTTGCAGTGGCCCAGAATTCTTCAGACCTTCTTATACGAGAATATAAACACCATGGGTTTCCGGCCACGCTTACAAATCAATGGTGGTTGTTCTTTGTATCTCTCTGGGGGCTATGAAGAAGTTCAAGCAGGGGAAGGAGGATTTATAAGGCATAAATCCTCGCAATGCCCCCCATTGGGGCCTGGGGGGTTGACTGTATCCTGCAGTGCCACGTAATCCTGTGTCTGCCAACTTGAAAGGCAGAATGGGAGTGACCTGGGAGTGTGTCCCTGCCATGGATGAGCCTCTGCATGATTTGTGGAGGGTTTCTGGATAATTTCTGGATAAAAAATGACTTTTATAAGACACTTGAAGAAATTCTGTTTGAATATATGAATGAAAAGATAATCCTGATGGGAGTAGCTTCCCTGGAATGGGTTAGAAATATAAGAAAAAGTGATACAAAAGAAGGGAAGCTACCCAAGGCCTTTTTTCAGATGACAGACAATTTAAGTCTAATTGATATGTGGAGAGAAAAACACTTACTGTACAGACAGTTCACATTTTATTTGAGCGTGCAAGCAAAATAGACGCTGTATGGCTTTCTAAAAAATTGTATATTAAGGTAAAGAAGGTAGAAATTCTACCTTAGACATTATCAGATCACAACTCTATCATTGTGGAATTAAGAACAGCACAAAATTTCCCAATGAGATGGAGATTAAATGAGAATTTATTAAATGATCAAGGAATATTAGAAAAGGGGGGGAATACAAAAGGATTATTTTGAAGTTAGTTTAAATCAGGAGACAATTCTAAAGGTAGTATGGGATGCGAGCAATGTGAACATGCAAGTTTTTTTTTTAAATTTTTTGCATACCAAAAAAAGAAGAGAGTTGAAAAAGCAGAAAATTTTACAAGAAATAAAAAGGAAAGAAAAAGAATAAATTCTCCTTGAAAAGAGATAGTGAAATGGGATACTAAAATATTGCAAACAGTTTTCAATTATAATAAATCAAGAAGTAGAGTGGGAAATTAAATATTTAAAACAGAAACAATTTGAAAAAGCTAACAAACCAGGAAAATTATTAGCATGGCAAATAAAGGAAAGAGAAGAAAAATCCTGTATAAATAAAATTAATATAGGAAGGTAGATTTGTGGAAAACCCTAAAGAAATAAGAGATCAGTTTATGAGTTTCTATAGATAATTATATTGAGCTAAACAGGGAATACTAAAATACCAAAAGATAAAATGTTAATCCTGAATGGACTGGTGACAATGATGGAGATCTGGAAAGCTCTGTTCTGTCCAGGTGAAACTAGGGATGGGTGAATCTGTCAATTTCAGTTTCTATTTTGCCAGTCTTAAATTCAGTTCCTGACATTTCCACAGCAATTTGCAAATTTTAGTTAAAATTATCTTCCTTAAAATATATCAACATTTTAGTGCAATTTTATCCTAATACATTTATATGAGAATAATTTTGGCTAATAATAAGCATTTTTGCAAGCAATTTCAGCTAGTATAATGCATTCTTGAATGTTATTTTCACTAATATATATATATGCTTACGCACATTTTATGCTAAATTTGTACATATTACCCATGTGGAAAAGTGCATTGCAAAATTCTGAAAATGTGAGTTTCAAGGAAAAGGTGAGTTTTGGTTTGCATATTCCTTTTGGAAAGTGCGCATTAGGTAAGTATGTCTTTAAGTGTGAACTGAATAAAAATTATCCTAAGTCTCTGTTGGGACTCACTATAGCCTCAGGTGAACTTAGAGGGCACTGTAGAAGAAAACACCCAGAGCTTGCTTGCATCTCTCCATTGGAAGAGAAGGTCAGTAATGGGGACCAAACTTTCTCATAGGGAAATTTGTTTCCCGTTACTGATCTTTTCATTGAGAATCTGCTGGTAGATTTCCTGGGAAAGTGTTCTGGGCCAGAATGTGTTTTGTACAAGAAGCAAAAAGCACAGTTAGACCTGACCTGAGCTTCTGTTGTGGATCAGATCTTGTAGAGATTTCACCTATGGGGATGTCTATAGCTAAGAGTGCTACATATGGTGACTATTACTCATCCCTTGATGCCATATATTCTCTGTTGCCATCTGCAGGGTTAGAGCTCATGGTAGTTTTTGAAAAAGAACTGGAGAAGCATGAGAAAAATCGTCAGGAACTGGCAAATGCTGAAAAACTATTTGACCTTCCAATCACAATGTACCCTGATTTAATGAAAATCCAGAAGGAGATGAAGGGCCTGAGGCAGATCTATGATATTTACAAGTTGCAGCGAGTAAGTGGGTTTGTTTTAAATAAGTGTGTGTGTGTGTGTGTGTGTGTGTGTGTGTGTGTGTGTGTATACCGTAGATTCCCGCGTATAAAATGACTTTTTAAACCCGGAAAAGAGGTTAAAAAGTCAGGGGTCGTCTTATACGCCGGGTATGGAGCCCGCCCACTGCTGCTTCGGAAGCTGCCAAAGCTGCCGCAGCAGCGGGCGGTGGGCTCCGCGCTGGGAGGAAGCTGCCCAGCGATGCTAAGCCGGCTTCGCTGGGCGGCTTCCTCCCAGCACGTAGCTGCCCAGTGTGTTAGGTGACTGGGCTTATGAGACGAACCCCCAAATTGGCAGCTGCCAATTTGGGGGGTCATCTAATACGCCCAGCCGCCTAATATGCCGCAATCTACGGTATATATATATATATAGAGAGAGAGAGAGAGAGAGTTCTCATAGCTGAGGGCTTTGTCCGAATCACAGAAGGTTCATGCTTCAAATCTCACACCAGGTCAGTGGCGCCGTGTTGTGCCCAACATTGGGGGGTCCTGTTACACATGCATGGCATCACATGTGTGACGCCCCCGCAAACCTGGCCAGGTCATAGAATCATAGAATCATAGAATCATAGAGTTGGAAGAGACCACAAGGGCCATCGAGTCCAACCCCCTGCCAAGCAGGAAACACCATCAGAGCACTCCTGACATATGGTTGTCAAGCCTCTGCTTAAAGACCTCCAAAGAAGGAGACTCCACCACACTCCTTGGCAGCAAATTCCACTGTCAAACAGCTCTAACTGTCAGGAGGTTCTTCCTAATGTTTAGGTGGAATCTTCTTTCTTGTAGTTTGGATCCATTGCTCCGTGTCCGCTTCTCTGGAGCAGCAGAAAACAACCTTTCTCCCTCCTCTATGTGACATCCTTTTATATATTTGAACATGGCTATCATATCACCCCTTAACCTCCTCTTCTCCAAGCTAAACATGCCCAGCTCCCTTAGCCGTTCCTCATAAAGCATCGTTTCCAGGCCTTTGACCATTTTGGTTGCCCTCCTCTGGACACGTTCCAGTTTGTCAGTGTCCTTCTTGAACTGTGGTGCCCAGAACTGGACACAGTACTCCAGGAGAGGTCTGACCAGAGCAGAATACAGTGGCACTATTACTTCCCTTGATCTAGATGCTATACTCCTATTGATGCAGCCCAGAATTGCATTGGCTTTTTTAGCTGCTGCGTCACACTGTTGGCTCATGTCAAGTTTGTGGTCAACCAAGACTCCTTGATCCTTTTCGCATGTACTGCTCTCAAGCCAGGTGTCACCCATCTTGTATTTGTGCCTCTCCTTTTTTTTGCCCAAGTGCAATACTTTACATTTCTCCCTGTTAAAATTCATCTTCTTTGTTTTGGCCCAGTTCTCTAATCTGTCAAGGTCGTTTTGAAGTGTGATCCTGTCCTCTGGGGTGTTAGCCACCCCTCCCAGTTTGGTGTCATCTGCAAATTTGATCAGGATGCCCTTGAGTCCATCATCCAAGTTGTTGATAAAGATGTTGAATAAGACCGAGCCCAAGACAGAACCAACTCAGCCCACCATCCCCTACCCACTACCAGCTGCCTTACCTTTATGAAAGGGACACAAGGGGCAAAGATGCTTCACCCTGCATGTCCTTGGCAGAGATTGCCAGTGCGCCTACTGGGGAGGTGCTCTAGCGTTCATCAAAGGGACACACGGGGGAAGATGCTTTGCACTGCTGCATCCCTGGGGAGCCTCAAAAGGACGCAACATCTTGGTCCTGGTGCGTCCTTTTGAGGATTGCAACAAAATTTTGGGGGCCCCCTTCTTAAAAGTATGGGGGACTGGCCCCCATGTCCCCGCATAGATGGCACACCTGCACGAAATTGCAGTGTATGGCCTATTTCATTCCAACCATCTGTAAGCAGGGGCTCGGTCCATTGGGTAGAGAAAGTCAAATGGAATTATCTACTATCTGTACATTAAGCTTTAAAAATAAGAGTGCTTTCTGGACTGGTAGGGGAGAGCAGTACCTTTTTAGGGTGTGTCTACACTGTATTTTGAACAAGTTTTGCATTATATGTAGCTGTAGGTATTTATTTTATTACATTTGAATCCCTCAGTTCATCAGAGATTGGCTTCCAAAGCAACTTATGACAAATTAAAGTCTTGGTGTGTGCACGGTAGTCACTTCTGTCCTTTGACGGTTGGTAATATAATCCAGGTTCCAGGTTTTTCTCTCCAGAGGGAAAGTTCAGGAGAAACATTGGGTGGACTTGGAGGCTAGTTGGTGACAGCTAGTATACACAACATCTAGACTACTATCTAGAGATAGATGTATCAGTCTGTTTCTGGTTTATCAATCTCTCATGTACAGGCAGCGTTCCAGGTCATCATGCAGGATGGTGGAGTGCACATAAACCTGCTCCACCCTGCTACGACACTGCCCCACCTTGCCCCCTTTTTCAGCTACTACTAGGTTGCCACGATGTGCGCATGCATGGTCATGCATCAATTGCATGTATGTTAATCAGTTGTTTCCTCTACTTCATTCATAATTCTGTCCCATCCCATTTGCACATTTGTCTCTGTTGTCTGTACAAGGATTTGTTTTTAAGATAAATATTTTATCACAAAATATATATCTCAGTGTGAAGATTTCTAAATATATTTTACACTAATACATTTCTTTGTGCATTTTGGTACTTTTTAAAAAAGTGAGAACTGTATTGCAAAACTTAAGAAACATGAAAGCTGAAGGATAATTATATTCCAGACTGTTTATTAGTTCAGAAGGTACAAATTAGCTCAATTCTCTGACTTTGTTATGACTTAGCCAGACCTCTACTTCCTTCTCAGCGCCTGGAAGCTATGTCTAGTTTTTGAAAAATAGACTGTCCCACCTGTTTTTCTTTTTATGGATTCAAGAACTGGCAGAGGACTAGAAGTCTCCACCATTTCTCTGGCCATCAGACTTGATAGTTAGTTTAATAATAATAATAATAATAATAATAATAATAATAATAATAATAATAATAAATGATGTAAAACTGTTGTGAATTTATACCATCAAGAGCAACAAATGTGTTTGCAATATTTCTCCCTTTTCACTTTTTGGCTTGACAGATTTTCCCCCTCAGCTAATTAGAATTTACCAAGGGAATTATTATTATCATCCATGTGTCTCTTGTAAATTCCTTGTTGAGGTGAATAAGGGAACATTTGCTTTAAAGATCTACTTAGCCTAGGCCTGGCATTCTTAATCTTTTCTTCATAAAAATAAAATAAAATAAAAATCTCTGTCTAATCAGCAAGATACTGTTACAAAAGCCTGGTACCTGCCCCTCTCTCTGCCAAGCAGTGGCAAGAGTTCATGGAGCTACAGGCAAACACACAGTGTCTGTGTCCCTTTGGAAACTGCCGTGCTTTAAGAAATATGGTTTATTCACCTATTTGCACCTTCAGTCTGCATGGAGGGGGTCCAGATCTTGCAGTCATTCCAAGAGGCAGCAGCATAAGATCGATCTCAGCCCTTCCTCCTCCTTCCCAGAAACCCCTTGCCCTCCCCCAGAGCAGTTACATTGGCAACCTTCCAAATCCCTAGTCTGTGGTCACACCTGGGGCAAGAAGTTATCTTTTCTTGTTAACAACCCTCAATGGCTCTCTATTGTTCCTAGCTTGGCCAGGCTACCCAAGAATTCCTTTGCAGCTTATATTCCTCCCTTCATACCACAAATAACCAAAATCCTAGCATTTATTAATTTCACCCACATCTATAACAATATGTTTCTTATAAGTTATTTCCTGTTTCCAGGCTGCTAAAGAAGAATGGTCTCAGACTCTGTGGGTGAACCTCAATGTGCAGGTGCTGCAGGATGGTATTGAAGGGTATCTAAAAAACCTTCGCAAATTGCCAAAACATGTCCGAAGTGTGCCTGTCGCCTATCATCTGGAAATGAAGATGAAGGCATTTAAGGACTCAATTCCTTTGCTGCTGGATTTGAAAAATGAAGCATTGAGAGAGAGGTTTGATTTCAATTCATTAATATACGGTTGCATGTTAAAGCCAAACATTTCAGTGATTTGAATCTACACCTGATACATTTCACGCCTGTTTCTTACTCTGTGGTGGGCAAAGCTGTCAAAACAGGCAAGTTTTTCTAATTTTGTCTCTGCTATTCTGGCCAATGCATTTGATGATATTAGAAATTCATGTGGGCATAGAAATATCCTTGCTGCAAAATTCCCATGCTAAGAAGCTACTGAGACTTAATGAATACCACAACTCTGATATCATTCCACTTTTAGTTCTCTTCTTTTGTAATAAAATTCCTTGCTGTTTTAAATGTCCTCTACAGTGGTCTCTTGGTTGTTGAACTTAATCGGTTCTGGGAGTCCGTTCAACTCCCAGAACGGTTCAAAAACCAAGGCGTACTTCCGATTGGCAGCAGGAGCTTTTTGCACTCAATTGGAAGCCATTTAAGCTCTGTTGGACATTTGGCTTCCAAAAAACGGAACACTCACTTTCGGGTTTGCAGCATTTGGGAGCCAAAACGTCCATGTACCAAGGCATTTGACAACCACGGTGTGGCAGTATATGGACTTTTTTTTGAGGGGGGAGCCTCCAAATGTACACACCACCCTTGCATTTGCATCGCAGTGGCAAGTATGGGTATGGGACCAGGTTCCCCAGGGTGTAATGTGCAGTTTTCTCCTAAGGCAACATATCTTGAACCAAAGCACCTTACTGTTGATTTGTTAATACTTTTCAGGCACTGGAAAGAATTGATGCGCCGAACAAATACATTTTTCGATATGGCAACAGAAACATTCACTCTGGAGAATATGTTTGCCATGGAGCTGCACAAACACATTGATGTTATCAATGAGATAGTTAGTTCTGCTGTGAAGGAACTTGGCATTGAGAAGGTAAAGTTCCCCTTTGCTATTCCTCTTTCTTTAGGGCTCTTACAGCAATAGCTACAGCAAACGGTTAGAAACTTTGAATTTATTTTTTTGTCTTCTCATAGGGTGTAAAGGAAATAGTAGAAACCTGGGAGCACATGAAATTTACTGTGCAAAGGTACTTCAAAGGCACTCAGGAACGGGGCTTCATTTTGGGAGCCGTAGATGACATAATTCAGATCCTGGATGACAATGCAGTCAACCTCCAGAGTATTTCGGGGAGCAGATTTGTAGGACCTTTCCTGTCTCTGGTTCACAGCTGGGAAAAAACTCTCTCCTTGATTGGTGAAGTGATTGAGGTAGGGAAGTAAAACAGAGTCTACTTCATGAGTGGTTTTGTAGTCTCTTTCATTTACCTGTTATCGTGTGCCGGGCGATGAAACCCACTGTCCCTTTATCTTAAGTAACAAATACAGAAGGACTCGGACAAGCATCTGGGGTTCAAATTAGGCCACAACTTTATTGATTACAAATGTAAGTGTTTGGCATAGCAATGGGCACATCTGCTACGTCTAGCCCACCTGCTGGAGAAATCTGGGGGTGGTGGCCAAACCTGATAAAGGATGTCCTATGACATACATCAAAGACCTGACAGGTTTGCCACACTGGGGATTGCTGTGGCACTCTGCCCCCACCTGGGCAGAAAGACAGAAGTACCTCCCTCAGGATCCTTTTAATGTGATATCCCGCTGCCATGGAATGATAGGGACGCCGCCCGCGTTCCCCCCTCTGGCAAGGAAAAAGGATCATATCCAATGCCATAACTGCCAAAGTTGTGATGCTTGCTATGAGGGAGACAAAAAACCCCAGATAGGCTCAATTAGCCTAAGGGCAAAATTCCTCTTTGGCCCCCAATATGGCAACTGAAATGATCCATAGCAAGGTCAAGCAAATACCAAAACAAGGGAGGGAGGTACACCTGGAAGGTGACTGCAGTGCCGGGCAAGGCAATTGGCCACTTTATACCCCCAGGGAGCAGATCTGGGTGAAGACTCTGTATGAGTCTCTGTCAGCTCTGCCCCCCCCCTCCCTCGAAGCAGCCCCCACTGGCTGTGATTGGCCAAATTGAGGCAGGCAAATTAGAAATTCCCTCAGCCGATGGGAGAGGCAGCTGTGTCTCCCAACAGCCATGGGGGCCTAGCACAGGGAAGAGGAGGATGGTGGTGGGCCCTGCTGTGCCACAACTGCTGTCCAACTCACAGGCAAGTGAACAGAGATTTTTTTCTTTTTTAAAAAAGCAATATTTGACTTTCCTAGGTCTGGATGATAGTTCAGCGAAAATGGATGTATCTGGAGAGTATATTTATTGGTGGAGATATACGATCTCAACTGCCAGAGGAAGCTAAAAAATTTGACAACATTGACAGGATATTTAAAAGGGCAAGTATCTGACTTGTGGGTTAATGGGAGCATTGAAGGACAGCATATTGACTGTATACATGGTTTGAATGCATCTTATATGCACAAACACACCTGTAATCCATGGTGTTAGCTATCAGTAGCTTCTCATCTTCTTTATTCTTACCTGCAGATAATGTCAGAAACGGTCAAAGACCCAGTAATAAAGAGATGTTGTGAAGCTCCGAATCGTCTTTCAGACCTACAGAATATAAGTGACGGCCTGGAGAAGTGTCAGAAGAGCTTGAATGATTACTTGGATTCCAAGAGAAATGCTTTCCCCAGATTCTTCTTCATATCAGATGACGAACTGCTTAGCATTCTGGGCAGCAGTGACCCGCTGTGTGTTCAGGAGCACATGATCAAGGTGGATAATGGGCTGATCCAAGAAACCATTAAAGGGCCCTTTCACATTCTCCCTTTCTGTTGCAGCAAGTGGTGTATACAGCTGGATTATGAGGCAGAAGGCAGTGGCACTATGGGTGCTTCCCACTGGTATCCAAGGGAGCAGGAAAATTATCCAGAATTTCCAGGCCTGTCCTGCTTCTGACAAAGATTCTGATGTTTATAGAAAATGCTTTTTCACGTGATATATTGTAAATCTATGGAGTTCCTTGCCATAAGTTGCAGTGGTGGCCACTGGCTAGATTGCTTCAAAATGGGATTAGACTAATATAGGGAAGATAAACCTATCAATTGTTGTTAGCTGTAACAGCTGACAGAACCACCATGTTCAGAGGCAATTTGCTATTCAGTGCGAGTTGCTGGGGAGCAAAGGGAGGAGAGGGTTGTTGCCTTCATGTTCTGCTTGTGGACTTCTGATTATTATTAAATTATAACCGTTTGGCTTTTAAGCAGAAATACAAAAGCAGATGATTGGCCACTGTAGGTACCTGGATGTACAACTAGATGGGAATTTGGTTTGAGCCAGCTTTCCTTTAGTTCATTTAAGAGAGTTTTAACTAACTGTATATTTTGTCCAGACACAGAACTAGATCACAGGTATATTTCACATTTCCAAAATGGTTAGATATCTGATGACTTAATAGCTGTCAGTATTATTCTTGGTCACAGGGCAAAGGAGCAGGCAGGAAAGGCTAACCCATCTTCTTGTTCTAGTAAGGAAACTCCTGGCACATTGAGGGCATCCTAAGAATGAATCAGACTTGCTGTTCTTGTTTTCCACCCTTTTCCTGCCTGGCCTCCTGCCCTGAATATCAGAGTGGAACTACATGGAAAATTCAACTTCCAGTTCCTAATATTTATTTACGAAAGTGTGGCTTATGTATTTCTGTAAATTTGGGAGTTCTCTACTTTCTTGATGGGTATTTCTAGGGCCATAAACAACTTGCATCTACTAACCAGGGATAAGGCCTTGAATCATCTTTGAATCTGAAGCAAATCTTTAATCAGGAGAATATACCTGAATTTCATACTGGTGATGCCATTCTCCTAGGTGAGTAGTGTCATTGCTTCAGTGTTATCTCCTCCTGGTATGTTTCAGATGTATGACAATGTAGCCGCTCTGAGGTTTCATGAAGATGACAGTGGCATGAAGATAGCTACTGCTATGATTTCTGCTGAAGGTGAAGTGATGGATTTTCGAAAGGCTATCCCAGCTGAAGGTAGAGTGGAGAACTGGATGACTGCTGTACTTGTTGAAATGAGGAGGACCAACAGACTTCTTACTAAAGAAGCCATTTTTCGGTACTGTGAGGACAGAAGCAGGTGAGGTAATCTAATGCAACACATTTGGTTGGCAGCAGGGTGAGCTGAATGAGTCTTGTCAGAAGAGAAGGCAGGGTATAAATAAATTAACAACAACAACAGTGTTGTGTATGATAGTATTTCCATGGCATCTCTTTATGCCAGGCTTCCTCCACCTGGCACCCTCAAGATGTTTTTGGATTGTAATTCTCATCATAGCCAGGGATCATGGATGATGGCAGCTGTAATCCAAAATGTCTGGACAATGCCTTCTGCAGTGAAAGTTGTGGCAACCTCAAGGGCCAGGATGGGCTGTTCAGTCTCCACAATGTCATATTGTATACATAATTCCTACAATTTAATTTAGTATTGTGCTGCTCAATCATGAACATGGGATTCTCTATCCATGTAAGATAACATTCTGGTATAAAAATTGTTATCTTATTTGCACCAACATGCTAGGCTTTTACAATCCAGAATCTTTGTCCATCTTGGCTGGGAACTGCTGCCTTCTGATTCTGGTTGTCCTTGCTCTTCCTGATTGCTGTAATCACAGCATGATGCATATCAGAGATCAGTGCACTTTTGATCAACAGGAACCTCTGCATCTGCCATAAGGGCTATGTTGCTTTGCACACAGATCTAACATTTGTGCCATTGCATTCCACATCCCTAGGGTTGTAACCACCATAGCCTGACTGATCAGGGCCTGTATAATCCTTGCCGATGAGTCTCAACATTTCCTTATGCTTCTTTCTTTGCATTACAGTACTGCACATTTAAGCTCAGCAACCTTTTCTGGCAGTTACTGACATTTGTTACTGACATTTGCCAAGCTGCCCTGTGGTTGTCAGCAAACATCTCCACTAGACATTACAAACAAGAACTCTATAGTTCGGTGGTGGTTTTCACAGAAGAGTCCTACAGAACATTATTCTACCCACCTATGTGCCCTCCACATTGTAATACTCACTGTAGCATATGATGTAGTTTTTGCAAATCCCTCGGTGTAGATGTTTCACATAACAACCTGAGAAAGGAGCATTTGCCCATCTACTGTGAATGGGTTGGCATAATGAGACATTCACAATTATATCCTAATAGTGGAATGGGCTGTCACCACACATACAGCTTCAGGCTTGGCTATGCATCTCCATGCTGGGTATGCTTCCCCTTTGTATCTCTGCCTTCTTGGTGTTTTATTTCTCTTGGTTAGCGATCCTCCTAATTGAGCTGAAAACTGAAAGTGCAACTGGAGGGAGGATAGCCAATATAGACTAAGTGATGTACCTTTGTCAAATTAGAGAACACAACCCTCAACATGGATGTCTCGGGTCAATCCAGAAGCCCTGTGATTCAGTTTTTGTATCCAATAAGTGATGTGTTATCCATGTTCTTAAGTCAGGCACCATGTCTACTATTTGAGGCATTTCTGAAAGAAGGTGAGCTAGAAGGCAGCCTAGCCAGGCTTAATGGATGGTGCCTTGCCATCTCAGCTCTCCTGCTACGTCCAGAATGCTGTACTTTTCAATATTATAATGATTCTTTGAGATATATATTTTTTATCTTTGTTTTACTTGATTACAGCTGGTCACCTGGCAAAGTGATTCTGCTTTTTCCTTAGAGTTGACTGGATGCTGATGTACCAAGGTATGATGGTGCTGGCTGCCAATCAGGTGTGGTGGACCTGGGAAGTAGAAGACGTCTTCCGTAAAGTGAAAAAGGGAGAAAAACAGGCAATGAAAAACTACGCCAAGAAAATGCACTTCCAAATTGACTCGCTAGTAACCCGAATCACCAAACCACTAAGCAAAAATGACAGGAAAAAATACAATACCGTTCTCATAATTGATGTCCATGCACGGGATATAGTTGATATATTTGTAAGAGACAGGTAATTGCAGGGTCCAGATTAGTAAGATTGCTCTGTTTAATAAAAGTAATGAAACCATTCTTGAGGTCCCTTCTGTGCTTCTGTCCCTTTCTAATTTCTCCTGATGCCATTTGCTGACCTCTTTTGATTTTTGATGTTGTATGTTTCATGGAAGCCTGGAACCTCTCTCTCTCTCTCTCTCTCTCTCTAGCATCATGGAAGCTCGTGAATTTGAGTGGGAAAGTCAGCTGCGTTTTTATTGGGACCGAGAACCAGATGAACTCAATGTGCGCCAGTGCACTGGTGCCTTTTCTTATGGCTATGAATATATGGGCTTAAATGGGAGACTGGTCATCACACCACTCACAGACCGGATATATCTAACACTCACACAGGTAAACCAATAAAGGGGCTTTTCATTTAGCTTAGGTTCTTAAGTGCTGTTGAAAACAATGGAAGGTAAGTTTGGAATGTATATTCAAAGCCATGCTGTTTTTATTGTAATTATTTGTATGGTTTTAATAGATGAGAGAGAAAGTTTTAATTCTTTCAATGTTTAAGTGTTTTTTAATTATTGTTTTTTCTATGTTTTTAACAGTTCTTCATTTTAGCTGTAAGCCACCTTGAGTCCTGTCAGGGAAAAAGACAGGGTATAAATAATAAGTATATAATAAGAATATTCTGCCTATACAGTATACAACTTTCCTTCAGTTAGTGTCTTGGCTTTGAACAAAGGATCTATTCATGCATGGATGGAAGTGTCATTGATGCAGGATTCTGGTCCCTTAGCTAATGATTCAAGCTCAGAATATGGGATTGGTAATAGGGGAGCTTCTATGTGGCCTCCCTGGCTTTCCCAGTCTCCTCCTACCCCCCCCCTGGCTGCAGCAGGGGTGGCCGTGGCGATGGAGGCTGGTGAGTGCTAGGCTGGGGGTGCAGCTCTGCTGTTCTGTCTGCTCAGCTGTGGAGACTTCCAGACCTCTGAGCTCTGCTGGATTGCTGCCAGGTGATTCCAGTCCTGGTGGGGCTGAGATTTTTGGGGAAGGGGGTTGGGGGCTCTGCACAGCCCTCACGACTTTCGCCTTGGGTGCTGCTGGCTCCCCCCCCCCCCGCTTGCAGCAGCAAGCCTTGTTGGCGGTGCGGGGACTGGCCCGAGGACCTTGTTGATGTTGGCCAACAGGAGTCCTACTGAAAGCAATTTGAAACAGGAGTTGGTTGCTCATTGTGTGTACACTCATCTTTCACTTCTGATAAACTGGTTCTGCAGTTTTTTGTGTTATTTTCAAAATCTTCCAAACCTGTTTGATTGAGGCTACTGCAGGGGAAAATAACTATGCATGCACACCATAAAGAGTGCAAATCTTTTAACTCGTTTTCAGTTCTCTTAAAGACGATTGTCTTTCTCCAGTCATTCATTACTAGAGACTGGAGAATCTAGAACTCATTGCAATGGCAAAGTAGATTTTCTTCTTCTTTGCCTCACTTTTCTATGACTTTTCCTCCAAAGGCCTTGTCCATGTATTTGGGTGGAGCACCTGCAGGTCCAGCAGGAACTGGGAAGACTGAAACAACTAAAGATCTTGCCAAAGCGTTGGGCTTGCTTTGTGTAGTAACTAATTGTGGAGAAGGCATGGATTTTAAGGTAAGAATATCACCTCTGCATTCCTGTACTGCTCTCTTTTTAATGACAGAAAACCACTTCCATGCCCTCCAACTGCCATGATTTGGCTGGGACAATCATGGAAACACATGAGCAATCACGGATTTCTAACCTCACCCTGGATGTCCTGAATTGCTTTTGACTCTACACTTTTCTATCTCTAGAATCACTTGACTACCTTTTTATATCTCTAGGGTCACTTTTCTATTTCTATGAACCCTAAGAGTCTACAGAGTCCACAGTGAAAAATAAAACCGGCAACATCCTTGGGGTGGGAGAGGGAAGTCCCGTCCCCCCCAGTGCGGCTACCAAGCGCCCACAGGAAGAAGAGAGTCTTTCCCAGCTTAGGCTACCTGTGCTTTGAGCCTAGCGGCTGCAAAACAACCACCTTCCATCTCCAGCCACTCAAGGACAAAGTGTGCTCTGTGTCCTTGCTTGTCTGGATAAGTCCCTCTCCAAAAGCCATCAAGGCAGTGGTGGCTGCTTTGGGACAGGGTTCGTTGGTGGCTTGAAAGAGTTGAGAGAAGTTTCCCCCCTTCTTCCGTTTACCATGTGCGGGGCTCCTATAAACAAACTCCTTCCCAGCAGCACAAACCCAGCCTTCAGCTACGACATAGTGGATCAGCATCCCTCAGGCTCCAGGACAAGCCGTTCTTTGTCCCTTTATTTATTAAACTTGCGCTTAATTGGTAATTCAGTTTAAATTAGCTGCTTGTGCCTCTGCCCTCTTCCCCGCCTGGGGCTGGAGGCATGCACACCTGCCTGGAGCTCGCTGGGCTCAGGAGGGAGGGAGGGAGGGAGCACCGTCCCATGCAACAGTGGTGCTTACTTCAGAGTAAGCGAGCAGGGCCATGCTTCCCCTGGCTGCACTCTGCAGGTAGCACTGAAGGAAGCCTGGAGGTGAAGCCTCAGCCATGGGATGGAACTGGGGTGTAACTTCTTCAGGGTGCCTAAGACCTCAAATATCTGTCATGTGACTGTGGCTCTCCTGGGTAGCAGTAAGAGAAATCTTAAGTCTGGATGTCTTTTTCACTCTGAACCAGAAGGGACTTTCATGATCAATGGCTGCCATTCAGTTTTAATGCTTCTTCATCTTTTGCATTCTAGGCAGTGGGTAAGATTTTCTCCGGTCTTGCCCAATGTGGTGCGTGGGGTTGCTTCGATGAATTTAATCGGATTGATGCCTCCGTGCTTTCAGTCATCTCTTCACAGATTCAAACCATCAGAAATGCTCTGATGAACCAGCTGAAAACATTTCAGGTAAAGAGGCAGGGAAGATGATTTTGTGCATAAAGGGTTGCATTAGTTTTCAGGTGCACTAATATGTACATGCATGTAAGTTTGGGAAATGACGATCCTTTAGTGGGTCCATTTCTTTCTCTTACGTATCTGTCTGAACTTCAATTAGGCTTATTGTTATGTACTGAGTTGAATAGGATCCAAACTGCAGCAGTCTGATTGGTCCTAGAACAATAGGCTCCAAAAGGCAGCAGTCTGATTGGTCCTAGAACAATAGGATTCAGAATGCAGCAGTCTGATTGGTCCTAGAACAATGCAGCAGTATGATTGGTTAGCAGGAACCACCCAATCATGCTCCAGATAGAAGTGAATCCACAACCTGATTGGCCTACAGTAGAATCCTGGAATTAGCCAATCATGTGCAGCCCATTGTGTAAATAATGTATATAAAGCAGATACTTTGAGGGGACATTCATTCATTCCTCCTCACCACTATGAGCTGAATAAAGAGCATGAAATCACTTTGCGACTCTGAGTATATTTCACTGGCGACGAAGGTGGGATCCCGCTGAGCTGACTGCCACACACAGCACCGCAGCACCGCCACCTGCCGCACCGCTGCCTCGCACCGTGTATCCAGGCTTCAGCTCCGGGACACAAGGAACTCAGAATGGCAACTGACAGCAGCTTCTCGCCATTCAACCCAGCATCTGGAGACTGGGAAGCGTACGCCTCCCGTTTCACCTTCCTCCTAGAAGCCAAAGGGGTCACCGATGAAGAAGACGCCAAGAAGAGGGCAATATTCTTCAGCGTCTGCGGAGAGGAGACATTTGAAATCGCCCGGGCTCTCCTTGCGCCTGAAGACGTCGCTACTGTTCCATACAAAACAATAATGGAACAGCTGAAGGGGCACTTTTCGCCACAGCCCTCAGTGGTGGCTTGTCGAAATGCCTTCTACGCAAAGCGGCAAGCCCCTGGGGAAACCATAACTGGGTTTGTGACCTCTCTCCGCCAAGCTGCCCGGTTCTGCAACTTCTCAGAGCTGGAGAACATGCTTCGTGACCGCCTCGTCGGTGGCCTGAAGGATGAGAAGCTGCAACGACGCCTCTACGCTAAGAAGAACCTAACGTTCCAGGTCGCTCTGGAGGAGGCCCTGGCAACGGAAGCTGCTGAGAGGTCGACGCAAGAGGCACGGCTGAGCCAGCCGTCCCAACCGAGGGTCCACCACGAAGACCTCACCAACGACTCGGGATCCGACAGGGAGGAGGTGCACCGAGTACAGCAGCGCACTCAAGCAGCCCACATACCACAGCTGCCTCGACGAGAAGGAGGGAACTGCGCAAGCTGTGGAGAAAGTCACGAGAGGAGGACCTGCCGTTTCCGCAACGCAGAGTGCAGGCAGTGCAGAAAATTGGGACACATCGCCCGGGTGTGTCGGGCTCGGCCCACCCGAAGCCAGGCATCAGATGACCAATCCAAGAGCCCCAGGTCCCGGGGCCCAACGCACCAAGGCAACTCGACGGAGCTCACAGACTTCCAGGTATACCAGTTGCCCCACCCCAACGTAGAGAAAATTTATGTAGAGGTACAGATAGAGGGGGCCCCATGCCGCATGGAGCTTGACACGGGTTCAACTCTATCCATAATCTCGGCAAGGACCTTAAGGAAACTGTGTCCTACTGGGGGTCCCAAACTCAGGCCGGCCCCATTCACCCTCCGGGACTTCCAGAAACGTAAGGTCCCCACAATGGGGGTGGGGACCTTCAGGGTGCAATACCGAGGGCGGACGCGGCAACTGGACTTGCTTGTGGTCAAGGGCCCCTACATTAGCTTACTGGGGTTGGCATGGTTTGGACCACTGGGACTAGCCATCACCGGGGTGAACCACATGAGCTTACAAGTGGACGTGGACGCCATATGCAAGGAGTTTCCGGGGGTTTTCGATGGGAAATTGGGACAGTATACGGGCCCCCCCATTGCTCTACAGCTTGACCCCGCAGTACGACCAGTCAGGCTCAAGGCCCGCCGGGTCCCATTCGCCCTGAAACCCCGTATAGACGAGGAATTGGACCGACTCGTGGAGCAAGGAGTGCTGGAGCCGGTGCCTAATGCCCCCTGGGAAACCCCAATCGTCACACCCGTCAAGCCTAATGGTTCGGTCCGCATCTGCGCAGACTACAAATGTACCATAAACAAGGCCCTCATGGCCCATGCATACCCAGTGCCAGTGGTCAGCCATGTCCTTGCCACCCTGGCTGGGTCGAAAATTTTTGGCAAGCTGGACTTGGCCCAAGCATATCAACAGCTGCCAGTAGATGAGGCCACAGCAGAGGCACAGACGATTGTGACGCACAGAGGAGCGTTCAGGGTAAAGCGGCTGCAATTCGGGGTCAGCGTGGCACCAGGCATATTCCAGAATCTAATGGACTCTCTCCTTAAAGGGATTCCTGGTGTCACCCCCTTCTTTGATGATGTGTTGATTGCCGGGCCCACACCAGAGGAGTTTGAGGACCGCCTCCGCACTGTTCTGCACCGTTTCCAGATGGCGGGTCTCAAGGTGAAGCGGGAAAAATGTCTACTAGGAGTGCCTCAAGTGGACTTTCTGGGATTTATGGTGGATGCAGAAGGGGTTCACCCGACTGGGGACAAGGTACGGGCCATTTGTGATGCCCCAGCGCCCAAGAACAAGACTGAACTTCAGGCCTTCTTGGGATTATTGAACTTTTACCATTCCTTCCTTCCCCACAAGGCGGCGGTAGCGGAGCCCCTACACAGACTCCTGGACAAGCGGGCCCCTTGGGTGTGGGGCCAGCGCCAGGAGGCCGCATTCCAGGCAGTCAAGGACTTGCTTGTCTCAAACTCGGTCTTGGCACACTTCGACGAGAGGCTGCCGGTGGTGCTAGCATGCGACGCCTCGCCCTATGGCATCGGCGCTGTCCTGGGACACCAACTCCCGGATGGAAGAGAGGTACCGGTAGCATACTTTTCCCAGACACTCAACGAAACCGAGCGGAACTACTCGCAAATCGACAAGGAGGGTCTGGCAATCGTGAAGGGAGTAAAAAAAATTCCATGATTTCTTGTACGGGCGGCCCTTCACCGTGGTGACTGACCACAAGCCGTTGCTTGGCTTGTTTGCCCCCGAAAAGCAGACCCCCCAAGTGCTGTCTCCTCGCGTCCTCAGGTGGTCAATTTTCCTTGCCAGCTACCAGTATGCACTGATTCACCGCCCTGGAAAGGCGATGGGCCATGCAGACGCCCTCAGCAGGCTACCACTACCGGAAACAGGCCCCGACCCAGCACCTGCACAAGAGGTTATGAGCCTGGAGCTGCTTCCTGACCGCCCCATTCAGGCACAAGAAGTTGCACACCATTCCAAGAAAGATAGGGTCATCTCCCGGGTCCTGGACTGGGTGTGGAGGGGATGGCCCAGCCGCAGCCCCGGGCCAGAATTCGCCGGCTACACAACCCGCAAACATGAACTGTCAGCCCACAAGGGGTGCCTGTTATGGGGAAGCAGGGTCGTTGTTCCCCAGCCCCTCCGCAAAAGGGTCCTCACAGCCCTACACGAGACACACCCAGGGGTAGTAAGAATGAAGGCCCTTGCCAGGAGTTATGTGTGGTGGCCGGGGATCGACAGAGAGATAGAGGCCTGGGTCAAACACTGCCAGGCCTGCCAGGAATCCCGCCCAGATCCCCCAAGGGCCCCAGTCCAGTCCTGGGAGTCCGCCCGAGCACCATGGTCACGCCTGCATGTGGACTTCGCTGGCCCCTTTCAGGGGAAAACATTCTTCATAGTGGTGGACTCCTACACCAAATGGCTGGAAGTCGCACTGGTACCGTCCACTTCTACGTCCGCAGCCATCCGGGTACTACGCAGGCTGTTTGCAACCCACGGGCTCCCTGACACTCTCGTCTCAGACAACGGGACTGCATTTACATCAGGAGAATTTCAAACCTTCACAGTGCAGAACGCCATCCGCCACATCCGTTCGGCGCCATTCCACCCTGCCACCAATGGCCAAGCAGAACGCATGGTGCGGACCACCAAGGACACCCTTCGCCCCATGACGCAAGGGGATTGGGAGTACCGCCTTGCCACATTCCTTCTAGCACAGCACAGCACCCCCAGCTCAACGACTGGCCGGAGCCCCGCTGAACTACTAATGGGTCGGCGCCTTGCAATCAGATTGGACCGCCTTCACCCCGATAGAGCTCAGGATGAGGTAGTGGTGGGGGAAGGCAGGAACCCCCGGACCTTCGAGGCCCAGGACCCAGTGTACGCAAAGAATTTTGGGGCAGGCCCTGCATGGGTACCTGCCACAGTCACCAGGGTCACGGGCCCCGTGTCGTACGAGGTGCTAACAGATGGGGGGCAATGCTGGCGCCGCCACTGCGACCAGATACGGCGACGATTCCCGGGAGAAAACCAGGAGGAGGAGGACAGGTCAGAGGAGTCCCAAGGGAACAGTGGGGCAGTGAGGCCCATAGAGCAGCAGGGGCAAGCAGGAGAGGCAGAATCAGTAAATACAGAGAGGACCCGCGAGGCCGAAAGGACACCGGAACCAGAACCACGACTGAGCGAGCCGGTTGCGCCAGACCAAACAGCCCCATCCTTGGAACACGAGCCAGAACCTGAACCCCGGACCAGGGAACACCCCAGGCCGCAACGCACACGTAGGCCACCGGCGTACCTTGAGGACTATGAATGCGACCTTCCGGGCAGGACTGGAACTTAGAGGGGAGGGGTGTTATGTACTGAGTTGAATAGGATCCAAACTGCAGCAGTCTGATTGGTCCTAGAACAATAGGCTCCAAAAGGCAGCAGTCTGATTGGTCCTAGAACAATAGGATTCAGAATGCAGCAGTCTGATTGGTCCTAGAACAATGCAGCAGTATGATTGGTTAGCAGGAACCACCCAATCATGCTCCAGATAGAAGTGAATCCACAACCTGATTGGCCTACAGTAGAATCCTGGAATTAGCCAATCATGTGCAGCCCATTGTGTAAATAATGTATATAAAGCAGATACTTTGAGGGGACATTCATTCATTCCTCCTCACCACTATGAGCTGAATAAAGAGCATGAAATCACTTTGCGACTCTGAGTATATTTCACTTATGTTTCAGTTTGAAGGGCAAGAAATTTCTCTGGATCCGCGAATGGGCATTTTCATCACCATGAATCCTGGCTACGCAGGCCGTACTGAGCTCCCTGAATCCGTTAAGGCTCTTTTCAGACCTGTAGTAGTAATTGTGCCAGATCTCCAACAAATCTGTGAAATCATGCTGTTTTCTGAAGGTTTTCTTTTGGCAAAGGTAGGTCAGTGCCTTCACAAAGAGCTGGTTCATTCATAATGCTTATTACATATCTGTAGTGTTTTGTGAATGTTGTTAGCCAATTTGAGGGCTTTTCAAAACTGGGAATATTATATATATGTATATTGCAAGTTTCACTTAAGGTGTTGAACCTATAGTGGTTCATTCACACACGTGATTCATGTAGTTATGTTCATGTATGAATAAAGTGCACATGGGGAGGTTCAGGGCTTTTTTTATTTAAAAAACCCACACATTTATATGTTCATGCTGCATTTTGTCTGCAAGACCCTGGCCAAGAAGATGACAGTGCTCTACAAACTAGCAAGGGAACAACTTTCAAAACAGCATCACTATGATTTTGGGCTTCGGGCTCTGAAGTCAGTACTGGTGATGGCAGGGGAATTGAAGAGAGGCTCACCGGATCTAAATGAGGTAAGCCTATCCTAATCCATTATCCTGGCATCCTGGAAAATAGAGAATCTGGGGGCTTATTCACATGACCCCATGACTATGGGCTAGTCCCTATTAGTGGGGTGGGAGAGCTGAAAAAAAAATTCACATCTGGCAACCAATGTGCCATTTTGGTTCCCGATAGTACATAGGTAGACGAGTCTAAAAAGCCCAGGACACAAATTTTTACAGCCCTCTAGCACTATATCATAAAACCATAGAATTGTAGAGTTGGAAGGGACCCCCATATGTCATCTTGCCCGGCCCCTGCAAATATGACCATAAAACCTTCATCCCTCCTTATTCGATTTAACAGCATCAAACATGAAAGAAAACAAAATACTCAGAGTGTACTTCATGTTTCAGAGAGAGAAACACCCCTCCCACTGTATGTCTCATGTCACTGTCACTAAAGAAAAAAAATCATAAACAAACTGTCTCATCTGGGCCTGTGTTACATATGATTCTATGATTCTATGATTCTATAATTGAGTGCAAGACGTTTCAGTTTTAGTCACAAATGTACTATGTGAACAATATAGAGAAAATGGTGTGCGCCCACCCTAGCTGTGTTCCAATATTTTATTTTTCGATGATATATATATTTTAGGGGCATAATCCTGGTGTTTATTTTGCTCTAGTAAGCTTAGTTTGGTCAGAATCAAGTATAAATTTCCACAGGTAATGCAAAATATATTACTTCTGTTGAATGAGCCACCATAGTTGCTAGAGGTGGGCATTGCCTGCAAGCCAATTAGGGCATGGGCATGTGGGCATTGGACTGGATCTTTAGCCACATGGGCACTCCATTAAGGGCATCCAGGAGGTTGACTCTGCCAGGAGTCCACACAGGGACTGATGGGCCAAAACACATCTCCCAATGGCAGGCCTGTGCGAGATTGTGGCACCCAATAACTCCCCAGCACAGGGCTGACCCCCTGGGTTCCTATCAGTCAGCGTGTAGGCTGCCTAATGTCAGATACGTGCGCGTAGCCAAACCTACTCTTACCTGTAATCAATAAAGTTGTGGCCTAATTCAACTCAATACCATTCTCCTGTGTTCATTTCCTTGGTCTCCTCTGCGCTGGCTGTGGATGTTATGCATCTGGGGCAGCAAAAGTAGCCTGGTGCAAGTGCTTGGCCAGAAGCTGTTGGCCTTTTATTTATTCAGGCAATTTCTAACGCACTTTGTGAAATACCATCCCAGAGCAAGGTGTAATTTCAAATAAATCATAATACACACTGAAACAAGAATTTATCATAAAAACAAATATGTGCTACAGTATAGCAATAAAATAATAATAATAAACCCAGATAGTCAGGCAAGGGCACAAACCCACAAATGAAGCAATTCAGCCACAGGCCTGGATGAATAAAATAGTTTTAAACTGGCACTTAAAAGCCATCAAAGTCAGTCTAGTGTGAAGGAAGGGCATTCGACATTCAACATTCAACATGCATATATCAAGAATGCCCTCTGATAGGTTGCTGCAGAGTGAATACTTGGCAGAAAGACTGGGAATGATACACATGGGAGAATCCTAAGCTGTATAGGGCTTTGTAAGGGTGGTTGGAGGATGTGTGGCGGCTAACAGATTGAGGTTGAATCCTGACAAGACAGAAGTACTGCCCTACGTTCCACAGGGTAGGTGCGACTATTGGGAAGGCCCTCTGCCTGGTTCCCTGTAACCTCACTCCTCAAAGCGAGGGAACCACCAGAAGGCCCTTAGAGGTGGATCTCAGTATCCAGGCTGAACAATGGTGATGGAGATCTTCCTTCAGGTATATAGGGCCAATGCCGTTTAGGATCTTAAAGGTCAGCACCAACACTTTGAATTGTGCTAGGAAACATACTGGAACCAGTGTAGATCCTTTAGGACTGGTTTTATATGGTCTTGGCGGTCACTCCCAGTCACCAGTCTAGTTGCCGCATTCTGGATTAGTTGTAGTTTCTGAGTCACCTTCAAAGGTAGCTCCATTTGCAGTAGTCCAAGCGGGAGATAACTAGAGTATGCACCACTCTGGTGAGACAGGTAGGGTCTCAACCTGTGTACCAAATGAGGCTGGTAGACAGCTGCCCTGGACACAGAATTGACCTGTGTCTCCATGGATAGTTGTGAGTTCAAAATGATTCCCAGGCTGTGCACCTGGTCCTGCGCACAGTTACTCCATTCAGGACCAGGGAGCCCCCCATATTCACCCGTCCCCTGTCCCTCCAAAAAAGTACTTCTGTCTTGTTTCAGCCTCAAACCTTTAACTGTTATGTGGTGAAAGGCAGCAGCTATTTGAGGGAGCTACTAAATTGGGGGCAGGGTGCTCAAGAAAACCTATTTTGCTCACTAAACATGTTAATTGCTTTTTACAACCACCATCACCCTAGGATGTGGTCCTGATGAGAGCTCTGCGAGACATGAATCTCCCAAAATTTGTTTTTGAAGATGTTCCTCTTTTTCTTGGCCTCATCTCTGACCTGTTTCCTGGACTTGATTGCCCTCGAGTACGCTACCCTAATTTTAATGATGCTGTTGAGCAAGTGTTGGCTGAAGGAGGCTACGTTGTCCTGCCAATTCAGGTATGAAAAAGAAACACAGCAAAATGGAAAGTATCATAAATGCCAGGCCACATTTTGGGGAGCCTGTATAAAAGGCAACCTTCAAGCCTGGCTCTGCTGCAGTGAGGTCTTCCATCCAGTCCATAAGTAGCAATAATAATCCTTTTAGGTGGCGGAAGACACTTCTTTCCATCATCTATTCAGATTATGATGACTTGGAATTTTCTTTTCTTTCTTTTACTTTCAACCTGGGGTATTTGGGTTATATCTTTTGACTTAAATTCTCCTAAAATGAAATTTTGTTGATTTATACAGTACTATTAGAAAAAAAAGGCTAATAGTGAGTTTAGCTGATGTATGCTCTATGAGGCCTTTTAATGGTTTTTTATCAGGTGGATAAAGTTGTCCAAATGTATGAAACTATGTTGACTCGTCATACTACAATGGTGGTTGGGCCGACAGGAGGCGGCAAGTCTGTGGTTATCAATACCTTGTGCCAGGCTCAGACCAAGTGAGTACAGATTATGAATACAGGTCGATAACTTGGTAAGACTTGTTGCTACCCCTTCCAAAGAGCAAGAGGATGAGAATAGACTTCCTCGCTTCCTCCACTTTCATGGGCATAGCCAGGGGGTGAGAAAGGCAGCAGCTTCGCCTCCCTAAATCAAGCAAATAAATAAAAATACTCAACCAGAAAGTAGAAACAATCAAGATATTTGAAATGGATGATGTTGTGGTGCATTCTAGCAATGCAATTGGCAACCCCACCGAGCAATAGGTGTGGCTTCCGTGAACTGACCAATTGTGTCAGTTGCTGAGGGGAAACAGTGAGGAGGGCTACTGCATTTAAGCTCTGCTTATGAGCTTTCCAGGGATATCTGGTAGCCACTGTGGAAAGCAGGATCAAGCTTTGATTTACTTTGATCTGATTCAGCAGGGCACCTCATGTTTTTATTGGGTACGAATTGTGAAGTGTTTGTATACAGGAGTTGCTTTGGCAAGTTCTACTGCAATGTGTTTTTCTTCTTAACTGCACCTCTGATGTCCATTTAGGCTGTCATTGGTGACCAAACTTTACACGCTGAACCCCAAAGCCATGAGTGTTATTGAGCTTTACGGAATCCTAGACCCCACCACACGAGACTGGACTGATGGAGTTTTGTCCAACATCTTTAGGGAAATCAATAAACCCACAGATAAAAAAGAGAGAAGGTAATTTCTTAAGGGTTAGACCAATATTTGTATTTGTGTTTAAACTGCATTATTAAGTTTTGTAACCAAACAAACATAAGAGAAAAATGACAGATTATAGATAAATTACAAGAGAATTAATGCAAGGCCAAGAGCACATTGTAATGTTATCATCAGGACAACAACAGAGAAGGGAAAACTAAAGAGAATCAGATTCAAAGAAATGCAGACAATACAATCAGCTTTTGGGGAAAAAGAGATAACATGGGATCATTGTGGGGTCATTAATAAAGTACTTGGCTGGATACCTATATCAAAAGAGCAGAGCTAAACATACTCTCCAGCAAGTGAGAGCCCCCAGCAGAGTTTTAAAACACAGAATCATGCATCACCCTGAAGTGTGAGGAATATAGGCTGTTAGACCTTTTAAATATCCTGTTCTAGTCACTTAACACTGCTTCCCACACCATTAATAAGTTTGAATACTTTACTTAACTCGTAAGATATGATTCATGCATTATTCCATACAGCTGCAAGAAAAACGCAGGTAGTATTCTGTATTTTGGGTTTACAAAATACAGAAACATATTTCTGAGCACACAAACAACTTGTAGAGAGCAAGCTCAGACACGTCCTATCTTGGTGAGTTCACAAGGTGAAAGAGAATGAACAAAGGAGGAAGCTTAACTTCCTTCCAGGTGAGGGGCATGGCCTAGCTGACTCTAGGAATGCAATTCTATTACCTTAACCACTTCATGCAAGCCGTATTCTTGCTAGCTATATTTGACTGCAATTTCCCACACAGCCAAAATCAGTTATTCACAAATCAGCATGAGTTTGAGGTAGAATAAAATTGTTTTCCTTGTCAGAAGTGAATGCAATAATATGATATCATATTTCTCCAAATTTGTCTGGCTCTTTTGCTTTTTTTCTCAATGTTTTCATTTTATGTGCTCATTTTCCCATCAAAGCAATTGATCAGCTTTTTGGTATACTTTCCAGTATTTTGTTAAATTTAATCTAGCAACCATCAGTAAGATTATCAGCTCTTTAAACATAATTTCTCCTATCCAGTACTTTTCAACCAAGGCTCCGTGGAATCTTTGGGTTGAGTGAGCTTTCCGTCAGGGGTTCTATGAAATTTTGGTTAATTTATTTGTTTTCATGTTTTTATTGTTTTGTTTTGTTTTGTTTTGTTTTGTTTTGTTTTGTTTTGTTTTGTTTAATGCTTCTGGGGGGGGGGAGTTGGACTTCACAGGATATTGTTCCATTACTGGAATTATTTAGTAGGGGAAAAGGATTGCAAACCTCTGGGTTAGACATTACACTTGCGGGTCCTTAATAGTTTCAGATTTGTTTTGCTGTAATTTCCCCTCATTTTCCCAATAACCTTCCTGCAATCCAGTGAAAGTACACAGATCAAAATGAATTAGAATAGAAGTGTTTTGGGGATGTGTCATTATATAAGTGCCTTTCTTTAATCTTTGTATACAGGTACATTTTATTTGATGGAGATGTGGATGCCCTCTGGGTAGAAAACATGAATTCTGTGATGGATGATAACAAATTGTTGACTTTGGCAAATGGGGAACGAATCAGACTCCAAGCCCATTGTGCCCTTTTATTTGAGGTAAGGAAGTCACTTCTGAAGTTTTGAAACAACAGATACTGATGGCCAGACATTTCATTAAATATAACAGCTCAAGTGACCCGTTATCCATCCATTTTGGTCTTGGGAGGTGGTGGTGTTTCTCCATTTTTATCGTATTTATTTATTTTACTGTTTTCTTACTCTTACACTCAGCTTTTCTTCTGAATTGCGCAGAGTGGGTTACATGTGGGTCTAGGCAGTCCTATATCCAAGTTCATTAGGGCCAAACTTACTTCACTTCAGAAACAGAATGCAGTATGCCAGCTTCCATTTTGTGGTGGAGGTTCTCCAGGCACGAGGCCACTCCTCCAACCAGTTTCCAGTAAATGTGCTTCCTTCCTAGGTTGGAGACTTACAGTATGCTTCACCTGCGACGGTATCACGCTGTGGGATGGTCTTTGTGGACCCCAAGAACTTGAGATACAAACCTTATTGGGAGAAATGGACGAACCAAAGAAGCAAGGTAGAAAATGTCTCCTTAGACTGAACTTGGAAGCATTTGTTGTAAATCACCAGTTACTGGTTTTCCAGTATATCCAGACAAGCTAATTTTTTTGTGAGGTTTCCAGACAAACTGAGTTCTCTGGTTGGGGTGCAGGATTTGGGAGGGTGTCCCAGGGGCCACAGGATATATCAGATACCCCTGTCCAGCTCTGGATATGGAGTTCCAGCACTGGAGAGGAAAATCCTAAGTTGGATTCCCCCCTTCTTGCTGCTGCTGAATCCTCTGATACACAGGCCTAGCCACTGTGGGTGCTCTGATGTTGGTAGAGCTCAAAGGAGATATAATTATAAATAATAAGAATGGATCACAGGGTGGTTTGCAATATAAAAACACAAACACACATAACATAGTAACAAACAAAAACAGTACCCTGCACTACACAGTTTAAAAGGGCACAGATGGCTTAATTAGCTGGGGAGAAGAGGAATGTTTCTGCCTGGTGCCTAAAGATATGCAATGAAGGTGCTAGGTGAGCCTCACTGGGGCGACCATTCCACAAGTGTGGAGCCACTGCAGAAAAGGCCTGTTCTCATGTTGCCACCTTCCAGACCTCTTGTAGAGGAGGCACAGGGTCTCTGGGTCAGGGTTTGGGTCAGATATGCCCAGGGAGGACCAAGAAACAGCTGGGATCCAAATGACCCACAGCCATCCCAGTCCCCTGACATGCTCCCATACCAGGAAAAGAATTACACACCTGGGTGTGTATTATTCTTCGGTCAGTGAGAGGAAGACATCTAGACATGGGTTGTCTCCATAACTACTTAGGACAGGCAGGGTCACATGATGCAGCTTTGAGAAGGATCCAGCCCAGTTCATTTGCTATCTTGCCTTGGTCACAGCAGCTGTACTTGTCTCTCTGCATTTCTCACTCTGCAATGTTTTTACTGATTTTTCTCTCCCAGCTCGATCACTCTTCCTCCTTCTTCTCTTTGAAAAACAACAAAAGCACTCACTTTTTCCTCACAGGTTTCCTTCCCTTCTCCCTGCAACCTTGAATCAGGAATGACTAAGCCTCCATGGGCTTGAGCAACATTATTAGTTTCTGGATATGTGTAAATATGGCATTTTGGACTGCTTTTTCCTTAGGATGCTAAGACAGTTCTTACTCATGTCAATCAATATTATTGCAGTTGATTGTCCTTGTAATGGGACGCGGGTGGCGCTGTGGGTAAAACCTCAGCGCCTAGGGCTTGCCGATCGAAAGGTCGGCGGTTTGAATCCCCGCAGCGGGGTGAGCTCCCATCTTTCGGTCCCAGCTCCTGCCCACCTAGCAGTTCGAAAGCACCCCTAAGTGCAAGCAGATAAATAGGGACCGCTTTCTAGCGGGAAGGTAAACGGCGTTTCTGTGTGCTGCGCTGGTGCTGGCTCGCCAGAGCAGCTTCGTCACGCTGGCCACGTGACACGGAAGTGTCTCCGGACAGCGCTGGCCCCCGGCCTCTTAAGTAAGATGGGCGCACAAACCTAGAGTCGGACACGACTGGCCCGTACGGGCAGGGGTACCTTTACCTTTACCTATCCTTGTAATAGATGCAGAAGTCTTTTTTGAGGTAGTGCATTGAGGAAGTCTCTGCTGTTCTCTTCTCTGCTCCTACAGTTGTGCTTCTGATGATATCCTGTGTTGGTCTCATCAAGAAAGGGACTGGAATTGGGGTCGGGGTGGTTGTATATCGTATTCCTTGACTCTGTGAACATTTCTGCTTTTGGACACTAGATGGTGTTGGGGCCTACCTAACAGACTGGTACCATCTAAAAGATGTTTTTATTGGACAACATACAGGGGTTATCAAACTTTTTCAGCAGGGGGCCGGTCCACTGTCCCTCAGACCTTGTGGGGGGCCAGACTATACTTTTCGGGGGGGGGGAATGAACGAATTCCTATGCCCTACAAACAATCCAGAGATGTATTTTAAATAAAAGGACACATTCTACTCATGCAAAAACACACTGATTCCCGGACCGTCCGCGGGCTGGATTTAGAAGGCGATTGGGCCGGATCCGGGCCTTAGTTTGCCTACCCATGGACAACAATGTTCCTTTCTGATAGCAGAATTGAAAAAACTGCCTGTCTAGCTACAATATTGGAACATGTAGGTAGGTTGACAGAACCTATCTACAGAGGTTCTGAGAGGTTGACAGAAAAGTGGAAATCTCCCACATGAAGAGCTTCCTTGAGTAATTCACTGGAGCACCTTTCAATTTTTATTTTTATTTTAAATCTCATTACTTTGGACGTTTTAGGAGAACTCACAACATAGCTGTCAACTTTTCCCTTTTCTTGTGAGGAATCCTATTCGGAATATGGGAATTTCCCTTAAAAAAGGGAAACGTTGACAGCTATGACTCACAATGTGATGTGAAGTCATGCCTTATTAGCAACTGCCAACAACAAAGAAATGGGGCAGGGAAATCCACAATTTGGGGAATTTCATTAGGTGCCATGAGGGCTTGGTGGCAAATTCCAGATAGATAGTTAAGATTTGGTTGGAAATCACCCTATCCTATTCCAGTCCTGTGTCCTCCATGGCATTTGGGCTTTCCTGCTCTTACTTCTGACTTACAAGAGCAGGTGTGTTGTGCCCTCCCTTCCATGGAGTAGATCTTGTTTTCCGTTTTGGAGGTGCTTCGCAAAACGAATTTCCTATGGGCTTGCTTTGCAAGACGAAAATGTCTTGCGAGTTCCTGCGGGTTTTTTCCCCTCCCCCCCTTTTTTCTAAGCCGCTAAGCCGCTTATCTGCTTATCCGATAAGCCGCTAAAAGGCGCTAAAAGCCGCTAATCCGCTAAGCCGTCAATGGGCTTGCTTCGCAAGACGAAAAAACCGCTAGACGAAGAGACTCGCGGAACGGATTAATTTCGTCTTGCGAGGCACCACTGTATTTAGAAGAGGTTGATCCACAATCACAAGAGGGGAAGAGTATATCCCTCTGTACAGGAAGATACAAATAAAATGGATACATTAGAATTACTTTGTTTTGATTTTGTTCCTCAGCAAGAAAAACAACTCTTAGATAGATTATTTGCCAAATATGTACCCTACCTGATTGAAATGATCGTAGAAGGAATTGTCGATGGACGGCAAGGGGAGAAATTAAAGACCATTCTTCCACAGACAGATCTCAATATGGTAAGAAATACCGGCTTTGCAAATTAATATAAACATTTACAATGGAGGTTCTTCAAGCAGTGAACAGTGCAATAAACTTTTCAAACTTCAGGCATATGTCTAAGGAGAATTTAGTAGGACTACCCTTCCCGCCCCCTTTTCTGGACTAGAGTAAGATTTGGAGAGATTTATATAGACTGAATTTGAAATTTTACGGAAGATTCCAAGACATGGTCTGAAATAGAAAAACTCTCCTTCAGGGTTTGGTCAACAATGAGAAATAGCTCAGCTCCATTTATGACATTTGCTCCGAGCATCACAGTTTACTGCACTTAAGTATTAGGGCTCTTGACTAATAAAATGAATATTAGTTGTCTAATCAAATGAGTTTTAATTGAATACCTAATAAATTAAATGTGCACAAATGTGCATTGGACTAAAACAATAGTTTTTGAACAAAATGTATAAGGGGTAAGATTTTTTTTATTTATAAGACTCTTTACGTCTTATAATCAGGGTGATGTACATCAGCATAAAAACCTTTAAAAGCAGTGCAAACCACTCAATAAAAAACTGGCTACTCAATGAAGTTTTAAACAACTGTATCAGCCTATTGGCATTAAAGTCTTTAAGAGATGATTGAAAGTCAGAAGCAAGGATACCTGCTGAATCTCTCCTGAAAGAATTTTCTATAGCATGGGACCAACATCATTAAATGTCTGATTTCTTGTTGAGGCCATTGTGGCTTCTGTGATACTGGGCACAACCAACAGTGCTGCTCTAGATAATCTCAGGGATCAGGGCATGAGCCAGTGTGCTATAGTGGCCAGAGTGTCCCTGCTCAGCCATGAAGCTCACTGACTCTCATCCTTATGAAGAGAACCGGATGCCACTTTGAGCTCCTTAGAGAAAAAAGTGGGTTATAAATTCAATAAATAAAAAATGAAAATAAAATTATTTAAAAATAAATAAATAATACTTCAAAAAATCTCAATGACCAGGTTTAGACAGTCCTTAGGGGTCTTGGACTCAAGCTGTAAGATCAGCTTGCAAGATCAGTGCAAGATTTCTACTGAATTACGTCCACCTGCTTGTGCAAAAGGAACTCCAGTTGCACAATGGGACTTCCAGTTTCTACTCTCCAGCCCCCACTTCTGCTCTGGCAAGACCCCAACTTCCCTAAGCAGATTTGGAGGGCATGCAGGTGGCTGGAGTGGGTAGAAACCCCATGGAGGTACTCCATTGCATCATTGGATTTCATACACTGTATTTTAGGTGGTGCATATTGCAGCAGCTGCCATTTTAGAAGAGTCATTCCCTTTTATGTGAGAAGAAAGGGCAATTCCTCTTCTAAGAGGTACCTGTCATCTGCAAATTTTTAAATAAGTATTTACATTTTAAAAAGCAATATTTTGGGGACTTCCGGTGGAGCGCGAGCCCGTCGCAAGCGAGGGATTTTTCCGCTAGAGGAATCCCAGCTCTTTCGGTCGAAACGGGGGGTTATTGGGTGAAATAACCCCCCCATAAAGCCTCTGGAGGGTGTTCAGAGGGTCAGGTTCCCGGCAGTGCCTAGAGCTAACCTACCGGCCATCAGGTAACCCCGAAAAGGGGCGAAGAGCATGGAGGGAGGATCAGCAGGCTATCGGGAAGCCATTGCTATGGCCGATTAGCGAAGCCCCGACCTTGCAAGGAACAGCGCTCCGCTCTCAAATTTAAGAAATTCAGACTCAACAAAATTATAATTTGGAAGAAATAACATTGAGGAAGGTTCCGTAACTAAAAAGGATTAATACAGAGTTCAGCTGTCATCTGGAATCAGTGCAGACGCAGCATTGTAAGCAGAGCTGGAAATTGAAAGTGAGTTGCCGCTAGCGGCTATTGTTTCTGTTTCTCTCTAAACTTTTAGAACTAAAGTTAAAAAGTATAAAAGAGACTTTGGAAGAGGTTACAAGGACACAGGAAGATTATTACAGTAAAAGGGGGATCAGAAAGTTACTATAGTGGCAAATAGACGTCTTTGGTGTAGCGGAGGATATAGAAGGCTTGAAGCATTTTCCCACTTTCACTTTTAGAGACAAAGAGCCGCGTTGGAAGGAGAGCCTTCGACTCCATTGTTAAGAGTTAAAAGGCTGCTGTTGTAGAGGGAGAATTAAAGCCTCTCTTCATCTTTTGGTCGATATAGACTCTTAAGAGGACAAAATTAAATATAGCATAATCTGGAATTGATGTGGTTTTCCCTTTATTTTTATTTTTTTCCTTTTGAGACTGACATTTATATGAATTTTAGATCTACGCCACTTATCTGGACTTCAGTTCCCTAGTGGATGGAATGAGACATTACAACTTGTTTTTCTATGATTTTCCTTGCCAGTGGAATATTTTTAAGAAACAGGAAATCTGACTTCTCCCACTTCATGTTTTGGGTGCTATGTGGAATACTCCTTCTGGGACTCTACTGATTCATCTTTAAAAGTATTTAAATATATTTTGGAATTAATACCAACTAGACAATTAAGAATCATTTTTCTGAGTTGATATTAGAGGCTATAAAATATTTGGATTTTTGAAAAATCATTTTTGGAAAATAACTATATTTGGACATTATATTTGAATTATAAAAGAAATTATTTGGATTACGATCTTCTTGGATCATAAATGGATTACAATTTTATATGGGAGGAAGTGCAAGAGAAGATTCTAATTAAGGATTAGCCCGATTGGGGGCAAGAAGACTGTCCTATACTTTGGTTTGGATTTTGGATTTGGCCTCTCCTTTTCTCCTTTGAAGTTATTAAAAGGAGATAATCTGACAATTTACCTATCTGGGTACCCCTTCTCTCAAAAGTCACCCCTCCCTACATACTGTATTTTTCTTTTTTCTTTTTTTTACCAATTTAAAATCATTCACTACTACTCTACTCCCTATTTTACTCCCTACTCTACTCCCTACTTTTTTGGAAGTGACATATCATAAATCAAAAATTGAAATTAATTGTTTAAAGTGTATCAGCTGAATTTGGTATACAATAATTGACTATTGGCTAATTTAATGAACAGGGTTTTCTACTGTATAGCAGTTCAGTGAAGGATTGGGGAGGGAGGTTGTAGAAGGTAGAAATGGCACACCAACAGAAGAAAGGGGTGGAGGGGGTGACACCGACAGAAAGGAGAGCATCTAAGCAAGAATCGGACTTCAAAGCACAAATATTGAAAATGTTTGCAGAAATTAAGCAAAGTGAAAAGAATCTGGAAACAAAATTAGAGCAAGTGGATAGTAAAATTGGCAAAATGGACAAAAAAATTGATGAGACGGTCAGTGAACTGAAAGGACAAATAAGAGAGGTTTAAAAAAGAACTTTATCATTTGAAGAAGGGATGAAAAAGGTTAAATTAGAAATGAAAGAGGTGAAACGGGAAGAAAAGAAGATGAAAGTGGAGATGATGGAAATAAATAAAGCACAGGAAGATATTAAAGATGCGATGACTGTTAATGAACTGAGACAGAGGGAGGTGAATCTGAGGCTGAGATCTGTGCCGGAGATACAGAACAAAGATATTAAAGAGAGATTGATAATGGAGTTAGCGCAATGGCTGGAGTTACCAGCAGAAGGAGTTGTAAAAACAGTATAAAGTGCATTTAGAATGAAAGTGAGATCAAACAAAGCAAGGAAATTTCCAGGGGACTGTTTAATTACATTTAAAGACAGAGAAATGAGAAGTTTGATATTACAGAAGAACAGAGAGAAAAGATTGTACATAGATGGAAATTACATAATCATTTTTAAAGATATACCAATAAGATTGCTGAAACCAAGAGACCCATACAAGCCATTGGTACAGATTCTTAAGAAAAACAAAATTGATTTTAAGTGGGAATTCCCTGAGGGAGTCTCGTTTTTCTACAAAAGTAAGAAGCACAGGTTAATAAACCCAGAAGAAACTGAATTTTTTGAGAAAATACAAGGAACTAAAGGCAGAAGAGGAAGAAGCCAAGGGTGCAAACGGAGGGGCAGGATCTAAGGAAGAGTCAGAATCGGGGGAGGAAAAAGAAGAGAATGGAAAGAAGTCGGATGAAGAGGTAGAAGAAGGAGAAGGAGAGGAAAAGGATACGTTATAAGAAAATTAATTTAAATTTATTTAATTGGAATCCATCATGGCGCTAAGATTATGGAATTGGAATCTTAATGGGATGAATGATAAGAAAAAACGAAATAAAATTGAACAATTTTTGAAAAAGAAAAATTTGGACATTATATGTTTACAAGAAACACATGTGGCAAGGAAACATAGAAAAATACTGATTAATAAAAGATTAGGGAATGAATTTGTATCTTTGGACAAAGAAAAAAAGAGGGGTAGTTCTATATATCAAAAATAAAATCGAATCTCAACAAATCTTTAAAGACGAAGAAGGAAGAATTATAGCAGTCCAGATCAAATGGCAAGGTGAAAATTTGATCATTGTCGGGATCTATGCACCTAATGGAAACAAGACTGATTTCTACAAAATCTTGGAAGAAAAACTATTTGATTATATGGATCAAAAAATTATAATAATGGGAGACATGATTTCCTATTTCATTAGAAACGGACAGACTAAGAAAAGGAACAAATAAGGAAGGGAAACTACCTAAGACTTTTTTTACGATGACTAAGAACTGCGGTTTGATTGACATTTGGAGACTCAGACACCCATTGGAGAAGCAATTTACTTATTATTCGAAACCAAATCAGTCAATGTCTAGAATAGATCAAATATGGGTTTCGAATGAACTGACACCAAGAATCCAACAAATTGAAATACAACCTAAAGTAATTTCGGATCATAATCCAATAAAAATGGAATTAAAAGGTTTTGAGGAAAGGACTTATAGATGGAGAATCAATGAACACCTATTAGATGATCAGCAAACTCTAGAAAAAGCACGAAAGAAACTAACGGAATATTTTGTGGACAATATCAACAAAGGGACAAAGATGAATGTGGTCTGGGACGCAAGCAAAGCAGTTATGAGAGGCTTTTTCATTCAGCAGAATTCATTGAGGAATAAAAATAGAGAAAAAGGAAAAAAAGAAATTTTGAAGCAGATTATGGACAGTGAACAAAAACTAATTAGAAAACCAAATAACCTAAAAATTAAACAAGAAATCAAGACCTTACAAACTCAATTTGCAATGATAATAAACAAAGAAGTGGAATGGAACATAAAAAGGTTGAGACAGAAAAACTTCGAATTTGCTAACAAATCAGGCAAATGGTTAGCGTGGCAAATTAAAAAGAGAAAGGAACAAAACACAATTAATAAAATCATTGTAAATGGTGAAGAGATAGTTAATCCGAAAGAAATCAGAAAAGGATTCTTGGACTTTTATAGACAATTATATAAAAATAAAGAAAGGAACAATAGAAAGAAAATAGAAAGATTTTTAAAAGAAAAAAAGGTGCAGAAGATCCCGACAGAACAAAAAGACCAGCTGAGTGCCCCAATAGAAATGGACGAGATAAAGGAGACTATAAAAGAATTGAAGAGAGGAAAGGCCCTGGGACCAGATGGATTTACATCAGGTTATTACAAAGAAATGAGAGATGTATTGTCGACACCATTGAAAGAAGTTATGAATAATATTTTAAAAGAGAGATCCCAGATACACGGAAAGAAGCATTTATTACCTTGATTCCAAAACAAGATTCGGATTTAACACAAGTCAAAAACTATAGGCCTATTTCATTATTGAATACGGATTACAAAATATTTGTAGGGATTTTAGCGAAGAGAATGAAAAAGATATTGTTGAAAATCATCCATAAAGATCAAGCAGGTTTCCTTCCAGGCAGACAAATGAAAGATAATATAAGGAATATAATTAATATTTTGGAATATCTGACTGCCAGGAATGAGAAACAAGCGATATTAATGTTTGTGGATGCAGAAAAGGCCTTCGACAATATAGTATGGGATTTTATGCTGAAAAATTTAGAGTACATGGATGTGGGGAAAGAGTTCTTCAATGGAATTAAGGCAATATACACAGAACAGAGAGCTAAACTGCTAGTCAATAATGTAATTACAGAGGGTATAAAAATATCAAAAGGAACAAGACAGGGTTGTCCGCTCTCGCCATTATTATTTATAACGGTCCTAGAGGTCTTTTTAAGTGTGATTAAACAAAATAAATCCATTAAAGGGGTAACAGTGGGGCAGAATGAATATAAAGTGAAAGCCTTTGCCGATGATCTGGTTATAACAATTGAAGAACCACTGGAAAGTGTAAAAGAAGTTTTGGAGGAAATAGAACAATTTGGAAAAATGGCAGGATTTAGATTGAATAAGAAAAAGACTAAAATAATTGCTAAAAATATGGAACAAAATAAGATAGAAATAATGCAACAACAGACAGAGATAGAGGTTGTGAAAAAAGTAAAATATTTGGGGATTTGGTTAACACCCAAAAATATTGACCTGTTCCAGAATAATTATGTACCGGTTTGGAAGGAAATAAGGAAAGATCTAGAGGTGTGGGGCAGAATGAAACTGTCCTTTTGGGGCAGAATTTCCACGATAAAGATGAGTGTGCTTCCAAAGATGTTATTTTTATTTCAGACTATCCCCATTATAAAGGGGATAGGGATCTTTAAAGAGTGGCAAAAAGTGATTTCAAGGTATATCTTGCAGGGCAAGAAGTCAAGAATAAAATATAAGTTATTAACAGATGCGAAAGAAAGAGGAGGCTTTGCCCTGCCAGATATGAAACTGTATTATGAAGCAGCATGTCTTTGCTGGTCAAAAGAATGGATAAAATTAGACAATAAGGAATTATTAGACCTTGAAGGTTTTGATAACAGATTTGGATGACATGCTTACCTATGGTGTGATAAGAAGAAAATTCATAAAGGTTTTGGGAACCACATCTTCAGGAATTCGTTGATAGAGGTATGGGACAGGTACAAAAATTTATTGGAACCAAAAGTTCCACACTGGCTATCTCCGTTAGAAGTTATGAGTGTAAAGAAAATTAATATGAGAGGTAATTGGATCACATATGGTGAAATGGTGATTAAAGAGGAGGGAAAATGGAAGTTAAAGCCATATGAACAAATTAAAGAACATGTATATGATTGGTTGCATTATTTACAGGTTAATGAAATTGTGATGGTTATGGGTGGGTTACTTGTGTGTAAACTGCCTTCACTTCAGTTTGATCGTTTGCTCAACCATGTTAAGGGTTAGAGCTCGCCCTCCGTGACCTGTTAGTCACTTGCAGAATCCGTCAGTGGGCGTTTCTTGAATCTCTTCCAGCATAAAAGCTGTTTGACCCCAAGTCTCCGCCTATGTTCCCTGCGCGGAACACGTCTGCACAGGTAAGGGGACGGCAAGGGCGTGCCAGCGCTCTCTCCGCTGGTCTCGGTTGAAGGGTCTCGGAGCCCTGACACCGATTCCTCCATCTCCCTCTCCTCTCTATTGGTGTCACGCTGAATTCCTTCCCCCCGACTGGTTCCCTCTCCGGCATCGCTCTGGAGCCCTGCCTCCGCTTTTCTCTCTGATGTCAGTTCCCTGACAGAAATGTTTTAAAAAGACATAAAAGAATGTGGATATGGAGAAAAAGATTCAAAGTTTCAAGTAGATATAATAAATAATGAATGTAATTTTTTTTCAAAAATGTATAAAATACTGTTGGAATGGAACATGAAAGATGAAGAGGTTAAATCGGCAATGATACAATGGGCCAAAGACTTCGGTTATAATATACAATTTGATGATTGGGAAAAATTGTGGAAAGAAAATCTGAAATTTACTGCATGTTGTGATGGCCTGGGATTCCGATTCAGAGGATGAACCAGAGGAATCCCAGCCTGCACAGGAGTCCCCGCCTCCAGGGCCGGCTGAACTGGGGCAAGGCCTAGATGCTGAAGAGCCTGCACCTGTGGCAGAGCACCAGGAGCTGGCCCCAGGTGAAACCCTTCAGGCCCCAGAGGGGCTTGAGGACTCAGTGGCTACAGGTGAGCCTCCTCCAGGGCCCAGTAACCCTTCGGCCTCTCCTGATCTGCAGAGGCTTAGGGCAGAGAGGCGAAGGGAACTGGTTGCTCCCAGGAGGAGTGCTCGCCTTAAGGCCAGAGGAGGCGGGGCTCCTGGGGGCCGGGACCGCCCCTGGCCTTAGAAGAGGATAAAAGCCCAGTCAGCCCGGTCCCAGGTTGCGGGAGCAACGTCGTTGTTGGCTTTGGACCTTCCTGTGTTCTTGATCCCTGCTTGGCCTCCTGTTCCTGACCATCCGGTGCTCCTGTTCCCTGCTCGGCCTCCTGTTCCTGACCATCCGGTGTTCCTGTACCCTGCTCGGCCTCCTGTTCCAGCGTTCCTGTTCCCCGCCCGGCTCTCCGCCTCGGACCTCGCCCCTCTTCGTGTGGACTCAGACTACGCTCAAGGTACCTTTCCCCCGGGTCCAGCACAGTTTGCTCCCGCCACACCTGCACTCCCCCTTCGTTGGGGTGCGTTCGGGAAGAGCCAGAGGCCATGGCTGACCAGGTGGCTGCGCTGGTGGCTTTGGCCCAGAAGAACCAGGCCTTGACTCACACCGTGCAGCAGCTCAGCGACGCGGTTACGGCACTTCAGCAGCGCTTGGAAGCCCTACCGGCTCCTGGGGCCGACGCCCCGGCTCCTGGCAAGTACCCAGTGGCTTTGCCCGAGAAATTTGATGGAGCCCCGGCCAGCTTTCCCATGTTCCTCGCCCAAGCCAAGCTGTATATTCAGGGGCGAGCCCGGAACTTCCCTGACGACCGCACCAAGGTGCACTTTTTGATTAGTTTGTTAAAGGACCAGGCGGCCAAGTGGGCGTTGCCGCTACTCAGGCAAGACTCCCCCTTGCTGGCAGACTATACGGGGTTTTGCAATCTTTTGGAGGCCGCGTTCGGCAACCCCCAGAAAGGGAGTCAAGCCAACCGGGCGATTCGGCAGTTGAAACAGGGCGAGTCCACGGTGGCCGCATATACCACGGAGTTTCGGCTGTTGGCACAGGACTTGACCTGGAACGACTCGGCATTGCGGGACCAGTATCTCGAAGGGCTTTCGGACGAGATACTGGACCAGCTGGCCACAATGGAACGCCCCACCACGCTAGACACTCTCATTCAACGGAGTCTACAGATAGACGACCGGCTGGAGGATCGTCGCCAGGCCCGGGGCCGACGACACCTCCAGTTCTCGGCACCAGTTTCTTCCGGCAGCCCCACGGTCACAACTGAGTTATCGGAAGAGCCTATGCAGCTCGGGGCAGTGCGGCCACGCCTTTCCCCCGCAGAGAAGGTGCGGCGTCGGGAGGGGAATCTATGTCTCTACTGTGGCGGAAGTGGACACTACGCTCGGTCCTGCCCTGAGAAACGCCAGCCGCAGGGAAACCGCCAACCCCCAGTAGCTGATGGCCCTAGCTACCGGGGGTCCCAAACAGCGCAGAATGGGCCCGCACCAATGGACTTGCAACATCTTATGGTTCCGGTACGTTTATACCCTCCAGGTGGGCCCTGGATTCTTACCCATGCTTTGGTGGATTCAGGAGCAACCCGTTCTTATATGGATGCTGCTTTTGCTGCCCATCATCAGGTGCCACTTCGGAACAAGCCAGAACCGGTCCAGGTGGAAGCAATTGACGGACGGCTTCTACGTTCAGGAGCCGTTACTCAGGAGACCCAGCCCCTGGTCCTGTGTCTCCAGCAGCACCGGGAGTTGCGAACTTTGGACATTGCCTCTATGCCCCGGTTCCCCCTCGTGCTCGGGATGGACTGGCTGGAAGCTCACAACGTTCAGATTGACTGGGTCAAACGGACTGTGCACTTCCCAGACCCATGTTCCCATGCTCAATCCGAGACGCTGGCGGCCGCGCCCACGGAGGAGGCAGCACCCACGCTCCCAGCCGTGTACCAGGACTACCAGGACGTGTTCGAGGAACGGGGGGCAGACCAGCTGCCGCCGCATCGGCCTTTTGACTGCGGCATAGACCTCCAGCCCGGAGCGCCCTTACCAGTGAGTCGCTTATATTCTCTAACAGAGCCAGAGCGCGAGGCTTTGCAGGACTTCTTGCGCAAGAACCTGGAGCGTGGGTTCATTAGGCCTTCCACCTCGCCTACCGCGGCACCAGTGCTCTTTGTTAAGAAGAAATGTGGGGAACTTCGCCCTTGCCATGATTACCGAGCCCTGAACAAAATTACCATCCCAGACCGGTACCCCTTGCCCCTTATCTCGGAGTTGCTGGAGCGGGTGCAAGGGGCACAGGTGTTCACCAAGCTGGACCTCCGGGGGGCCTACAACTTGATTCGGATCCGAGCCGGGGATGAGTGGAAGACAGCATTTGGGACCCGGTACGGGCAGTTCGAATACTTGGTTATGCCTTTCGGTTTGTGCAACGCGCCTGCTGTGTTCCAACGCTACATCAACCACGTGTTCCAGGACTTGTTAGACAAGTACGTGGTGGTGTACTTGGATGACATACTGGTTTACTCCCGTGACCCGGCTCGCCATGAGGGACATGTCCGGACCGTGCTGCAGCGCTTGCGTGAGCACCGTTTGTACGCAAAGCTCAGCAAGTGCGAGTTCCATCAGCGGACTGTGGACTTCCTTGGACACCGGCTCTCTCCAGATGGGGTGCAGATGGACCCTGGGAAGGTGGCAGCGGTTCGAGAATGGGCGGCACCCCGGAACCGCAAGGACCTACAGCGTTTCCTGGGGTTCGCCAACTACTACCGGACCTTCATCGCAGATTATGCTCATCGCACCACCCCGTTGACCCGGCTACTGCGCCCAAAGACGCCGTTTTCCTGGGACAAGGAGGCAGAGGAGGCGTTTCAGGGGTTGAAGGCCTGTTTCCAGAGGGCGCCAATCTTACAACATCCTGACCCCTCTCGACCCTTTGTGGTGGAGACCGACGCCTCCAGTACGGCTCTCGGTGCCGTCTTGTCTCAACAGAATGGACCTGAAGCGCCACTCTTACCCTGTGCCTTCTATTCCCGCCAGCTCCTACCAGCGGAGTGTAACTATACTGTGTGGGAGCGGGAACTACTGGCCATCAAGGTGGCCTTTGAGGTCTGGCGCCACCATCTTGAGGGGGCACGACATCCGGTGGAGGTGAGAACCGACCACCGGAACCTGGAGTACCTCCAGACCACCCGCAAGCTGAACCAAAGACAGATCCGGTGGGCGTTGTTCTTTTCCCGGTTCCAGTTCCGGATCCGCTACATCCCTAGCTCTCAGAACCAGAAGGCGGATGCCCTGTCCCGGAAACCTGAAGACAACGCAGACACGGTACAGCAAGCAGATCCCACCACGATCCTACCTCCAGCTGCATTCCTGGCCACCCAGGAGGCGGAGCCACTGCAGGCTCGGGTGCGGAAACAGCAGCGGGTCGACGCTTGGGCCCAGGAACGACTCCAGGAGCTGGCTGAAGGGTCCAGCCCACAGTATCCGGGGCTGGTCCTGCATCAGGGCCTTCTGCTGCACCACGGTCGTCTGTACATCCCGCCAGGGCCACTGCGGCTGGAGGTTCTCCGGATGGCCCATGATGCCCCAGCAGCGGGGCACTTTGGACGGTATCGGACCACCCATCTGGTCAGTCGTGAGTTTTGGTGGCCCCGCCTGAAGGCTGACGTGGCTCGATACGTTGCTGGTTGTGATGTCTGCCGGCGCGCCAAGGGCCCTACCGGGCGACCCCCCGGCCTACTTCAGCCATTGCCAGTTCCACCGCGCCCTTGGCACACGGTTTCGTTGGACTTTGTAGTGGACTTACCCCCGTCTCGTGGTTGTACCTGCCTCCTAGTTTTCTCCGACCATTTCACCAAGATGGTGCACTGCGCCCCCTGCCCATCTGTACCCACAGCCAAGGAAACCGCTCAGCTGTACCTTCAGCATGTCTTCCGCCTGCATGGCCTACCTGAGCGCGTGGTGTCCGACCGGGGCGTTCAGTTCACATCCCGGTTCTGGCGAGCATTACACCAGACCCTCGGGACAGAGGTCTGCCTCTCGTCAGCCTACCACCCACAGACCGATGGCCAGACGGAACGGGCGAACGCGGTGCTGGAGCAGTACCTCCGGTGTTACTGCAGCTACCAGCAGGATGACTGGGTCGACCACCTGGCATTGGCGGAGTTCGCCTACAACAACGCGGTGAATGCGTCCACCCAGCAGACCCCGTTCCAGGCCAGTTACGGTTATCATCCACGGCTGTTTCCAGATGTGCTGCCGGCATCCGCGGTCCCGGCGGTGACGGAGTGGCTTCAAGAGCTCCAGTCCCAGCAACAGCTTTTGGTGGAGCAACTGCACCAGGCCAAGGAAGCGTACAAAGCCCAGGCCGACCGCCACCGCCAGGTGGGGCCGGAACTTCGCGTCGGTGACCTGGTTTGGCTCTCCACTCGCCACCTCCACCCTTCTCGACCTTCGCGGAAGTTGGACGCCCGATTCACCGGCCCGTTCCCTATCGTGGACCAAGTCTCTCCTGTGGCATTCCGTCTCCGGTTACCCGCAACCCTGAAGGTTCACCCGGTCTTCCACAGGTCCCTTCTGAGTCCAGTGGCCCCACCCGACGAGTTCCACCCGAACCGTCCCCGACCGCAGCCAGTGTTGGTTCAGGGAGAGCCTGAGTACGAGGTGGAACGCATCCTGGACTCCCGATACCGCAGGGGAAAGCTGCAGTATCTCATTGACTGGAAGGGGTACGGACCGGAGGACCGTTCCTGGGAACCAGCGGCCAACGTCCACGCACCTGCCTGCCTCCGAGAGTTCCATGCGATGTACCCCGGCAAGCCGGGTCCGGACCCTCGGTTGAGGGGGGGGCCTGGGAGGGGGGATGGTGTGATGGCCTGGGATTCCGATTCAGAGGATGAACCAGAGGAATCCCAGCCTGCACAGGAGTCCCCGCCTCCAGGGCCGGCTGAACTGGGGCAAGGCCTAGATGCTGAAGAGCCTGCACCTGTGGCAGAGCACCAGGAGCTGGCCCCAGGTGAAACCCTTCAGGCCCCAGAGGGGCTTGAGGACTCAGTGGCTACAGGTGAGCCTCCTCCAGGGCCCAGTAACCCTTCGGCCTCTCCTGATCTGCAGAGGCTTAGGGCAGAGAGGCGAAGGGAACTGGTTGCTCCCAGGAGGAGTGCTCGCCTTAAGGCCAGAGGAGGCGGGGCTCCTGGGGGCCGGGACCGCCCCTGGCCTTAGAAGAGGATAAAAGCCCAGTCAGCCCGGTCCCAGGTTGCGGGAGCAACGTCGTTGTTGGCTTTGGACCTTCCTGTGTTCTTGATCCCTGCTTGGCCTCCTGTTCCTGACCATCCGGTGCTCCTGTTCCCTGCTCGGCCTCCTGTTCCTGACCATCCGGTGTTCCTGTACCCTGCTCGGCCTCCTGTTCCAGCGTTCCTGTTCCCCGCCCGGCTCTCCGCCTCGGACCTCGCCCCTCTTCGTGTGGACTCAGACTACGCTCAAGGTACCTTTCCCCCGGGTCCAGCACACATGTACTGCGTTGAAGGAAAATGTTATGAAAATGTTTTACAGATGGTATATCACGCCGGTAAAATTAGCAAAAATGTATAAGACATGTAATAAGTGTTGGAAATGTAAAGAAAAAGAAGGAACATTTTACCATATGTGGTGGGAATGTAAGAAGCTGAAAGGTTTCTGGGATGTGATTTATAATGAATTGAAAAAGATGTTAAAATTTACTTTTGTGAAGAAACCAGAAGCCTTTCTTTTAGGAATTACAGGAAAAGAAATAAGAAGAAAAGACTGTAAACTCTTTCAGTATGCAGTTACAGCGGCAAGCATTTTATTGGCTCAAAAATGGAAACAAGAGGAATTACCGACAATAGAAGAATGGAGATTGAAATTGACAGACTATGCGGAATTGGACAAATTAACTGGCAAAATCAGATATGCCCAAGACCAAAGGTTCATCGAAGACTGGGGAAAGTTTGTAGAGTATCTGAAAAATGTATGCGATATACAAACAACGCTAGTGGGGTTTCTAGAGGCGTTGTAAAAACTGAGAGATATTGTTAAAAAAGAAATAGAAGGGAGAGGGAAGACAAACGGCAATATATGTAAATAGAATGCGTAATTAAGAGATAAACATGGATGATTGCCAGAGAAGCTGAAGGAAGTCCAAAAGAGATGTTTTGTTACAATTTGGTTAAAAATGTATAAATGTATTGTAAAATTAATAAAAATCTATTTAAAAATAAAAAGCAATCTTTTGTTGATTAATTGGGGGTTGCCTTTGCAGTTGATTAAAAAGATTTCTAAATAAATTAGCTGTACCAATTACAGTGGTGCCCCGCAAGACGAACGCCTCGCAAGACGGAAAACCCGCTAGACGAAAGGGTTTTCCGTTTTGGAGGCGCTTCGCAAGACGAATTTCCCTATGGGCTTGCTTCGCAAGACGACAGCCCATAGGGAAATCTCCGGGACAGTGGGGAAGCGCAGCTCGTCTTCCCCGCTGTCCTCGGACCTCCTCCGAAGCCTGGCGGCGGGGCGGGGACACCTCCTCCCGCCGCCGGGCTTCGGAAGGATGCCCCGATGCCGGGCGGCGAGGCGGGAACGCCTCCCCCCGCCGCCCGGCATCGGAACGATGTCCCGAAGCCGAGCGGCGGGGCGGGAAAGTCTCCCCCCGCCGCCCGGCATCGGAACGATGTCCCGAAGCCGAGCGGCGGGGCGGGAAAGTCTGCCCCCGCCGCCCGGCATCGGAACAATGTCCCGAAGCCGAGCGGCGGGGCGGGAAAGTCTCCCCCCGCCGCCCGGCATCGGAACGATGTCCCGAAGCCGAGCGGCGGGGCGGGAAAGTCTCCCCCCGCCGCCTGGCTTCGGGGCGGGAAAGCCTCCCCCCGCCGCCTGGCTTCGGGGCATCGTCCCGATGCCGGGCGGCGGGGCAGGAACGCCTCCCCCCGCCGCCCGGCTTCGGGGCATCGTCCCAATGCCGGGCGGCGGGGCGAGAAAGCCTCCCCCCGCCGCCTGGCATCAGAACGATGTCCCGAAGCCGGGCGGCGGGGCCGCGAAGCCTGGGCGCGCTGGCAACTCTCCGCAAGGAGCGCTCCCGCTGCTTGCGGAGAGGTCCGCGAAGCCTGTCCTGGACCTCTTCTGAAGGCAGGCGGGGGGCAAAAGTCTTTGTCCCCCCTGCTTGCCTTCCCAGGGGCTTTTAAATCGCCCAGACAGCGGAGAAGTCCTCCGCTGTCCCGGGCGATTTTAAAATGCCGCCCGCCAGAAGAGGTCGGGGGAAGGCGGTTTCCATAGGAACGCATTAATTGATTTTCAATGCATTCCTATGGAAAACCGTGCATCACAAGACGAAAAACTCGCAAGACGAAGAGACTTGCGGAACGAATTAATTTCGTCTTGCGAGGCACCACTGTAATTGTTTAATGTTGCACACAAATGCACACTAACTTTCATTGTAATAGTGTTACATTTAATTCTTGAAACCTGCCACGTTTCCTTAGACTCTGTAGGGAGCCTTTCTCCAACAATTTCTTCACTGATCTCCAAATCATAACACTCTGGAAGAGTGGTCATTGCATTATCTTCTCTGCCATGCTACACTTTCAAACAGAGCTGGCCTAGCAATTAGGCAGCAGAAGTGCTCCCAGGTGGCACCACCGCCATTAATGCCAATTTTGGGCAAGATTGTGTCCATTTTGTGTGAGATCTCACACAATTTTGGGTGAGATCTTAGAGAATTGGTGCAATCATGCCCCCAAATTGGCACCAATGGCAGTACCACTTCTCCGCCAGTGTCAGATGTGGCAGGATGTGTAGTGGCAGCAGAACAGACCGTGGTGGCAGGAGCAGGTGGCTGGGGGCAGGAGTGGCTGTGCAAAGTAGCACTTTTCATTTTGCTTCAGGCGGTGAAACAGGACATTTTGCCCTTGCTTGCAAGCTGCTTCCTACATTGAAGAAAATCCTTTGCTGGTCTGCTCATAGAACGTAATAATGAAACACCTTCCAAGATCTTGCTCATCTCTCTTCTTCAGTTCCAGATTTGTTTTTAGTGTTGCTCTCAACTTGGTGCCCCCTTTAAAGACAGTTTATAGCAGTGTGTTGCAGGGGAGGGGAGAGGCGCCAAAAGATTTTCACCAATATAGTATTTGTTGCTTTGTGATTTCATATGGCAGGTGACACAGTTGACCAAGATGCTGGATGCTCTCCTTGAGCAAGAATATGATGACCCTGATGTGCTCGAGTGCTACTTCCTTGAAGCTCTGTATTCTTCTTTAGGAGCCTGCCTCCTTGAAGCTGGAAGATCAAAATTTGATGACTTTATCAAACGTCTCTCCTCTATGTCAACTGTTAATGATGAGATGACTCTAGCTAAACCAGGGGAGTTGCCAGGTAGGATATAATCAGTCTTGTATGACATGGTTTGTTTCTGAAAGGAATTCCTAGGTACTGCAGCTTCACTTGCCTTCTGCAGTTCAGCACGTATCCCACAATGAAGATTTTCCTGCTCCTGCTCCCAAGCTGCTATTAGCACAACTGAGGGGAAAAAACAGGCACCTGTATTTCTCTTAGCCTGCCTAATAGCAGCCTCTGAGAGATGACTCAGATTTGAGGAATGACATCAATCCACTTGACCCATGAGGGCATAGGTGGCAACTATCCAAGGCTTACAGATAGTTCTACCCTATGAGCTAAGAGCTCAGCCTTCCAGGGCCCACCAAGAAGCATAGCAGCAAAGCAAGCTTATTAGCATATATCAAAGCAAGTGCATAGATAAACACATGTAAACTCATCCTTGCAAAAACTAGCAATTAGTTTTGGGGTTATACTGACTAGTCTCACCTGTGGTTCAACACAGGTGTACACATCCTTTACAGTGGCTGAATAGGGCTTTGCTGCAAGCCAAGTGAAAAACTCTGAAGCCCATGCCTTTTCTGTTTAGCCCTGTGGCACTGAGGGAGTTTCATCTTGGTAATTTTTACCTTCTTTGAACTATGCTACGCAGCATAGAGACGGGACTTGGGGGGCTGCTGAGTAAGGACTTCAGTTATTTGAAGTAAATAAGAAATGTTAATAGATTTTTCAGACAATCGTTATGTAAAGTAGAACATATTCTGTTTCTGCTTGATTACTTACTGAAACTGAGTTTCCTTCAATGGAAACTTCATGATCTACACTGAGTCACATGGTACTGTCTATGGAGCAAGTAGGAAAAAGAACCTGTCTCAGGATAACCCTATAATAATAATAAAAAGATTTGTTGCACTTACTATGGTATCTTCTCCTCAGTGGATTAAGGTTATGTCCTATCCTTGGAACCACAGGCAGGTGCAGTCAGTTCCCAAGGGAGAAAGTAGAGTCCCTGAACCATAATAACATTCTGCCTGAAACAGGTGCTTTACAACAGTAATATTGAGAGCATAAAATTCATACTAAGGCCAAGGTATACACATACATTATCTGCCAGTCTTTTGGGCCTAATTCTAGTGCTTTCTGATAATTTGGACAATGTGTTCAGCATGTTGCTTTGCATACTATACTGGATGTCTCATTTGCAACATACCTCCAGTAATCATGAATGACTAATCTCTGACCATAAGTATGGTCTAAGCTATCATAATTTATTTATCTTCAGGCCAGCTTCCAACTTTATATGACTTTCACTTTGAGGGACTGATGAAAAAGTGGGTGCCTTGGAGCAAATTGGTCCCTGAATATATCCACTCACCCGAAGTGAAATTTATCGATATTCTGGGTAAGTGTGACTAAAGCTTTGCATAATTTAGTGGGAGTAATTAATGTCACAAGTTAATCAATTGCAGCTTGCAAACCTATTTATGCCTTGTCCACTACATGAGAGGCATCCTTACATGGCTCATCTTCGTTGATCATCCCTGGGAGGCAGGATCACATGACAACATCTTGTAGCTCTAAGCTGGCTCAGGAGGCTCCACCCCAGTTACTGCCTTGCCTTGCCCAAGTTCAGAGCAGATTCCTTTACTTAGCGTTTCCACCACCAGTTTCTTCGTATCTGTAGCTTTCTTGCTACCTGTTTTTCCTTAGAGTCCCTTCTCTAAGGAGAGCCAGTGTGGTGTAGTGGTTAAGAGCGGTAGATTCATAATCTAGGGAACCGGGTTCGCGTCTCCGTTCCTCCACATGCAGCTGCTAGGTGACCTTGGGCTAGTCACACTTCTCTGAAGTCTCTCAGCCCCACTCACCTCACAGAGTGTTTGTTGTGGGGGAGGAAGGGAAAGGAGAATGTTAGCCGCTTTGAGACTCCTTCGGGTAGTGATAAAGCGGGATATCAAATCCAAACTCTTCTTTTTCTTCTTCTCACGTTCTGGTGACCCTCCATCATCACCACCACCACCATCATCATCCTGTCTTTAATCTGTCACCTTCAGCCCTTCAATATAAGGATTGGACATGTCCCATTTCTGGATGTCTTCCTTCCACTGAACAGAACAAACATTGGTCACTTACCATGAAAGTTCCTCTGATTCATAGAGTTATCCAGCTTATCCTCTTTAGGTAGCATACTACAAATGGGTACAGCTTGGTCTACCCAAATGACCATGGTTTGGCCACCCTGTACTTTCATCCACTTCTGCTTGGCCTTTTCAGAGGAAGCTTCTGTTATTTTCTTTTAATGTTCCCCCCGCCTCAGATTTAGTTTACATGTGCTGTTCTCTGCTTGACTGTGGAGCCTCCTGAGCCAGTCTAGGCATATGAAACATCACCACATGAGACTTGACTTTCCTGGGCTATGGGTGGAGACAACCCATCTCTGGATATCTCCCTAAGACTGGGCAATAAGGGGCCAATGCTCCATTCTAAAATAGTGTGTCTAGAAACATTTTTATTTTATCCTCTAAGCTGCTAGAGCAGTGTTTTTCAACCTTTTTTGGGCAGAGGCACACTTGTTTCATGAAAAAAATCACGAGGCACACCACCATTAGAAAATGTTAAAAAATGTAACTCTGTGTCTATATTGACTAAATATATAGTAATTCTCTTGAATAGGAATCAAATAAACACAAAGAAAGTATTTTATAATTACTTTATTATGAAATAGTAAGTAAACAGAAATATGAAAAATTATAAAATACTTTATTTTTAAATCTTTTGAATTTTTCAATTTTTCCCACGGCACACCAGGCAACATCTCGCGGCACACTAGTGTGCCACGGAACAGTGGTTGAAAAACACTGTGCTAGAGGAACAAACGACCCCTGGATCAGACAATGGGTCTTGTGTCTCTAAATGAATTCTGTTACTGGAGTGATTGTGCATTGAGTATCTATGCAAATCTATCATTTTAAAGCTGCTTGGTTTTCTTTTGCTCTCTGTATTCCAAGTTAACATACACACTCTTTAGTTCCCACAGTGGACACAACCCGTACAAACTGGCTACTAGAAAAGATGGTAAAAATCAAACACCCCGTTGTTCTGGTTGGAGAATCTGGAACCTCAAAGACGGCAACAACACAGAACTTTCTTAAGAAACTAAATCAAGACACAAATGTAAGGGTCCAGATTTTATGTAATTAGCCCTACACCTTTACTCCACTTCCAGATAAGGAAAGAAGCTCATTCTCCTGTTGCAAAAAGGAGAGAAGGAGCAAAAAGCTGAGGGATGAGTATAGGGGACAGATCCTTTGCTACGCAGGTCCCCAGAATCTCTGGTTTCATACATACCCCTTTTTGCCTATTTAAGTCATGTCCTATGAGTGTCTACTGAGAAACAACTAGTGTGTTCAGTGAGGTTTATTGCCCTCAGGTAAATGTGTATAAGTTTGCAGACTTAGTCTGCTCCAGCAATGACTATATTTTAGTATTTTATTAAACAGTATATCCACTTGGCCTGACATTTTAAGAGAGAGAATGTATCAAAGTCAGTAAGACGCTTTTAAAAGCAATTTTTAAACTTAGTTATTTATTCTGCAAACTGGTACAAATGTGATAATCTTCCACAAATCAAAGAACATTAGAATGATTCAGATTTTAGATTAATGTCCTTTGTTGTTTAGAACAAATTTTAGAGAGTTTATGTAAATATTTCCAGTTACAGATAGGTAGCCGTGTTGGTCTGCCATGGTCAAAACAAAATAAAAAAATTTTTCTTTCCAGTAGCACCTTAAAGACCAACTGAGTATGGCGTAAGGTTTGGCCTGTTGGTCTTTAAGGTGCTACTGGAAAGAAATTTTTTTTTATTTTATGTAAATATTAAATCTTATTTTTTAAAAATCCTCTTCTATAGCAGCAGCAGAAGGTTTCCCAAGTTTTCAAACATTACATTTATCTAATATGACTAATATAACTAAATTGCTTCGTACATTCTTGACTTATTTGTAGTGTTATTTTAGGTAGTGTTATTTGTAGTGTGAATTTTCTAAACCATTTTATATTTTCCCAAAATCTACCTGATATCATTGCCCTTGAACTAGTCACCCTCTCTCATGCAAACTTACCTCACAAGGGTGCTGCAATGATAAAATGGAAGGTGATAATGTATGCCACCCTGAAATCCTTGGAGGAAGGATAGGATAAACATGTAAATAAATAAAAGTAACTAATTTGAGACATTCTTATTACCATAATCTCCTATACCTTGCCTGTCCACAAAACTTTTCTTTTCGAGAACTGAGCGCTAACACATTTTTGCTGCCATCAACCAGAAACACTGAAATGAATCTGTAAATCACAATTCCCCAATAAGTGGAGAAATACTACTGGGATTGTGTCTACTTCCTGAAATTAATATATTCTCTGTAATGATAGAGACACTCTGTCTTAATTTAACTATCACATATATAATCCCTTTTCAGCTTTTTACCTCTGCCTGCTGAGTAGGAAGTCCTTGGCATGAGCCTTCATTTCCCAATAACTCATTTTTAATCTTCCACTTCCAGGTGCTGCTTATCATTAACTTCTCCTCTCGCACTACCTCCATGGATATTCAAAGGAATATGGAAGCAAACGTGGAGAAACGGACCAAAGAGACCTATGGTCCCCCAATGGGAAAGCGCCTCATTGTCTTTATGGATGATATGAACATGCCCAGGGTAAGAATATACATACAAGTATGCAAGAACATCTCAAGACACATTCAAGCATTTTTAATGGAGCTGATGCCGGGAAGGGAATGCTTTGCATCCTTTGTTTCTGAAGAAACTTACATGTGTAAGAGGTGCTATTGTGGATCAGACCAAGGGTTCATTTAATCCAGGACCCTAACTGTAGTCAACTATATGCCAAGGGAAGCTCACAGACAGTGATATAATAGCAGTGCCCTGTGGTTTGCCCCCAGCTTCTAGCAATCAAAGAACACCGCCTCTATCACAAAAGGTTCCATTGGGCTAGTCATGGCTATTGTCATTGGAGTACTCACAATATAAATCAGGCTCTGAGTAAACCCATTAAAGGATATGACTAATTTAGGTCCATTAGTCTTGATCTGAGTGGAATTTGGCTGGTTACAACTAATTGCCCAACATGTTTTCTGTTAACTTACTGTGATTCAGCCTTCCTTTGCATGATGCTCTCCAGATGTTTTGGACTGCAGCTCCCATCAACTCCAGCCAGCATGTCCAGTGGTCAGAGATGATGGAAGTTATAATGCAGAACATCTGGAAGGTTGGTCTAATCCTTCTACAGAACCATCAAAGCTTGCAGCAAACAACTTGGATGTAAGAGGAAGGCACTGTACCTTCTTGTTGCAGTCGTTGTTTATTTTCTGTCACCTGATAGAAAATGTACCTGGTACATTTGTAAAAGAGAGCCCATGCAACTTAGTGGTCAGATTGTCAGACTAGAACTTGAGCGACAAAGGTTCTGTTCTCTGGGTGACATTGGGTCTATCATTCTCTCATAGGAAAAAGAGAAAACCTGTCATAGGACAGGTGGAAAAACCATGTATGTTGTCCTGAGCTTTTGGAGGTGGTGTGGGATATAAATGTAGTAGTAGTAATAATAAATACTGAATAATAATGGATCACTCTTCAAGGTTTACTAACAATTTATCAATTAAATTCAAAATAAAGAAAAAAGAAAAAAGAATTTGGGGGGCAGTAGCACCTTAGAGACCAACATTATGATCAAGGCATGCTTACTTCTCCAGGCATGTGAAAATTGTGTTGAATTTTCACATATGAACATTTATTCCTTACTGTGAACCTGTGTGGAAAGTAGCAATGTGGAAAAAATATAATTAGTTTGCATCTTAATGCAGATTTCCCAAATTTTACACATTTCAAACCAATGCACAAATTGAAACAAGGCTTTCTTTTTAAATTCTCCCTTCTCCAAATTTTGCAAAGCAGTTCATAAGCCAAAGAATGCAAAAAAAAACCTGTATTACTGAATCAGCATACAAAAATGTATTCTAGGCAAATTGTGTGCATAAATATGTATATTAGGAGACATTAACAAAAATACATTTTCACTTACCATGGCCTGCTTGGCATCCGTCTGTCTCCAGAGGTAATTGAAGAGTGTGCCATCGGGGGTAAAGTCAAACTGCTGGAGCCTTACAGTGCCTGCTGTGGCTGTAGAGACCAATATGAGAGAGACATGCTTTATTGCAGCTGGGGAAGATGAAGGCATCTGGTTTCACTGTTACAAATACACCATGACATTTTTTCCTCTGCGTTCCTCCCAGCAGTCATTTCTCCTCTGGTCACTGCTGTGGATACTCAACCTGACTGTGTCTCCAGGCACTGCAGTTGTCTGCAAAGGATTCCCACACAGTGGGGTTCAAGTTGCTGGCCTTCATACCACATTTGCAGACATCTTTATAACACAGAGTCGGTCTGCCAACAGGTGCCTGAGGTCAGCTTCCTGTAATGCACATCCTTGTGGAACCTGCCTTGGGGCAAACTGAATTTAAGATTGAAAAACTTGAGTGAAATCAAAGCCATCAGATTCAGTCATCTGTCATTGACAGGGAGGTTTATAAATATTGTTGATGGTAGTTGAAAAGAGGCGTATAACTCAAGCTGCTTGTTGGTAGCCCTTCTGTTTTTTGTTTTTTGTTTAAGCATTTTAACTTTCTTGTTGTTCAAAGGTTGATGAATATGGGACCCAACAGCCTATTGCGCTGCTGAAGTTACTCTTAGAGAAAGGCGCCTTGTATGATCGTGGCAAGGAGATGAACTGCAAGTATCTCCGTGACCTTGGCTTCATTGCTGCCATGGGCAAAGCTGGGGGAGGCCGTAATGAAGTTGACCCACGATTCATTTCGCTCTTTAGCGCTTTCAACGTGCCATTTCCTTCAGAGTCGTCACTGCACTTGATATACGCCTCCATTTTAAAAGGCCATACTTCGGTAATCTGAATTATGTATACAGAGAGATATTGATTAAATTATTGTTGAGAGACCTGTACAGAATTTCAATACTTGTCTAAGAATTGCCCTCAAACCTCCCCTGCCCCAGAGTAACGGACCATTGTCAAAAATTGTAGCCATGCTGTCGTTTGATGGAAAACATTGCAAGAAAAAGTAAGCTTTAAAGAAAAACCCTTCTCACAATTGTCTCTTGAAAACATCTTCCCCTATTTTATGTTTGCAGATTTTCAATGAATTGATAGCTGCAATTGCTGACAAGATGACAGCCTCTACACTGACACTTTATCAAATGATAGTCCGTGACTTACCTCCAACTCCTTCAAAATTCCATTACATTTTTAACCTGCGGGACTTGTCCAGAGTTTACAATGGACTTGTTCAAACAACACCAGAACGGTGAGTGAACAGGCACCTAGCTTTTCACTGGAATTGTAACAATATTCAAATTGTTCATTCAGTTCAAGCATATCAATTCATAAAAAGTTACTTCAAATTGGAAGAAGTGGGAACAGATAAGTTACAAATTCTGCATTTGTGAAAGGCAGCCCACTAAGTCCCATGTTTTGTATTTACTGATTTGACCCAGTTTTTGTTTTATTATAGGTTCCAGACAGTTGCACAGATGGTGAGAGTATGGCGCAATGAGTGCCTGCGGGTTTTCCATGACAGGCTGATTAATGAAGTTGACAAAGCTCTGGTGAGTTCCATCCTTTTTACTGCTGCTGACTTAATATCCATTTGGCTACTTTAAGACAGCTGTGTGCCACTCTGAAATAAAATCATCGGCTCAAGCAATGCTCTGTATGATGCAGTTGCTTCACTTGCATCCAGAGCTTTTTCAGCTGGAACTCACAAGAACTCACACCTCTCAGGTTGGTTCTGGCACCTCTCAGGTGGGGACCATTGCCATTCTAAGAGAACAAGGGAAGCGTTCATGATTACTTCTGGCACCTCGTTTTCTAGAAAAATAGCACTGCTTGTATCCCATGAATTTGTAAGAGGGTTGCTCCTACTAAAGACTGGCTTTCAGAACTGAGCTGCGATAACATAGAATGGACACTGTCGTATGGGCAGGCAGGAGCTAGTGCCCCATGGACTGTTACTTCTACTGATACAGGAAGGTTTGTTTTTGGCTTCATGCTTGAACTGGGAGCTGTAGCAGTCATTTTTAAATCCATATCAAACCTTAAAACAGCCTCTCAATCCCTCTGCTAATCCAGAGCCTCCAAAATAGTCACATTCCTAGTGTTTCCCTCACATTTCATACCATAAACACCAAGATGTTCAAAATCCCACAAAAGTAAACATTGTCACCCCATTAAAGGGGCATGTAAATTAAACCCCTGAACATAGTTGCTATATCTGCAGAACACACATTAGTTGTAGAATCTCTCCCTTCTGCCACTCTTGCTGTTCCTGTCTCTCTCTCACAGACTCACAATGTGGAATGTTGCTTGCCATTAAGAATTTACAATCCATTGGCATCATCAGTACTCTGAGACTGAGCTCAGTGGTAAACTGCACGCTTTTCATATGGAAGACTCCAGTTTCAGTCCCAGTCACCTTTATTTCAAAGGATTTCTGGTAGCAGAACTGGGAAAGACCTGTGCCTGAAGCCTTGGAGAGCAGTATTGATTGAATGGCCTGATGAATTATAAAGCAACTTCCCATACACATAGGTTCTGATTAGATTCTTGCACAAAACATTCCTTGGGATGAATTCTGCAGACCTTTGTGGGGGGTTTTTATTTAATCAAGTTAGTACATGAGTCCTTGTGAGGCAGAATGGAGAGGACTGGTCCTAAATAATTGAAAATTTCTTTCTTTTTTTCTTATATATTATAAGGTTGAAGGCCATATACAAGCCCTGGTGGAAAGCAATTTCAAAGACGACTTAGAGCATGTTATGAGAGACCCTATACTTTTTGGAGACTTTAGGATGGCCTTAAATGAAAGTGAGCCTCGTGTTTATGAAGATATTCAGGACTACGATGCTGCCAAAGCTCTCTTTCAGGTATAGAGACTAAATTGGTGTATGGTGTATTTATTTTCATTGTAGAAGGTTTGAAGATTTCACTATAGAAAAGGAGATTAAAAGACACATATATGGGATTCTTCCTGTATTTTTTGTGTATGTTACTTGGTTATAACAACTGGATATTTGTTATGTATGCCCTTATCATTACTATTAATTCACCTGTTGGGTGTGACTATTAGTGGACATCAAAAATAAGTAGCATTCTCTTTTGGCCAAGTGAGAAATTAAGACTACAATTTTATGTACACTTACGTGGGTGTAATCTCCATGGGACACACTGGAATTTATTTCTGAGTAAATGTGTATAGGGTTACATTGTAAAATTCTGATATTCTTTTCATTCAGTGTTTCCAGCATTTAATTATTTATTTAAAAATATTTGTATACCGCCAGAGCATTCAAATATATCAAAGCGGTTTGCAGCAATAAAGTCGTAAAACCTTACAGTAAATGCGTAAAAAGTTGAAAACAAACACCAGTAAACCATTATGGAAGGATGTACTCTTTAACCGCTTGCATAGGCTTGGTAGAATAGAAGAGTTTTCAGCAAGCATTTAAAAGTTGGCACAGAAGGTTTTCTTCTGTTCTGAAGGGTAGGACCCAAACCAATGGATTCAAGTTACAAGCAATGAGATTCTGAGTAAAAATCAGGAAGAACTTTCTGACAGTAAGGGCTGTTCGACAGTGGAATGGTCTTCCTCGGGAGACTGTGGACTCTCCTTCCTTGAAAGTTTTAAAGCAGAGGTTGAATGTCCATCTGCCATGGATGTTGTAGTTGAGATTTTTGCATTGCAGGGGGTTGGACTAAATAACCCTTGGGGTCCCTTCCAACTCTACAAGTCTATGATTCTATGATAAGGTGCCTGCTAAATCTCTAGTGGCAGAGGGTTCCACAGGACTGGGCCAATGACACAAAATGCTCGATTTCCCACTGTTGTCAAACTAGCCTCACCAACTCAGGGAACAATCAGCAACACTCCTGCCAATGATCCCTGTGATTAAGCAGGGATATCAGGATTCAGGTAATCCCAGTGTTGCTGTTGTTTAACACCCTGCTCTTTTGGTGTTGAAACCCTTCCACAAGCTCACTCTTTTCGCCTTTCCCTTGCAGGAGATTCTTGAAGAGTACAATGAACTGAATACTAAAATGAACCTGGTGCTGTTTGACGATGCCCTGGAGCATTTGATTCGTGTTCATCGCATCATAAGGATGGACCGTGGTCACGCTTTACTTGTTGGAGTTGGTGGCTCAGGGAAGCAGTCCCTGGCAAGATTAGCAGCTTATACAGCAGGATGCGAGGTTAGTGGGTCATTAGTTTGCTTTTTTATTTTAGATGATCACCTTTCCCTGTCCTTGAGGGCTTGGATTACATACTAGCTTTGAGTTGTACCCAAAGCTAGTCCTACTCACAATAGACCCACTGACGTTAATGTACACTACTAACGTAGATCCATTAATATCAGTATGTCTGTTCTGAGTACAACTTAGTTGGATTTAAGTACTGTAATTAATTTTAAAAGCCCTGGGGGGGAAAGGCAAATTGTCAGCTACCAACTCGCCTAAATAAAATGGCCTTATATCACCCCGGGAGAGACAGAAACAGGTTTTGTTTTACTTCTTAAATGAAGGAATTGCAACTCAAGGGAATGTCCCTACCTGCACTTCACCAATCAGTGCTTCAGGTGAAAATAATACAACTAATTTCATACTTTACTTTTAGGTTTTTGAAATAGTTCTGAGCCGTGGTTATGGAGAAAACAATTTGCGGGAAGATCTTAAATCTTTGTATGTAAAACTTGGGATTGAGAATAAAATAATGATATTCCTATTTACTGATGCTCATGTGGCAGAGGAAGGGTTCTTGGAACTCATCAACAACATGCTAACATCAGGTAACGACATACCTATGGTGTGACCACATGGTGTACAGGGCTGGACCACCCATGAGACAATGTGAGGCAACAGCCTTGGCTGCCAGGATTTGCAGGGGCATTGCCTGCTGCTGCCGCCACAGCCACAGTGGCAGTGACAGCTGCAAATACCCCTTGGAGTCTGGAACTGTCACCTCTCCAACAGACTCTTGGTGAATAGGAGGCACTGCTGGTCTCCTCCCACCCTTGTTTCCAATGCAGATCTTTATTCCCCCCCCCCCTGTTTCTGATGTAGATATTTATTCACCTCTTCTTTCCAGGGGGAGGAGCCATTTTGTGGTCACCTCACATTCCAAAATGTCTTGTGTTGACCCTGATGGTGCATCCACACTTGGAATAATGTGTATAGTTCTGGTCACCTAACCTCAAAGGCTATTCTAGATTTGGAAAAGGTTCAGAAAAGGGCAACCCAAATGATCCTGGCAATCACAAGTGGATAGACTGATGTTGCATTCAGATCCTGCTTGCAGGCTTCCCACTGAAAGAACATGATTTTGTACCAGATGGGGTCTTGGTCTGCTCTCTTGTTCTTTAAAGTGCTGAGCCTTAATTCTCTACGATTCTTCATATTTTATAGAGTGGAGTTGGAGGGTGTGGGGGGCACTGTAGCCATCTGCCTCTGTGCAATGGTAGGAAATCCCACTTGGAAGAAGATGAGTGTGCTTTGCATCACATAAAATAATCATGGTCATTATGCATAGTAATCTGAAGTTTATTGGGTGAGATAACCCGGACAGCAGATTACCGGAGGTGGTAGGGTGGGCAGGATGTTCACCATGGAGTAGTAGCTTCTTTTAACTTATCTTCATTTAATAGGAATGGTGCCAGCCCTATTCCCAGATGACGAAAGAGACAATATTTTAAATCAGATTACAAATGAAGCAATGAAAGCTGGAGCTGCCCCAGCCAAAGAAAGCGTCTGGCAGTACTTTATAAACAAGAGTGCCAACAACCTCCATATTGTCCTTGGGATGTCTCCAGTTGGTGAAACACTGAGAACACGTTGCCGAAATTTTCCAGGTATGTATGTATGTATGTATGTATGTATGTTAACAGGCATCCCCTCTCTGCCCCTGGGATGCAGATAAATGAAACTGAAAAGTGGGTATTAGCTTAGTTTTCATAAGTGGAGAGCAATGGTTTTGAATCTCTGTTCTGTTGAACTTTGAAATTATTATTACTATTTTTCAAAATTATTGGTCACTTTTCATCCCCAAGGTAACGCAAAGTGGCTTACAATATAAAAATGAGCACATGCATTGAAACTGACATGAAAGGAGGGAGCGGGACAAATAGAAATCTAACAGATTTTTAAAAGGCAGGAGTAAAACATTCCACTCACTTGAGCCCACTGATTATTAAGGACCAAAGGCCTGGCGAAAAATCAACCAACCAACCAATCAATCAATCAGTCTTTATTATGGTCCAGAGACCCAACAAATCATTACAAATCAATATACAATTCATACAGCCTACCTCCAGGTTAATCAAGCATTTTGTTTAGAATATAGGGCTCATTTGTTCTTGCAACCACCGATAAAAACTTTGCCACTGCTAACGTTCTAGCTTTTGTCCGGTCTTCCAGTAGGAACCTGACATAGTGAGCCTTTGATTTTCCCGGGAAAGGTACCAGCAAGGGTAGTATCAGTTCAACCCTGGCCTGCTCATATTTTGTTAAATGCAACAAAATGTGATTTATGGAATCGATGTCTTGAGCACACGAGCAAAGTCTGTCCTGGTAGGGAACTCCTCTCAACCTACCATCCAACACTGCAGAGGGGAAGACATTTAGTCTGGCTTTGGTGAAAAGCCTTCGGTAGTTAGGTACTGTCAGGTTTTTGATGTAGGATGTTAACTTAAAGACATACCCATATTGAACTCCTATTGCCAGCGGACTGCAGGTTGATAACCGAGACTACAAATACTAAAAACAACAAAAGCGAAAGTAGGGACCTGATCCTACAAAGTACTCAAGTAGCTCTCAATATATATCCTTTTAATGGTATGCTGCCTTACTGGAAATCAATTGACAGTGTGAAGAGAAACTTTAAGCTTTTACTAAATATCCATTGCAACACTCTGATCGCAATAAACTTGCTTTGCACAGACCCCCAGCACACTAGACTCATGCTGACATTTTCTGACTCAGCTACCCCTAAAATGCTACTGAAATATAGGGCCATTTTGCAGGAAAAATAAATGTTTTTGCCTGACACCTAAAGAAAGTAGATAAGAATCCCTGAGAACAGATAACTACAACTACTTGTTTTCTCCTGAAGTGTGCAATCATGGGAAGGTGTTGGCTGTGCTTTAGAGCAGACTTTCCCAAGCTTTGATCCTCAGATCATGTTGGATTACAAAGCCCATCATCCTTGACCATTGGCTGTGCTTGCTGGGGCTGATGGAAGTTGTAGTTCAGCAACATCTTGAGCCAAGGTGGAGAGAGGCTGCTTTAGAGTGTGATTTTAGGGTTCACAAGGCAACACTGAAGCCTAAGAAGCCTGACCAGTTTCTGTGTCTTAGAAAATTACCCAGGATCCTCTACAATATACAGTGTCATGTGGCAGGAACACAGGAAATCTTTGGAAGCCAAGGCAACACGAAAGGAATTCCTTGAAGGTAGAAAGTTTGAAAGCCCAAGGTGTAGCAAGGTATCAAAGCTTTGAGTTCCACAGAAAACTTTTGCGGCAAGCCTATAAACCAGTTCATTTAATGGGCATCATTTAATTTGTCTGCATCAGGCTTGCCACTGACACAGGGTGGTATTAAGGCAACTGTGATTTTGGCAAATCATCCCCCCTTTTAGTATAGCTATGACAGAGTAAAGATGTAAGAGGAGGAAGAACTGGGGGAGGATGTTATAAACAAAAATTGCCCTTTTCCCTTATGGGGTATCCAAGAGCCCATATAGAGTCCTTACGTAGGTTCCCTATTGGTAGGAGAAAATAACAGGCCAACCAGAGACTATTGAGAAGCAAAGCAGCTAGTAAGCCTGATCTTTATTGATCTGATACAACAGGGTGCTCCCCTCACACGCAGGAAAGGAGGAGGAACCCAGAACAATGGCGCGCAAGGCCTTATATGGACTTTTGAAATTGACACCCTGTAGATCAAGACCACCCCCAGAAACATCATACATACATCACAGAAGGGGTGTAACCTAAGACCACCCCTCAGATACATCATACCTACATCACAGAAAAGGCGGTCTACAACATAAATTTGAATGTTGTTTTTCTCCTGTTGTTGTTTATCTCCTTTCTGGCAAGTTACTTGATTGGATGGCCTGGGGAGCCTGGCCAGTCTTTTGTAATGATAAATACTTAGTTCCTGGGCCATGTCACAGGCTCACACCCTATTCATACCTTAAATGTGCCCTTAAGACAGGATTTGTGAGGAAAGAGACAATGGGGAGGTTTGCCACTTTGACCTTGCAGAGAAAACATTTGCTCAGTTTGGGAATCAAAATGGTTTCAGGTCGGTCTTACTGTGCTGATCTATGTACGTGCTTGGTTGATACACTTATGAACATTACCATATATCTAAGACCTCAAAATTCCTATCACAAGGGAAAAGATCAACTTGCTGCCCTGCATCACTAGTATCAACCTTGTTATTTCTCTTCAAAGGTCTTGTCAATAACACTGGGATCGACTGGTTCTTGCCCTGGCCACCTCAGGCTCTAGATGCTGTTGCTAAGTTCTTTTTGGGTATGTAAACATTTTTGAAGCAAGAGGCTAATGGGCATGTAATTGAAGGAAACATATTCTTCCCCGTGCCTTAATTTCCCCCTTCCTTTACTGTTTTCCTATTCCTTGTTTAACTTATGACCTGCCATAGCTCTTCTTATCTCTTCTCCCAGTGCTGTTACCTATGGAGGAAAGAAGCAAATACCCTTCCCTTCGTTTTCCTCTGTGAGGCCAAAAGCAGCTTGGGGTGGAGAGGCACTTGATTTTGGAGATGAAAAACTGGAAGAGAATAAAGGGTTAAGACACCTTATCTTCCACCCATGCCCCACTAGCCTCCACCAATCTTCTATTGGAGATTGCAGCCTGAGAAACTACTTTAATTAAAGAAAAAAGAAAACACTGGAGTGGAGGGAACTACTCATAATTAATTGTGTGGGTTCATCTTAAGTGAAATGCACCTTTGATATGACAGAGACTAGTATTTCTTAATTTCTTTGAGCCAGAAAGACCAATAACAACTTGTGTGTGTCTCTACTGCGTTTGTGTGTTGCAACACTGACCTCCAGCATATACTCTGTTAGCCTTCTGTACTTTGCGGGTAAGCGTGTTTTTTCTCTCTTTCCCAGGGAACAATCCACTGATCCCATCTGAAAAAACTGAGGCAGTCATTGAACACAGTGTCATGGTCCATGGTTCAGTGGGGCTCTACAGCAAAAGATTTCAGCAGAAACTCAGACGGAGCAACTACGTCACCCCCAAAAATTATCTTGATTTCATCAACACCTACTGCAAACTGCTGGATGAAAAGAATCAGTTCATTTGGGGTAACATCTGTGTTCTTAAGAAGTTTTGCAAATCTCATACAAAATATTGTGCAAAGTCAGTTCTGTGCATGGCCTATGGCTGCAATCATAACTGCACTAACTTGGGAGTGAGCTCCATTGAATTCAGTAGGACTGTACTGTAAATTACGTAAATTAAGAGCAAATACATTGTTTTACATGTGCAGCCAGGACAGCCACATCTTATTTTACAACACACATCTTTATGACAACATTTCTTCTCCTCTTTCCCAAAGCTCAGTGCAAACGACTGGAGGGTGGTTTAGACAAACTTAAAGAAGCTACAATTCAGCTGGATGAGCTCAACCTGAAGCTTGCTGAGCAAAGGATAGTGCTGGCAGAGAAATCAGCGGCCTGTGAAGCCTTATTACAGGAGATTGCAACTAACACAGCAATTGGCAAGTGTTTCTTACAGTCATAATTCACTCAGGTTTAGAGGACTTACCCCACAAACTAAACTGGGCTCTCTTCGGGTGGCTCTCTTTTTATTCATTTTTATTCCCTGGCAGATCACAGGCTGCTAAGCCTAGAAATTCTCATGTGCTGAGCCAATTTAGGATTGTGTGTTCTATTATTGCATCTTTCTAAATTTGCATTTATAAATTGTTGTTTCTCCAAAGATGGATCAAGTCCCAAAGAATTTCTTGCTTTTTTATTTTTGGTTGTGGGGAGAGGAAGAATCATCCAGTACCTTTAGGAAGAACCCTAACTAAATTTACCAGTAACCTTTCATTAGAGGAGTTAAACCAACTAAAAATGTAACACTTCCTTCCATGCATGGCACACTGTGGTCTGAACTGTTGGGATGATGAAGAAAACTATGCAAGGAAATAATCTCTATCAAATTCATCTGAATAACACACCCCACACTGTAGTGTTGTTGCATGATTCCCCTCCCTCCCACAACTGAAGCGATGGTTTTAGAAAAGCCATCATTGGAACAGTGGTGTTGCAATGGGGGTGTGGGGGCGCACGTGGTGCGCCCCGGGTGCCGTACCTGGGGGGGGGTGACAAGAAGGCTCCTGTGAGGACTCACCTCACCGTGGCATCGCAAGCAGCCATTGCACCGCCGCAGTCCCATGTGGAGGATCCTCCGTTGGTGGCTGCAGCCGCGATCAGAGGATCCCGGGGCCGGTGGTAAACCACTATGTACAGTGCATGTGTGGCGCTGCACGCATGCACTGTACATAACAGCGCCGCACATGCACTGTACATAGCAGTTTGCCGCTGGTGCCGCTTGAGCTCCGTACGGACGGTGGTGGGATTCCTCCAGCACTGCTACTGCCGCATGTAGAGGATCCTCAATTTGCGGCTGCAGCCACTGCAAACCACTATGTACAGCGCATGTGTGGTGTCGCTACGTACGGCGCATGCGTCATACATAGCGACGCCACACATGTGCCCTACGTAGCGATGCCCCGCTCCGGGTGTCACATCGCCTTCATTCACCCCTGCATTGGAATTCAAATGTTGTTGGACTACAACCCAGCAATGCCAAAAGCTTCCCCTCGCCTGCATTGTAAAAGTGCATCACTATTGTAGCAGTGTTGAAGAAGCTGATGCCAGCTCTGAGGAGTAATTTTTGCAACCATCCCTGTCCACCCCTGTTAGCTGAGGAGAAGAAAAAGCTGGCTGTGGAAAAAGCCATAGAAATAGAAGAGCAGAACAAAGTCATTGCAGTGGAGAAGAAGGATGCCGAAACAGCCCTGGCAGAAGCCATGCCCATCTTGGAGGCCGCAAAACTAGAACTTCAGAAGCTTGACAAATCTGATGTCACTGAGATCAGGTACTTGAACTGCGGCTGTCCTGGCACAGGAAACAACTTTACACAGAAAGGAGTGCCAAGGAGTGTGGTGGAGTCTCCTTCTTTGGAGGTCTTTAAGCAGAGGCTTGACAACCATATGTCAGGAGTGCTCTGATGGTGTTTCCTGCTTGGCAGGGGGTTGGACTCGATGGCCCTTGTGGTCTCTTCCAACTCTATGGTTCTATGATTCTATGAAATGTCCATTGCTCATCATAAGCGCTCACACCAGCTCTAATACCAATTTTGTATCCATATTGCACCTATTTAAAGTTTGCTTACCATCTGTTTCCAATCACATTGTAGGAGACAATCTGTCCTCTCCTTGGGGACAGAGGACTAGTTGCCTTCAGTAGCTAAAGGGGAGACAGATTACACACGGCCCTCCAGCTCACCGGCTGCCTGCAACTCACCAGCAACTAGGGGCATGCGGTTTTCTTGGGGTTTTCTCTCCCTCCACTCTCTTTTCCAATACATTTCTTTTTGTGTCCAGGTCGGGGGGTGGGGGTGGAATTAACCTGTGGCTCTCTCTACTCCCAGCACTAGTCAGCATGACCAATAGCCAGGAATGATAAGAGCTATAGTCAAGCAGCATCTGAAGGGCCACAGGTTAACCACTCTTGGTCTAGGCTGCTGAACCTAAGCTCTGTCCTTCACATTTAAATATTTTCATTCCTGTTACTTTTGGCAGGAATGTTATCAGATTCTCATCTTTGGCAGGTGGGAGGAGGGCAGAGAGTTTCCCCCTCCTTTCCTGTCAGTTTGATGGGTAAGCCAGCCTTGTTGAAAACCACACACGTGACGTGCGGTTTCTGGAAAATGAAGGAACAAAAAACATGAAAACATAAGTACAAAGAATTTGACTAGAGTTCTTTGCAGGCCGTCAAAGAGTGTGTCCAGTTGGTCTGTGCTACTCAGAGGCAGGCTTGAGCTCCCCCCTTGGCCATTCCCAGCCTAGCCCAGTGCAGCTCAGTTAAGGTCTTCCGAGACTCAACATTTCAAGGAGGGAGAAAATCTGTAAGCAATTGGCTGGATAGTTCCATCGGTAAAAGCACGAGACTTTTAATCTCTGGGTCGTGGGTTTGAGCCCCACATTGGGCGAAAAGATTTCTGCTTTGCAGGGGCCTCAACTAGATGACCCCAGGGGTTCCTTCCAACTCTGAAATTCTGTGATTTATTTTTGCATTTCAGGTCCTTTGCTAAGCCCCCTAAGCAGGTGCAGACTGTTTGCGAGTGCATCCTCATCATGAGAGGCTACAAAGAACTCAACTGGAAGACAGCCAAAGGAATGATGTCAGAGGCCAACTTCCTACGCTCCCTTATGGAAATCGATTTTGATTCGATTAATCAGAGTCAAGTGAAATCCGTCCGAGGTAAATTTCTAAGCGGCAGAATTAATCATACCCTTGAAACTGCATTTTACAGTCTGATACTGCAAATGTCACACAGTCTTCTTTTCAGGGATTCATATATTTAAGGAAGAAGGTCCATAGTTGTATATGGCACTTCTTGTTTCTCAAAGTCAGGGCTGGTTCTTGGGGCAGCTCAGGTCATAGCAAACTTGCCTTGACACTTACCTGGACCCCACACGGTTTTTGGTAATGAAAGAACCTCTGGGAGGGGAAAGAGCAGTCCACCAGAAACAGGCACTGGTGATTCCCGCCCCCTCTTCTCCAGTTGACTGTCCCCCATGCCCAAAGCCATTTGACACCAGCATCCATGTGGATAGGGAGGGAGCAAAGTACTCTTGCTACAGCTATGCTGGTTTTATTTTAGGTGTGTGGCATTAATGTATCCACTGCATTCTATACATCAGGGATGGGGAGCCTCCATATGCTGTTGGACCCCAGCTCCTGTCAGCCCCAGCCAGCTTAACCAATGGGCAGGGATGATGGGAGTCTGTCATGGTCCTGACGGGAGTGAGTGAGGAATTAACTCTTTGTTGTCAAAAGTACAAGATAGGGAAAGGCATGTCCATCAGTCCTACATCTCTCAGCTACTCTTAGGTATGCATCTGATGAGGCAGTTGATGCAACAGAGAGGCCCTGCCCCATACCTCACTTAATGTATCCCCCACACCTGAGCTGTGTGCAAGCAGGCAACCTTCTGTTCCTCCCACTTCAATCCACTTCTGGTCCTGGGAAATAAGTGTTTTAGCCTTAAAACTGTAAATTAACTCTGACATTTTAAATTGGAGGACTGCTAAAGAACTTGAACACAACTTTTGAAGAAATGGAAGTTGTCAGCAGAGCCGGTTTAGGGATGCTGAAATTTGTGGATGCCGTTATGAGCTACTGTGATGTAGCTAAGGAGGTCAAGCCAAAGAGAGAAAAGGTACAAGGGGAAAACATGGAAGTGGCAGTAAACAGAATGAGGGCCAGGCTAAATGTGACTTGGGAGGAGGGATGGAGGAGGAATTTGATTCAGTTTGCACTTCAAGGCAAACATACTTAATTTGCATTTTCTGTAACAATATGCAAACAAATCACAGCCATCCTTTGCAATTGGCACTTCTCCAAAGTTTACATTGCAGTTTTCCAGCCAAGTAATGCATAGAAAAATGTATATATGAGGACTTTTAAAAAAAATTATCCACAAATTAATGGTGAAGTATGGAGAACTGAACTTACAGGGAAGTTTTTAATGACTGATGTTTTATTTTATTTATTTTCAAAGTTCCAGGGGGTCTGATTTGGCACACCATGGCACCACTCTCCCCAGAATTGCTCTTGATAGCCATGAAAGGGAAACCGAACAGGCCTCTGCGCAACTATGTTGGGGTGTGATTTACACTAGGGAATCAGTACAGGGACACCATCCAGGCCACTGAGGCTCCAAATTGGACCCCATGTGTTGGATTTTTCATAGAATTGTAGAGTTGGAAGGGACCACGAGGGTCATCTAGTTCAACCCCCTGCATTTCAGGAATCTTTTGCCCAACATGGGGCCCGAACCCACAACCCTGAGGTTAAGAGTCTCATGCTCTATGTTGAGTCTATGTTGAGAGCTTTAGTCACACATTACATCTAGCATGGTGCTGTTTTGAGGGGATTACCAGAAGCTACATATCCAAAGAGTTTTGAAAAATGTTTTAGGGACTATACCACCATAGCTAAAGGGTGGAACATGTCTTCTTTTTCATCTGCACCACAAACGTGTTTATTTTATACCAATTTACTTGCCATACTTTCTCTCAGAGAGTCCTGGGAATTGTTGTTTTCTGAGGATGTTGAGAATTTCTGTTAGAGATCCTTTTCCTTGCCTCACTTTGCCTTGTTTTCATGGTGCTCTGTAATGCCTATTGTTACTGGCCGCCCCAATCTCTTTTGAGTGATGCAAAATTCCAAAGATCTAGACACTTAATCAGGGTTTGTATTTCTGTTGGATAATTAGGCATAAGGAAGACTGTAGTGTCGTTATGATTTATTGTTCACTTACACATATTTATAGCTAAGTCTTGATGGAGAGAAGGTTCCAAGCATCACATCTCAAGAGAGGCTTGCTCCCCATAGCAACACAGCACTGGATTCAAAGACAACCAAAACACTATCTTTGTGTCTCCTCCACACAGCTTCTCTCTCTGTCAGTCTGCATGGCACCTGGCCCTACCTTTCTACTTTCCCAAAACTTTTGCTAAAACATAACCTAATCCCCATGCAAAAGGACACTTTCTGTGGTGACATCACACCTCTTGTAACCTGGGAAACCTCCCCTTCCCAACTCTGCTATTGCCTTTTGCTACCTAACACACAGCTGGGGGATGGAACCCAACCCCCCCTTCTGGTCTGAGACTGAATGTCCCAACTTTCGTCAGTGTAATGACTCTGCCATCACCTGTTTTGTTCTTTGATAGCACCTCTCTCAGCTAATCTCCTGAGGAAGCTGTCTTGACTTATGTTTTAGGCCTTGCTAAATCCACTGATCTAACCCCACATTTTCTAATTTCAGAAATAGTGGGGAGAACCTGGCACCAAGGAATTTTAGGGAGTCCCTTCCCCCCTGCAAAGCCATAACAATATTTTATGGATTACATTAATCTATTGTTGTTGTGAAATGCATGCTGCAGTTTGTCCTGTGATGCATGCTGCAGTTTGTCCCGCACCCCAGTTTTTCAGTGATGGGCAGATAGAAGATCAGATGTTTTAAAACGAGATGCTTCCTATGATTCCTTCTGAGCTTGCTATGCTAGTGAAGCAGCCTCCCCCCAAACTCCATATCCTGCTATTTTCATGCCATTCCAGCTGTACAGACAGCTCACATGGAAGAGGCAGGCATCAAAGTGCTGAAAGTTGGAGAAACTATTGGATGTGGTCAGAGGCAGATTGTCCCCATGGAAATCAGCTGGGCCTTGAATGTTTTGCAAAGCTTTTCAAAGTGGGCTGATGGTTGAGGGCTGCTGTATCTTTGAGCTGCTGCCTTATTCAGCTGATTGTCCTCCGCACAGGTGGCCAGACTGGAACGGAATTTCTTCTTAAGTAAACGTGAACTGGAGAAGATCCAGAATGAGCTGACAGCCATCCAGAATGAGCTGAAAGCTCTGGGAGATAAGTACGAGGCAGCCATAAGGGAAAAGCAGCAGCTTCAGGAGGAAGCTGAACTTATGGAACGGCGTCTTATTGCTGCTGACAAACTTATCTCAGGATTGGGATCTGAAAATATAAGGCAAGTGAGGCTTCTCTGAAGGGGCCAAGTACATTATAGTCAGCACCATTAATTCTCTATTGAATGTTTAGAGTGGAAATTGGAGGGGAGGTTTAGCAACATCTCATTGCATATTTTGGGGGAGGGGAAATATCTAGTAAATCTGTAGAACTGCAGCCTACTAAGAGAAACAGTTTTCTCTCTCCATCTTTTCTTAGGGATGGGGAGGAATTTCATCAAGTCTACCTTTAAAGGTGAGACTGCCTAATCAGCCTTTCCAAAAAAGCATGTAAAACAAAACACAGCCACCTTCAAAATTTGCATTTATTTGAATTTTGCAATGCAGCTCTCCAGCCAACCAATCTGCACAAAAATACTTATAGTAGGGTAATGTGTGTATAGAAATGCATCTATTTGTGAAAATAACATACAAAAATGCATTAAAGGAAATTGCAAATGTGTATATCAGGCAAAATTTCATGCAAAAATGTGTTTATTAGGAGAGGTTTGCTGATGAATTTTCCTGAGCACTTTTTAAAAAAATTCACAAACTGCTGGGGAAGTATGGAGAAACTGAGAGAAACTAAAACTAACAGATTTAATCATCCCTAATATGTTGTCTGTAGTTGTTGATTTCAAATATAGTTCTGCTATTGTTACAAGTGGTGCCTTTTGGTGTCTATTGGTTACTTGGCAGCTGCCATTTCCCCCATAATGTCTCCCTGCCCCATTTTTATTCAATAAGCCAGGAGAAGATGGTATTAATGATGGAGGAAATGATACCTGCAGTTCTCCACAACCATCATAGTTCTCACACATTGGTAGAAATGACACCCTGATGCATGTTACTAAAATTTCTCTCTCAACCAGACAGGATTGCCAAAATGGCTTCCCAAATTTGTCATCCCAAAATAGGGGAGTTTTAGCTGTGCCAGCGACTACATAGATTGCTGTTTCTAGCTGCACAGCTTGTAGAAGCTGCCTACAATTCACCCCTGCTACACAAGCTGTCTCCTACCATGGAGAAACCTATCCTGAAGATAGGTTGTTTTTTTCTGCTTGTTCAACTAGTTAAGCCATGTCAGTCAATCAATGCAGAATGTTAAGTTTTCTCCTGAACCTCTCAGTGACTTTTGATGTCATCAACCATGGTATCTTTCTGGGTTGTCTTGCTGGGCTGGGCTAGCCTTTGAGTGTTTTCTGAGAAGACGGACTCAGTGGTTGGTGCGAAGGAATTTTTGCTTTGCCTTGTGGTCTTTGGTGCTGCACATTCTGTTCTGTTCCCACACTTTTTAATATCAGCATGAAACTGGCGGAGGAAGTATTCCAGAATTGTGGGTAGCAGTGTCATCCAATAGTGGCTGGCAGGGTGGGTTGGGCTGCGTTGCTCTCCCAGTAAGTGTTCCTGCTGCTTACCGCGAGGGGCAAGGCAACAGGGATCTTGGTATGGTGCAGTCTTCATTGGATTAATTCAATTATTATTAATCTACTAGACAAGCTCTGTTTTCCTTCATTTTTGGCCAGGTGGATGAATGATTTGGAAGAATTAAAGAAACGACAAGTGAAACTGTTGGGAGACTGCCTGCTATGTGCCGCCTTCCTGAGCTACGAAGGTGCCTTTACCTGGGAGTTTCGTGACGAGATGATTAAGGAGGTTTGGCAATCAGATATCCATGAGCGAGATATTCCTCTCAGCAAGCCTTTCAGATTAGAAAACCTGCTGACTGATGACGTTGAGATTAGCAGGTAGGGATGGGCCTGTTCCTTTTATGTCTCAGTTTTAACATCTTTGTGGTTTCCACAGGATCTTCCTGCCAATGGGCTTCAGAGCCAAGGCCAAACCACCTTTCAGTTGATGATTTGCTCCCTCCACAGCATATTACGCACCCTTTCATTCAGCGGCTATTTTGTCCCCCTGACTAGAGTCCCTAGGGTCCCTTGTGCCATGGGCAAGGAGCTGTATTGACACTGCTCTCCAGAAAAAAATCACTTTACCACAATATCCACATTAGAAATTACTAGGTTTTACACGATCCAAGTATTCAAAGCATCTGGAGGGAGGGTGAGGTGAGGACGAAAGATGGGGGGGGGGATTGCATGTCTTTGTACCATAGTGCACTCACAGTGATTTCAAAACAGACAATTAGGGTGAAGTTGGCAGTGAAGCTTTTTGCTTAACTGACCCCAACAAACTGTTTCCAAAACAGGGTGACTAAGGGTCTTCAAGCATGGCAGTTTAAATTGGGCCTTTGTGGCAGTTTTAGTTTGGTGAAGGAAGGACCCTGGGGAGTGTGCAACCCCCCTTTCTAGTAAGCACTTCTCCACCTCTTTCCCTTCTCTCTCATCTGGGACTGGGGATGCAGATGGGAGAGGCGTCCAGGGTCTTCTGGACTCAACCCAGCTGGCTGGTCTTCCCAGGGTCTCAGGGCTGCTGCTTCCTGGCACACAGTTCAGCTTGATGGAAGCTATGGATGGGGAGGGGAGCCAAGCCTGCCAAGGCTGCAGAAGGGCAGTCTGGCCAAGTGGTGAAGCCCAAACAACAAATTGGGGAGGGTGGGAAAGGGAGCCAAGCAGCAGATGGGAGAGGGCTCAAGAGGCGCTAAACACTTCCCTGAAAGAGAAGGAAGGTGGGCTGTGAAAGGCAAAAGGACCGAAGCTCAGAGGCATACCACACACAGTGATTTCCAGGTGATTTTTGTGCCTCCTCAGGGCCTATGGTTTCACCAACTCCTAGGTACGTCTCTGCCCCTGACATAGCTCAAGCACACACAAACATTCACACTTATTTTTTCAGCTGATGGGTTCTCTTTCGCCATACAAAAATGGCTTCCCTTGATTGCTCTAATTTCAGGTGGGGGTCTCAAGGTCTACCTCCTGATGAGCTCTCAATTCAAAATGGTATTCTCACCACACGGGCCAGCCGTTTCCCGCTATGTATTGACCCACAGCAACAAGCGTTAAATTGGATCAAGAGGAAAGAAGAAAGAAATAACCTCAGGGTAAGGCTAATTTTTTCACTTAAAAGGAAATTATACAGCTTAAAACCTTTCCATATTACTGGAAATTGGCCAGTGAACCACCCTGGAGAATAAGGGACAGACTGATTAAGGCCAACAGAACACTTTAAGGTAGACTTAGAAGAGGGATCATCAACCCAGCAGCCATGGGCACCAGGTGGGTGGCCTAGGGTATTCTTAATTTTAGAAAACAAATTTTAGATTATTACATTTTTGGTGTGTGCGCTTCCCGGTGTTGGGGAATGTTCTCTGTTGTTATTAGACAGCAACAGCATTATGTGCTGGGGTGGGGGGCAGGAAGTAAACAATGACTGCATTGTCTCTCATTTTCTTTTATGCCATGCCCCCACCCCATGACATCCATTTTGTGCGGAACTATGCTCCCATGGCAGCCATTTTGTTACTGGTGCCTGCAGCATTTTGCAGAATGTGCCTGCTAATCCAAAAAGGTTGGTGGCCCCTGACCTAGAACTTCAAGGTAGGTTCAAGTACATGGATGGAGCTCAGTAATAGGTGACTCTTACTGATGTAGTGGATCCCACCTCTGTAACTGATTGCCGTGGATCCAAACTACATACACTAAAATAAACCACCACAAGTTATCTTTCTGGATTTTGTCTGAGGGAAATCCTAGATACGTGGAGACTCAGGCAGAAGTTGAACAAATAAGAAAGATTTATTATATAGAATAAAATGGATAAAACAAAGGATGTATCAGGAAGTAATGTTCTTTCAGAAAACAGTTAACCTATTAATAAGTATACTAAATCTAATGGATGTTACAGGCTTCTAAACAAAGTAGTAAACACACAGTTTCTTTCAAACTTCAGTTGCTTAAGTTCAGTTATTACACTTCAGATAGTTGTTACAGGTTTCCAGACTAGATGGGAAATGCTCAGCTTATATGGAGTTATTTTACTTCCATTCCTTAAGTTTAATTACTTCAGTGATACAGCTTAATACTTTGGTTCATATACAAACTTCATACACAGCTTCCTTCACAGCTTAGCACTTTAGTTCCTACAGAAGGTGGTACTTTTTGTCAGTTATCCAACCTTTTAACAATCACACTCCCAAGTTATTCCAAATGGTCTTCTCTTTCTAGAAGATCTCTCCTTCCCTGACTGGAATGAGACCCAAGGAGACTGTGTCCTCATAGCTTCTACTTCTCCTGGCTCAAACTCAGCCCTCCACTTAACTGAATACTCTCACAAAACCTTAAACAATGTCTTCCAATCTAATCTCAGAGAATCCTTTCTCTAGCTTTAGATATTTTCCTCAGAGTGGGTGTTTCTATCCAGAACCAACTCCCTCTCCTCTCTCCCTCCAGCTCTCTCTTACACCATCCCCATCTCCATCTCAGAAACTGCCCCTTTTATTCTCCCACCCAAAGTGCTGCTCCCCCCCCCGACTAGCTGTCTTGGTAGCCAATTAGAGAGAGGCTCCAGCTCTCTGGCAGAATTCTGAGGCATTGCATCACCAGACTCTGGTCTGACTCTGCTGTCCGTCACACAGGGACCTGCCTCAGGTTTCTCAATAAGCTGTGTTGTATTGTTGGAGTGGAGGATGTCAAATGATTGGGCCTACTTGAAGTTTACTTCAGATATTTGGCCTACCCTTAGTTTTTCTGTCAAATGAAATAAAAATATGCTGTTGCAGAGAGCATAACCTTTCAGTTTTAAAATGCTTGTTTTGATCATGCTGAAATAGGACTTAGGAGATGAAGCGCTGCATTAAGCAATTTAACTACTCATCATGCTCATATATCCATATCTCATTATTTCTCAGATGGCTTCCTTCAATGATCCTGATTTCCTTAAGCAACTTGAAATGGCCATAAAATATGGGAATCCTTTCTTGTTCCATGATGTTGATGAATACATTGACCCTGTAATTGATAATGTATTAGAAAAGAACATAAAATGTGCCCAGGGCCGAACATTCATCGTTCTTGGAGACAAGGAGGTTGACTATGATGCCAATTTCAAGCTGTATCTGAACACCAAACTAGCCAATCCTAAATATTCACCATCAGTGTTTGGCAAAGCCATGGTCATCAACTACACAGGTGAGCAAATTAATTGGGCTGGCAATCAGTCCAGAATTTTTCTACCCACCCACTGGATTATGAATTGTCTCTGGTTGTATTCCTTCAGCAAAGATCTATAACCTTCACCAATCTAGACACCTTGTAGTCAGGTGGGAAATTCATAGCAGAATTAGATGGATGTAGATCCTACTTTGTTGACCTAAAGTTGTGAATATTCAAAGTTCAAGAGCTGAAGTTAAGCAATGCTAGGATAGTGATACAAGCATTCCAGGGTAAATTAACTCATGTTCTTGGATACGGCCTTTCTGATCATTTGGCAATCAGCCATTCCATCTGAGGCATTTGAAGAAGCTGCAGGTGGCTCTTCTGAGTTACATAGTTTTCCTGTTGTTTATTTGCTGCCTTGGAGCCATGAGTGGAAAGGTGAGATACAAGATTTACACCTCATCTTTCTTCCATGGCACTCAGTCTGGCAAACATGGGCTTCCCTGAGAGTCTCCAATGGAGACACTGCCCCAGGGCGGACCTTGAAGCTTCAGACCATTCCTGGGAGAGCCTCCATTCCCAAGGCATTCTCAACTCTCAAATTGTGCAGTAGATATGAAACCTTGCTCTGTAACTTTTACTGTTGGGTCAGCCTTTTTTGGCGGGGGAATCTTCATGGAGTTTAGTGGGAACTGATGAAAAGTTGGCCCTAGGTTTATTCATCTCAGTCTTTGGAACCAATGCAATAACTACCAACAAAGCTACTTGACTGATCAAACAGTACTCATGAGAATGTAAGAAGAGCCCTGCTCTTTCCCACAGTGACCACAGGGAAAGTCTGCAAGCAAAACATAACCTGTGGCACCTTTGACCTTATTAAGAGATTTCTAACTGTCATCTTAAAGTTGAGTGAAAGTAATTTTGGAAAACTAACCTTGTGTTAAGTGACCTTGTTAAATTCCTTCCAGTTACTCTGAAGGGTTTAGAAGACCAGCTACTAAGCGTTATTGTAGGATTTGAAAGGCGTGAACTGGAAGAGCAGAGAGAACATCTCATCCAGGAAACAAGTGAAAACAAGAATTTGTTGAAGGATCTGGAAGACTCCCTCCTTCGTGAATTGGCAACTTCCACTGGGAATATGTTGGACAATGTAGACTTGGTGCATACTCTGGAGGAGACAAAGTCCAAAGCTACTGAGGTAGGGGCAATGCGCATAGTCCACCAGAGTGCTGTTTTCCTTTCTCTGGGCCCCACTTTCATAGTATTGTCTCCTTCAGTTCAGGTAGGGATGAGGGAACTTTGTCAGCCCTTATGGACAACCTTTAGGCAGTGGGGGCACATAGCAGTTGCAAGATGGGTGGAACAATAGATGTGACTTGCTTGTGTACCGTAGACTATTTTCCAGCCAGGTTTCTACACTTGGATGCATACTTCGCCATCTTCCAACCAGGCAAACAAGAGACACGATCACAGTTCCAGGGCAAATTCCAGCCGGGCATAAGCACTCAGGGAGGGCACAGTGGAGAGCCAATAACAGGCATTGGCTAGGAATAGAGGGCATGGCCTAGAGGGAGTCCCAAGGGCCAGATAAAGAGGCCGGGATTGGCTGCATTTGGCCCCCAGGCCTGAGATTCCTCACACTTGGTTGAAGTTCTTGGTTGAAACATAACCATTCCATGGAAAGTACATGCATGAGTAGGCCTGCTTTTTAAGTCTTGAGAAAATAGTCTCCATCCCTTTATGAGTTTGCTTTCCTACTGGCACACCCATAAAGGGGGTGGGAGGGGGCTAATATTGTAGAGTATGCATTTTGCATGCTCAATTTATTACAGTGGATGATGAAGTGTTTGGATTGGGCTGTTCCTCCTGGGTGTGTTTTGTATAGGGCTTTGAGGACCATTTGGCACAGAGGCTGGGGAACGACCACCCTGCTTCCCCATAACAGGCACCACTTGTGGGCGGACAGTTCGTGTTTGCAGGTCGTATAGCCCACAGATTCTGGCCCAGGGTTGCTACTGGGCCATCGCCGCCACATCCAGTCCAGGACCCGGGAGATGACCCTGTCCTTCATGGAGTGGCGTGCTACTTCAGGCGCCTGAATGGGGCAGTCAGTAAGCTGTTCCAGGCTCATGACCTCATGTGCAGGTGCTGGGTTGGGACCAATTGTCCTATTTCTTGCATATGCAGTTAAAGAGTTGGAAAGATATAATATCAAACCCTGGAAAGCCATTACTGGACTAGATGGACCAACAAGTTGGCTCTGTATAAAGCAGCTCACATTCAAGGCTACATAGTCTAGGGAACAATATTTGAGGTGTGGGGAATGGATTTAGGAAATCTTCACTTGTTTCATTTACCCTACATATCCATGCAAGAAATACTATTTTAGCACTATGTCTGAAGTACAGTGCAGATCTTTTTTCAAACGAGGTACATGGATTACATGTTTACTCATTACGATGATCAACTGCAGTTTACACTGTACATCAGAATATTTTATTCCCACTGCCCCCAATATTGTTTAGATTTCCTCATGCTAGTGGGTTCAATTCAGCCTTTGCAACAGATTCAAATTCTTACTTCTTTGTGCAAAATAGGTATCTGAGAAACTCAAGCTGGCTGAAAAAACAGCAACAGATATTGACAGACTGCGAGACGGTTACCGTGCAGCTGCCAAGAGAGGTGCCATCTTGTTCTTTGTGCTGTCCGAGATGGCCCTTGTCAACACGATGTACCAGTACTCCTTGACTGCCTTCTTGGATGTTTTTGGTCTCTCTCTTCGGAAATCAATACCTGACACCATTGTTGCAAAGAGGTTGCGGAACATCATGGACACGTTAACATTTAATGTATACAACTATGGTTGCACAGGTTGGTGTGACTGAAACCTCCCTATAGGCAGAAAGTATTATGGGAAGCATCTTCGGTGCAGTGCAAAATGGTGTCCATTTTATAACATTTGATTTTCATGAAGTACATTCCTCCTCCCTTCAGGTTTCTCTGGTGCAGTGCAAATTCCTTGGCCCTGCACTGTCACCTGAATAATGTGGGCTGATCTTGGGGAGGTATGGCATAAGAATCCTCCTTAGTGCCCAGGAAAATTTGTGTGATCATCAAGCTTTTCCTGAAAATAGATAGTGTCAGGGTTGGGTGATCAGATCAGCAAACTGATACAGAAAAGGGTTCCCCAGGGGTGTAGGCTAAGGGTGGAGAAGTAGAGAATAGCTTGAGAAATGCCAGCCAAAGCAACTGCAAAGCTGTCCTGGCAAGGTTCCATTACATGGGCCTCAGTATATGATTGGCCAATCAAGATCCCTCTCTTTGACAGCCATGCAGAGGATTGTATCCAATCCTGCTCAGAGTAGGTCCATTGTTTGCGACTTGGTGCAATGATTTCAGTGGATCTACTCTGGTTGGATACCTTGGGCTGTACAGACACCGGGCCCCTGCTCACATAGTCAAAGAATCATAGAATCCTAGAGTTGGAAGAGACCACAAGGGCCATCGAGTCCAACCCCCTGCCAAGCAGGAAACACCATCAGAGCACTCCTGACATATGGTTGTCAAGCCTCTGCTTAAAGACCTCCAAAGAAGGAGACTCCACCACACTCCTTGGCAGCAAATTCCACTGTCAAACAGCTCTTACTGTCAGGAAGTTCTTCCTAATGTTTAGGTGGGATCTTCTTTCTTGTAGTTTGGAACCATTGCTCCGTGTCCGCTTCTCTGGAGCAGCAGAAAACAACCTTTCCCCCTCCTCTATGTGACATCCTTTTATATATTTGAACATGGCTATCATATCACCCCTTAACCTCCTCTTCTCCAGGCTAAACATGCCCAGCTCCCTTAGCCGTTCCTCATAAGGCATCGTTTCCAGGCCTTTGACCATTTTGGTTGCCCTCCTCTGGACATGTTCCAGTTTGTCAGTGTCCTTCTTGAACTGTGGTGCCCAGAACTGGACACAGTACTCCAGGTGAGGTCTGACCAGAGCAGAACACAGTGGCACTATTACCTCCCTTGATCTAGATGCTATACTCCTATTGATGCAGCCCAGAATTGCATTGGCTTTTTTAGCTGCCGCGTCACACTGTTGGCTCATGTCAAGTTTGTGGTCAACCAAGACTCCTAGATCCTAGTCACTTCTGTAGAATTACAGATTTCAAAATGCTCCATCTCCATAGAATCCTTTTCTGTATCATTTCGTCTGCTGAGGAGTTCCTGGGCATCAACCATGAATTCCCTCTGGTGTATGTTTTAGCATGTACACTCACTGAACGTGAGGCTTCCTCACCATGTCTCTGCATCAGCAGAGAGTCTGTGCAGTGAAACTCAGCCAGCACTGCTCTTTTTGGTTGTTCATTGCAGAGGCAAGTGTGAACTGAGGGGCAAGTGATCTTTCAGCACAGCTCACTGATCTTCTGAGGGAGGGTCTCCTAATAAGATTCTAAGGCATCAGTTACCTCAGTCCCAGAATGCCTGTGTTCAACCCTTCTGCGTGCTGTCATTTTGTGGATCGGAATCATAGTACACCTGGGCTTGCATTTAATAATGGAAGCTATTGGGGTTTCATTCACAGGCCTGTTTGAGAAGCACAAGTTACTCTTCTCCTTTAACATGACAATCAAGATTGAGCAAGCTGATCACAGAGTCCCTCAGGAAGAACTGGATTTCTTTTTAAAAGGTAGCCAAATACTTCCCAGAACTCAATGTAGATACAGTATTGCTGGATACAAAAGTGTCTTATTGTCTAGCCAGACTTTTCATCAGTCTTTTTATTTATTTATTGGCTTGGATTTCTGGTCCTTATTATCCATTAGGATGGAAACCTTTTTATAAAAACAGATTTTGTTAATGCAGAGGTGAGACTTGACAAAGGTGCAGTTCCATGAGCTTTTGTAGGACCACCTACAATGTAAAGCCCCTTTCAGTAAGTCTACGTAATTGAGAGTACTCTTTCCAGCTATGTGAGGTTCTCAGTTTCGGGTGATTTTTCTCTTACATGATGGCAGGAAAGTGAACAATTCAGTTCTTCAACATATTAATGAAATATATTTGCCATTCAGACAAGTGAATTTCTAAATCCTGTCTCCTTATCCATGGATTGTGGTGCTCACATTTTTCTGTCCTGTTTCAAGGCAATATTTCTTTGGAGAAGAGCGCCCGAAAGAAGCCCTGTGCCTGGCTTTCTGATCAAGGCTGGGAGGACGTAATCCGTGTCTCTGAACTGTTCCCAGAAGAATTTGGATCTCTTGCATCTGATTTGGAGGAGAATCCAGATGAGTGGAAAGCTGTGAGCAAGATTCTCCATACTGAATGGTCAACCTTGAGTGTTGGGGGTGGGGCCACTGTCTGTTCCTTGTGACTGGCTTTTGAGCGGGCAATACCAGGTTTAAGATGTTTTGCCTTCAGGCCAGATTCGGCTGCACCCAAGCTGACCTTTGTGGAAGGGTAGTGGGGTCATGGAGCGATTTTCAGAACCCCTAGTTATTTTCTCCTCCTTTAAGTAGGAAAATCAAATGCTCATGGAATACTGACTTGACCTCTCATTTTTACCAGTGGTATGATATTGATGCTCTGGAACAAACCCCATATCCCATGCACTATGGAAGCAGTCTCAGTGACTTCCAGAAATTGCTGCTTTTGCGTTGCTTCCGAGTGGACCGTGTCTATCGCGCAGTGACTGATTATGTTACTGTCACCATGGGTGTGAAGTAAGTGCTGCTCTTTTCCTCCTTTTTTTAAAAAATAGTAGTTTACTGTACAAAGTGTGAGCCCTGGGTCATCATCACAACTAGATAAAGTCCCCATTCCCCATGAATCATTCACTTGTGCTCCCTTTCTCTTCCTCCCCAGATATGTTCAGCCTCCAGTGATCAGCTTTGAAGCCATCTTTGAGCAGAGCACCCCAAATTCACCCATTGTTTTCATTCTAAGTCCTGGCTCTGACCCTGCCAGTGACCTGATGAAACTAGCAGATCGGACAGGTTTTGGAGGGAACCGACTCAAGTTCCTGGCTATGGGACAAGGGCAGGAGAAGGCAAGTTTGATATGAAACCTCAAGTCAGCAGGCTTCCCCTCCTTGGTGCATGTAGGCATGCTTACTGCATTGATGGGGTAGGAGTTGGTTAGCTCCTCCTACTTGCTCTAGAGGCAGGGCTAATGCAAATTAAGTTTCATATTCATGCTGAGGAGGCCCCTACCAGTCCTACCTGATCAGAAACAAGGTGCTTCCTCTCCAGTCAGTGCTTTGGAAAGGAATTTTAATGTTCTTGCCAATAAAAAAATAAAAAATCTATCCCTTCTTCCCAAGCAATTGCATAATGTATGTGGAAAGAGAGTCTACCATTGCTTTAATAAATCAATAGAACTGGTCAGCCAAGTGAGGCCTTGCCTTGATCCCGAGCGAGGGATTCAGAAGCCAGCGCCTTGTCTCTTTTGTCTCTTCCCTCCTGTTGTCTTGCACATTCTCAGTCTTCTTGTGCTACCTGCTTAGCGCCCAAGCACAAATTTGAAAAGCTGGAAGCAAGGCCAGAGAGTTGCATGAGCGTCTTCTGTGTGGACTGAGCCACTTATACATTGCAGGGGGCTGGACTAGGTGACAGTTGGGCCCCTCCCAACTTTACAATTTTATGATTCTATCGTGAATCAACACACTTCCTGTATGGGCTTTAGTGATCAGGTAGATGTGCTTACTTAAAGCCCAGTTTGACATCTCTTTTAGGTCTGTAAAATGAGTAAACTAGCTTCCTGACAGACTTTTTCAGAATGGATCTCTCTGTGGAATGAAGTCCTCACTTTTGGTTAAGGATTCAGTTCGTGCTAGACTAAACCTGCATCTTGACTCAGGTCCTCTCCTTTCCAGGTTGCCCTACAGTTGTTGGAGAATGCTGTGGCCCGGGGACAGTGGTTAATGTTGCAGAACTGTCATCTCTTGGTGAAATGGCTGATTGATCTGGAGAAGGCTCTAGAAAGGATTGTTAAGCCACACCCAGATTTCCGCTTGTGGTTGACAACAGACCCTACAAAGGGCTTTCCAATTGGGATCCTCCAGAAATCACTAAAGGTACAAATAAGATGGTGTAACTTCAGGAAGAGGGCTTGATGACCTTCTCTGAATACGGTTTTGTCCTCATGTATCTAAAATCAGATGCTAAAAAGTCAGAGATAAGAAAACTCTTGGCTTCATGCCCCAATATTTTATTTGCCTTTCCATAGGGTTGCTGTGTGTCCGGAATGTGCCCAGACACATCTGGAATACTGCAGTCAGAAGCAGTGTCTGGGTGGAAATCGGTAAAATGTTAGGGGACGCCCGGACGTATGGCGATTTCCCTTTAAAATAGCTCAAAAACTTTTCACTATTTGAAAAATGGCAACCCTACTTTCTGTGTTGAGGGGAAGGCCTTGGAACTTGGTGACCAATCAGCTTGAAATATGCTAGAGTCACCAGTTTTTGTCTCACCATTTTCAGATACATTTTGTATCTTTGAACATGTTGGGCTGATGTCTGTGCCAAGCTTCACCTCCGTGTCAGTAGGGCAAATGATTTTATAGGAAGCAGCTGGTTGCTTTTATCCTAAGTCAGAGGCATTTATCACAAGCAAGCTGAGCTGATTATTTTTAAATCACAAGCCAGTGAAGCTCCACTAATGATATTTCAACAGTGACTTGGTTTCTCCTCCTGTAAATCCCTCATGTAAACCTAATCATTTTGCTAGGCAGATGTTGGAGCAGCAGAGTGACACTTAAGTAACTTTAACTAGGGGAAATTTTCCTCCCCAGTCTCCAGTCTCAAAAACAGAGGAAACAGGATTTCAGGAAATACTGTCAGTTCTGGAGGGCCCAGAGCTCAGTGTCAAAGCCCATGCTTTGCACGTAGAACATTCTGGTCTCCTCCGTCAACATCTCTAGTTAAAAGGATCTCAAGCAGCAGGGTCTGGAAAAACCTAAGGCCTTGGATAGTCACATGGACAATACTGGCTAAGATGCAGGGGCAGTGCAGCCTGTATTGCTGCTTGAGGCGAAATGAGCAGTGCCCTCCCTGCCCTTGGACCTTAATAAAGGCCCAAGGCAAAGGACGAATATAAGGCAGTTTCATACATGGGTTGTGGCCCTGCTTCAGGGGTGGGTATAATTTCATAGCCAGGAAGAAGTGACATGGAGAGCTCAAGAATTCAGCTTTAAAGAAACAGAAAAGCAAACAAATCCTGCAGTCAAACAATTCTCTGCATATTGGCCAAAGGTATATAAATTAAATTGAAACTCTCTTGGTTGCAGATTTTGTACATTTGGGGCAAGGACTGGGGGGTGGAGAATACAGGCGCAGTGCGCATGCTGCACAGGCAAAGGAGGCCACTAAAAGCACCCTCAGGAAAAGGAGTAGCTCAGTGTCAATTTATCTGGCAAATCTCAGGCAAACCTTCATTTTCTCCAATGCATTAGGTTGTCACAGAGCCACCCAATGGGTTGAAACTGAATATGAGATCCACCTACTTCAAAATCTCCCATGAAGCCCTTGATCAGTGCCCACATCCTGCTTTCAAGGCTTTGGTCTATGTCTTAGCATTTTTTCATGCCGTGGTTCAGGAGAGGAGGAAATTTGGGAAGATCGGTTGGAATGTGCCTTATGATTTCAATGAATCTGACTTCCAGGTAAGAAACTTGTGCAGGCCAGCATCTTCCATGGTAAAAGAATCAATAGCTTCCAGCTTTGCTTTCTTGTTTACATGATAGGTCTCAGTCTTTAAAAGTCTGGTTTATATTGAATAGGACATAGATGCAGCATTATAATTTACAAAAGATTCTTTAGATTTATATCTCAGATGATCAAGGTGGCTCCTGAGGAGCATGACTCCAATCCCTGACTGGTGTGTGCAGGCCCTCCTGTCTCTTCTCTCCCTCTGCTGCAGCCAGGTGGAACAGCTGTTCAGAGTCACTTGGGCTGTTCAGAGTCAGTTCATAGCCAGTTTCCATTTTGTTTTGAGGAAGAAGGCACTGTTGGCTTTGAGTGTGGCATTGTCTGAAACTAAAGCAAGCCAGTGTCTACAAATGTCTCAGTAACAGTCACCTCCTTATCCTGCCCACTGCTATAACTCCCTTAGGTCTGCATGGAGATCCTCAACACATACTTGACAAAAGCATTCCAGCAAAATGATGACAAAATTCCTTGGGGGAGCCTCAAGTATCTCATTGGAGAGGTAAGCAAGCGTGTCGTTGCCAAATTGCTCTGAGCCAGGAAAAAGCTGCCTTATACCAAGCCCATCAAGCACAGCATTGCCTATTTCAGGGGAAGGCAACATGCTGAAGTCCAGAACTGGAGGGCACCATGTTGCCTTTTCCAGAAGATCCCCCCCCCCAAAAAAGTCCTGCTGCATGAGGCCCTTTTAACTGGAGGTGCCAAAGTTTACAATCAATGTGCAAAGCAGGTGGAACTCTTATTATAAGAAAGGGGAACCTCATGTTACAGGTACATAGCTGACTGCATCAGACTACTTTTTAATGCTATTTTAAATATGAAGCAAATATGAAGTGTTTACTTCTGGTTCTGTGGCTTTTGAGAGATAAAGCATGACCTTATCATTAGAGTTTTCCTTTGACCCATGAGAGCTAGTCTTAAAGAAATGAAAAGTGAGAGTATCAAAAGTCTGTGGAAGTTTACTGTTTATTGCTAGGAATGACTTGAGGAAGGAAATTCAGGTCAAATTGATGGGAAAACCCCCAAGTTGTTGATAATGGCCTTAAGAGTCATCTCATCAAACTCCAGGTGATGTACGGTGGACGGGCCATCGACAGCTTTGATCGGCGCATCCTTACCACCTACATGGATGAGTATCTGGGGGATTTCATATTTGACACCTTCCAACCCTTCCATTTTTTCCATGATGAGGATGTTGACTATAAAATCCCTGAAGGGACTTCCAAGGATGAGTATGTTGGTAAGCAAAGCTTTGTTGCATCTTGACTTCCAAATCTATTTTACTGCCACATCTTAAGTAGCCTTGATCTCCTATATGTTTTGCATGTTGTAGGTATAGTTATTCAGGGCATGAATAACTATACCAGCCAGCCCCTCCTCCAACCTGGGGAATTGTGGTTGTCCTATCAGCCAGCCCTCAGGTCTGTGACTGCTGCTGTTGAATGCCAAGTCAGCCCAGAATAAAATCTCCCTCATCCATGATCTGATTATGGATGAGGAGGCTGATCTGGCATGTATCACTGAAACCTGGGTGGAGTTGGTCTCACCTAGCTGTACCCACCTGGGTACTCAGGGCAGCATCAGGGCAGACTCAAGGGTTGGGGAGGGGGAGTTGCTGTGGTCTATAGATTCTCTATCTCCGGACTCTCTGTCCAGGTGGGGGCAAATCTAGAATGTGTGTTCCGGGCACTGGGCAATCGGGATTGGGGATTCTGCTGGTTTACCGCCCAGCAGCCTCCCTGCCTAAGCTAATAGGAAGATCCACCCTCAGAGGCTGAGGGATCCAGTGGGATTCCAAACAGCTTTGCGGGGTTTTCCAGCTTGATAGGACTGGCGCCCCCGTCGAAGCCCTGGCCGACCTCTGGTTTGGGCACAGAAACAGCTTTGGTCACCCTTTATGATGACCGAGAGAGAGAGAGAGAGAAGGGACACATGTCCCTGTTAATTCCTCTCAGCCTCTCAGTGGCTTTCAATACCATCGACCATGGAATCCTTCGGGAGCGGCTGTCTGAACTAGGGGTGGGTGGCACTGCTTTGCGGTGGTTCCAGTCCTCCTTGGATGGTCATTCCCAGAGGGAATGCTTTTCAGCCTTGTTGAACCTTCAGTGTGAGGTTCTGCAGGGCTCAATCCTATCCCTATGTCTACATGAAACCACTGGGTAGGGTTATCTGGAGGTTTGGAGTACATTGTCAGCAGTATGCATCTGCTGGTGAGGCAGTGGAAGTGCTGGACCAGGGTCTTGCCTCAGTAATGGACTGGATGAGAGCCAACAAACTGAAACTCAATCCACATAAGACTGAGGCACTGTTAGTGGGTGGTGGTTCCCTAGACCAGATGGGTGGAAGGTCGCCTGCTCTTGATGGGGTTACACTTCCTTTGAAGGAAGCAGGTTCGCAGCTTGCGGGTCCTCCTGGATCCTTTGCTATTGCTCAAGGCTCAGGTGGCCTCAGTGGCCCAGAGTGCCTTCCATCAGCTACGCCCCTATCTGGACAGGGATAGCCTAACTACAGTTGTCTATGCTCTGGTAACCTCAAGGTTAGATTGCTGCAATGTGTTATATGTAGGGCTGGCTCTGAAGACACTTTGGAAACTTCAGCTAGTGCAGAATTCAGTGGCCAGGTTGCTCACTGGAGCAAGACGTTTGAGCATCTTACATTGATCCTGGTCCAACTGCACTGGCTACCAATTAGTTTCCAGGCCCAATTCAAAGTGCTGGCTTTGACCTATAAAGCCTTAAATGGCTCAGAACCATGATACCTCAAGGACCGCCTCTTTCCATATGAACCTACCCAGACCCTTAGATCATATTCTGAGGGGCACTTCTTGTGTGCCTCCTCCTCGAGAGGTCTGGAGGGTGGCAACACGAGAACGGGCCTTCTCTGCACTGGCTCCCTGCCTGAATGTTCCTTTTTAACCAGGCCTTCAGTTGATTTGATTGACATCCTATGCCCTTTTAAAATGTGGGTTTTGGGGGGAGGGGGTATTGGGTGGTTGTTTTTATTTTGATTATATATTTTGTGGTTTCATATTCTGATTTTGTTCTGTGAACCGCCCTGAGACCTCCAGTTATAGGGCAGTATATTAAATAAGTAAGTAAGTAAATTTGCTGGCTGAGCACAGGTGAATGACCCTTAATTTCACACTGCTTCAGAAGCATTGTAAGGTCTCCTTTTCTGTTAAGGTTCTCCTTTAGCCCCCCTGTTCCTTCCATCTTTTGTCCCTGCTCCTATTTTTTCCATTATTGGCTACTAGTTACCTAAACTATGAAAATACAGTGACATCAGAATGTTATACTATATGTTAAAAGCACCACAGAAGGCCAAAATCATGCACAAATTTTAGAGGATGAATGTTCTTTAGTTTGCAGAAGTGAACCTGACTTCGACATCTTTGATTATTCCACCCCCTTCAATTCTTCCCCCCTTTTGTACCTCCATTTTACAGATGAAATAGAGTCACTTCCACTTGCTAACACTCCAGAGGTATTTGGCCTACACCCAAATGCTGAAATTGGATACTATACACAGGCAGCTCGGGACATGTGGTCACATCTTTTGGAGCTGCAGCCTCAAACAGGTATGACTCTTGCCCAGTTAGAACTATGTAGTGATGAAAGAAACAAAAGATTTAGAACTAGACCTCAACTCTATTGAGGACATCAGTGAAATGGAGAGGAGGGACCCGAGGCAGTGATGAGCACCTGCTTTGTATGAAGATCGTCCCAGGTCCAATCCAGCTAAAAGGATCAAGTAACAATGGATGGGAAAGGGGGAGACCGCAGAGAGCTGCTCCCAGTCACAATCCTGGGCTAGGTGGAAGAATAATCTTCCATTCATTAAACTATAGCTATCCGTGTTTTCTGACAGAATTTAACTTGGAATGCCTGCTACTAAAGAACCATTCACAAAATCATCTACCCATATTTTGCAGATGCTTGTTATATACAGTGGTACCTCTGGTTACATACTTAATTTGTTCCGGAGGTCCGTTCTTAACCTGAAACTGTTCTTAACCTGAAGCACCACTTTAGCTAATGGGGGCCTCCTGCTGCTGCCGCGCTGCTGGAGCACGATTTGTGTTCTCATCCCGAAGCAAAGTTCTTAACTTTGTACTATTTCTGGGTACTATTTGTACTATTTCTGAGGTACTATTTCTGGGTTAGCGGAGTCTGTAACCTGAAGCGTATGTAACCCGAGGTACCACTGTATAGCTCAATAACATTACCGTTCATCCACAAGGACACACCCATTCTTCTGCAATTTCCAAAATGTGTTTACAGAGGAGATTCTAATCCAGTGGAAAACTGTTTGGATTAGTCAGGTTCACTACAAATGTCAGATGATTTTAGATCTGTTTAGACCTATTTTTCTGTCATGGCTCCCCAGCCCACAACCTGGAGTTCTAGGAAATGTAGATTTGTGAGATGACAGCCTGTTTACATGGACACTAAAATTATTAAAGGAAGTTGTAGGGTGATTCATCAGTTAGCTGTATTTGTGAGCATCTAGAGGTGAATAAAATTGGGCACTAAGAAACTGTTTATTAATAAAAGCCTGATAGTCAATAACTGTGCCAATAGTGCCATAGTCCTTATGCAGACTGGTGGCCAGTGTAGATAATTCTAATAACTTTCAGCTTAATAAATTTTAGGTGAATCTGGTACAGGGATAAGTCGAGATGAATATATTGGCCAGGTTGCTAAGGACATAGAAAACAAAATGCCCCAGATCTTTGACATTGATCAGATAAGAAAGGGTTTTGGACTGGAAATTTCACCGACGACAGTGGTGCTGCTACAGGAACTGGAGCGCTTTAATAAGCTCATAACTCGCATGACAAGATCATTGGCGGAACTGCAAAGGGTAAGTAAAGCTGTTTAGATTTTTTTTTTAAATTGTCCCCACTCCTTGGGTAGAGATATGTAACCAGGATTCTCTGGCAATTCTCTCACCAGGCCTTGGCTGGGGAGGTTGGAATGAGCAATGAATTGGATGAGGTGGCCCGTGCTCTCTTTAACGGGCAAATCCCAAGCATATGGAGAAAGCTGGCCCCAGATACCCTGAAGACACTTGGCAACTGGATGATTTATTTTAAGAACAGGTTTCTCCAGTACACATCGTGGGTAAGTGAAAGTTCAAAATGTCCTTTAATTGGGGGGTGGGGATTATAGCTCAGTGGCAGAGCCAATGCTTTGCTTGCAGACCACCCCAGCTTCCGTCCCTGGCATTTCCAGATGGATCAGGCAGCACCCAATAGGAAAGATCCTTCTCTGCTCAAGACCCTGGGCAGATGCTGCCAGTCACAGGAGACCAAGTCTGATCTGGTGTGCAAGGCAGCTTTTGGTAATCCCCTTGTGCATTATTTCCGGTCTGTGTGGGACACTAAGGCCACAATCCAGCCCCAGGCTAGATGCCCTTAAAGCCACTTAACTCAGGAGCTGCGTTGGACTGTAGCCATGGTAATTCAACTTGGGAAAGATTCAGTTAATATACATTTCTGCTTTCAGATTGAGGAGGGCGAACCAAGCGTCATGTGGTTGTCGGGACTGCATATCCCCGAGTCGTACCTCACTGCACTTGTTCAAGCAACCTGCAGGAAGAACGGCTGGCCTCTGGACCGCTCCACCTTGTATACTCAAGTGACCAAGTACAGGACTGCCGATGAAGTCACAGAGCGTCCTGGACAGGGTAGGGCTTTCCCCAGAGCTGTCTTGCTTGGAACTTGGAAATGGACTGTTGGTATATTACTACGCTGAGTGTGCAGGTTTAGGATTGCTTGCTGCCTTTCATGGTTCTTTGTTCAAAGGGAGAAACTGATGACACACCTCTTCTCCATAGAAGTCTTGTAACAAAAGTTCCCTAATAGATAAACACCTAGGGCTTTATTGGATCATCTATTTGAAGTCTCAAAACATGGAGCATTGAACAGTCTTTCTGGTCTTCCCCAGGATGCTTTGTTTCTGGCCTGTACCTGGAAGGAGCTGACTGGGACCTGGAAAATAGCTGCCTCATCAAGAGTAAGCCCAAAGTGCTGGTGGTTGACTTACCTATTCTGAAGATAATCCCCATCGAGGCTCATCGTCTCAAGCTACAGGTACAAGCTGCCAAGAGCAGCTCTTAAAGCTTTATTTAAACTGCAAACTACTTGGGATGAGCTGGTTCAGAGAAGCTTCCCTCCTCCAGAGACTTCGTCTTTTGTTTCCATACTAATGCTGGCTGCCACACCATTTTAGACAGGATTCAAAGGGCAGATTTTGCAGCGCTTTCCCTCTCTCAACCTCACCCTGTTAGGAAATTCAATTAACTGGAATATGGCCGCCCTTCCATTGCAGTCTGCATTTCAACATTGCTAAGTGTACTAGGAAAATTAAAGACAAGCTTCTACTATATTCCCCCCCTCAAGTTCCCTTGTAAGTAAGTAAGTAAGTAAGTAAGTAAGTAAGTAAATAAATATTTATTTATTTATTTATTTATTTATGTCCTGCCCGTCTGTCTAGGTTTCCCCAGCCACTCTGGGCAGCTTCCAGCAAAAATAAAAACATCAAACATTAAAAACCTCCTGATACAGGGATGTCTTCTAGAAGTTGTATAGTTCTTAATCTCCTTGACATCTGAAGGGAGGGCATTCCACAGGGAGAGCGCTACTGCCGAAAAGGCCCTTTCATTTCCCCCTACCTTGTAATTATGAAAGCAGTCACTCAGTGCCCTCCCATATACTTAGTGTACTGCTCTGCAGAGCACAGAATCAGTTTTGCCTAGTGATCAGCAATCTTTATCATATGCCTTTAGCAACCAGAGCAAATACAATGTGTGTATGTGTGTATAGTAACACTTTGACTTTGTTTCTCTCTAGAACACCTTCCGGACTCCAGTGTACACAACATCTATGCGGAGGAACGCGATGGGCGTTGGCTTGGTCTTTGAAGCTGATCTTTATACCACAAGACATATTTCTCACTGGGTACTTCAAGGAGTTTGCCTCACATTGAATGCTGATTAGTGGCCAGATGCAAAGGCTACACATTCTGTTGATGAGAGAAGATACAGAAAAACTGGAATCTCCTTGCTTCCAGCTGCTGAAGATATGTACTGTAGATTTGTTTAAAACTAATTTTTGAGTAGGATTCCTTACATTTTATATATTGCAACTTGTTTGAAAATAAACCTTTCTTTGGTGTTTGTGGTTAGCCAGCAGGTGTAAATACTTTGATTTCATTGTTTGTTCTTTAGCCATCCTTCCTCAGATTCAGTGCTGTTTAATACCCCCAGTCAAACCACACAAGAATTACTATTTAATTGGTTTGCATTATTGTAAGAAAGGTTAAGCCCAATTTTTAATTTCATAGTGTACTTTTCTCAGCATCTTAGAATGGATGCTTGTCATCAGCATTGGACACATGAATAACTGGGAGATATAGGTAAGTAAGGGATCCAAACCAGTGGTATCTTGTCAAAAGTATATGCTTCCTTTAACATTCTCCACGAAGAGCTTTAATGTTTACTAAAAAGAAAAATCCCAACATAAAAAGGAATATCAAAAAGCAAACATATGGGTCAAATTCTTCCAGAAAAGCAACACAAATATAGTGTAGGAAAAGGGGGCTGGCAGATATTACAGGACACTTTGATAAAGGGTTGGCAGTTAGGAACATAGACTAAGGGGCTGCTGCAGTTGCAGAGCTGTGAGATGCATGTGCAGCTTTCTCTAGAAATGAAGCCCTCTAGATGCATGGGCACAGTAGGAATCTATTGGGTGAGAGTAGACAGTGGCACATGCAGGAGTTCCCATTGCAAATACAGTGGTACCTCGGGTCACATATGCTTCAGGTTACAGACTCCGCTAACCCAGAAATATTACCTCGGGTTAAGAACTTTGCTTCAGGATGGGAACAAAAATTGTGCCGCAGCAGTGGGAGGCCCCATTAGCTAAAGTGGTGCTTCAGGTTAAGAACAGTTTCAGGTTAAGAATGGACCTCCAAAACGAATTAAATACATAACCAGAGGTACCACTGTACTTCTTTTCAGATTTTTCTAGGGGTGTGTGCAAAATATCAATCTGAAACAGAGTTTAAGAAATAGATTTTGGAAGAAGAGGAGAAATTGGTCATTTCAAGAATTTCCCTGTTTTTGAAACTAGCTCCATTTAGCAGTATTGCTATGCTGTCCTAAGATGAAGTAATAAGCACTTTTCAGTAGGTTAGCTTAAGGCAAGGATGGGGAACTTGTAGCTCTTTAGATGGTGCTGGACTATAACTCCCATCATCCTCCACCACTGGTTATGTTGGCTGAAGCCAATGGGAAGCTGTTGTCCATAGCATCTGGAGGGTCACAGGATCACCATTCGTATCGTAAGGGCTGGATTTTCAGTTAAAGGCACATTTTAAATGAGGAACATTTTGAAAATGTTATTTGCTGATACCAGCTGTAGCTTTCCATCTTTGCCATATAGTTTAAGAAGTTAGTTTTAGGCTTCTGGCTGAGCAGGCTAAAAAAACCACCAGAAACTGGTGCTTCTGCTCTGTGCTTTGATTAAACCTTCCAAGAGGTGACTTTTTATCATTAAGATTAAAATGTAAAACAAACTGCATAACCTCTCCCCACAAAATAAACTTGTGATTATTTTATAAACTTAAATAGGGGGTGAAAATTCTAAAACGATAGGCTTTCCTCTGTCAGCAAAGATACAGTCATCATAAGATTGAAAAATGAGTCTTTCTTGTTATGGCTGTAAAGCAGCAAGCTGCACTTCTGATTGGGCACAACCAAAACTGGAGGAATCTTCCATAGAAAAGGTAAGGACCTCTTCCTCCACATGTCAGCTACGCAAACTGCTCAAGTTGTACAAGTTTCCATCTGGCAGGCACACGGGCAGGAGGAGAAGCCTGGCCTGCAGGAGTACATTGCATCTCCAAAGTTTAAAGGATCTTTCTGTCCTCTCTACTAAGCAGAAACCATAAAACCTACACTGTGTTTGTAGGTTTCCCCTTTCTTTCCCCTGCCCCAAAAGGAAACACCCAGTTGTAACTATGGAAAACTATTCCAAATATTGAACAAAGGACACAAAACAAGATCAGCCAGGGTTAATAAAATAGAGTTTGTTGGGATTTTAGTAGCTGTAGATAAAAACGTAACAGAAAATATGAACACTGTGATCAAGACCATGTGATGGAGGGAGGAGGGGTCACTCAGCTGTTCTTTTTCTTCTCACACTGGTGGTCAGCGCTGCCCCTCCCCAAAAAGAAGGATTTGTCATGACTGTGTGAAGTGATACATACATGGAAGGCTTTAACCATTAACAGCCAATACACAGTGCTGCAGGGCTATCATTAGGAGGCTATCAGACTCTGTCATTACTATTGATTAATAATGCAGACTGTTTTGCCTGGGCATTTGCCCACAAGTGCGCTTAGAATAAATGAAGGAGCATTGGAAGCAAGCAGTCAGGCAGACACCTGAGTTTGGCCACAGCGTTTCATTAAGTAGATAGTCATATTGGGGAATCCATTGGAGGAGGTTATTCTAGTGATGGAAAGAATTTGGCATGCATATGGGATTTGAAGGGGGGGGGAGTGACTGCAGATGCAATTAACCCTATTTGTGATCACAGTGCATAAGAGAGTCACCTCCAGACAGTATGCTTAAACAGTTCTATCTGTCCCTGAATGTTTTCGGACCACTTTGCTCCCATTCACCTGATCCACTGCTAGTGTCTCAACCTCTGGCTGCGCCTGGGGTGAAGCAACGTGGTGGATTCGGTGTGCCACCCCAACGTGAGCCTTGTGCTGCTTCTCCCGGGCTGGGCTGTGTGGCTCAGCAGAGGTGCGTTCCGAAGGAATCGGTGGAATGACTAAAGGCCTCTCTTTGATAAGGTGGATCTCGGCAGTTTCCCTTGCCAGTAAGAAGGGAGTGGGATCAGGCATAGCATCAACAGGCTCCCGTAACAGCAGTTTGCGGCTATCCGATCCTAATCTGTAGGCCTCTTCAAATTCAGGGTTGAGGGGGGTGGACAAGCTTTTCTTCATTCTGCGCCGCGGAGTCTCTGGGAGCTTATCTTTGGGGGGGGCTGGTTTGTAGCTGGACAGCACTGGGCTCCCAGATGGAGAGCTGTCAGAAGTCCCACTTGAACTCATGAGCTTCTTCTTGGTTGCGTGCAGCTGTGAGGTGAGGTACGCAATCGTGCTGGCGCGCTGCTCCAGTTCACTCGACAGCATGTTCAGCTTATGGCTTTTCATTTTCAGTTCTTCTAAATACTTCTTTTCCCTCTCCTTGATGGTGTTCTCAAGCACCATTATCATTGCATTCTTTTGCTCCAGTTCCTTTAATAGCTCATTGTTTTCAGCCTCTTTCACTTTCAGCTGGGCCTCAAGTTCTTCACACTTCCTTTTGAGTTCTTCACTTCTTGAAGTCCCACTTTCTGAAAGAGCAGGCAGGCAAAGAGTTTTACACCATGTACAGTCAAGCAAACTCACTAAGAAACATGTTTTCCTGCCATAAAGGTGATTAAGGTAAGAAACCAGAGCAAAAGCAGCTGCACAACATTGGAACAATAAGAAAATGCTAGGCATTTCTTTGGAAGGAAGTGGCTGAAGTGTTTGCTCTTCTCCCAAATTCTTCAAGGCATGAGAATCACTGAACTTTAGTAGCAGAATCTCAGAGAGCTCTTAGAATGCTGGCGTTTCTCAAACTGAGAAACATAAAACAGCAAGATATGCTTACAAAATCTGCATGTCTGACAGAACAGGCCCATAAACACGCAAGCCACAAACTTTCCAAGAGTCTGCATTATAATCCCATCAGACTGTCAGGAAGGCAACAGGGGGCAATCCAGCAGTTCCAATTACCAGAATATACTTGAAGTAGGAGAGGGGATTGTGTAAAGAAAGAGATATGGGCTCAGAAAGAGTGTGTGTGCACATGGAGAGTGACTCTGTGCAGAGGGGTAAAGGCAAGGAGGCAGCAGCAGAAGACAGTATAGGAGCCAAATAGAAACATTCAGTGAGGCTTCAAGGCTGGGGAGAGACATGGAAAATAAAGTATAGGGGACAGTATATTTTTTTTGAGGTTTGAGAAAATATAAAAAGGTTAGACGAAAGGGCTCTAAATTTGTCAGTATGACTAGGAAGGGTCTGTCTTGCCAGTCACTTCCACACATTTACAACTCTCCAACACAGATAAATAACAGCAAGTAGTTCTTAAGCATGGATGCAACCTACAGTGTTAGAAACAGAGATATGAAAGCTAGGAGTGAAATGGCACCTTAAACCTAGTTATGGGCGCCACAATGGAATGTCTAGGCAAACTTTTTTTATAACAAGAATACAAAGCTAAAATGAATGAACTGCAGCTAAAAACTTGTGTTCATTTCTCACATGGTCTATTCCTCATCTGAAGACTGTAAAAAACAAAGCCATGCTTCCCCTGCCCCTAGGGCTGAGGAATAACTGTTTTTCAATATCGTGATATATCACAATATACATTCCCAGTGGCGGATTGTATTTTGAGGAGTTAGTGGTTTGACATGGTTGCCCTCTTCCTGCCGCTGTTCCTTTCCCCTTCCTTGTCTTTGATAGTCTTTCATGGCACGAGAACAGCCTATAAAGTCCTAATCAGTTAGGAGAAAGAGATAGTGATGTTGATGTTGGCAATTGTTTTGAGAAAGTGAGGCATTGGGAGTGGGTGGCTAATGAATAATCTGCACATAGTTAGTAATGAATAATCTGCACTTAGCCAGTCAGGCAAGCCACACAGGCTAGCTAGCTAGCTAGCTATAAATCAATGGTTTTGGGCAGAGTTAGGGAGAAGCTCGAGCACTGACTGATCCGGCTGTGGGGTCGTGCCACCCGAGGCTACCTGGGGGAGTCACTTCACCGCTTCTTGAGGGCTTCCAGGTGGCAGGTTTAAGTACTTGCTTGGTATGTATATATTGCTTGCTGTTTAGAATGAAATTTTAATCTTCTCACTCACTTGTGTTTTGTGTTACTTCTAAATCTCATTTTAAAAGAACCACTTTGCATTTGGCAAGACACCTGCTTACCGACAAACACCCTCCACACCATTCTCTCAGTACCCAACCTCCCATTTCAGCAGAAGGTAACCAGTTAAATCTTATCCCCTCCATTTCCCCTGACACAGAAGTCCCCTCTCAAATAAATAAATAAATATCCTTCCTTCCTTCCTTCCTTCCTTCCTTCCTTCCTTCCTTCCTTCCTTCCTTCCTTCCTTTTAAATATGGAAGAAAGCTATGGAGGGGGGAGGGTATAAACACTTCCTTTTTTCCGCTGAGGAAAGAAAGAAAGAAAGAAAGGAAGGAAGGAAGGAAGGAAGGAAGGAAGGAAGGAAGGAAGGAAGGAAGGAAAATGCCGAAGTGGGGATGCCAAAAAAGATCCTCCTTTCCTTCCACTCCGCAGTTTTAATCTGAAATCTTAGGTGCAGCACTGCTCCCAGAGCTCAGAAACTACTTGCGCTAATGAAATTCCCTGTTGCACCTGGAATAATGGAAGTTTCGAACGCATGGCAACCTATGCTTCTACAGTCTATTTCCCCCCCCCAAAAAAAAAGCTACCTGGGAGATTCCTAATCTCAAGGTTGTGGGTTCGAGTCCATGTTGGGCAAAATATTCCTGCATTGCAGTTGGTTGGACTAGATGACCCTTGTGGTTATTTTCAATGCTATGACTCTGTGATTCTATGAAAATCAAATCTGTGAAGAGGGAGATGCAATTTGAACCAGCCTGTTTTGGGGGAGATTATGGGAGCACTTCTGCCAACACTGACATTCAAGAAAATGCTGGGAAGTGAATTAGCACAACCAGAAGCTGAGGCAACATTGCTAGTTGTCACAAGAGTGAACAACACCAGCCACAGCATCCACTCCTTGTCTTGATCAGCCTTGACGTTGGTTCTCCCTGATGGAAAGAGGGCTTCAGTGTAAGAAAGTTCCACAAACTCCTGGCCTAGAGAGTTCATTTGAACTTCTTTGCAAAACAATTTCAATGCAACACTCCAAGAAGGTGTCTAGAAAGTGCTCAAGATTCTCTCCTTGTCATTGCCAGCACTTTCCACACCCTCTAAATAGAAGATGGTTGAGACCACTCACCTGTTGAGTCTGAGCTTTTGAGAGTCAACTCGTACGTCAGATCTGAAAAACATGCAGAGTTAGGAAAGCTGGAGAAAACTTGCCCATGTGCAAAACTCATAAACAGAACATTTTCACAAAACATTCAAAGTCTTGCGGCTCACAGAACTGGGTGATCAATTGCAGCAGGATCTTTATGTCAAACATTCCTGCCCTGGCACAAAAGGTGGGTTACAAAACAAAACAAAAATTGAACAAACCATCCTACTCAAGAGCAGACCCATTAGAGTTAATGTACTTCAGTCTATTGACTTTGGTGTGTCTACTCTAATATGACTAGTTGTCTTACCCAAACTCTTTAGGTCACTCTAAATCAGCTGAGAGTCTTCCCTGGGAAGCCAGGTTTAGATGCATACGAAAGGCTAGCAGTGAGGTAGACACACAGAGCTCTTTGGGGAGAAAGTCCCAAACCCCAGATGCTGCTGTCAAAAGGTACTGGCCTTTCCAGTACGAAGCAATGTGGGGACAGCATGAAGAGGGGACTGACATTGGAGAAAAGCAGAGGACAAGAGCAGAGACGCCCCAAGCAGAACAAAGGGAAGCTGCTTGGAAGCAAAGGTGCTTGGGCCACATTACCTGTGCAGTGCTGCTGTAGTCGCCGAATCTCAGCATGCAGCCCCTTGAGGGTGTCTGCGTGTTGCCGCTGGAGGAAGAGCAGGTTCTTCTGGGCGCTGTGCAGCTGGTTCTCCAGGTTTGATGCCGCCATCCTGACATCCAGTGAACCTGATGAGTGAAGGGCAGAAGAGGGGAAACACAGCACCTTGAGACCAAATCAGGGGCCTTTTTCCTTGCAGTTTCCAAGTCCAGGGCAAAGCAAGTGAGCTTTTGATCAATGCAGCTGCGCCAAAATGAGCCCATGTGCAGAGAAGGCCATTCCCTTTCTGCAGGATGGACACTTTCAACTAGGATGTGGATGTTTCCAATAGTGGAAACCCCAGTGCATTCAGGGTAGTCATGTTCATGATGGGGGTGGGGGCAGAGGATACCACCAGGTGCTCATTTGTTTGCAGTTAGCATATTAAAAGGATTAGTGCCAGACAGACTTCAGGGCACTAATCCCTTTAGCAGACTGAAGTGGAGTTCTGAGAAAACCCAGGAGTGTGTGGCCTCCTTCTTGGTATGAGCTGCCAGTCACCTCCCTGAGCTACATTTAGAGAGAGACTATAATCCCTCAGACGGGGAAGCCCGCCCGATAAGCCATGATCTTAGAAACCAACAGCAAACAAACATTCACAGGGCCAGCAAAGGCTGCAGCTGAGCAGCACTGAGCAGCACTGAACAGCTCAGAATGGCAAGGAAACCCATCACCACCAGGAAACCTTTTTGTGTCAACATCTACCTGTAGTCGGTGTGCTGCCACAGCTGATAAGACACTCATGCTTCAGCTGCTTCTGGTCCAAGAGCAGGAATGGGGAGTTTGTGGCCCTCCAGGGATTGTTGGACTACAACTTCTGTAATTCCTGACCACTAGCCATGCTGGCTGGGTTTGGTGGGAGTTCAGCATCTGAACAGCACTATGCTAGTGATCTCTAACAGGGCAGAACAGAACACACACCAACTCTGAGAGACCTACAGTCAGTGGGATTGGATGAACGGAAAGGGTTACTGCATGGTCTGTCAGTGAACCAGGGCCAGAGTTTACTGCAACCCACAGCTGCTGGAGAAAAGCAGCAAGACCTTGGGAGCAGCCTCTGCTGAGATGAAGCTTCAAGCATGGACTGGGGGAAGGTGTGCGGCAGAGGAGCTGAACCATGTTTCAGAGGCCTGTTCCACTGTCGTGGACACCACCTGGGACTTCAGGGAAGGGCCTAGGCTATCCTTTCCCAACCTGGTGCCTTCCAAATGTTCTGAACTACAACTCCTATCAGCCCCAGCCAGCACATGCTGTAGTTCTGGACACCTGGAGGCCCACAGCTTGGAGAAGTCTGGTCTAGCTTACCTCTTAGGCTAGAGAATGGTTGTGGAAATAAAGACGGTAAAACATTTCAGTAAAAATGCTAGAGACATTAGCTAGTAGCAACAGGTCATGATTGCTAATAGGTTATGGGTTTTTTTTTAATTGACCAGCTATGGAGATTGACCAGTCTCTTTGTAACTTAAGGTGATGCTGTTTGCAATCAAGGGGGGGGGGCACAAACCAGGATGCTTTCTGTCTAAGCAATGACTGGCATGGGGGCCCACCCTCAAACCGGGTAGGAGGACACTTGCCCTCCAGCCTACCACTCACTCACAAGAGGTGCTTACTTGACATACTTGTTTTATAAAAACAAAAGCTATGCAGCCTGGGTTGTAGACACAGACTCTCATTTCTTCCATGCAGAGGGCAAACGACACCAAAGACAATCCTGTTTCTGTCTTATCACAGCTCCTATTCACCCTGGAAAAGACCCTGATGCTGGGAAAGATGGAGGGCACAAGGAGAAGGGGATGAAGAGGACGAGATGGTTGGACAGTGTTCTCGAAGCTACCAGCATGAGTTTGACCAAAGTGTGGGAGGCAGTGGAAGACAGGAGTGCCTGGCATGCTCTGGTCCAGGGGGTCACGAAGAGTCGGACACGACTAAACGACTAAACAACAACATTCCCCCAAGAGGAGGCCTTACTGGCATCAGCAGCCCAGTCTAGACAGAAACCAATACTGCGATGTTATAAACACATGTGCCAGACTACTACCAGCCCTCAAACAGTGTGCCGCTTCTGCTCTACTTCTGCATGAAAAACTAAGAGCAAACATCCTACCCAGAATAGACCCACCGAAATCACTGAACATGACTAATTGAGGTCCTTTGATTTCAATGGGTCCACTCTAAGTAAGCCTATGGTCTGGAGCTTGGTTGGATATTTTGGAGCCTCATCAATGTCTAAAGTGTGCTGTGATACATGCATGAAGCTGATTTATCTGCTGAGGATGGTCTACTCTTGACTGGCTGCATCACTCCAGGGTCACTGGCAGAGAAAGCTATTCCACATTACCTGCTATCTGATTATTTTAACTGAAGATGTCAGGAATTGAACCCTTATGTTACTGGCAATGTGATCAATCACTGAGGATCCTTCCCTTATGATAAGCTTTAGTGCAGGGGTGGCCAACTCCCAAGAGACTGTGATCTACTCACAGAGTTAAAAACTGGCAGTGATCTACCCCCTTTTGGGGGGTTTGGGTCAAAGTTGTTGAGTTTTTCCAAGGAGGAGGTAAAATGTTGAGCTTTATTTAGGGAAGCCACAGTTGTTCAGCTTCCTTGTGGGAAGCCAATGATCTACCAGTGATCTACAGCAGATGTCCAGTGATCTACCGGTAGATCACGATCTTCCTGTTGGACATGCCTGCTTTAGTGCTTTTTCTTGAATGAAGAACCTCACTTTTTAAAAGACTTCATATAGCCACTTGGACCACTCAAAGGTCTGAGTTAACTTTTGTAGTTCTGGTAGCATGTGTGTCCTTGATAGATTAAAGGCCAGGAGAGGGGGAGTTGGAGATCTCCCCCCAAAACAGAGCACCCTTGCAGAAATCGAAGAGCAAGTTTGTGCAGAAGTTTGTTCCACAAAACAATGGAACTTTCATGAAATTTACAGCAGAAGGATCCTGGATCAGGATTAAGTTTTTTAACCAATTCTAAACCAAGAGAGGGTCTCCAGTAAAGATCTCTTCGCAATGGAGAGACACAGCTCAAAAGTGTTCTGGTGGAACTCTTGATTTCTGCAACTGCCTTAGAATCACAAAAGCACGGCTGTGAATTGAACAACCTCAATTAACTAGTTGGCTTGAGGGTTACTGCTACCACGAAACTGTGCCCAGGCAATTTTGCAAAGCATTGGTAAATAATGGGAACCCACAGACAGTCCTTGTTTTCCCATTTCTTTTATAGCTTCAGATCCTGAAGGCAACCCACTCTCTCTTAGTTTTGTGCATAAGGCTCAACTCCCCAAACCTATCAAGCAGTCTGTCAAAGAATACATTAACTTGCCCAAGTTGTATGCATTCAGACTTCAAAAAAGCAAAATTAAAAAGCAGCAATGGAGACACGGTGTAGAGTACAGCAGTGCCATCTCTGACTTGCTTTGAAGCAGCATATCCTTGGCTAAAACCCAGGGGGGGCCTTTATAAACAGCCCATTCCATTTTGTTCATGGCCTCAAGGCCCATCCTTCACTAACGCTGTCAATATTTCTTAGCTACATTATCTCTCGCCAATGAGCCAGCCTTGTCTGCACAGCTAAAAGCTTTACTGCATCTCAGATTCCTTAAGTGCTTGCTGAATTCCCACTGAGTGGGTGATATAGCGGGGAAATGGTGCTCCCTTCCTAGGCATGGTACGACTCACCCAACCAATCGTCTCGCAGCAAGCCCTTTGCACTCTGAAAGCAGGTGGGGGTGGGAGTGGGGCAGGGGAGAGGCTTACCAACAAGCAGCGCAAGTGGAAGATTTTGTTTTGTGCAAGTCACACATTATTAATTTAAAACATGTTCCCACTGAAATACAAAAACCCCAAAAACTAAATCCATTAGCTCTGTAGCATTTCCAGTATATGCCAGCATGCACAAAGCAGTTGGTGCTCCTGGAAACATTCAACCAACAAATCTTATTCTGGTTACTCTATGTAAACATTTGCATTTACTGTTTCTTTGCTGACGACACCTGATGGAGATAGGAGGTGGGAGCCTGAAGTTAAGATGGCAAAGAACTGGAATTGTTAAAGCTCGCAGCTCACTAGCGAAGAATCACTCATGGAATCTGGAGAAAGGAGGCAACTGCTGGATGCTGCTGCTGCTGCTGCTGCAGACAACACCTTCACAAGAGCAGACACAGAGTTCCAGGGCTCTTCCAAGGACAAAACCAGATAGCAGCTTCCTGTACCCAGGACTGAGTGCTGCCAAAGCACACCTGGGAGCATGGGAAGTCTGCTGTTGTCGTCCCCCCAACAAACAAGGTGTGTTGATGCTCACTTATGGAGACACCAAAGCCCTGGCAACCAGTGGAGGGCAGATGGAGGGACTGGTGCAGGCGGAAGCATTCCACACACCTGGGCGTGCCTCAGCGCTCCCTAAACTGCTGCCATTCCGCTGCTTTGGGCTACAGCTCCCTGAGTTGGCTTGAGCTGACGAGAGCAGAAAAGAGCCTCAGATTAGTCAGGAGGCAGCCTCTCTACTCCTGCCATGGAGGTCTGTGTGCCAGGGAGGGAGAGAGCCATTCCCAAGATTCCCGACCTTCACCGCTATGTGAAATATCTGCTCTACCAATGAAGCATTACCAGCCCAGGCGAAAGAGAGTCCAGTGCCAGAGTCCAAAAGCAGTGAAAGGGGACATTTCCAGCTTAAAGGGGGGGGGGGGTGACTCTGGTTGCCCAGCAGCTGGTCTATGAAAGGAATAGGTTTCCTCCCTTTGTGGAATACTAGAAGCTAAACCACAATTAACTGCTGAAAAGCATCACCAAATATTGCTAACCAGTTTTAGCTTAAAGAGACTGGCTTTATCCTGAAGTACTTAATCAAATGGTAGTTTGAAGCCACCTAAAAGTGCAGGCAAACACCTACACGCATACACACAAATGCTCAGTCATGAAGTTCACTGGCCAGGAACTGTCTCTCAGTCCAGCTCACCTTCACACGACTGCTGTGATGATAAAAGGCGGCCGGGGTGGTGGGAGACTACATATGTTGCCTTAAGCTCTTTGGGCAACAGACAGCATACAAACACAGCAAGTGAATGAATTAAATGAAACATGCCTCCACATTGTGGCACTCAGAGCATTTGACATTCGAGTCTCCAGGCACCAGCAACAGCCTTTGTTGGTGGTCCACGTGAGGGGCTGTAGCCAAAGTTCTCTGTCTGCTAGTGCAAGGGTGCTTATGCTCGCAGGCGGGTAAGTTTTAATGTTGCACAACAGAGGAATCCAACACAGCAGCTGCACTAGCGGAAACTCATTGCCAGCAATCTTCTGCCGGCACAAAACATTTTGTCAGAGGAACAAGTTACACCAGTAAGTGACTTTAACTTAGCACTACGTTGGATACAACCTGAGGTGTCCGATGTCTGAATCAGTCGTAAATCTGAATGTACCGACATCTGAAGCTACCTTTGGCCAAATGAAACCCTTTGGGCAATCTATCCTCCTAGCAGCAGCTCTCGTGGGCCTCACTGAGGGCTCTCTCTCTCAGCCCCGATACGTAAGACCCTTTTAGCTGGAGAGACAGAACCTTTGGCAGGCAAAGCATGCACTCTTATCACTGAGCTACGGCCCCATCACACTCTTGGCGACTGCATTCTTCGAGCAGTGATCAGCAACAAAAACAAACCAAATTATTTCATTTTATCTGAGATTTTTTTTGAAAAAAACCCAGGCGTTCCAGTGCTATATAGTCACACCTTGATATTGCTGGCTGAAAAGTCAGAACAACCTTGCTAACCACAACCCACAATATCTACCTACCTACCTACCTACCTACCTACCTACCTACCTACCTACCTACCCGCCACCCCTTTGAAGAGCCTCCAAAATCCTCTGCTACTTCCCATTCTTCTTTGATTAATTAAGCAAATGCCCCTCTCACAGTACTGAAAACAGACAAGGAAGAGGTTCTACGGGGAAGATCTACGACTTCAACATCTGAGATCCTTTGGCAGGTGCCTTAATGACAGTATCTCCTGGCAAGCAAAGACCCCACCCCCCTGCTAAAATGGATTATAAATTTATCAGCTGCTTAGGAAATAACAGCTTGTACAGGTCCAGCTCCACTGAGACCATCGGGATTATACAAAACGACCATCTACCCTGTCAGAGCTCTCCGATCTTTTTCCTGAAGCTGGGCAAGTGCTTACCAGGTTTTAAGAAGGCAGCATGAGGGCTGCTGTGTGTGTGTGTGTGTGTGTGTTTGTGTGTGTGTGTGTGTGTGTGTGTGTGTGGACTTTCTTCCCCCACACAAAGCAGTGTGCAGCCCATGGGTTCCATGTCAAAGTACTATTGTGGCCTACTTGGTATGAAAGGTTGGACCACCTTGTTCTCAGAGGCGTAGGAAGGGGGTGCGGTGGAGGCAGACCGCCCTGGGTGTCATCACTGAGGGGGGTGACATTTGGCATGACACCCACGACACTCAAGTCTACCCTGAGTTGTTGGGGGAAGGGGGGAGCTGCGCCGCTTTGCCGGCGGCCTCCCCGCTTCGTTTTGACAGCTCGGGGGAGGCTTGGGCGTTCTCTGTCTGAGGGCGGTGTGCTCTGGAGGGATATTTGGTGTGCTCCCCGGGCTCCCCCTGGCGTCCCTCCCGGGGGCAGCACATCCTCTCCCGTCTGGCTGCCCCCATGGTGCTTGTAAGGCATCCTGAGCCCTGGAGGAGGAAGGAGAAGAAGGGCGCTGGAGGCCGGCCAAGAGCGAAGCAGATGCCCCACGGAGCCCAACTGACCCTCCCTTGCTCCTTCCAGCTGCCCAAGAGCCATATCGCCCACCCACCACTCCCAACTTGTGGGGGTGTGACAAAAAAAATTCCGCACTGGGTACTGCCTGACCTTGCTACGCCTCTGCTTGTTCTAGAGGGAGAAAGGAGGCCTTTGGAAAAGGATTGTTCAGTAGCCTTCCAGAACTCACTGGAACCTCTTTTTTCTTTCTTTCTGCACATGGCAGCCATTTTGTGCTGGCACCCACGGCACGTTTATGAGTACCAACACAAAAAAAAAGCAAAAAAAGCAGCAGTGGTCTAGCCTAAAGCTGACTTTGAACTCTACACTGTACAAAGAACAAACCTTTCATCCCTTTTTCTCTCTTCCTCTCCTCTTCCCCACACCATCTCTCTAAACTAGGGGAGGGGAACCTTTGGCCCAGGGTCCAAGTACCACCCCCAGGCCTCTCTGTCCAGCTCTTAGGTTTCTTCTCAATGGCCACACCCCACCTCCAGCTACAGCTTTCACTGACCCGGCTCCACACTTTCCTAAGTGCTTTTGCCTTCCTGTAATGTGTTCTTAGAACAAGGATAACAGCACTTGCTGCCTGGAAGAAGAATGGAGAGGTGAGCATGGTGTGGGCATGTAGGACTTTCTGCCTCTTGCATGGCTAGAATGCAGCCTGCTGCACAGAAGTAAGAATTGCCTCTACTACCCCAGCCACATTTGCCTCTGGTCTACCCCACATTTGCCTCTACTACCCCAGCCACGTTTGCCTCTGGCATGCAACCCCTGGAAGGTTTCCTACACAAGAATACAGCTATCAGGCAGAAAAGAGGTTCTGCATGCCTTCTCTATACAGCAGAACTCACCTAAAGAACAAAGGCAACCCAGAAGCAGGTAACACACTCCATCCATTACAATGAACTTGCATGGTAAAAAACAAACCTTTAAAAAACAGGGATTAACTGAGTCATTTAGAGCAGGGTTTGCCAAAGTGTGTTTTGCAGACTACCGTGGGCACAAGCTTCATTCTGGTGGTCTGCAGCATGTCTGTAAAAATGCAGTTGAAAATCACACAGCATTACACTTTCTACAATGAGGGGGTGGTTTGGGAACCATGGATTTAAACTCTATATTTCTATTATATTTCAACAAAAGCATTCATCACTAACCACCACCAAAATCCTGTATCACAGGCAGCCAAGGTTGGTACTCTCCAGATGTCATGGACCACAACTTCCATCACCCCTGGTCATCATGGCCAATGGCCAGGGATTTGGGGAACTGTGGTCCAAAACACCTGAGAGGCACCATTTAGGCTACCCACTTCTCTGAGTGTGGGTCCTTATGTAACCGTCACCTTCCACATACACACACAAAAGTGTGTGTGGCATCAGCAGGCTTGGGGAAATCCCAAGGTCTGCACGGGTATTCCCTCCCCAAACAACAACAACTGGGGGGGGGGTGTCCAGAAACTGAGTTTTCTTGGAACGGGCATGCCTGGCTGGTTGGAAACCTGAGCAGTAGTGCTCTGCACTGCAACGTTTTGTGCAGGCCCCGTTTGCCCTTACAGATTTCATGCCATCTCCTGGCCCACCTACAAGAAAAGGGAAGAAAGAGGCGGCAGAAGAAAACATAAGACCCCGAACCAGGTTAGTTACATAGGAAACCTGCCTCGGACCCCTGGGTCCAACTAGTTCAGTACTGTCCACTCAGTGGCTCTGCAGGGTTCAGGTAGGAGTCTTTTCCAGCCCTGGCTGGGCATACCGGGGATTGAACCTTTCTCAAATAAAGCATATTCTCTGCCACTGAGCTTCCATATCTGGGCACCTGTGAGGAAAGTGGGTGGGGGGAATAATGGCAGGTGCTATTGCAGGGTTTTGGTTTTTTTCCAAGTACCGCAAAAATGTTCCAGTTGTGTCATTTTTAGAACTCCTGAACTAAACAAACTATTAAAAAATGCAAGCATGCAAACACAGTTGTGGCACCAGTTTCAGCATTCCACTGATAACTCAGTGCCACCCAAGAAGGATGTTTTAAAAGATTTTGAGATTTATTATTTTTAAAAAAATACCTTTTATTACTAAGATTTTAAAAGGACAACAGCACCAGTAAATCATAATACAATAACAATAAACACGCTAAAGGGAAAAATAATAAAAATAAAACAAGAACAGGAACTGTCTCCAGAACTGCTTTGTGGAAACCATGGGTAAGTGCTATGTAGAGCAGGATTAAATAGGGCAATAAATTAAAAGGAGGAATGCTGATTTTTAAAGCAGGGCTGGGTGAAGGGGGCATGATTCCTTTTAATAAGATTTGATTACAGCTTTTTCATAATACTGTAAGATAAAAGGAACTAATCTAAACAAAAACACACACAGACACACACACACAGAGAGAGAGAGAGAGAGAGAGAGAAGAAAGTGCAGAGTTCTCTTCCAAAGGCAGCTCTGAAGCCTTGTCTCGCACAGAGAGGCTGGACCCCACCCTGCTAGCTCTCATCTGGGAGCTTTCCTTTCTTCTACCAGCTTCTTCCCCTGGGAGATGCTCCTCTCAGTCCACCAACCATCCACAACTGGGTGAAGGGCATGATTTCGACCAGTCAGCAAAACAAAGGCATATGTCATAGGTAATGCCAAATAAAGTTGTTTTTAGTTTTTGAAATAAAATTAGTAGAGCATGAAAATCCAAGGCATCTAGTCACCAAAGCAACTAAACATTAGATCCTGGTACCCAGACACTTAAAAATGTGTCCTCTGCCAGCACTCTAATACTTGGTCTTCTTACTGGTTGAGTTCACAACCAAAAGGCACAGGGAGTTTCCAGAAAAATATGGAACCAGCCCTTTAAGAAGCTCAGTGAGCTCATGTTCTTTTCAAAAGAATATAAAAAGCCTCTAAACATTTTCTATTTTTAAAGGCATATGACATGTTTTATGAACCACCACCCCAATCTCCCAGACAGAATGCTGTAGTCTCCTTTCAGTCGACCTCTGAATGTCTCAGGTCTTAATATCACTGTGGAGTTATTTTTAGGTACTGTGGCAAGTCTCTGATGGAGCAGTAACGGAAGAACAATTAAGAGGAGAAAGTCTCAAAGGCTATCAAGAGGAACACCCCAATGCACTCAGGAAATGAGCAGAGATAAGCAATAGGGACGCTTTTCTAATTTCCCCCAAGATGCTTTCTGGAAAACTGATGCAATTTACTTTAAATCAGGGAGGGAAGATTGTCACAGGGCCAGGTGTGGCTGACCACTGGCCCTTTCCATGTTATTTGACTCCAACTCTGATCAGATCCAGCCTGCATGGCCAAAAGTCAGGGGTGCTGGAAGTCCAGCTAGAACTGGAGGGTGTTGGGTTGTTGGGCCAACAATGGTAGGTGCAGTTTAATATAGCTCATACCTGAGAGCCAATGTTGCAACAGCCATCTTAGAAAGACAACCAGGTGCCAACGCCCAGGACAACACAAACACCTTCATGTGACCTAATGCAATGAAATTACTCCATCTGGGTGGAGCCCAAGGGCTGTTGCCACTTTGTGCAATTTGTGCCCTGCATATTATAATTCTTGGGGCTCCAGGCCCTCCAAAGCTCCAGGCCATGTTGTTTCCTTCACAACAAAGGTGGGGGATCTGTGGCCTCCAGATGTTGATGGACTACAGATCCCAGCAACTGGCCATGCTGCCTGGACTGATGAGGAGCTGCAGCCCAACAACATCTGGAGGTCTCCCATCCCTGCGCAACAATGGATGCACAGAGGTGCAACAGCCAAGAGTGCTAGCAGGAAGGAGGGAGGGTTGGTCTGCACATGAAGCAGAACGATGTAGAACAATCATGAGGGGACAGAGTGGATTGTACCACTTCAGTGAGCATTCTATGCTCTCCCCAAACACCTACAAATGGAAAACTAGTACATCAGGGAGAAATGTTCTAATCCATCTCCCTCTCTCCCTCTCTTGTGCTATATTTCTACTTGCCAAGGGGTGGGTGGTTTGTTTGTTTTAATCCTTAGGGAAATCCACTTCTAAACTCTTCTCTGTCTAAAGTCAATCTACCACCTCAGGTTCCTATCACCACCACCTGCTGTCAAGTGCACACCAGGGCTCACATACTGGCAGCCAGACATCAAAAAAGTGTGCAGAGACAGGAGATGGGAGGGGAAGAGACTGAAGACACATGGCTGGCCACGTCAGCATCCACAACAAACTCTTCTCCTACCACCCCATGCTCCCTCAGAACCATTTTATAGATTATGTGGAAGAACATGGTGAAATTTGCAGCTGCGTCACTTTGAAAGGCAAGTGGGTCTTGTGTCTGATTTTTTAATCAACACCCCCTCCCCGCATAAATGCAAACCACTTCCTACAAGGGGCTTGTCCTGTGTTGTCATTCTAAAAAACTGAGAGAACATGGAGTTACTGGGAGGAAGTAAAGGTAAAGGGACCCCTGACCATCAGGTCCAGTCGCGGACAACTCTGGGGTTGCGGTGCTCATCTCGCTTTACTGGCCGAGGGAGCCGGCGTACAGCTGTCAGGTCACGTGGCCAGGACTAAGCCGCTTCTGGCAAACCAGAGCAGCGCACGGAAATGCCGTTTACCTTACCTTACCTATCGTACTTGCACTTTGACGTGCTTTCAAACTGCTAGGTTGGCAGGAGCAGGGACCAAGCAACGGGGCCTCACCCCGTCGTGGGGATTCGAACCGCCGAGCTTCTGATTGGCAAGCTCTAGGCTCTGTGGTTTAACCCCCAGCACCACCTGCGAAGTAAATGTATATGCAGTAAATGCAGTAAATGTGGATGTGCTGGCTAGGGTTGTAGTCCAAAACATCTGGTGTCACCAGGGTAGCAAAGGCTGAACTAGAATCAGTCCACCGGGGAAAAGGCTTAGCATGGCCCACTCTTCAAGGCCGACTCTTCAACATGCTAGTTTTCACTAATTGCATGCAAATATATGTTTTTAACAACACATTAATAAAAATGAGACTACCTCACCTAAAGCAGCCTAAAGTAGCACAATCCAAAATTCTACCACCTCATTCTGCATAGTTTGTACTATTATCCCTCCCTACTCTCCCAATTTTCTGGGCAGAACAAAAAATGGCAAATTTACAGCAGTCTCTTCTGAGCAGCCGGAAACTGAAAAGAAAGGTATACATCCATATGCACTCAAAATATGTTATCACCAAAACCACATCTGAAAGGTACCCAGCAGTCTATACTCATCTGCAAAAACACTTCTGAAAATTTAATCTTGGATGGCTGTAGTCTACTGGCTTCAGAGATGCGGCAAACTGCCCCACCCTCTGCTTATGCTTGCAAGCAGCCCTGAGTGGCTGAATTTTTAAAAGTGTTTATTTTTAGCCCACTTCAAACAGCCTCTCCAGTAGAAATTACTGTTAAGTGGGTGCTTTGCAGATTCTAGGAGAGGGATGCTCTCACTGTGAGACATTTTCAGGGTGGGGGGACTGTTTGAACCAGCTGTTCTGTTGCAAGGATTCTGTTTACACTCAGAAAAAATGTGTGTCTGTCATTTCTGAAGCTCTGACACTCCTAGTAGAGGGAGGTTAAATACATCTTTTCACTTAATATGCAGGGTTTTTGTTTTTTAAAAAATGCAAATATCATCATGAACTTGGAAGGCAATTAATGGGATCACGCATGGGGGGATTTAACCTTTTCCTCCCCTGCTGCAATCCTGAGGAATAACCCTCTTGTAATGTTGGTATTTAGGTGTTGTTTTTTGGGGGGAGGAAGGGATCCTTTACTGGTGCTAATGAGGGATCCCCCACCCTCCAAAAACAAACACAGCAGCATCTGGTAGGATTATCCTCAGCACTCCAAGCAGAAGGAGGAAAGGTGAGACCCCCCTCCCTGCCTAACGTAACCCGGAGCTGATGGCAGCGACATGAAACACCCATGCGTATTAAATACAAAGACACTTCTAGTATGGCTGTGGGACTTCTGAATGCTGAATCTCTCCATCCTGCCTCCATATCAACTAACATCAAAACTTGGGGTGTTACTGGTGTCAGAGAGGTTGCTTCTGGCAGCCTTTAGTGCTGTTATCTTTTCCTAAAATACAGACATGGGTGGGTGGGAATGGTAGCAAGTGGAACCTGCAAATGCTTATACAGATACTGAGGCACAATCTGGGGACGGGGGGGGGGGGGGGATGGGGGGACGGGACAGCTGCACCTCCCAGTGGTGTGTGCTGACATTTAAAAAAACACCACTTTCCTAAAAGTGGTTATTAGGGCTGAAGATATGGAAGAACTGAAGCAACACACTCCGTATACTATCAATGAATCTTGGATAATTTTGGGACATCTTGGGCTGCAATCTCAAAGCCCTGAAATTAACATACTTCCACCCTTCCTGGGTGGGAAGTTATCTGAGGCTGGAGATGGGCAGCATTTTTCATGAAGCTGAGGTGAGAGGAGAGGACCATAGTTGCCCATGGTAAGCAAGCCACACTCACCTTCCTATCACCACAACTTGCAAATTCTAACAGCGCTCCAAGAGCTTAGAATCATACAATCTTAGAGTTGGAAAGGACCCAATGGTCATCTAGTCCAACCCCCTGCAATGCAGGACTCTCAGCTAAAGCATCCCTGACAGATGGCCACCCAACCTCTGCTTAAAAACCTCCAAGGAAGGAGAGTCCACCATCTCTCATGGGAGTCTGCTCCACTGCCGAACAGCTCTCACTGCCAGAAAGTTTTTCCGAATGTTTAGTCGGAAACTCCTTTTTTGTAACTTGAAGCCATTGCCTTGAGTCCTACCCTCAAGAGCAGGAGAAAACAAGCATGCTCCCTCTTACATGTAACAGCCCTTAAGACATTTGAAGACAGCTCTCTCCTCTCAATCTCCTCTTCTCCGGGCTAAACATACACAGCTCCTTCAAGCATTTTTCGTAAAGGCTTGGTTTCCAGATCCTTGATCATCTTGGTTGCCATTCTCTGCACACTTCCTAGCTTTTCAACATCCTTCTTAAATTGCAGTGTCCACAACTGGTCACAGTATTCCAGGTGTGGTCTGAGCAAGGCAGAATACTTCTGTTGATGCAGCCTAGAAGAGCGTTAGCGCATGTTAAGCTTGTGGTCCACCAAGGACCCCTAGATTTTTTTTTACATGTACTGCTAGTAAGCCAGGTGTCCCCCTGCCGATCTTTGTGCATCTGGTTCTTCCTCAAGTGCAGAACCTTACATTCGTCCCTATTGAAATTCATTTTGTTAGCTTGCACCCATTTCTCCAATCTCTTAAGGTTATTTTGAATTCTGATTCTGTCTTGCAAGACCCGTTTATTCAAGAGAATGAAAGAGCGTAGTGTGTAAACCGTGGAAGCAGCGACAGACATCTGAACATACCACTTTCAACTCTTAAAAGTTATTGTCTCCCTGCAGCATAAGGGCTTCTTCCACACTTTTGCAGAAACACACTCTGGTCATGCCATGCAAGCAGAACAGATCTTTATGCATTACATTTTTAAAACCTCTTAATCTATACTTCATCAGATCAAGGATCCATCTAGCCCAACATACCTTTTTCACAAAGAAGGCAGTCACTGGCCCCGCACCTCTTCCCATCACGATGCAAGCACTACACTTCCATCCATATCCCCAAAGCAGGCAAGCATTCTGCTGCTAAGGCGGAATGGCAACCTGCCACTTGCTGACAGCATAGTGCAGACAAGGCCTTGGCAAATGCCAGATCCCACTACAGGCAACCCAACAACTCAGCAGAGAGAAACCCATGAAGCCACCAGGGCTACATTACTCTGCCTTAATCAGTTTATTCTCCAACTGAGGTGGACAACTTTCTTCAGCATTAGAAATTCACCACTTCAACAGTCAGGACTAGAAACTTATTCCTTATTTTAAAATCACAAAAGCTTGTGTTCATGGGAATCGAAGCCAAGTAAAGCACAGAAGAATGAGTGCGAACCATTTTTATCTGTGCAGATAAAAATATAATCACTACTAAGTTGTTTGTTTTACATTAATTTTGAAACAAAGACGTAAGAAGCAGGCAGGGAGTGAGGTTGCTTTAAAGTTTCTTTAGCAGACAACCATCTGCACAGCCGAATCAACAAGTTCTAGTTGCACAGCTTTGAGGGCAAAGAGAGAAGGATACTTCTCTTTTACAGACAGAGGGCAACCTGTCTTGCTTAGCCTCACCCAAGCAGCACCGTTTTTTTACAGTGATGTAGCAGAAGCAGCCTGGGAAAGAATTCAGTTGGAAAAATATTCCAGCCAAGTTCTGAAAAGGTGGAGATGCTTGTGAGACACAGCAGGGGTGTTGCTGCAATATGATGGCTTTCAACTGTGCACTGCAGTAAAGGGGAGAGAGGGAATGCCTGCAAAAGGAACAAGTCATCAAAGTTTAGCCTCAGATAATTCCAAAAATCTTTACCTCTTTTTAAAATTATTAAAAGCTGACACCACAATCATCTACACAGTAATTATGACAGACTCTTTTCCAGCCAATAGAGTCCAATGCCCCCATGAACATCAAACTTAGTGAACGAGCCATTTGTCCCTTGTCTTACAAAATGCACACACACACACACACGCGCACACACACACACACACACACACACACACACACAGTGTTAATCACTGACTGCAAGCAAACAAGTAATGTCTTCCACCATTAAAAACTGGCTATATAACAAATACTAATAAGTTAATTACTACAGTAGGCTGCACCAGCATTAACTTACAAATTAGTCTTAAAGTTAAATGTACCTCTTAACGCCATTTCTTAACTTTCAGCAACTTTGAGTACTTCAATCATCTAAAATAAAAGGAATGACAGGCTACAAGTGTCATCTGTACCAAACCCAGAAGAAAGTTTTATTTCTTCTGCTATTCTAAAGCTTTATGTCATTTCCACAGTCTTCAAAGGTAAACAGATTCCAATTACCTGCCAGCTGACAAGAATGAAGTCAGGAGGGAGGGGGGCTGCCCATTGTTCCTGCCCATCTAATCACAAGGGATTGTGTCCCATTCATTACTTCTTAACAGTAGCAATTTTCTATTTTACATAGGTAGAGCTCAACTGGACCAATTAAAAAGCAACGGCCTTGAAAAAAAATCCATTACTAATCAAAATTTGTACTCAGACTTTACAAACTAGCACTGATTTATATGTTATAGCAATTTTTGTATAAAATCTAAAACTGGATAGCAGATGCAAAAATTATTAGGAAGATGGCCAAGTATTATTGCTAATGTCTAATATATTAATTTTACCAATTCTTTTACAAAGGCAACCCCTCCCTCAGACATGGCTGCCCCACCTTTTAAGTTGAAAACATATAGTAACAAAGATTGTGGTCAGACTTCAAATTCTACAAAATACAGGTGGGGTATGTGTGTGAGGCACATGCTGCAACTGATTTAAGGTAAATTAAACTAATTTAGATGAGGAAGGAAAACCAAATATTTCTGTTAATCAAAAATAGACCAGTTCCCCTACAAACTAAGACTCTCACACAATCAATCTCAGAATAATCATGATTTATTTATAGTCAAAAGAAGAAACAATTAAGAAACGGGAGGGATTGTTGCAAGTCCAGTTTGAAAGCCAGCAACAGCAATACAGTATTAAGATGGTTAATTACTGCTACTAAAGAATGGAGAGAGAAATACCTTTTGCTCAAGCATTCCACATCCCCCAAAGCAGGAAAGTCTCCTGGATCTCTTATGAACCTGCAATGCGGACGGCAGTCTTACAACCCCCCCTCAGAGATGCCAAAGCGCCTCTCTACTTCCGTCTTAGGTTACATTTCCAAACGCATTGCCACAACTTAGCAACATACATTAATAAATTTCACATTTCCCAGCCAGCGTCAGCTCCAGTGATTAGCAAAAACTAAAACCCACCCACCCTTATGTCCCACCTTAGGCTTAAGCCGAAGAAATATGCAGAGCACGGCCGGCCAGCCTGGTAGCTGGGAGGAACTCCATTTCCGGGGAGAAGCGTGCCGTGCCTTGCCTTCTTAGCATTTCCACAAAGGACAGGACAACCAGACGGGCTTGCGCCCAGACCCAAGCCCTCCTTCCCACACATGCCACAATACTCCCATCTTTCCCCTCTGCTTGTCCACGCGATGCGACTGCGATGCGACTGATGATGGCGATAAGGTCACCTCTTCCCCTCCCCACCCGCAGCTCAAGCACAGCGCTGCCCTTCAGAATCCTTCCTCTCTCTAAGCTGAAAGGGAAACCAGACCAAAGCCAACTCTCCCCTGAAATCCAACAGCTCCAGCGTAGAGTATTTATATTTTCCAGACAAAATACAACACTGGGACCAGAGCTGGCAAAGGGGGTGGGGATAAGACTTCACATTAGACATGGTTAGGAGGCTGTGTAAACTCCATACATTTAAAGCACCCTCTCCCAAAGAATCCTGGGAACTGTAGTTTACCCCTCACATAGCTACAATTCCCAGCACCCTTGATAAAGGACAGTTCCCACGGAACAAGATTCCTGCAGGGATAGAGGGAATGTGAGTCCAATGTATGCTGAGTTAAATAAATGAGGCTAGCACTTTTGCCAGTGGGGTCACACATTCTGAGAAAGAGGGGCAGCAGAGCAGGCAACTCCCCTCTTCCCCACTTGCCACTGCTCCCAAGAGACTCCAGAAAGGAATCCAAATTCCCCCATGGAATGCTGAGCAGGGGAAGAAGCAAAGTCACTGCAGAAACCAAGTGGCAGGAGGGGAAACATCCACCTTTGTTGCCTAATCAAAGAGAGATGCACAAACTGGTCCTTCCGCTTGAAGAAAAATCCAAGTTGGAAAGAGGCAGCCAAAGGCACTGAAAAGGCAGAATCAGTTCCCTGACTTGGGGAAGGCGAAGGTGGGGGAGAGAGACCTTGCTGCCTTTTTAACTGTACATGAGCCCCACTGTCACTCCTTTTTTAAAAAGGAGTGCCCTGAGTTCTCTCTCTATCTAATGGAAGGGACAGTGAGCGGCCTCATTTTTTCCAACTGTCTTCACCTCTTTGCTATATGGCAGGGATGGGGAACCAGTAGCCTTTGGGAGGCTGCTGGGTTGCCATTTCCCAGCAACCCCCATCTGCATAGCCAATGGTCAGGGATTATGGGAGCTGTAGTCCAAGAACATCCAGAAGACCACAGGTTACCCACCCCCGCTATATAAGCCAGCTGTCCTATTCATTTACAAGAATAGGATGCTTTGAACCCCTCCCCTTTGAGATCACGCCCAGAGCTAATTATTCAGGGGAGACTGCCTTGTTCTCACCCACAACATAACTCTTTAACCGGTTTAGGGAAAACTTGCAACCATCCCCCTTCAAACACTTACATAGAGATGGAAAACACAAGGCATACCCTGATCCCACACTTGGGCAAAAGCTTCTGGGTATTTCTCCCACCCCCAAATATAGCAGGGGTGAATAACCTGTGCCCCTCCAGATGTCGCTGGACTACAACTCCCATCATCCCTAGCCGTTGGCCATGCTGGCTGGGGCGGCTGGAAGTTGGGAGTCCAGTAACATCTGGAATACCACAGATAACCTACCACAGCTCTATAGGGAAGAAAATGCCCAGATCTTTCTCTTCTCTTCCCACCAGCTCCACAATCTTGATTTAAATCTAGGGTGGGGTAGAAAAGAATACGAGGGCAGAGATGAAACAAAGTGAAGCAGGTTAAAGTATGGTGGTATCTCTCTATCTGTCCCATATGCGGGTTCCCTTTCCTCATCTGTCAGGATGGGGTGTTTTGATCCTCCTTAGAAAGCCAACTCCAGCAGGCTTCTTTGGGGGCTCTCTTGGCCCTCCAGGCACCTCAGCCACACATCCATAAGCCAGAATGAGAACATTTCCCTGGTCCCTATGAAGATCCTAGTGTGTCTTCAGTCCAATACAGTTGGAGTGTGAGTGTGTGTATGTGTCTCTTTTTCCAGTATCCCTCCTGGAGGAGGATTCACTTCTATAAAACCTATTTATTTGTTTGTTTGTGGGGAAACCAATGCCCAAATGAAGTGTGTCCCATTTTAGCCCACATATGGGCTGCCTCTAAATTAATCTTCTTTGCAAGAACTCTTTTGGGTTGCTGGGGAGGCCCATTGCATGCACGTTCTCTCCTAAATTCTACGAAAGGGGACACTCCCATGCAATCAATTCAGGGTTTACATGGGTATGTGAGCGTCTTTTTTATTTTCCCACTTCTTTTTGGAAGAGCATCTGCTCTCCACTTCTACTAACTAAAGAGATACAAGTGTTATGATTTCTAATTCGCCAGGTAGGATGGGATACTTAAGTGAATGGGTACTTTCTCCCCCAAAGTTCCTTTCTGCAGGAATACTCATACCAAACTTACATGGAGAGGAAATGGATGTGCCTCTGGCCCTCTCTGGTATGAGCAAGAATACCAAGGTGAGGTGGTTGGTTGAAACATGAATGTGTTCCTGGAGTCTTTCTCCCACTTGGAGGAATACCCACTCCCCACTTGAACTGAGGGAGAACTGTCCTCTCCAACCCCACAGTGGGGAGGGGCAGTGGACTTCTCACCTGGGTATGAGGATGCCCATTATTTCCCAGGAAATGGGGAGGCTAGAACATGCGGTTGGAGTCTTACTTCCTGCCCCTGTCCCCCCTTACACCCTTTCCATATGGTGGAGGGAGAGGGGGAAATGAGCTCTGACCCACTGGAGAAGAGGCACCCACCACCCAGGCCGGGCGCCAGAAAGTGTTCCCCTCCATGGGCGCTGCCAGCGGAAAGGGGGAGCTGAATTTCCCACAATGCCCTGGGACACAAGGTGGGGTCTGTGGGAACCCAAGAGGGTGCCCTGACCAAGCTGACCAAGTGATGGGCATTAAAGCAGGTAAGCAGAGAGGGGCAGGGCAGGCGCCAGAAGGCCCCTTCCTTCGTGTGCCCTGGCAGCCCCCCAAGGGTGCCACCTGCACCCACCTTGATCAGGGGAGGGGAGGGAGGTTCCCCATAACAGGAGGAGTCCTGGAGGAGAAGCAGCTGCTCACCTTCTTCTGCCCCCACGCGAAGAGGGGTCCCTTTTCTCCACCTCTTCTGACGCAAATGGGGGAGGGGGCGTCAAGACCCCCCGCCAACTGAACGTGTGAAAGGAAGGGCGGGCTGAGTCAGTCCCACAAGGCGGTGCATGCTGGGAAGAACGCCAGGAGGGGTCGGGGAGGGGGCGCTTCTCATACTCACCCGCCGCCGCCGCCGCCGCTCCCCCCGCCCCACTCGGGTCCTGAGGGGGGGAGGGAGGCTGAGGGAGGGGCAAGCGCTGCCCCCTGCCGGGGGGGAGGGAGGGAGGAAGAGGGAGGGGGCCGGGGTGACGTCGAGGGCAGAGGAACTGCGCAGGCGCGGAGGCTCAGGTGCAGCCGCGGCGAAAACAGCAGCTGCGTTGCCGGGGCAACCAGGCCGGCGCTTCCCCCGGCGTCGGTTGAGGCTTCCTCTCCCCCCGCCTCCCTCCAAGCCCCGCCCACTGCCAGAGCAGCCGGAAGTCCGTCCGGTGTAGATCTGGCCAGAAGCCCGTCTCTTGCTTTATCTTATTTGTAATAGGCTTGAAGATTATTCCCTACAATCAAGTGATCTATCTATCTATAAATAAAATGAAATAAATCGGTAATAATAAGGAAAAAAGAAAAAAGGTGGGCGAAACAGTACAAAACAAGAACCAGGAAACAAACCACGCTTCACAGCCATTACCTCATAATTGTTGTGATATTATTATTATTATTATTATTTCTACTACTACTTATTACAGCAGTTTCAACTAATTTTGTGCCATTGATTTTAATGGGATTTTCTTTGGATTTAAGTGGTGTTAAAATAATATCTTTGCCACCTTTCTGCATCGAAACAGAACGCGCTTACAGCAAAGGTTTAAAATCCAACCAACAGGGAAGCCGCCTTATGCTGACTCACATAGGCGCCGACTCCATGGGGCCTGAGGGGGCCCCAGCCCCCTCAAAAATTCGTTTGGGGGGGCTCTGCCCCCCCAATAATTTAAGAAAATTATTAGTTATATTATGCTTTGTAAAATCACAAAATTATGTTGGTATTTTTTATTTTCCTTGTTTGACGATAGTTACCTTTTAAAATACATTCAGTAATGAGTTAAAACAAAGCCACTCCCGATCTAGAGAGGGGGTGGGGTTGCGGGCTCTCGACCCATCAACAATCTCGCGGGGCTGGCGTCAGCCCCGCGAGAAGCGGGGATTTCCCCTAGCTCATTAATATTCACCGCCCACGGCGGCAGCCAATCGGCTGCCGCAAAGGGCGGGCCCTCACAGGTTCACTTAAGGTCGGGGCAGCCCGGGGCTCGCCCCTTTCGTTCCCCCAGCAGCAGCGGTTTGGAGGTCTTGGGCCCCCCCAATATTTTTTATAAGTCGGTATGGGCCCCCCCCCAATATTTTTTATAAGTCGGCGCCCCTGCTGACTCACATCAGTTCTCCATCTTGCTCAGCATCACCTACACTGGCTGGCAGCAGATGTTGCTCCAGGGTTTCCAACAGGAGAGATCCCCAGCCCTCCCTGGAGCTGGGACCTTCTGCACACAAAGCATGTGCTCTGCCAATGAGCCATGGCCCAAATAAATATCGTGGTCTAATCCCACCGCATAGAGCGGCTCTGTTTCCCCATTATGACTAACAGCCATATTTAATCTCTTGTTGGAAGCTGCCCAGAGTGGCTGGGGAAACCTAGACAGATGGGCGGGGTATAAGTAATAAATTATGATTATGATTATTTAGCCACATATTTGTCAAGATTGCATTTCTATTGAAAAACTAGTAGTCATTTTGTTCAATTAATTCTTGCTGAAGTGGCACCTCCTTCAGTATCTGAAAAAGAAACGGATAAACTTAATTGCAACTGGGTTGCATCCCATGTTAATTCTATTCAGAGTAGACCCATTAAAAATAATGGGCGTGACTAACTTAGGTCTATTAACATCAGTGGGTCTACTCTGAGTGTAGCTTGTTTCTTTGAACAATTTACAGTATATACTGTTTAGCATCATGGTTTCTAAGTGACATACCGTAAAGTTACAAAAGAGACAAATAAAATCAGATAAATTTAATAAATGCCTACTGATTATTTAAAAAAAAAAACCTTTGTTTTTACCCATGGATTGTAATTTGTCAAAGTAAAATAATTATTTTAATATATAAAAATATAATATAAAAACTTTATTTTTGAACAATTTCATATATTTTTTAATATCTAAACAAAAGTAAAGAACGTAAAGTAAAGTAATAATGAACCAATTACCAAAAGTGGAGATAATGGAAATATATAAATGAGCAAAAGAGGCAGATACGTTGTGGTGGTTATCGTTTTTAATATGCCACTTAATTGCTAAGGTAGCTTCTAAGCAGTTGATGAGTATAAAACCAATTATAAAAAGCACATATAATTAAAATGCACATTAAAATAATTTCATAAAAACATTAAAATAAGCACCTATAATTAAATTGTAAAATACAGGCAGGAAAAGAAAACAGTCAATGTACAAAACAATACATTCAAGTTTCATAAATGACTCTCCCTCTAAAGAAATAAAGAACAAAGCCTCTCTACTAAAAGCCTTTGCTGATTCAACAAAAATTAAAGATGGAAATCATTTCCACAAGAAATTGCTTGAACGGAAAGGACTGTAATTTGTCAAAAGTATTAGAAGCTCCACCCAGTGTGATGAAATTTTATCTGCAACTAACATTTCCCACCCCCTTCATGGATCACTGCCTTGACGTGGCGAAGGGGCTTGAATAACTCAGAGAAGCTATGAACTATGCCATGCAGGGCCACCCAAGATGGACAGGTCATAGTGGAGAGTTTTGACCAAACGTGATCCACCTGGAGGAGGAACCGGCAAGCCACTCCAGTATCCCTGCCAAGAAAACTCCATGGACAAAGACAACAGGCATATAAAAGTTACGACGCTGGAAGATGAGCCCCTCAGGTCGGAAGGCGTCCAACATGCTACTGAGGAAGAGCGGAGGACAAGTACAACATAGTCAACAAAAGAGTGGCGAGAGCTGTACTGGGATGCAATCTCAAAAATGATAGAATGATCTTGATACGAATCCAAGGCAGACCTTTTAACATCACAGTAATCCAAGTTTATGCACCAACTACTGGTGCTGAAGAACCTGAAATTGACCAATTGTATGAAGACTTACAACACCTTATTGAAGTGACACCAAAGAAGGATGTTCTTTTCATCATAGGGGATTGGAATGCTAAAGTAGGGAGTCAAGAGATAAAAGGAACAACTGGCAGGTTTGGCCTCGGAGATCAAAATGAAGCAGGGCAAAGGCTAATAGAGTTCTGCCAAGAGAACAAGCTGGTCATCACAAACACTATTTTCCAACAACACAAGAGACGACTGTACACATGAACATCATCAGATGGGCAGCATCGAAATCAGATTGATTATATTCTCTGCAGCCAAAGATGGAGAAGCTCTATACAGTCAGCAAAAACAAGACCTGGAGCTGACCGTGGCACAGATCATCAGCTTCTTATAGCAAAATTCAAGCTTAAACTGAAGAAAGTAGGAAAAACCACTGGGCCGGTAAGATACAATCTAAATCAAATCCCTTATGAATACACAGTGGAAGTGAGGAACAGGTTTAAGGATTTACCGTATTTTTCGCCCCATAGGACGCACTTTTTCCCCTCCAAAAATGAAGGGGAAATCTGGGTGCGTCCTATGGGGCGAATGCAGGCTTCAGGAAGACATCTGCAGCCCAGGCAGCCCTGCGGGAGGTCCCACAGGGATGTGTAGGCTGCGGATAGCAGCCTGCTTCCCGGAGCGGCGGGCACGCTGAAAGCAGAGCGCCCGCCGCCTCAGGAACACAATCCGCAGCCTAGGCAGCGGATAGCAGCCTGCTTCCCGGAGCGGCGGGTGCGCCTGAAAAAGAGCGCCCCGCACGCCAGACAGACATCCGCAACGTGTTGGAGCCCTGCGGGGAACTCCCCACGCTCTATCCACTCTATCCACGCTGCGGATAGCAGCCTGCCGCCCGGCGTGCAAGGCACCCTGAAGCAGAGCGCCCCGCGCGCCAGACAGACATCGGCCAGCCCCACAAGCTCGGGGGACAGCAAGGAGGCACAGCACCGCCATCCTGCTGTTCCTCGACCTGGTTCGGTTTCCCCGACCTAGTTTGTGCTGGACCCGGGGGAAAGGTACCTTGAGCGTAGTCTGAGTCCACACGAAGAGGGGCGAGGTCCGAGGCGGAGAGCCGGGCGGGGAACAGGAACGCTGGAACAGGAGGCCGAGCAGGGAACAGGAACACCGGATGGTCAGGAACAGGAGGCCGAGCAGGGTACAGGAACACCGGATGGTCAGGAACAGGAGGCCGAGCAGGGAACAGGAGCACCGGATGGTCAGGAACAGGAGGCCAAGCAGGGATCAAGAACACAGGAAGGTCCAAAGCCAACAACGACGTTGCTCCCGCAACCTGGGACCGGGCTGACTGGGCTTTTATCCTCTTCTAAGGCCAGGGGCGGTCCCGGCCCCCAGGAGCCCCGCCTCCTCTGGCCTTAAGGCGAGCACTCCTCCTGGGAGCAACCAGTTCCCTTCGCCTCTCTGCCCTAAGCCTCTGCAGATCAGGAGAGGCCGAAGGGTTACTGGGCCCTGGAGGAGGCTCACCTGTAGCCACTGAGTCCTCAAGCCCCTCTGGGGCCTGAAGGGTTTCACCTGGGGCCAGCTCCTGGTGCTCTGCCACAGGTGCAGGCTCTTCAGCATCTAGGCCTTGCCCCAGTTCAGCCGGCCCTGGAGGCGGGGACTCCTGTGCAGGCTGGGATTCCTCTGGTTCATCCTCTGAATCGGAATCCCAGGCCATCACACCATCCCCCCTCCCAGGCCCCCCCCTCAACCGAGGGTCCGGACCCGGCTTGCCGGGGTACGTCGCATGGAACTCTCGGAGGCAGGCAGGTGCGTGGACGTTGGCCGCTGGTTCCCAGGAACGGTCCTCCGGTCCGTACCCCTTCCAGTCAATGAGATACTGCAGCTTTCCCCTGCGGTATCGGGAGTCCAGGATGCGTTCCACCTCGTACTCAGGCTCTCCCTGAACCAACACTGGCTGCGGTCGGGGACGGTTCGGGTGGAACTCGTCGGGTGGGGCCACTGGACTCAGAAGGGACCTGTGGAAGACCGGGTGAACCTTCAGGGTTGCGGGTAACCGGAGACGGAATGCCACAGGAGAGACTTGGTCCACGATAGGGAACGGGCCGGTGAATCGGGCGTCCAACTTCCGCGAAGGTCGAGAAGGGTGGAGGTGGCGAGTGGAGAGCCAAACCAGGTCACCGACGCGAAGTTCCGGCCCCACCTGGCGGTGGCGGTCGGCCTGGGCTTTGTACGCTTCCTTGGCCTGGTGCAGTTGCTCCACCAAAAGCTGTTGCTGGGACTGGAGCTCTTGAAGCCACTCCGTCACCGCCGGGACCGCGGATGCCGGCAGCACATCTGGAAACAGTCGTGGATGATAACCGTAACTGGCCTGGAACGGGGTCTGCTGGGTGGACGCATTCACCGCGTTGTTGTAGGCGAACTCCGCCAATGCCAGGTGGTCGACCCAGTCATCCTGCTGGTAGCTGCAGTAACACCGGAGGTACTGCTCCAGCACCGCGTTCGCCCGTTCCGTCTGGCCATCGGTCTGTGGGTGGTAGGCTGACGAGAGGCAGACCTCTGTCCCGAGGGTCTGGTGTAATGCTCGCCAGAACCGGGATGTGAACTGAACGCCCCGGTCGGACACCACGCGCTCAGGTAGGCCATGCAGGCGGAAGACATGCTGAAGGTACAGCTGAGCGGTTTCCTTGGCTGTGGGTACAGATGGGCAGGGGGCGCAGTGCACCATCTTGGTGAAATGGTCGGAGACAACTAGGAGGCAGGTACAACCACGAGACGGGGGTAAGTCCACTACAAAGTCCAACGAAACCGTGTGCCAAGGGCGCGGTGGAACTGGCAATGGCTGAAGTAGGCCGGGGGGTCGCCCGGTAGGGCCCTTGGCGCGCCGGCAGACATCACAACCAGCAACGTATCGAGCCACGTCAGCCTTCAGGCGGGGCCACCAAAACTCACGACTGACCAGATGGGTGGTCCGATACCGTCCAAAGTGCCCCGCTGCTGGGGCATCATGGGCCATCCGGAGAACCTCCAGCCGCAGTGGCCCTGGCGGGATGTACAGACGACCGTGGTGCAGCAGAAGGCCCTGATGCAGGACCAGCCCCGGATACTGTGGGCTGGACCCTTCAGCCAGCTCCTGGAGTCGTTCCTGGGCCCAAGCGTCGACCCGCTGCTGTTTCCGCACCCGAGCCTGCAGTGGCTCCGCCTCCTGGGTGGCCAGGAATGCAGCTGGAGGTAGGATCGTGGTGGGTTCTGCTTGCTGTACCGTGTCTGAGTTGTCTTCAGGTTTCCGGGACAGGGCATCCGCCTTCTGGTTCTGAGAGCTAGGGATGTAGCGGATCCGGAACTGGAACCGGGAAAAGAACAACGCCCACCGGATCTGTCTTTGGTTCAGCTTGCGGGTGGTCTGGAGGTACTCCAGGTTCCGGTGGTCGGTTCTCACCTCCACCGGATGTCGTGCCCCCTCAAGATGGTGGCGCCAGACCTCAAAGGCCACCTTGATGGCCAGTAGTTCCCGCTCCCACACAGTATAGTTACGCTCCGCTGGTAGGAGCTGGCGGGAATAGAAGGCACAGGGTAAGAGTGGCGCTTCAGGTCCATTCTGTTGAGACAAGACGGCACCGAGAGCCGTACTGGAGGCGTCGGTCTCCACCACAAAGGGTCGAGAGGGGTCAGGATGTTGTAAGATTGGCGCCCTCTGGAAACAGGCCTTCAACCCCTGAAACGCCTCCTCTGCCTCCTTGTCCCAGGAAAACGGCGTCTTTGGGCGCAGTAGCCGGGTCAACGGGGTGGTGCGATGAGCATAATCTGCGATGAAGGTCCGGTAGTAGTTGGCGAACCCCAGGAAACGCTGTAGGTCCTTGCGGTTCCGGGGTGCCGCCCATTCTCGAACCGCTGCCACCTTCCCAGGGTCCATCTGGAGAGAGCCGGTGTCCAAGGAAGTCCACAGTCCGCTGATGGAACTCGCACTTGCTGAGCTTTGCGTACAAACGGTGCTCACGCAAGCGCTGCAGCACGGTCCGGACATGTCCCTCATGGCGAGCCGGGTCACGGGAGTAAACCAGTATGTCATCCAAGTACACCACCACGTACTTGTCTAACAAGTCCTGGAACACGTGGTTGATGTAGCGTTGGAACACAGCAGGCGCGTTGCACAAACCGAAAGGCATAACCAAGTATTCGAACTGCCCGTACCGGGTCCCAAATGCTGTCTTCCACTCATCCCCGGCTCGGATCCGAATCAAGTTGTAGGCCCCCCGGAGGTCCAGCTTGGTGAACACCTGTGCCCCTTGCACCCGCTCCAGCAACTCCGAGATAAGGGGCAAGGGGTACCGGTCTGGGATGGTAATTTTGTTCAGGGCTCGGTAATCATGGCAAGGGCGAAGTTCCCCACATTTCTTCTTAACAAAGAGCACTGGTGCCGCGGTAGGCGAGGTGGAAGGCCTAATGAACCCACGCTCCAGGTTCTTGCGCAAGAAGTCCTGCAAAGCCTCGCGCTCTGGCTCTGTTAGAGAATATAAGCGACTCACTGGTAAGGGCGCTCCGGGCTGGAGGTCTATGCCGCAGTCAAAAGGCCGATGCGGCGGCAGCTGGTCTGCCCCCCGTTCCTCGAACACGTCCTGGTAGTCCTGGTACACGGCTGGGAGCGTGGGTGCTGCCTCCTCCGTGGGCGCGGCCGCCAGCGTCTCGGATTGAGCATGGGAACATGGGTCTGGGAAGTGCACAGTCCGTTTGACCCAGTCAATCTGAACGTTGTGAGCTTCCAGCCAGTCCATCCCGAGCACGAGGGGGAACCGGGGCATAGAGGCAATGTCCAAAGTTCGCAACTCCCGGTGCTGCTGGAGACACAGGACCAGGGGCTGGGTCTCCTGAGTAACGGCTCCTGAACGTAGAAGCCGTCCGTCAATTGCTTCCACCTGGACCGGTTCTGGCTTGTTCCGAAGTGGCACCTGATGATGGGCAGCAAGAGCAGCGTCCATATAAGAACGGGTTGCTCCTGAATCCACCAAAGCATGGGTAAGAATCCAGGGCCCACCTGGAGGGTATAAACGTACCGGAACCATAAGATGTTGCAAGTCCATTGGTGCGGGCCCATTCTGCGCTGTTTGGGACCCCCGGTAGCTAGGGCCATCAGCTACTGGGGGTTGGCGGTTTCCCTGCGGCTGGCGTTTCTCAGGGCAGGACCGAGCGTAGTGTCCACTTCCGCCACAGTAGAGACATAGATTCTATAGATTCTCCATGGATGGGGCAAATTGTGGAGACGCCCCATCCTGCTCCTGACCTTGGTCAGTGACCTGGTCGTCATCAGCAGACTCAGCCCCTTCTTCCTCCTCAACGGAACTGTCCTCTGGATCAGAGAGACATTCTGAAAGAACATCACGCTGTGCAGAAATCTTTGGCCTTTCATCCTGCTCAAAGAATTCAGCGTGTTTACTGATCAGCACCTTACTCTGATCACCTGACGGGTAAGCAAATCTCCATGCACGAGCGTCTGGCTCATACCCACAGAAGATCATTTTCTGGACTTTGGCTCCATCTGGCCCTTGCAAAGCCTTAGGCACAGGGACAACCGCAGGAGATCCAAACTTGCGCAGAAAATGAACCTGGGGTTTTCTGCCATTCAACAAAGAGTACGGTGTGTCACCTACCAGTGAGTTGTAGACACGATTCCAGGTGAAAGACACACATCGGATTCCCTCCAGCCAAAACTTAGGAGGTAACCTAGCTTCTTTCAGCATCACCTGTGCAGCTTTAACCAGAGCTCCACTCCGTAGCTCTGCCACCCCCCCTTGCTGGGGAGAAGTAACTGTGTGAAGTATCCCTTTCTGTCGAAAGAACTTTTGCAAAGCAGAACCAGTGTACTTAGCATTTCTGTCACTGATGATTGCTTGCACCTTGGTGGAGAATCTCTGTTCCACCCCCTCAATCCAGCTCTTGATCAGCTGTGCTGCATCCTCCCTGGATTTGAGGCCGTGGGTCCAGGTGCTCTGCGAAAAATCATCCAAAAAAGTTAGCAGAAACCTGGCCCCTCCCAGACTTGGTTCCTTGACAGGACCGGCCAAATCTATGTGAACCAGCTCAAAAGGTTTAGTCGCAATCCGTTCCACCTTTGGGTAACTGCACCCTTTCTCCTTCGCCTGCTTGCAAGTGGTGCAATTAATGGCACGTCCACAATCTCTAATTTTACACCCTCTGGTAACCTCAGGAAGCACTTGCAGTTCCTCTACAGGACTATGATTGGTCCTCTGATGCCATGCACAAGCACATTGAACATGAGTGGGAACTGTAGCACGCTGCGCCTGTGCTCTCTCAACCTTCCCCTCACCCCCAAGAGACGTTTTAAGAATGAAAAGATCATTCTGCCCCTTCTTAACCTTGGCAAGTAACCTCCCTCCTCTGGAGATTGTGCAGACATCATTTTCAAAACAAACTTTGAACCCCTTATTTAACAAATAAGGCACAGATAATAAACAGTGATGAACCTCCGGAACAATACAAAAATCCACCGACTCCTGTAAAACAGAAAGAAATACATTAGTGCTCTTGGAAATTTTAGTTCTCTGTCCATTCGCGAATGTAACAGTCTGTCCCTTCGGAACTGGCGTGCAATTCCACATCCCGCCTGCAGGGGTCTCTGGAACCATGTTGCGGTTAGCTGCAGAGTCGATTACAAAAGCCATTTCCAAATTTTCCATTCGGCCGTCTTCGAACAATGCCATACTCGCAGAGACTTGATAAGCCTCTTCCTGTTGTTTACCACGACCACCTGGCTCAGTTCCACGCCTGCCTGTCTTCCCAGGCCTGTTGCCATGGAAACCCGCTTGATTCCCATGGGAAGTGTCCTTGCAAACATCCTGCATCGGCTCTCTGCTCCGGTGGGGGCAGCTGCCATGCAGACGTTGTACTCCAGTGGAAAAACACTGCCCGGGGCTCCTCCCAGCTGGCCTGGCCTTCCTTCTCCTGGAACGGCACCTCCCACCAGCCTGGCCCCCCTTGAAGCTGCTCTCCGCTTCAGCAACAGTGGAAAGTTTCTTAAACTTGCCTTTGGAACTCTTCGCCCCCCCGATCTGCCCAACAGTGCTCCTTGAGACTGAAGTACCGGGAACTGGGGCCGCAGCCATCTTGGGGCTCTCCATTTCTTCTCCAGGGCCCTGGCCTCCTGCTGCAGTTTCACACAAACTTCGCAGCACATTCCAGGCAGCCCCTGGTGTCTGTACACCTTCCAAGTGGGGTCTCAGTGAAGCATCAACGCATGCTCTGAGCATATTCAGCTCTTGTTGCATTCTCTGCTTGCCATCTCCAGGCACCGCAGATTCACAGCCTGCTTCAGCTGGCTCTGACTGGCTTCCTTCCCAAAGCCCAGTGACCAAGAACCAACCCCTGACTCTTCTTGACCATTCTTGCCAACTTTTTAAAGTTAGCTTTGCAAACGGAATGTCCACAAGAGCCTGGCTCTCTGCCATGTTCTCCCGTTCTCCCAAGGTGCCCCTCAAGCTGTACTTACTCAGAACTCAGTACCAGCTCCTCCGGGCTCTCCCTTCTCCGTGGAGAAACGATTTTTCAGCTGCCTTTTAGCTTTTAGCTCTGTCTCTGAGCAGCTCTGCCTTCCAGCATCAGGCAAGACTCACTGAAAGCAGCCTCCGCCTCCGGCCAGCTCTCTGTATCAGAAGCTCTCACTGTCTCTCGGAAGCAGGCAATTAATCATTCTTGCTCACCGGCATCCACGCTGACTTCAAAGCGTTCCTGGAGCTCACACCGACTGCTTTACGAGCGTTGTCTGACCTTCCCATAACCTATGCGGAAATCGATCTCTGAGCTTGATCGATGGAGCCGCGATCTCAGACAGCTTTACGATCCCAATCAATCACTTACAGCGGTCCGGCACGCTTCTTCTGCTGTCTCTTCAGTCACGGCTTTAAGCAGAGTGAAACACGCAGCGTTGTAAAGCAGCCTTACTTCTCCATGCAAGCATACATAGACAGTGTGTCTATTTACAGGTCTTTATTAAAACATTACAACATCAAAGTCCGTCACTGCTGGCAGCCATTGCTGCAAAACATGTCTTCCCTCTCCGGATACACAGAGGGAACAACAAGAATACAGACTCCTCCCAGACTCCTCCCAGCTTCCATAGCTGACGTCGGAAAGTGACGCACATCTCAGAACACTTAACCAGTTAAGTTCTGAACTATCACAGATTCCCCTCCCGACGCCGCACCTTCTCTGCGGGGGAAAGGCGTGGACGCACTGCCCCGAGCTGCATAGGCTCCTCCGATAACTCAGTTGTGACCGTGGGGCTGCCGGAAGAAACTGGTGCCGAGAACTGGAGGTGTCGTCGGCCCCGGGCCTGGCGACGATCCTCCAGCCGGTCGTCTATCTGTAGACTCCGTTGAATGAGAGTGTCTAGCGTGGTGGGGCGTTCCATTGTGGCCAGCTGGTCCAGTATCTCGTCCGAAAGCCCTTCGAGATACTGGTCCCGCAATGCCGAGTCGTTCCAGGTCAAGTCCTGTGCCAACAGCCGAAACTCCGTGGTATATGCGGCCACCGTGGACTCGCCCTGTTTCAACTGCCGAATCGCACGGTTGGCTTGACTCCCTTTCTGGGGGTTGCCGAACGCGGCCTCCAAAAGATTGCAAAACCCCGTATAGTCTGCCAGCAAGGGGGAGTCTTGCCTGAGTAGCGGCAACGCCCACTTGGCCGCCTGGTCCTTTAACAAACTAATCAAAAAGTGCACCTTGGTGCGGTCGTCAGGGAAGTTCCGGGCTCGCCCCTGAATATACAGCTTGGCTTGGGCGAGGAACATGGGAAAGCTGGCCGGGGCTCCATCAAATTTCTCGGGCAAAGCCACTGGGTACTTGCCAGGAGCCGGGGCGTCGGCCCCAGGAGCCGGTAGGGCTTCCAAGCGCTGCTGAAGTGCCGTAACCGCGTCGCTGAGCTGCTGCACGGTGTGAGTCAAGGCCTGGTTCTTCTGGGCCAAAGCCACCAGCGCAGCCACCTGGTCAGCCATGGCCTCTGGCTCTTCCCGAACGCACCCCAACAAAGGGGGAGTGCGGGTGTGGCGGGAGCAAACTGTGCTGGACCCGGGGGAAAGGTACCTTGAGCGTAGTCTGAGTCCACACGAAGAGGGGCGAGGTCCGAGGCAGAGAGCCGGGCGGGGAACAGGAACGCTGGAACAGGAGGCCGAGCAGGGTACAGGAACACCGGATGGTCAGGAACAGGAGGCCGAGCAGGAAACAGGAGCACCGGATGGTCAGGAACAGGAGGCCAAGCAGGGATCAAGAACACAGGAAGGTCCAAAGCCAACAACGACGTTGCTCCCGCAACCTGGGACCGGGCTGACTGGGCTTTTATCCTCTTCTAAGGCCAGGGGCGGTCCCGGCCCCCAGGAGCCCCGCCTCCTCTGGCCTTAAGGCGAGCACTCCTCCTGGGAGCAACCAGTTCCCTTCGCCTCTCTGCCCTAAGCCTCTGCAGATCAGGAGAGGCCGAAGGGTTACTGGGCCCTGGAGGAGGCTCACCTGTAGCCACTGAGTCCTCAAGCCCCTCTGGGGCCTGAAGGGTTTCACCTGGGGCCAGCTCCTGGTGCTCTGCCACAGGTGCAGGCTCTTCAGCATCTAGGCCTTGCCCCAGTTCAGCCGGCCCTGGAGGCGGGGACTCCTGTGCAGGCTGGGATTCCTCTGGTTCATCCTCTGAATCGGAATCCCAGGCCATCACATAGTTTTTTTTGGGGGGGGGGGAAATAAAGGAAATTTTTTTCCCTTTTGTCAGAGAACTGCCATCAGAGCCAAGGGTAGAGGTAAGGCTCCCCAATGACGCTGGAGAGGGAACCAGCAAGGAGAGAGGGGGAGCTTCCGCTGGGGAAGGAGATAGGCGTGATGCTAGGAAGAAAGGGGAGGCTGAGGGAGCTTCGGAGGGAGGGCTCCGAGACTGTTCTAGCGAGACCAGCGAGGAGAGCACAGAGCCTCCGCTTGGGACGCCCACTCTGCGCAGAAAGCTTCCGCGCAGGGAGGCTAGGCGGAGACTTGGTGTCAAAGAATTTTATGTTGGAAAAAGTTCAGGAAACGCCCACTAACGGATTCTGCCAGTGATTGAGACAGCCACGGAGTGGAGGCTGTCCAGCCGGGGGAAAGGTTTTAACCAAACAACTCAGCTTGCAGCAGTTTGCGGGTTACGCACAAGCAACCCCAACCCCCATTACACCTTTATTTTCCCCCCAAAAAACTAGGTGCGTCCTATGGGACGGAGCGTCCTATGGGACGAAAAATACGGTAGATTTGCTGGACAGAGTGCCTGAAGAACTATGGATGGAAGCTCGCAACATTATACAGGAGGCAGCAACGAAAACCATCCCAATGAAAAGGAAATGCAAGAAAGCAAAGTGGCTGTCCAACGAGGCCTTACAAATAGCGGGGGAGAGAAGGCAAGCAAAAAGCGAGGGAGATAGTGAAAGATACAGGGAATTGAAAATAGGGACAACATTTGCCCTCCTCCAGTCTGCCGGGACTTCGCCTGTTCTCCAGGAATTCTCAAAGATGACTGCCAGTGGTTCTGAGATCACACCTGCCAGTTCTTTTAATACTCTTGGATGCAGTTCATCTGGCCCTGGAGACTTGAATACATCTAAACTAGCTAAGTATTCTTGTACTATCTCCTTAGTTATTCTGGGCTGTGTTTCCTCTGCTGAATCATTTGCTCCAAATTCTTCAGGTCGGGCATTGTTTTCTTTATCGGAGAAGACTAAGGCAAAGAAGGCATTGAGGAGTCCAACCCTTTCTGTGTCCCCTTGTTTGCATTTCACCATCTTCTCCTCTGAGTGACCCCACTGTTCTTTGTTCTTCCTTTTGCTACGAACATACCCATAAAAGCCTTTTTTGTTGCTTTTAACCTCTCTAGCAAGCCTGAGTTCATTCTGTGCTTTAGCTTTTCTGACTTTGTGTCTACACGTGCTGGCTATTTGTTTGAATTCCTCTTTGATGGTTTCCCCCCTTTTCCATTTTTTGTACACATCCCCCCCCCCTTTTCCATTTTTTGTACACATCCTTTTTTAATCTCAACTCAGTTAAAAGTTCTTTAGATAGCCACCCTGGCTTCTTTAGGCACCTTCCATGTTTCCGTCTCATTGGTATTGCCTGAAGTTGTGCTTTTACTATCTCCCTCTTAACAAACTCCCAGCCATCATGAACTCCCTTTCCTTTTAGTATTACTGTCCATGGGATCTCACCCAGCACTTCCCTAAGTTTTATGAAGTCGGCTTTCTTAAAGTCAAGAAATTGAGTCCTAGTATGCTCGGCTGCTCCTTTCCGCTGTATAGTAAACTTCAGAAGAGCATGATCACTCGCGCCTAATGATCCTTCCACTTCTACCCCACTAACCAGGTCATCAACATTGGTTAGGACCAGATCTAAAATGGCTGTTCCTCTTGTTGCTTCTCCCACTTTCTGGACAATGAAGTTGTCTGCAAAGCCAGTGAGGAATCTGTTTGACCTTATGCTCTTGGCTGAGTTTGACATCCAACAAATATCCGGGTAATTGAAGCCCCCCATTACTACTGTCTCCCTTCCTTTTGCATGCTTGGCCATCTGTTCCAGGAAGGCATCATCTATGTCCTCCGTTTGGCTTGGGGATCTATAGTAAACTCCCACAATGAGGTCACTGTTATTCTTCTCTCCCTTAATTTTGACCCAAATGCTCTCACTTTGGCTTTGACGTTCTAAATCTTGGATCTCTTCACAGGTATACACATCCCTGACATATAATGCCACTCCTCCTCCTTTCTTGTGTGGTCTGTTTCTCTGAAATAGATTGTATCCCTCCATTATTACATTCCAATCGTGGGACTTATCCCACCAGGTTTCAGTGATGCCTATTATGTCATATTTAGTTTGCTGTACCAAGAGCTCAAGCTCATCTTGTTTATTTCCCATGCTTTGCGCATTAGTGTACAGACACTGAAGTCCATTAATCATTCCCCCGTGTCTCTTATTTAAGGATTTTTTCCTCCCACCACTAGGTCTGCGTGCTGTTTGCTCTATTTGGTCTATGACATTTGGATGATCATCTTCATCAATTGATAGACTCCTACCTTCAGGAGCACTGTCTTCCTCCCCCACATTAGTCAGTTTAAAGCCCTCCTGATGAGGTTTCTGAGATTTTTGGCAAAAACATTCCTCCCAACCGTTGTGAGGTGCAGCCCATCGCTTGCCAGAAGTCCATCTTCAAGAAACTGCAGTCCGTGATCTAAGAATCCAAACCATTCCTGTTTACACCATTTGCGAAGCCAGCTGTTCACTTCCACTATTTTTCCCTCTCTCCCTGGGCCACGTCGTTCAACTGGGAGGACAGATGAGATGACAATTTGTGCATTTAATTGCTTCAATTTCCTGCTCAGAGCCTCGTAGTCTCTTTTGATCTTCTGGAGGCTGCTTGCAGTGTCATTGGTTCCCACATGAAACAAGAGGAAGGGGTATTTGTCAGTGGGTTTTATGATTCCTTGCAGTCGTTCAGTTACATCTTGGATCTTAGCCCCGGGGAGACAGCACACTTCCCGAGACATCTTGTCAGGCCCACAGATCACTGCTTCTGTTCCCCTCAGTAGGGAATCCCCTATCACCACTACACGCCTCCTCTTAGGTTTGGTCGGGGTTCTTCCATGAGCTGTCCGTTCCAAGGTCGCCTGCACATTCCCTGAGGACTGACTTTGCTGCTCGTCTTCATATACCTGATCGACTGTAATGAGGGAGAGATCCTCAAATGGAGTCTGCTCTTCGTCTTCCATGCTAGGGGAGAGGACCTTCTTGAAGCTACCAGCATGAGTTTGACTAAACTGCGGGAGGCAGTGGAAGACAGAAGTGCCTGGCGTGCTCTGGTCCATGGGGTCACGAAGAGTCGGACACAACTAAACGACTAAACCACAACAACATTTCCCACGGTCTGACACTCACTCACCGAATAGGGGGAGAGCTGGAATTTTGTAGCTCTTGAGCATAATAGACTCTTTCCTTCTGATCTGTGTATAGGGTCAGCATCAGGCAAAACAATCCTGCAGATTTTCTCGGTACATTCTATGTCCACTCAGCCTGGAAGGCGGGGGGGGGGGGGAGGCTAAAAGGCACCCTAATTGCATTGTTTTAGGTGCTTGCTGAAAACTTTTGTTTTGCCAAGCCAGCCCACACATATAATTTACTGTTGTGGTTCTGTTTTTAAAGTTTTGTTGATTTTTATCTCTTGTTTTAATGAAGATAGTTGTGCTAGAAACCAGGCTGTTAGCGTTGCAGCCCCAGCTTTCTGGAATAAATTAGCAGCCAAAATCAAAGAGGTGCCTGGTGCAAAGATGTTTAAAGTGCCCGAAGACATTTTTGGCTAAGAAGCTTTTCCCTGAGGTGTGTCTTGGTCATTTATGAAAGATCAGTTTTATATCTGATGGAATTGCTTAATTGTTTTTAAAGTCTATCGAATTGATTTTTTATGCCTGGAGCTTGCTGTTTCTGCATTTTGTTCTGCTTTCACCCTGCACACCACCACTTCAATGGCTTATGCTGTCGAGTGGTCTGTGGAGCCAGAGGGATGCAGTGGTACCTGGGAGATCAAGCTCAGGTCCCCCCCTAGCCATGAAGTGTACTGGGTGACTCTGGGCCAGTCACTGCCTCTCAGCCCAGCCCACCTCACAGGGTTGTTGTGCGGATAAGGTGGGGAGAGTGAAAGCCACACTGAGTTTCTTGGTGGCAAAGGTATAGAAATAATATAAGAAACAATACTGTAAGAAATAATATATGTGCTCAATTAACAATCATTTTATATTATTATAGAAGCATGTATAGGATTGCATTCATAAGCAGTTTAAAAGGCATATTTAAAAGACACTGAAGGTCCCGTGCCTATGTCAGGATTGATGCCTATGTCTTCCTTCCCTCTTTTAATATTAATTGGCTCTTTGGCTCAAACACAGGAGCCCAATTGTTTATACAAAAGAGAAACAGAACTCTTATTATGTGTCCATTTGCCTGTAAAAAGGTTTTCAAAGCCCATGTTATCTCTCGTTACCTCATTTTTAATGGTGGGATTTGAAGTAAATGTTGCATTTGGAATTATTACCGGAGGATTTTCACATGATCAGATTTAACTTTTATTTTTCAGTTTGGAAAAGTAAGCAACTTGCTTTTCATACAATCTCAAAACTTGCTGATTTTTTTTTTTTTATCATTCCAAACTTTAAAAGAATTGGGGTTGACAGGAAGCAGCTGAAACCAGTCAGACATCAGACACAAGAATCCTTAAACAAGACATTAAAAGCATCTCATTCCCTAGAACAGGGGAGGGGAAACTGCAGCCCCCCAGATGGCGGACTCCAGCTCTCATCATTCCTGGCAATTGAGCTCGATGGGAGTCAGAGTCCAACAATATACAGTGGTACCTCTGGTTGCGAACAGGATCCATTCCGGAGGCCCGTTCGCAACATGAAAAGCCCGTGTCCTGAAGCGCCGTATCTGCGCAGGTGCGCGGCACAATTTGGCGCTTGTGTGCATGCGCAAAGCGCAATTTAGTACTTCTGCACATGCGCGAGCGGCGAAACCTGGAAGTAACCCTTTCTGGTACTTCCAGGTCACCGCAGGATGCAACCTGAAAAAACGCATCATGAAGCAAATGTAACATGAGGTATGACTGTATGGAGTCTGGTAAATATAGAGCAGCAGTAAATGGTTTGGTAAGAATGCTGGTTGAAAGAAGAAGTAAACTTAAGGTTTTTCTGGCAACAACCAATTTACATGTGTCCGATTGATGTGTGATCGTGCAGGTGTGGAAGGTGCCGAACCTGGAAGTGACCCGAAAACGTCGCTAAAACGTCACCGAAAGGGTGGGGCAGAACAGGTGGAGTGGAGCAGAACGCTTTATGCAGCCCCCCCCCGACACCAGGGGTGTGTGTTTCAGAACAGAGCCCCCACTCAAAACGAGGATTTCCTGTACTTAGGTTACAAGGTGTGTGTCTGAGGAAGATGTATTGAAATTCTAACATACCTCCCTTATGAATACGTGTTTACCCTTAACCTTATGCTTAGAATAAGTGCACGCACACAAGAGGAATAAAGAAAGATTGGTTTATTACATGCAGGTCCCACTATCTGAACACAAGGCCTTCTCAGGAAATCATTGGTTAGGTGAGCGTTCACATAACAAGTCAATGATTTCCATTAATTCCTATGGGGGGGGGGATTTTCAATGCGTTTCCAACTGCAGAATTTTGACCCCAAAATGATGGGGGGAGGGGACCGGGACCAGGAAAACATTCTGAAATCTTGCAAAAGGCAAACAAGGAAGAAAAAATTCTCTCTTATTTGTCCAATCTCCCTCCCTCCCATCATGGTCCAATCTCCCTCCCTCCCACCATAGACCAGCAAAACACAAACTTTTTAAAGCTGACATTACTACATGCAGAACAAACAAGCTGACCGAGAAAACACTTTCCAAAATATATAGTACATCAGGTTTAGCTAAGAACTAGTACCAAGGTCAGAATGTTTCATAATTGGAGTCTCTTTTTATATCAAATTATACCAACTGTCCTGCTGCCACAATCGACAGAAATAAACCATAGAAAAAATTCAGATTGGCCACTGGGGGAAGAAGAAAAGAGGTATTTCCTGTTCCTTCCCCCACCTTCTCTCTTCAACCAACCATAGAAAAAGATGTCTGTCAGCTTCTCCATCCTCAGGCACATATCTTAAGCTGTTTTTGCTGTAAATAAAAGTATTTTACCTGCATTTATTTTACTGCTGTTGCTGCTAAGGATGAATGATTGACTGTGAGTAAAATATATGTTTTAAACTTTTCAGTCTGTAGCCTGTTCCTTTGAAGAACGGGGTAACAAAAGGGGAGTTCAGCCTAATGGCTAATTCCTATGCTTTCAATTAAACTGCATAAGGTGCTCTGCCCAGTTTATTTAAATGCAAGTGGTCCTTTTTGTCTGTTAATAGCCACACGCGGGTCTGTAAACAAATACAGTATAATATAGTTAATTGCATTCCCTCACCTATCATGTAAAACCCATCAGATAGCACAAAAAATAGGTGCAGAGAGATTCAGCCTTCACCTGAGATCTCCTTCTGCTTTGGCTCACATGTTCTTTCACATCCCCCAGGTGCAGACATTTTAAAGAAGCTTGCTGGAAAAAGCAGCCCTGACACAGCATCTTGGGTTCTTAATGCAGGATCCATTTAGAGGTCAGAGGAACAGACAGAATAGGCTGGTTCCCCAGGGATCTTAGCCAGAAGATAATTTCATTTCCTGGCAGTGACTGGGGCAACATTAAGTCAACTGTTACTACAGTACTTCGCTATATGGCATTAAGGGCAGAGCGGGCAACAGTCCACCTGGCTGCAATGGGGAGGTGTTCAAGGATGGATGGAAGGAAGGAAGCAAGCAAGCAAGGTTCAATCGTTTTCTGGATCCAGTAATACTTGTAGCAGGTCTATACTTTTTGTTGTTTGATTAATAAACAGCAGGTGGCAGAAAAGTTACACGAAACTCTAAAGCAAGTTTTATTAAGTTTAGTGAGAGGTTAACATTGAAAGCCATGCCAAGTAAAATTCCAGAGTACCTTATGCTGTTTGCATCAGATATAATAATGATTATTTTTAATAGTATTAGTAGTAAGGATTTATGGATCTGTCAGTTTTGGTTCTTTCAAGTTCTCATTTTTCCAGTATTAAATTCAGTTCTCCACATTTCTGCTGCAAGTTTCAAAGAGATCCTCATGAAATTCATCAGCATTTTAATGTGAATTTCTTCTAATAAACACAATTTCACATGCAGTTTTGACCAACGTACACATTTTTGCAAGCAATTTCCCCTAATACAATGCAAGTTTTAAATGTTATTTTCACTAATAAATTCAGTTTAACACACGTGTTACACTGATATATGCATTTCTTTAAACATACTTTGGTTGAAGAACTGCATCACAAAGTTCAGATAAATGTGGGTTTCAAAGGATGGCTGTGTTTCAATTCCCATATAGCTTTGGAAAGTGCAAATTTGATAGATTTGCCTTTAAATGTGAATTGAACCAAATTTCTCCCTCATCCCTAAATATTACTTTTATTATTATCATCATTATCCTAACCTTCCATGCTAGAGTATTCCACGCACCTTACTTATATGAGGAAATTTGACGATTAAAACAAAATAACAGCAATCATGGAAGCATACATTCCAAATTGTTGTTGTTCTTGTTGTTATCATCCCTTTCTTTTGCTGATGAGCATTCCGTCCTGCACAGTGCTGTATAAACAATTAAACAAAGTAACAGAAATTGCAGAAGCATACATTTTAAAATAATACAATTTGAAGGCAATCGTTAATTGAAAAAAAAAATCTCTTTCCTGTAACCGAATCAAACATTAAATGGCCATTGAAATAAATCAGTTTTCGGAATGTTAGAAGGAGGATGGAATGAAGTTATGTGGCTTTAGCGGAAATATTACAAAGGATTAAGTAAAAATAGATTGTTAATGGATGAAAGGAGGAAAGGTAAAGTTACATTATATTAAGATAAATTATAGGATAAAAATTGGGAAAGATGGAAAGGATTTGCTGAAATAGCTAACCAAACTAGAATACAAAAAAGGGAGGTGCGAGGAGGTCAAGGAAACAAGTAAATGAAAGATAAGTTATGGGAAAGGTTCGTTGTGTTTTTTAATTGTTTCTATTTTTCTGGGTTTTTTTCTTTTTTCTATTCTCTTCTTTTTTTACTGTGATGTGTTGTTATGTTTTTGTTTAACTTGGAATTCTCTCCTCTTTTTGTAACATTTAAAACTTTAATAAATATTTTTTTTAAAAAAGAAATAAATCAATTTTCTTCAATTTCTGTCTAAAATATAGCCCTGTGAAACGCACTCCCATCAGATGTCAAAGAGATAAACAACTATCTGACGTTTAGAAGACATCTGAAGGCAGCCCTGTTTAGAGAAGTTTTTTTTTTTTTAAATAATTTTTATTGGGTTTTTACATTTTATAACAACAAACACACACACAAAGACAAAGACACACAAATACAATTACATACCCTAATTTTCTTTACCCACTTTCATTGACTTCCCCCCACCCCCTCCTCTTACATCCCAGTTCCAATAATTAATTCAGCAAGTTCTTACCTAACCTCTTAAACATATTCATATTGCTTTTAAAAAATTAATTCTTTTTGTTTATCTATATTCAACTTATCCAATTCTCTTATAATCATTAATTTCTTTTTTTTTAAGGTCGATCTAACTTCCCTTCCACAAATTTTCCCTTTATTATATTAATTATAGGTCACATTGACCAAATAAAACAAATCATAACATTTTATAATTCTATTCTCTCTCTCCCCCCCGCCCCGGTTTCTGTCCCTTCCCAAACAAATGTCCAAAAAACAAACAAAAAATAGTTCTTAGCCCGGATTCCTCACGTCCGAGGCGTCTGATTCTCTGTCAGTTCCTCTCTGCCAACTATATTGGTAGTCCTCTTTGTTGGTCCTAAGACCCCGAAGGAGTTCAGTCAGAGTCACAACATATTTTCTTTCATCCAGAATGTTAAAAAGTATTTGCTGCGAAGAACCATCCAGTTTTCCATACTCAAGAGGAAAGTCCCAATCATGTTGCTTTATTCTTTTTAGTTTTAATATTCCAAGTACTCCAGGGACTTCCCTCTTCTTCTTTCTCATCTTTCGCAGGTTTGTAATCCAAAGGTCTTCTTGCTCATACTCTAACAATGTAGATTCCTGGCTGATATTTTCCACTTGTAGTGTCTGAACTCCTTCTTTCTTCTCTGTCAATTCCAAAGGCATCTCTTCCTGCTCAGCTGCAGAGTCTTTATCATACGTCTCCTTTGTGCATTCAGCAGAGTTGTTTGTTTCAGAATTCAAGGTCATAAATACTTTACTCAGAGCCATACTCTGCTCTTGCAGGATTCCCACGAGAAAAAACATTTTTTCTATCTCCGCCTGTAATTTTCCCTCTGCAGCCATTGTAATGTCACTAATTCCCCCTAGGGGGCTTTCAGTTATTTAGTAGTCCTTTTCCAATAATCTGTTACTTTGTTATTATCAATACTTTGTTTCCAATCGCCTCAGTTCAAATGTATCACCTTTAATTCAAAGAGTTGTTAAATAACAAAATTCTTTACTTTGTCCGCCCGTTTGACAGCTTCTTTGACAGCTGTCAAACTCCTTTTACTTCTTCCTCCGGCACCCAAATAGGACACTCCCGGGTTTTTGGGGGGGGATTACACACAAAGTTCCAAAGTTCCTCCCTTTCTCTCCAGCACAAAATCTTCTTCTATCGAATTTGTGAAAAACTTTTAAATCATCAAAACAGTATTCATTCCGCCTTAATTCTCCGTTCATTGCTTTAAATCGTCTATAAGTAGAGGGGGTGCGGACTTCCCTTTAACACATCCCCCGATCGTGCCGAATTCACAGGATAAAAAAAAATTTTTAAGTCCAAATTCCACTACTCACGGGTCCTTTGTTATCCAGTCCAAATTTTGGGAAGAAAGTCTGCGCTCTCCGGCCATGGCTTGCGGCTTCGCTCCACTGAAGTAGCGGTCTACTCTCAGCACCACGCCACTCTCCGTACCCTCTCCGTAGCCTTTAAAAAGGCTCTTCGTGGGTCGGGGAGGGCGCTTAAGGTGCCCACCGAGTCACCAAGTCCGCAGGCATCCGCGCCTGTGGTTTCTGAGGGTCCCTGTGTCGCCGGCACGGCAAGACCCGTCTTCAGCAGAGCCGATTCCCTCCGGAGCTCGGAGGGAATCCGCCATTAGCCGTTCGCGCTAACCCGGAAGTCCTCTTTTAGAGAAGTTTTTAATGACTGATGATTTATGTATTTTTAATCTTTGTTGGAAGCCGCCCAGATTGGCTGGGGAAACCCAGCCAGATGGGTGGGGCACAAATAAATTATTATTATTATTATTATTACCTGATAAATTTTCATCAGGATATTCCAGAGCTGTGATCCCACCACTGAGAAGGCCCTGTCTCTTGTACTTGCTCACCAGATTACCCAAATTAAAGCCCTAGCAGGCCTGTAGGGGAACAGACAGTCCTTGAGGCAATCAGGTTGACAGAATAACACATTTAGACAACATTTTTAGACTTCTTGTAGTGGAAAAGTGCCATTAAATTCAGAGTATTCTGGTCTGGTGTAAATTAAGCTGAACTGCAGCTCAGTGGGTTAGTTGCTGCTGCTATTAGCGAAATGCTATCCAGTCAGTTGTTATGAGTTGTGTATTTTAAGGACTGTGCAATCGTTATGAGTTGCTATGAGCTATTGTGTTGCTTTTTAAGGACTATGCTACATTAGCTGAGTTGTTACGAGTTGCTGTGTTGTGTATTTTAATGATTGCGTCATTTTATGGATTCTTTTTGTTGCATTGGCACTGTGATTTTGTTGTAAACCACCCTGTAGCTCGGGCAAAGAGGGGAGTCCCGTGCTCTGGGCATGGGGCGCCAGAGAAGAGTCTGGCCACTGCACTTGGGAGCCACTGAAGTTTCTGAGCTATTATTAAATGGAACATTTACAACGTTTGCAGAGTTACTTTAAGGCAATCCATTTAAATAAAACATTGATGGGTTCCTCTGTGTCACACTCAAGAAAGAAGGGCAGATAAGTAGCAGTTATTGTGCTGGCAAACAGGATGCTAAGAAGCTGTGCAGAGCATCACAGTGCAAAAGGATGTTGCGGACACAACAGCAGCGTAGCTGCATCACCATGCAGGATATTTTCAAGCACTTTCTCTGACTGTCGCTTATGTTTCGTCCCCTGTATCCACAGGGCCCATGCAGCCAATCACTTAACTGCAGTTTGAGCACTACCCTGTACCAGGGTTGGGCGAGAGATTTAATTCAGTTTGTAAATAAGGCAAACTAGACCTAATTTGCACTTTATGAAACAATGTGAGAACCATCCTTTCAAAATTCACTCAGCTCTGAATTTTGCAATGCAGTTCTTCAGCCAAGCAATGTGTACAACACTGCACGTACCAAGGCAATGTGTGCAGGCCACTGCTTTCTACACACATACACACTCAACACCAACTCTCTGCCCTACATCCAGGCAAGCAAGAGTTATCAGACACATCCTAGCCAGGCGGGTTGTGTGTGTGAACCATTCAAGGAGAGGATAAAGCGTGGCTAATGATGGGTTTGGCCTGGGAAGAGTCCTGGGGGCCAGACTCCCCATCCCCCAGCCCTGAACTCCATATAAGCTATGAAGCTGGTTTAAGATTCCTGTATAGCAGATGACCTTTGTGGTCCCTTCCAACTCTACAATTCTATGATTCTAACTGGTATTCTTACTGGATTTTTTTTAATGGATTGTTGTTGTTTTCAAAAGCTGATCAATATTTTGAATGGTCAGGGTCTTGATTTTTCAGTGCAGCATCTTAAGTGAAATACAGCATCTTGGCACCAGGGAACTTTAAGCAACCCCTAATAACTTCCTATGATACTCAGGAAGGCAATTTACTGTAATATGCTATTGTCTAACTAGTTGACATCAAGCTTTTGACTGTATTGAACCCTCCCTTTTCTGGCTAATGAGGGTGATCTTGATTCTACAGGCAGTGCTGGCTCATCTTGTGGACAAATGATGCATTTCTGCTTGAACACCATGTACAAGCTGGAACACATTGATTGAATAGAATATATTGCAGAAGGGCATTGCATTCTCCTAGAATTACATTACATAGGCAACTGCCTTATACAGGCACTTATACACTTTTGTAGGGGTTACGTTCCAGGCCCCCTGCTTGCCTAAGTGAAATCATGTAATGTGAGGAACACCCCACTTTAATAGGGAGGGTGCGCAGGAAGGAGAGAGAGAGAGAGAGAGAGAGAGAGAGAGAGACGGAGAGAGAGAGACTCTCACCCTGGAAATCACATGGGGCCACTGCCCGGCCTGCCCCAAGGCTGCCTGAGGGGAGCCAGTGTGTGTGGTGGCGGCAGCTGACCTCCGAGGGTGAGGACCAAGAAGGACACCCAGCAAAAGTGGTGGATGGGGTCAGGATGGGGGCGCAGGTGCGGGATGGAGGCAGGGAGAAGGGGCCTCCGCCCCGTGCCACTGGGCATTAATAGAGGCTCTGAGATTCCATCTGCAATCTCCTTTAGTCCCCTTGAGTTGGGACTAATGAGCACTTCCACCTTCTCTCTGTCACTCAATAGCATTTTTCCATCTTCTCCATGCAAGGGACCTAATATCTGCTTGTTCTTCCTCCTTCTTCAAACATAGCTGAAAAAAACTTTTATTATTATTTTTAACACTCTTGCAAGCCTGAGTTCATTCTGAGATTTGCAAATATTGGCTATTTGTGTTTACTCCTCCTTTGTGATTTCCCCTTTCTTCCATTTCTTATACATGCCCTTCTTAACTCTCACCAGTTTCTTTAGGTGCCTCCCACTTTTATTTCTTATTGGAATTGTCAGCCTTTGTGCCTTCAATTTCATATTGGACTCGTAATCTGGTGAGCCGGGTTCGCTTCCCTGCTCCTCCACATGCAGCTGCTGGTGACCTTGGGCCAGTCACACTTCTCGGAAGTCTCTCAGCCCCACTCACCTCACAGAGTGTTTGTTGTGGGGGAGGAAGGGAAAGGAGATTGTTAGCCGCTTTGAGACTCCTTAGGGTAGTGATAAAGCGGGATATCAAATCCAAACTCCTCTTCTTCTTCTTCTTCCCTTCTCTTTGAGTATTTCTGACCATGGGATCTCACCCAGTCACTCCTTAAGCTTTTCGAAATGTCCGTTCAAAGTGCATGTTGACTACATTCATCTTTCCCTTGCTGAAACCCAGGTTCCCTCTACTTTCACTTTGTTGAGCGGTTCCTCCCTGTTAGTGAGGACCAGGTCCAAGAAAGATCTCTCCCTTGTTGCTTCTTCCACCTTCTGGGAAATGGTCAGTGAGGCAACTGAGGAATTTGCTGGCCCTTACATTCTTGGCAGAGTTTGAGTTCCAGCAGATACCTGGGGTAGCTGAACTTTCCCATAGCTACTACATTTCTCCTTTTTGAATGTTTGGTCATCTACTGTAGGAAGGCATCATCCACATCCTCAATTTGGCTTGGAGGTCTATAGCAGACAACCACAGGAAGGTCACTGTTGTTTCTCTCTCCTACAATTTTCACTGATATACAATCTGCCTTTCAAGACAGGTTTGCAACTGTTAACCTCAAGGGCTGAGGAAGTCTCTCCTTTGAATTTGGCAGGTATGCCAAAAAGCTATAAATTCAAAGTAAGTGTTCCTTTGGCTATTGTTAACCCCTGCATTCCTCATCTCCCAGTTGCCATATTGAAAGATAGACCTGGGGCTATCTGGCTTGGCTTGTATTCTAAGTTGAACTCAATTAAATAAAAAAGAAAAGAGGAAAGGGAAAGTGCCAAGAGGCAGATACTTGACAGCTGTCAAAACAACATGACTGGGCCAAGATTTATTGGGAATAGAGCGACTTCCGGTCGGCGCCAGCGTTTGATGGCGGTCCTAGCCTCGAGCTCCGAGGCAGGACTGCTCCGTAAGTTCGGGTCTTACCCGCTACGGCAAGCGGGGGACCCCTAAAATCACAGGCGCTGAAGCCTGTGAGCAAGGAGATTCGGTGGGCACCTTTGCGCCCCCCCGGCATCGTGAAAGAGCCTTTTTAAAGGCTCCGGAGCGGCATCGGGGTGAGCGCGGTGCTGAGGATCGCTACCCAGCTTACGGAGTGAAGCCGCGTCGCCATTAACGGAGAGCGCCGATTCCTTTCTGAAACTAAAGATTGGCAACAACAATACCCGTGAGTAAGAACGCAAAATTAAAACGGGACTTAAAAATCTAGAAGATTTGGCTGAAAACGGGAAGGCAAAAATTAAGGAAGTCAGCCTCCCGGATCTGCATGATTAACGGAGCAATGAAAGACTGAGCTGTGTTTAAACGGACTTTCCTTTTAACTCTTATTAAACCAGACATCGAAAAGATCTCCCCCCTGTAGTGCAGGAGAAGGGGGGGAGGAAACAGAATTAATTTAACCTGCAAAAGAAAGGGATAAGGAATAAAAAACCTCTGCTGCTGACACTTCTGGTCAGGCTGCCGGAGCAGCGATCGCCTGAAAAAGGAACTGTCAAGTGAGCTGTCAAAAGACAGTGGCTACAAAATAAGACTTATTTGAAACAGATTAACGGGACTTTGGTGGATTACAATTTTAACAGTAAAGTGCTACAAATTAAAGACTCTTAGTGGGACTTTTGCCTTTGGACTTTCTGTTTCTTTGTTGTGGGTGCCTTTGGATGGCTACAATTTCCTCCTCTAGAGGGCTTTAGTTGTATTACGGTGTATCCAGCGGGATTTTCCACTTGCAACTTTCCTGTGTGAATGACCTTGAGTTATGAGCAACCCGCCAGAAGAGATTTCAACAAGAAGTAAAACAAAGCAGGCTCAAAAACAAGCTCAAAAAAGAGGCTCTTTATCAGGAGCAGCAGCTGCACAAGAAAAAATAACAGCAGCATCAATGGAGTCAATGACACAGGCTCTGCTCAAAATAAATCAGTCATTAGAAGTACTCACCAAGCAATCTGCAGAACTTACTAAACAGTCTACAGAGAACTCTAAGAAACTGACGGAGCTGACAACAAGACTAGACCTGAACACAACAACAATCTCATCTAATACAGATTCTATAAACCGTTTGGTTCAAGAGTCTACGGAAACAAGAAGAATAGCTGAGAGTGCTAGGTCTACTGCCGAAGAAACCAAAGGAAAGTTTGCGCCTATTGCAAAAAAAGTACATGAACATGATACAGCATTAGCCCTACTAGAACTGGAAAGGAAAAGCAAGAACCTGAAATTAAGACTGGTTCCAGAAGAGGAAGAGGACAAGCTTGGGGAATTCCTCACAGATAAATTTCAAGACTTTTGGAATGATGAGTTAGATGGAGAAGAAGATGAATTTGTGATAACCTCAGCCTTTCGGATTGGCAGGAAGCAAGGGAAGAAGCCAAGAGACTGTTTAATTACCTTGGGATCAAAGGAACAAAGAGACAAAATACTGAACCTACATTTCCAGAAGGCCTTGGTCATTAAAAATTCTCAGATCCAGATTTTCAAGGATATTCCTAAATACTTTTTGGAGGTTAGATCTCAATTTAAAGAATTAGTTGATCTACTTAAACAGAATAATATCCCATTCAGGTGGGAATTTCCACAAGGGCTGTCCTTTAACTTTAAAGGGAAGAAAATTAAAATAAAAACAAACCAGGATAAAGAACTCTTTTTGGAAAGAAATCAAGAGGATCTTCAGAAAGGAACTGTTAGTGAGGGGGAAGTACCGGACATTTCAAATCTATCATTTGGACTGAACCGAGCACCGACCGAGGAGGAACAACAACTTGGTGCAGTCGGTGGAAGAGCTACCCAGTAACAAAAATGTCTCTGCAACTCTTCAGCTGGAATTGTAATGGTTTGAACCACCCTCGAAAAAGGGGTCAAGTATTCCATCTATTAAAGAAGGAACATCTAGATGTAATCTGTCTACAAGAAACTCACATTGCCAGGATACATAGAAAACTTTTAACAAATAAGAGATTAGGACAAGAATTTATTTCATCAGATAGAGTTAAGAAAAGAGGAGTTGTGATCTATGTCAAGGAAAAATTTGAACCAAAACTGATCTTTAAGGATGACCAAGGAAGATACCTGGCAGTGGAAATTCAAATTCATGGAGAAAAGATTTTGATTGTTGGAGTTTATGCACCAAATGAGGGGAAGGCTGAATTCTTCAAGAAGTTGCACGAGACTTTAATGGACTTTTTGGATTTTAAAATTATAATGATGGGTGATATGAATGGAGTCGTCTCCACAAACATGGACAAGGCCCAAAGACAAACAATATCTAATGATGGAAGACTACCAAAGACATTCTTCGAACTGACTGACACTATGGACCTGATTGACATTTGGAGAACTAGGAACCCTCTGGAAAGGGAGGGGACCTTCTTCTCTGAAGCAAAAATGACATGGACTAGAATTGATCAAATATGGACTTCTAGTAATCTGGCATCAAAAGTTAAAAAAATAGAAATCTGCCCAAAGACCTGTTCTGACCACAATGCTGTCAAGATGGAAATGAAACTGACAACAGCTGGAACCTTTAGATGGAGAATGAATGACACTCTTTTTGGAGATGAAGAAATTTGTAAAAAGGCCCAAAAGACACTTAAAGACTACTTCGAGATTAACCTGAGATCAGACACTGAAAAAAGAGTTATTTGGGATGCAAGTAAAGCCGTGATGCGTGGCTTCCTAATACAACAGAATTCAATAAAGAGGAAAAAACAGAATGAGAAGAAAGAGAAAATTTGGAATCTAATAAAAGAAGGGGAGAAGAAATTGAGATCTAAGCCTAAATCTCAAGAGATATTAAGAGAAATAAAATTCTATCAAACACAATATATGGAATTGATGAATCAGGAAATAGAATGGAAAATTAAACAAATGAGACAAAAGACTTTTGAGTCCGCAGATAAATGTGGGAAGCTACTGTCTTGGCAATTGAAAAAGAGGCAAAAATTGAATACAGTGACATCACTCGAAGTAGATGGGAAGTCTATTAATAAACCAAATGAGATAAGTAATTGTTTTCAAAGTTTCTTCAAGAAATTATACAAACAAGGGCCAAAAAACGAACAGGAGATAGAAGAATTTATTGGAAAATACGGCTTACCAAAAATCTCTGAAAATAATAGAAGGAGTTTGAATGAGAAAATTACAGATCAAGAAATAGAGAGCGCCATTCAGGATATGCAGCTGGGAAAATCACCAGGACCAGATGGACTAACCGCGAGATACTATAAAGTACTGAAGGATTGGTTAATACAACCATTGAAAGAAGTTTGCAATCAAATTTTGGAAGGGAAAAAGGCTCCCGAATCGTGGAAGGAAGCATTCATCTCACTTATACCGAAGACAGAAACTGAGAAACATCAAGTTAAGAATTACCGCCCTATATCACTCTTGAATGTGGATTATAAAATTTTTGCAGACATTTTAGCAAAAAGATTCAAAAAAGTTTTGTTAGAGGAGATTCACAGGGACCAAACTGGCTTTCTACCAGGCAGGCAATTGTCAGACAATGTGAGGAATATTATAGACATTTTAGAACTTCTGGAAACTGACATAAATAGAAAAGCTGTTTTGATTTTTGTGGATGCAGAGAAAGCCTTTGACAACATTTGTTGGAGCTTTATGAAGAGGAATCTCCAAGGGATGGGGGTAGGCAAGAACTTTGAAAATGGTATAAGTGCAATTTACTCTGAGCAAAAGGCCAAACTAATTGTAAATGGTATGGTTATGGACGAAATTCCAATAGAGAAAGGGACACGACAGGGATGCCCAATTTCCCCTCTATTGTTTATATCGGTACTGGAGGTTTTCCTAAATATGATTAGAAGAGACCAGCTGGTTAAAGGTATACAGGTCGGAACTAAACATTATAAGTTAAGAGCATTTGCAGATGATCTAGTCTTGACATTACAACAGCCAGAAACCAGTACAAAAAGAGTTCTGGAACTTATTGAAATATTTGGTCAGGTAGCAGGTTTTAAATTAAATAAACATAAGACAAAGGTGTTGGAAAAAAATCTTACGGTGGGGGAAAAAGATAGTTTTCAAAGAGAAACTGGTTTGGAAATTACTAAAAAGGTAAAATATCTGGGGGTGAATTTAACATCTAAGAATGTGAACCTATTTAAAGACAATTATGAGAAATGCTGGGCCGAAGTGAAGAAAGATTTCGATATATGGTCAAGATTGAGACTTTCCTTGTTAGGCCGAATTGCTGTTATCAAGATGAATGTATTGCCGAGATTGTTGTTTCTGTTCCAGACATTGCAAATTCTAGATAAGATGGACTGTTTCAAGAAGTGGCAGAAAGACATATCTAAATTTGTCTGGCAGGGCAAAAAACCCAGAATAAAATTTAAGATTTTGACTGATGCAAAGGATAGAGGGGGCTTTGCCCTGCCGGACTTAAAACTTTATTATGAAGCAGCAGCTTTTTGCTGGCTGAAACCATGGCTACTTCTTGAGAATACAGACATTCTGGACCTGGAAGGTTATGATAATAGTTTTGGTTGGCATGCATATTTATGGTATGATAAGGTAAAGGTACATAGAAATTTTAAAAACCATATTGTTAGGAAAGCATTGTATAATGTATGGAATCGATATAAAGATTTGCTTGAAAGTAAAACCCCCAGGTGGTTGTCACCAATGGAAGCCAAGGCGGTAAAAAGACTGAACATGGATACAGATTGGCCAAAATATTGTGAAATTATAGAATATGATGGTGAAAAGTTGAAACTACAGAGTTTTGAGAAATTGAAACCTAAAGTCCGAGATTGGTTACATTATTTCCAGATCAATGAAACTTTTAAGCAGGACAGAAAACTAGGATTTCAGAAGGAGAGGTCAAAGTTAGAAACAGAATTGCTAGAACCCAATACTAAGAATTTGTCTAGAATGTATAATCTGCTGCTAAAATGGAATACACAGGATGAAACGGTTAAATCAGCTATGATTAAGTGGGCACAGGATATTGGTCATGATATTATGTTTGCTGACTGGGAGCAGTTATGGACCACAGGTATTAAATTTACGGCATGCAGTGCCCTGAAAGAGAACATAATGAAAATGATCTATAGGTGGTACATGACTCCAGTCAAGCTTGCAAAGATATATCATTTGCCCAATAACAATTGTTGGAAGTGCAATGAATGTGAAGGAACTTTTTATCACCTTTGGTGGACCTGCCCAAAGATTAAGGCCTACTGGGAAATGATCTATAATGAAATTAAGAAAATCCTTAAGTGGACATTTGTAAAGAAACCGGAGGCTTTTCTCCTGGGCATGGTCGGCCAATTGGTACCAAAGAAAGATAGGACCTTTTTTATGTATGCAACAACAGCAGCAAGAATCCTTTTGGCGAAGTATTGGAAGACTAAAGAATTACCTACTCTGGAAGAATGGCAGACCAAGGTGACTGAATTTATGGGACTGGCAGAGATGACCGGCAGAATCCGTGACCAGAGGAAAGAGACAGTGGAGGAGGACTGGAAAAAATTTAAAATCTATCTTAAAAATTGTTGTAAAATTTCGGAATGTTAAGATGTCAAGGGATTGGATACAAAGAATTACAGCTATAAATTGAAATTTATAAAATAGAATTTTTTTAAAGAGAACTAAATATAAAAATGGGATGAAGAATTGCTAAAAATTTTAAAATATGGATGCAGGGAAGGGGAGGTTTGGGGAAGTCGTGTTATGTTTATTTGTTTTTTGTTTATGTTGTAAAATCAATAAAAATTATTTTTTTAAAAAAAAAAAAAGATTTATTGGGAATAGGTAAAGGCTGGGTGACAAAACAAACGTCACCAAATGCTGGCTTTATGGCTGAATCCAAGAGACCAGTGGATGACTTTACACTCACTCTGGAAGTCAGGGAAAGGCAACACAGAGCCGATAAACTTCGTTTTGAAACTGTGCCAGCACTGGCACCATAGTATTGGCTTTGGATTGCAGTAACATTATTCCAGGAAATACCAATGAGTCAATCAAATGTTATTATGTGGTCACAGATCCCCAGGAAATACTATCTGCTTGCCTGGCATGCTGAATTCATCCATCAGTTGCAGAGCATAGTATCTGAAAATAGGGATGGAAAGATCTGTCCATTTCAGTTATCTCTGTTCCTTATTTTTCCAATCTTGAATTCAATTCTCTAGGTTTCTGCAGCAATTTGCAATCACATAATTAATGAAAATTATCCAGCATTTTAGGGAGAATTTATCCTAATAAACCATTTTTTTCCTGCAGTTTTGACTAATGTACACATTTCCCCCCCAATGTTTTTTTCCTAATATAATTTTCTCCAATGCAATGGATTTGGGGTAGGTTATTTTCACAAATATATTCATTTTTATACATATTTCTTCCTAACATAAAGATTTGTGTAAATGTTGGTTGTAAGAATTCCATTGCAAAATTCAGGTGAGTGTGAATTTTGAATGATGGCAGTGTTTTGGTTCTCATGTTGTTTTGCTCAGTGTGAATTTGATAGATTTAGATTTAAATGCAAACTGAATCCAAATTCTTCCCCATCCCTATGTGGAATACTTGTACATGGAAGCATGGGAGCATCTAGGCTTTTCTACCCCAAAGCAGAAAGTTGGGTTTGATACCCAAAAGACCCCTTTTGGGTCCCAGTTCACACAAGGGCCTGTCCATGAGACTCCATGGGGTGAGAAGCATCCTGGTGACTGCAGAGGTTTATGATTCCAGCAGCTGCCACAGCTATCAGCAGAGAGTTCCATCTGAGCTCCTCTCATCTCCAACACATGCAACTCTAAACCTAAGTTAATCCTGTCCATTGACTTCCATGTGACGAATGCTGGACACAGCCCCCCCCCCCAGCCTCTGTCTCCCAGTTATAAAATGGGAATAATCAATAATGTGTGTTTTGGGGGGAGGAACAAATAGTAAGTTTTTGAAACTAGCTAATAGCCATTATTATGTGCCAGCAGTATACAAGCCCACAGAAAGGTACCAGATATAAACTCCTCTTGCACATTAAAGGATATGGAATAGTTAAATACGAATGAAAGTCAACACATCAGTGGCTGTTAAAATAAAATATCAACATCAGAACTGTATTAATTGGATTAAATAAGTGAATTGGAGCAGGAACAAGGAAAATCTCCTAAAATCAGAACATGGGAAGTCAACCAAAATGTTTAATTTGGAATCTGACAATTGGCTTTTTAAACTGAATTATGATTTGGCATTGTATTAATGTGGTTTATATTGGATTGTTATTAATGAAAAATGAATTTAAAAAAAATTTTTTTTTTAAGGGAATGCATCCGCACAATGCATTTCTGTGCACATTTTCTCAGAAGTCAGTCCCTCTGTGTTCATTGGGGCTTACTCTTTGGCAAGTGTACTTTGGATTGCAGTGTTAGACATTTCTGTCTCAACAGAAGCAGAGAATAAGCTTTCGCAGCCTTTCTTCCTGCTCACCTGCTAAGAGGTGAATCGTAATTGCCACTGGCGACCAGGCAAACACCAGTTTGCCTCTCTGCCCTGGGTACCTTTAAAAACAGAGATGGTCTATTTTATACCAATCCATTGCTCTTCCAATAAGCAAATGCAGTCTTCCACTGACTTGTGTGGTTGAACTTAAATATCAGGAAGCTTTTGGGCAAAGTTTTTGCTAAAACCAGATGAATCACCAACTGGTGATTAACTTTGATCTCTGTGGCCATCTGTTACTGTGTTTCCAGTGCGAGTAATTAAATTAAATTCTTGGAGAGGGAAAAGTAGGTTATCGTAAAGAAGATTAAAAATAAAAAAATGGAGAGAGGCTCATAGCTAAAGAAATGTTTGGAACAGGTACATGAATGATACCTTGCTTGCATTATTTGGGTTTGTTTGTTTGTTTGTTTGTTTGTTTGTTTGTTTAGCTTTTCAGCCAATATTGACTACTAAAGCAGTTTTACAATTAAAATATAAGGAAAAGTGTAATATGCTAGGAAATATGTGGAGGGGTTATGTCTCTGTCAATTTCCATTTCAGTGGATTACAGATTCTGGTTCCCAAATTCTTCCTTCTAGATTCCTGAAGGGGTGGGAAGCCTCAGGTGCAGGGGCCAAATATGGACTCTCCTCAGGCCACTGACCACTGGCTGGAATGCAGCCCGACAAAGGTAAGAGTCACATCTGCCACTCGAGCTATTTTTACAGCTTCCACATCCTCCTTATCAAGACCAATTTCTGGGTCCTTTGCTCTGATTTCATCCCTTTGTTTATCTACTACTTCCTTTTTCATCCCTTGTCTTTCCCTTTCAGACATCCCAGGAAGAAGAAAAAGAAAGAGAGAGAGAGAGAGAGAGAGATCAATAGTTATAGCAAACACCAAAGGCAAAATGGCAGGACCAGCACACAAGGGGACTATTCCGTCCCTTGGTTTCCAGCAACAGGCATTCAGAAGATGATTGCCTCCAATGGTGAGCCCTCCCCTCCCCTCCCTCCTTAGCACATTCAGGCATGTGGAACTGCTCACCAGTTTCTTCTCTCACATTAGGCGACACCCAGGAAGTGGTTTGGCCACAAGGCACACATGTCCCCCCACACAATGGGAATCTGATCCTGCAAGGGGCTTGAGCTAAAATTTGTCACATGGAGCCAAGGGAGAGGTGATGCATCCACACACCTGCGTTTCCTAACCTTCTGCCAGCCGTGAGGCACACCTTTTTCTGAATTGAAACTGGAAGCCCCAAGGGGACCAATAAATCAAGGGGGACTCAGAGACCTATTTTCAATTTTCTCTGCCTCATGGGGTGGATTTCATGTTGCACAACAAAGGAATCCAGGGTGGCAGTTGCACTAGTGGAAACTCATCGTGCAACAGGTTGCACAATTGATTGTATAATAAAGTTTCCAATTGGGGTATTTCTTAGGATTTTTTTGGTTGCTGCTGATACTATTTTTTGTATTTTTATTTTTAGATCTTATGATTCATTTTGAAATTGTTCACTTTGGTTGTGTACTTTTTATGTTGTTTTGTTTATTGTTTATGACTGCTTTTGTTATGTTTGTAATCAGTGCTTTTTTCTGGGGGTAAAGGGTGCACAGTACTGGCAGCCCCCCCCCCCCGATGTTAAAAGTGTGGCACTTCATCTAACAACTTCATGGCGAGTACTGGCACCTTTTTTATATAAAACAACAACAACAACACTGTAATTATGTAAATCATTTTATGTTGTAAGCTACCTTGAGCACTGTTTTAACTATGGAAAGCCTGAATACAAATAAGATGATGGTGATGATGAACTTGCCTATGCATTCCCTTGTGCAACAACATTCCACTGTCACAAAACATTTATCCAGTAGAAGACGTAGACTGCCAAGTGGCTTTAACTTAGTGCTACATTGAATACAAGCCAGTATGCCCATGTATTCATTACAGCACACACATGTTCATGTATTTACTTCAATAAATTCAGAGTGGCATCCATGGATCTCTTCTGGATTTCTTTAATGGTTTTTTTTTTTAAAAAAAAGAACAAGGGAAAAAATCCAGGAAGTATTTTGTTAGCATAATCTTTGGCATTCAGATGTATAATTTTATATTCAGTTAAATGTTATATCACTGAAATTTATTAATGTGAATTTTAAATTGGGGGGGGGGGAGACAGCATTTCCCACCCGGCCTGCCCATTCCATCACCTCATCCTGTCGTGTGTGTGCCAATGCCCTCCTAAGTCTAGTGTTGCCTGGTGACCTCCAGGTGTTTTGGACCTCAAATCTGACCAGCGCTAACCAGCAGACCAACACATCTGGTGGGCACCATAATGGTGAAGGCAGTTTTAGTAAAGAATTCTTCACATCGCTCTGGCTAGCACAGCTGCTAGGTGGTTCCATAAATCAAAGGTCCCCCACTTTTTCTTAATGCACTTGCCCTGACATGTGGAATGTGCTATCCTGGCATGTGAGTTGGTCAAAAACCTGTCAGGCAAACAATCATATATAACACTCCTGATCATCATCAATTGTTCTCCAAATAAAACAGGCCCTGTGTCCAAGCAAAATGTGTTGGGAAGTATTTTTTCCATTGGATGCATTTCCAAAATAAACACAGTCTCTCTCTGCCTTACGCACACACACACACATACACACCCCAATCCCAGTTCGAAGCAAGAAAAGAACCTTTCTTCCTTGAGTCTTTGAAGTCAGGTCAGTAGTAAACACACCCCAATCCCAGTTCGAAGCAAGAAAAGAACCTTTCTTCCTTGAGTCTGGGGGGAAGGGGGCGGGCAGGTGTGGAGGACTCCCTGGTCCTGAATGGGGTAACTGTGCGCCTGAAGGACCAGGTGCGCAGCCTGGGAGTCATTTTGGACTCACAGCTGTCCATGGAGGCGCAGATCAATTCTGTGTCCAGGGCAGCTGTCTACCAGCTTCACCTGGTACGCAGGCTAAGACCCTACCTGCCCGCAGACTGTCTTGCCAGAGTGGTGCATGCTCTAGTTATCTCCCGCTTGGACTACTGCAACACGCTCTACGTGGGGCTACCTTTGAAGGTGACCCGTGTCACACTGTTGGCTCATGTCAAGTTTGTGGTCAACCAAGTAGTTTACCTTGAGTAAAATTTAGTTGAATGCTACCCTCTGATATCTTTTTTTTATTATTAAAAAAATATATGGCTTTATAGCCAACTAAGTTCTACTGTACTCAAAAATGACTGATTGAAATTGTTTTTATATATGGAATTGTTTGGGTCACTGATGTTTTTACTGTGAAATCACGATTGGAATATTTATGGGAAGCAATTCCTAAGTGGAATCAAATAAATAAATGAATAAATCCCTGCCACCTGGGCTTCTGTTACAGAGAGTATGGGGGTGGGCACCCCACCCTGCTACCCTCTCTTCCACCCTCAGGTATGCCTCGCAGCAATAACAGCTCAGGATCAGGGCTCCCCCTTGTCTGGGTCCTCCGCTTCAGCCCCCCCAACCAAATCTAGTGGCTGAGTAGACAACAATGTCCACATTAAGAGGTCAGGTCTGCTCTTCCCACAGGCAGCTTGGAAGGCTGATGGCAGCTCCCTGCAATTTAACTCCCAGGTGTGTATGAAGAGTCTTGGTTTCCCATGGATATGTGGCTTAAAATAAAATCCTTTCTCATTTCCTTTGACCTGCTGCTATCTGTAGTCTCTTTAAAAGCAACCATCCCAAATCTCAATAAACTCAATAATAGTCATGGATGAATGTGCCAATTTAGGTTTCTCTTACTTTCTCATTTTTTCTCCAGTTTTAGGCTCAGTTCTCCACATTTCCACATAGTTTATGATATTTTTTTTTTAAAGATTCTTAAAATTAATCAGCATTTTTTGTTCAAATTTATCCTACTGTAAACATTTTCATGTGCAATTTTGCCAAATATACACCTTTCTGCAAAACCATATCCCCCTATATAATGCATTTTTGTATGTCATGTTCACTAAAATATGCACTTTTGCACACTTTAGTATTTGCATTTGTATACACACTACTTGTCTGGAGAACTGCACTGCAAAATTCAGACAAGGGCAAATTTTGAAGTGCAGCTGTGGTTTCATTCATCTATTTCAGAAAGTGCAAATAATAATAATAATAATAATAATAATAATAATAATAATAATAATAATTTATTATTTATACCCCGCCCATCTGGCTGGGTTTCCCCAGCCACTCTGGGTGGCTTCCACCTAAATATTAAAAACCTCCCTAAACAGGGCTGCCTTCAGTTGTCTTTTAAAAGTAAGATAGTAGTTTATCGCTTTGACATCTGCTGGGAGAGCGTTCCACAGGGCGGGCACCACTACCGAGAAGGCCCTCTGTCTTGTTCCCTGTAACCTCACTTCTTGCAGCGAGGGAACCGCCAGAAGGCCCTCGGCACTGGACCTCAGCTGAACGATGGGGGTGGAGACGCTCCTTCAGGTATACTGGACCGAGGCCATTTAGGGCTTTAAAGGTCAGCACCAACACTTTGAATTGTGCTCGGAAACGTACTGGGAGCCAATGTAGGTCTTTCAAGACTGGTGTTATATGGTCTCGGCGGCCGCCCCCAGTCACCAGTCTAGCTGCCGCATTCTGAATTAATTGCAGTTTCCGGGTCACCTTCAAAGGTAGCCCCACGTAGAGCGCATTGCAGTAGTCCAAGCGGGAGATAACCAGAGCATGCACCACTCTGGCAAGACAGTCTGCAGGCAGGTAGGGTCTCAGCCTGTGTACCAGGTGGAGCTGGTAGACAGCTGCCCTGGACACAGAATTGACCTGCGCCTCCATGGACAGCTGTGAGTCCAAAATGACTCCCAGGCTGCGCACCTGGTCCTTCAGGCGCACAGTTACCCCATTCAGGACCAGGGAGTCCTCCACACCTGCCCACCCCCTGTCCCCCCAAAACAGTACTTCTGTCTTGTCAGGATTCAACCTCAATCTGCTAGCCGCCATCCATCCTCCAACCGCCTCCAGGCACTCACACAGGACTTTCACCGCCTTCACTGGTTCTGATTTAAAGGAGAGGTAGAGCTGGGTGTCATCTGCATACTGATGAACACCCAGCCCAAACCCCCTAATGATCTCTCCCAGCGGCTTCATATAGATATTAAAAAGCATGGGGGAGAGGATAATAATATAATTCAATTTATACACTGCCCTATACCCGGAGGTCTCAGGGCGGTTCACAAACAAGACCACAAAATATAAAATCAAACCAAAAACAATAACCCAATAAAACACCCCCAAAAGAACCACATTCTAAAAGGGTGTTGGATGTTAATAACATCAACCAAAGGCCTGGTTAAAAAGGAATGTTTTTGCCAGGTGCCTAAAAGTGAATAATGAAGGCGCCAGGCGAACTTCCCTGGAGAGAGCATTCCACAGATGGAGAGCCACCACAGAGAAGGCCCTGTTCTCGTGTTGCTACCCTCCGGACCTCTGGAGGAGGAGGCACACACAAAAGATGTTCTCAGGGTAGGTGCATATGGGAAGAGGCGGTCCGTGAGGTACTGTGGTCCTGAGCCCTTTAAAATAGCTATTGACTACCTTCAAATACGAACTGATTTGAATTTATTCCTCCTCCCTACTTACCTGGCATCAGTTGCAGACAGCTAAGAGCCATCATTTTGAATTTCCCACAGTGCCCTGATAATGGCATTGCTCTAGAGCATCGTGGGAAATTGGGTTATGGTGCAGGAGGTCCAGGGCAGGCATCAGCAGGGACAGGCTCTGTCAGGCGCTGGGCATTCCTGAGGGTGCTGTTTGCTGTCGTTGGGCCGGGCCTATTGTCTGTTACAAATCTCAGCTTCCCCATGAAAGACTGAGATTAGTAGTCAGTAGCACAGGCAGGGCGGGATCTGGGAAATATCTTCCAAGACTTAGCCAATTTTATTTTATTTTTGTGTCAGGTTCCAACTCAAGCATACAGCTCAAGGGTGCGGGGGCTATGGAGTTGAAAAGAGCCTGTTCAAAAAGGAGAGGAAACCAGGTCTGCTGAGGGCGACTGCTCTTAATGGTCTGAAAATAAACCTAATATTTGTCTTGGCTGCCAGAGCAGAATGGTTACCTTGACTGAAACGGGGCTTTTAATACATGTTTCAGACAGTGCAGCAGACCGCAGCTAGCAGCCGTTCTGAGGTAGCCAGTGTGTGGAACGCCACCTCTTCTATGTGCACAGCCCAGTGTGACAATATTTTTAAAGAGTGGGAACAAATTAATAGTGCTGAAATTCATCAGTTTTGGAGGAGCTTTTTCTTCATGTTCCCCTGCCTCCCTGCTGCTCCCTTTTGTGAGGATTTCCCTTGGCACTTCCAGCATTTCTCTCGCTCTCCTTCTCTCCATTGTCATCTCTTGCTTCCACTGAACACAGAACTTCAGTCTGACTGGCAATGCCACGTCGTCACCATACCACGGGCAATCCCTGATTAGCCAATCAGCAGCACCCATGTGACTGGCCTGCAAAAATGACCAGGAGAGGAAACTGGTCCTGAGCATAAACCACAGCACCAGTTAGGATTCGAGCATGGTTAACATTTGGTACATGAGAGTTTTCTTTTGGAATATGTTTCTGCCTGCTGAAATCTGTTTTCAACCCTAAAATTAAAACTGTGTAGATTATGTAAATGACCGTATTTTTCGCCCTATAGGAAGCACTTTTTCCCCTCAAAAAATGAAGGGGAAATGTGTGTGCGTCCTATGGGGCGAATGCAGGCTTTCGCTGAAGCCTGGAGAGTGAGAGGGGTCGGTGTGCACCGACCCCTCTCGCTCTCCAGGCTTCGCGGACCTCTCCGCAAGCAGCGGAGCGCTCCCGCTGCTTGCGGAGAGTTGCCTGCATGCCAAAGCCTGCGCCCGCTGAGATCAGCGCGTCCAGGCTTCGCGAACCTCTCCGCAAGCAGCGGGAGCCAGCCCTGGGCTCCCACGGCTTGCAGAGAGTTGCCTGTTTGGGGACTGGGGTCGGGGGAAGCTCGGGCCTCCCCCGCCCCAGCCCCGCGCCTGGGGGGGGGAAATAATTTTTTTCCCTTTATTTCCCCCCAAAAAAACTAGGTGCGCCTTATGGGACGGTGCATCCTATAGGGCGAAAAATACGGTAAATAATTATACAGTGGTACCTCTAGATACGAACGGGATCCATTCCGGAGTCCCGTTCGCATCTAGAGGTAAACGTATCTAGCGACGGCATGTCTGCGCACATGCGTGTCGCTTTTTGCCGCTTCTGCGCATGCACGTGACATTATTTTGAGCGCCTGCGCATGCGCAAGCGGCGAAACCCGGAAGTAACGCGCTCCGTTACTTCCAGGTTGCCGCGGAGTGCAACTCGAACGCGCTCAACTTGAAGCAAATTTAACCCGAGGTATGACTGTACATAAGTCATAGAATAATAGAATCCTAGAACTGTAGAGTTGGAAGTGTCCACAAGGGTCATCTAGTCCACCCCCTTCAATGCAGGAAACCGATTTGTTTGCATAATTTGTTTTGATCCTGCTGGACAAGGGGAACTGCTAGACATGGCAGGGCACTCAAGCAGCACTCTGACAATGGGATTTTTAGGAAATCAAGTACAGTGGTACCTCAGTTTACGAACTTAATCTGTTCCAGAAGTCCATTCTTAAACCAAAACCGTTCTTAAACAGAGGCGCGCTTTCCCTAATGAGGCCTCCCACCACCGGTGCCCTTCCACCATCCGGCTTCCGTTCGTAGACTGAGGTAAAGTTCGCAAACCGGGACACTACTTCTGGTTTTGCAGAGTTCTTTTACCGAATAGTTTATAAACAGGGCTGTTCTTAAACCGAGGTACCACTGTACTGGGTTCCTAAGACTTTGCCGCGATGGGCATTGCAAGCCATCATTTCAGCCTTAAGGACTATAGACTTGGTTTTTCTCAGAGAGAGAGAGAGAGAGAGAGAGAGAGAGAGAGAGTAAGTAAGATTTCCAGAGAATCTTAATCATTCATATGTTTTAGTTGATTAATTGGTTAAATCTGCATAATTATGGGGGCGGCCGCCGAGACCATATAACACCGGTCTTGAAAGACCTACATTGGCTCCCAGTACGTTTCCGAGCACAATTCAAAGTGTTGGTGCTGACCTTTAAAGCCCTAAACGGCCTCGGTCCAGTATACCTGAAGGAGCGTCTCCACCCCCATCGTTCTGCCCGGATGCTGAGGTCCAGCACCGAGGGCCTTCTGGCAGGTCCCTCATTGCGAGAAGCAAAGCTACAGGGAACCAGGCAGAGGGCCTTCTCGGTAGTGGAACGCCCTTCCAGCAGATGTCAAAGCGATAAACAACTACCTGACATTCAGAAGACATCTTAAGGCAGCCCTGTTCAGGGAAGTTTTTAACGTGTGATATTTTACTGTATTTTTGGTTTCTATGGAAGCAGCCCATGTGGCTGGGGAGGCCCAGCCAGATGGGCGGGGTATAAATAATAAATTATTATTATTATTATTATTATTATTATTATTATTATTATTATTATATCAGATAAGAAAAAACACGTACTCTGGGTGATATCAAGCTAGGTTACATTCAGAGTAACTTATTGATATTAATGGGCTTGTTACTTAAGTCCATTGATATCAATGAGTCTACCCTAAGTATGATTAAAATTGGAGATCACCCTTTGATTTTAGAGGAGGTGTGACGTGTGGCAGCAAGAATCATCTTAAACAAGGCATTTCCCCTTCTCGCTCACACACTTGTAGATTTTATAAGCTTGTAATATTTTAATTTTTGCTTTTTATACCCCACCTTTCATCCAAGGAGCTCAAGGTGGGATACATGGCTCTAACCCATCCATATTATTCTTATGACACAACCCTGTGTGGTAGGTTAGGTCAAGAGGTGGTTCCTGGCCCAAGGTCATCCAGTGAATTTAATGGCTGAGTGGGGATTTGTAGTCAACTAACCCATTGGAAGGGCAAGGATTCCCCCTCTCTCCTCCGCCATCCATGCCTTATGCCATCCCCAAATCCAGTGGTGGTGCGTATGCCTGCACTGCCCAGGAGGAGGCGTGTGCCCAAGGGGAGCAGGGCACAGAGGGTAGGAGAGGGGCAAGGAATCTGTGCCCAGTCTCCTCCTGCTTTCCACTGCTGGGTCAGACATGCACTGGATGTGTCACATGCAGCCCTGTTTGTGTTCTGCTGCAGTTTGTCTTTCACACAAAAAAACTATGTTATCTGTCTTGCTGTCTACTGTGGCAAAATTATGTGCTGTCATTATGTCATTCCACTCCGTTCATTACAATGCAAAGAAAGCAGAATGCAAACAGGCGGCCGGGGGACTGTGATCAGGTGCATGTTGTTTGCAATCTGAATGCAACAGCCACAGCAAGCACCCATTGTATTCTCCGGAATTATTTCTGTTCTGGACAAGCAATGAATCACCAAGAATTGAAAAAAGAGACATTGCACATACTTTTGTAAACCAAGAAATCTTTAATAAAAAATATGTTAAAAACAAAACAAAAAACAATGTCTCCTCCCGTTTCTGTTTTGGTCAGCATTCTCTGACGTCCCTACTTCTCAGTACAATTAGCACTGCACTGTAAGTCTGTATCCAACACAATGTTTTTTAGTTGATTAGCCTAACTGATTAATCAACTAAACATTGCCATCTTAACAAAAATTCACGCATTCCATTTTGCCCACCCACTGTGCTTCCACGTGGCCATGAAATGCACAAAACTATAACTTGATTGCAATCTAGAAACAACATCTTTGGTTTCTTGCCTATAATCTATAGCTGTTTATATTTAGAACCACGATATATTGCCAAAATGTATTGGCTTAGATATTGCAGGCCTGACTTTCAAAATTTTTTGCACCTCCCACACTAACTGATGCTAAGAGGTTTGTTACAGAAACAAGCCCATCCTTTTCGTACGTAGCTTGGAGAGATGCGGGAATTAATTTATCCATCTTCCACCTCCTCCATTCCAACATGCAGTTGGAAAGGATTTCCACCCCGGTAGACAGTGCTTCTTTTGTAGGTGTCTTGCAATGCCTTTTGGAAAAATCCATCTGAACTGAATGCGAAAGCAACAATCATTGCCTTTTTACGGCCTCTGCTAGGGTGGTGCTTTTGATGCTGGCTGGGGTAGCACAAGCAATGCTCTCCATACATATATATATCTCCTGAGCACAGATGTAACAGGCTTCCAGCCTGCAGTGTGAGCTTCAGAAAAGCCTGAACAAAAGATTTATTTGGTTGCAAGGGCCTACGGCTAGGAAAGTGAAATTAGAGTAGCACAATTCAAGGCTGTTAGGAATTTGCCCATGAAATCCCTTTTTCCTAATCCCAGTGTTTAGGGACTTTGTCCTGGAGGTACTCAGATGCTTATCAGGGGCTTCTGAATTAAAAGATCATAAATGGCAGACAAACTTCCGTTGGAGTCAACTTTCTAACTTCCCTCAGAGTCAGCTCCATTTCTATGGAGCTTATTATGTTCTGTATGACATTGCCCCAAATCCAGGAGGGCCTTCAGTTGCTGCTGCTGCTGCTGCTGCTGCTGTTACAATTATTTATACTGCACCTTTCAGGTAGAGTTGAGCAGATCTGTCCCAATCTTCACATTTCCACATCAGTTTGCAATTACAAAATGAGAAGTCCTCATGGAAATTTGAGTGTTGGGTCCGCAAGGTTTGTTTGGAGATGGAGGTGGTGTTGGGGGTGACTCAGTCTCCAATTTACTCCCTGCTACCTCCCTGAAGAAAAAGGTTCTTCACTGACTGAGGAGTGTGCTGGGGGCAGCATCTTGGCAGCAGCAGGAGGATGTCTGTTGTCACAGAGATGGAACACTATTCGGCCAGCTCATTTGGTCCCTCCTCTGGATTCAGCTCTGCATCCCTCAACATCCAGGCTCCTTGCTTGACTCAGACACCTCCTGGGATTCCAGTTTTACTTCCTCAATCCTAGGGGACCCTCGTCAAATTCATGTAGCTCCAACTCCCTGAGCTCCTCCCATTCCTCCTCAGGACCCAACCTTCCCTTCCAAGACATTTCCATGGGATTCATGACATCAGGTGACTGATAGGTGGGCAGTTGGCAGTCCCACCCACTAGCTAAACTCTGACCCATGGCAGATGAGGAAGAACAGAATCCAGCCTGCTGGACAGATCCAGTTTCCTAACCCTACAGGAGACTATCCTGGGACAGATTAACAAATACCCAGGCAGGCCATAGGCAACTCCCCATCTTCCCATATCATGGGGATTACTGCCCAGGCACATTTCATTTTAAATTGTATTTATTTTCTCAGGAGGACAGCGGCCTTTGCCCAGCATGAGAAATCCTAAAATGGGAACACCGTGTCTTTTAGGACAATGTATCTGCACAGAAAGGAGCCTTCTGCTGGAAAAACAAACCTGACCTTAAGATGCCTGTGACAATGTGTATTATTGAAGAGAGATGCTTGGCTTGACACAGCATGGAGCAAGGCCTGGGAAGTTGCTTCAAAAGCTCAGAAAATTTCTGCAAATATATAGAATAATATTGGCCATTTGGGGGCTTGAATTCCAGGGAACAGCAGCCACTGGCAAAGAACACAGGAGTTGGTGGGATGGAACTATGCTGTGTTTCCTGGGAAGACTTCATTTCGTTTTCCCTCGGCCGGGTGGAGCCTTTCCAGAAGGGACGCGGTGACTTGTGGCACCCAGTGCCAGCCTCTGGCATAAGAATGGAAGGCTACAACTGCCTACCAAGACAATGCATGTTTTACATGCTGCTTTAGTGCGGAAAAGTTAAGTTAATAATTCCCAGGCCACAGTTCCATATGCATTTACCTGAGAGTATGCCCTATGGGGATTTATAATGTCTTTTATCTGCAGCATTTATACCTTGTCCTTTAACTAAAAAGGCTCACAGAGCAGCTTATTAAAAAATCAGTTCTAAGACAGTCCACCGTTCAGATTCCGTTCGGAGACCGAGGTAAAGTTTACAAACCGGGACACTACTTCTGGTTTTGCGGAGTTCATAACCCAAATCGTAAACCAAGGTACCACTGTAAACATAGAAGT